>NW_027507791.1:181977583-182581333 GCF_037356315.1 Lithobates pipiens
GCCTAGTTCGGCAATCCTCCTTCTAATTCATACCATCCTAGACATGGCTCATTCTTTCACCCAACATGGACAGACAACAAATTATCAGCAGAACAAAGGATTTATCTACAGCAGTTCAGAACTCACCCCTACAGAGGCTGCAGCTTTCTTTATGGGCACACTGCATGGAGACTCGTTTCTGACAGAACGGCTGAAGGCACAAATCAGGGAAGCACAGAATATAAGAAGAAATAAAGCTTTCTCTTACCTGCGCAGGTTTTCAATCTGTGGTTCCCGGAATGCCTATTCCTTTTGTTCCGTCAGCCTCGTTCGTCCACCTCTTGTAGTTTCAGTGGTGAGTCCCTGTTCGGGAGCCAAAAATGTTAGGTGCGATTTTCAAAGTTAATCGCTCTCCTCTTTGTACTGCTGATTTCAGATCTCATATTCTTATAGAAATGAGACACAGAAGACTTCTCTGTAGTTCAGTTCTGAGCATGTGCACCTCTTTACACTGCCGATGCTACAGAAAACTTTATTCTTGCAAAGCTTTTATACAATACAGAGAAGATGACGCAAAAGCTTCTGTGTTTAACAAATTACCAAAAAAAGATAAAAACCTCTTTCTGTTACAGGATGATTAAGAAATACATCTTTCAGTCACGGGGTGATTAAGAAATACAGGAAAGCTGAACCCATGCAGTTTCTATTACAACATCTCCTAGTTTTTACTGAAACATGAAAACAAGTGAAGTGGAACTCTGACTCTGATCTTATAACAGAGCATTGCAGGGTATTGGCGGGTGTTGCAGAGCATTGCAGAGTGTTGCAGGGTATTGGCGGGTGTTGCAGAGCATTGCAGGGTATTGGCGGGTGTTGCAGAGCATTGCAGAGTGTTGCAGGGTATTGCAGAGTGTTGCAGGGTATTGCAGAGTGTTGCAGGGTATATGCGGGTGTTGTAGAGCATTGCAGAGTGTTGCAGAGTATTGGCGGGTGTTGCAGAGTGTTGCAGAGCATTGCAGAGTGTTGCAAGGTATTGCAGAGTGTTGCAGGGTATTGGCGGGTATTGCAGAGTGTTGCAGGGATTTGCAGAGTGTTGCAGCGTATTGCAGAGTGTTGCAGAGTATTGTAGAGTGTTGCAGGGATTTGCAGAGTGTTGCAGGGTATTGCAGAGTGTTGCAGAGAGGCCACGGAGCAGCAGCCAAAGGCTGCTAAGCGCAGGGACGGCATGACAGTTCGTTTGGATGCACTGTCGCCACCTTAATAGGAAAAATGTGGGCCGCTTTAAGAGGCCGGGTAGGCGGAGCCAGGGGGCGGAGCTACAAAGTTTGGCCGGGAAGCCGAGCGGAAGCCAGGCCACTTGGAGAGCGGAGGAGGAAGAGATTGGACGGCCCCCGCCGCTCCTCCGACTTATTCCAAGATGGCGTCCGCGGACTTGCTGGCCCAGCTCAGGGCCACTATTGCACAGGAAGGCGCCGCATGGCTACAGGGGCAGGTGGCGGCCTTGGCGGCAGAACGGGAGGCGGCGACAGACGGGGGGACGACGGAGACTCCTCGGGCGCGGCGTTCCAGGCCGCCCGAGCGATACAGTCCGGGAGCGGGCCGCGTGGGGCCCCCGCGGGGGGCGCTCACGTCCGCGAGGGCGACACCGAGCGGCATCCACAGCAGAGGACATCGGGGGAAGGGAGAAACAGGTACTCGGCCAGGAGCGGGGCCAGGAGGAGGGGACTGGGGAGCATGGCTGGGAGGCTGGGTGGATCGTCCCTGGATTCGGCGCCCCCTGCTTGGCGCAGATGCCTGGGCCAGGCTGGGAGGGATGGGGAGGTCGGTCTGCAGAGGTCAGCTGTATAGCGGGTGGGGGCACGGCCCGGCGTGGCGACCCCCAGTCCCAGGGGTGATGGCGGGATTTCCGGGGGCGGCCTGGACACTGGAAGCAGCATGGCCGTGGGGCAGGGGACGAAGAGCCGGCGAGCTGTGAGGCGCAGGAGCCCTTCACCTAGAAGCGAGGGAGGAGCGGGCGGTCGGGTGGGCCGGGCCCCCAGAGATGTTCATCGCAGAACCCCAGATGGCGGAGCGGGCCTGTCTGGGCGTCCTTCTCCCGGACCGGTGTCGGCCGTGGCAAGCGACCGATCGGAGGGCGAGCTGTCGGAGTCTGATGGCGGTGATGTCCGTGACGCGGAGTCGGTGATGGGTCCCCGTGCGGCGGCTGCGAGGCCCGGTCCTGGGCAGCCCGGTGAGTGTGACACTTCTTTTTCTATATCTACACTGTTGCATGATTTGCTGGGGCAGGGTAGCTTGCGGGGTGCGCGGGATTGGCGGGCGCGACCGAACCTACGGAGCCGGCAGCGGGTGGGAGGCAGGAGGGCCTTGGGGGGTTGTTGGCGGGCTGGCGGACGCGGCAAAGAGCGAGGTGTACGTTTGCTTCGAGGGACCCTTGGGGGCGCACTTGAAGCAGGAGGTGAAGGAGAAGATTTGGAAGGGTGAATACATCGAGATCTTTACCCTGCTTCTGCTGGAAAAGTTCAACCTGGACCGGTTGAAGCCTGAGGAACGAAAGGAGGACGAGGAGAAGCGGAGGTATAGGTTGATTCCGCGTACTTTTTCAAATTGGCTCCAGGCGTTTGCCATTCTGGCGAGCGTTGTGGGAGAGAAGGCGCCGGAACATTGCTCCGCGTTGTTCGTGTATCTGGAGGCCATCAGTGAGGCGCATAGGACGTACGGTGGGGTAGCGGGGCTCAGGTATGATGAACAGTTTCGGCAACGGATGGCGGTTCGACCCTCGCTTCGCTGGGATCATAAGGACATCAGCCTGTGGATGAAGTTGATGACGGCTGCGAGGGCTCCCAACCCGTTTTTTCAGCAGGGGGTCGGAGGTTCAGCTACCCCCGGACAGCCGACCGAGAAGCGCTGGGGTTATTGCTGGCAGTTCAACGAGGGCACCTGTAAATTCGGATCCACCTGCCGCTTCAAGCATTTGTGCTCGGGCTGCGGCGGGTCCCACCCCCTCACCAGATGTTTTAAAAAAGGAAAGGGGCGCGCTGGAGATGCTGTCCCGAAGAGGGACGACTCCGGTGCGGGTGGAAAGGATGCGGCCTTTTCTCAATAGATATCCGGACCGGGAGGGGGCGCAGGTGCTGGAGGAGGGTTTTACGGTGGGTTTTCGGATCCCCTGTTCGTTGGCTGCCCCTTCTCCCGTGGCCAACAATTTGAAGTCCGCGTTGCAACACCCGGAGGTGGTGACAGGCAAGTTGAGCAAAGAAGTGGCGTTGGGCCGCATGGCCGGCCCGTTTCTGGACTCACCCCTCCCCCGTTTAGTGGTTTCTCCGCTGGGGGTAGTCCCCAAGAAGGAGCCCAACAAGTTCCGTTTGATTCATCACCTGTCCTTTCCGAAAGGGGGCTCGGTTAACGACGCCATCTCGCCAGAGGATTGTGCGGTGTCGTACACATCCTTTGACGCGGCGGTGTCCTGGGTGAGGAGGTATGGACGGGGGGCCTTAATGGCGAAGTCGGATGTCGAATCGGCGTTCCGGCTCTTGCCAGTGCATCCTGATAGCTTTTGGCTTCTCGGGGGCTGTTGGAAGGGGGGGTTTTACGTCGATCGTTGCCTGCCCATGGGTTGCTCCATTTCATGCGCTTTATTCGAACAGTTCAGTTCTTTCTTGGAATGGGCCGTGCGGGACATGTCGGGCATCAACTCGGTCATTCACTATTTGGATGATTTCTTGTGCGTAGGCCCGGCCGGCTCGAATGTTTGCGCGGTCCTCTTGGGGACGTTGCAGCACTTGGCAGGCCGCTTTGGGGTCCCATTAGCGCCAGAAAAGACGGAAGGGCCCACAGTCTGCATTACGTTTTTGGGGATCGTGATCGACTCCGACAGGATGGAATGCAGGTTGCCCCAGGACAAATTGGAGTCATTGCAGGAGGAAGTACGGGCGACAATTGGGGTTCGCAAGCTGCAATTGCGGCAGTTGCAATCTTTTTCACTCAATTTCGCGTGTCGGATCATTCCGATGGGGCGTGTTTTCAGCCGCTGGTTGGCCTCGGCCACGGCGGGGGTCCGGTCACCTACTCATTTCGTGCCTCTGAAACAGGAGCACAAGGACGATCTTGGGGTGTGGCAGGCCTTTTTGGCCTCATTCAACGGGCGCGCCCTATGGATGTCGGGTCCCATTAGCAATTGGCATCTGGAATTGTTCACCGACGCGGCTGGGTCGTCGGGTTTCGGCGCTTACTTCAAGGGTCAGTGGTGCGCAGCACCGTGGCCTGTGGAGTGGGCCGCGGCCGGGCTCCTGAAGAACCTGGTGTTGTTGGAACTGTTTCCCATTGTGGTGGCCTTGGAGATTTGGGGAGAGTCTTTTCGGAATTTGAAGGTACGCTTTAATTGCGACAACTTGGGGGTGGTGCACATGGTTAATCGGGGTGACGGCGGCCTCTGGGCCGGTGGTCAGGCTTGTACGCCACCTGGTGTTGTGTTGTTTGCAGGTTAATGCGTTCGTCTATGCTGTGCATCTGCCGGGGGTGGAGAACAAGTTGGCTGACGCTCTGTCTCGTTTTCAGTGGGACAGGTTTCGGGGGCTGGCACCGGAGGCAGAGCGTCACGGGATCACCTGTCCGGCTTGGATGTGGAGCATAGCGGTGGAGTTGCAGCGCGGTTGATTGAGATGTCTGTGTGAAAGTCGACATGGCGGGCGTATTCAAAGGTTTGGCAGGAATGGTCAGAATGCCTAGCGGCGATCGGCATGGCCCCGGGTGAGGCGGGCATGGCTCAGGCCGTTTTTTACTTTCTTTGCAGGGATATGGACAGGGGGGTTTCGGCGGCCTCCATAGACAGGAAGCTGGCTGGGTTGGCCTTCTTGTTTAAATGGGAAGGGAGTCGGGATTTTACCAAGGAGTTTTGGCTGCGACAAGCGGTGAAAGGGTACCGTAAGGCGCATAGACAGAGGGATGGGCGGCGTCTGGTTTCCTTTCAGATGCTCCGGGGCCTGTGCACGGCGGTGGAGGCGGTGTGCGGGTCCTCTTACGAACAGAGCCTCTTTAGGGTGGCTTTTTCTTTGTCGTTTTTTGGGGCATTCCGGATTGGGGAGCTGTTCTGCCCGGCCAGGTATCGGGTCAGGGGGTTGGATGCGGGTGATGTGGAATTGGGTCAGGATGGGGTTAGAATTTGGTTGCGCAGGTTTAAGACGGATCAGGGGGGGAGAGGGGTTCTGGTGGAAGTGGCCCCTATTGCAGAGAGGGATATATGCCCGATGGGGGCGGTGGCGGCTTTCCTGGGTGTACGGCCACGGGTGGCGGGCCCCTTTTTTATGCATGGGGATGGTTCCTTTTTGTCTAAGTTTCAGTTCAATGCAATTTTTCGGAAGTGCGTGGCGGCAGCGCGGTTTGACCCGGCAGTTTTTCATCGCACTCTTTCCGTATAGGGGCGGCTACTGAAGCGTCTAGGGCCGGGCTAAGTGCGGAGGCGGTGAAGAGAATCGGAAGGTGGGAATCGGGGAGGTTTAAACTGTACGTTCGGCCACATTTGATGAGTTAGGCCTGGGCGCGGGGGGGGGAGTTATGTATTAGTACGGGATGACTGTTGCTGGGTCTTGTGTATTTACTGGTTTTTGTTTACAGGTTCTGAAGTTGCTTTGGTCTGGATTCTGGGCCATTCGTATGTGTTCTGGGGTTTGAAGAGAGCTGATGTTCGTCCAAACGAGAGACAGCTTCGGATTCCCAGACAGGAAGCCCAGGTTCGATGGATAGGGGTCCCTGGCATGCGGTGGAACAGGGTGCTGGGTGAGGTCCATAGATTTGCTCGCCTGGACCGGCCGCCTGATGTGTTGATCCTGCATGTGGGGGGCAATGACATGGGGTCAGGTCCATGAGGGATCTCATACGTGACATTAAGTGCGACAGCCTTCGGTTGAAGGCTGCCTACCCGGGCATGGTCTTGATATGGTTGGATATGGTCAGCAGGATGTCGTGGAGGTGGGCGGACATGGCGGTACTTGAGGAGTGACGGGGTTCATTTGAATGAGGTGGGGATGGACTTGTGGGCTTTAGGCCTGCAGGAGGGGATCCAGAGGGGACTGTGCGTGTGGGCTTTACCACCTTTCGAGCTGTGGCTGGTTGTTTGGGGGTCAGTTTAGAAGGGTAAGTGGTGCAGGTGGTAATTAGGTTGTACCCATCCATGGGGATGGGGATGGTTGTTGATGTACTTCCTGGTTACAAGGGGGTAACCGGAGGAGAAAGGGGGTAGGTCACTGCATTGGTTTGGGTTTAGCCTCTGAGACAGGGGATGCCGCCTGGAGGTCAAGAGGTCAAATATATGGTGCAGTGACCAGTAGGGTCTTGGATATGCTAATGACCCATGTTCCAGTGTTAAAGAAAAAGTTTACAAGTTATTATTATTAAAAGTTATTTATTAAAAGTTTATATTTTATATTTATATTTTGGTTAATAAATCAAGGCCTTTGGCCCTTTACTCCAAACGTAGTCTGGTCTGGTTTAATGGGGTGAAGGGGTTTGGAGAAAAGGGGGGTGATGGGGGGGGTATGTGGCAAAAGGTGGGGGGGTGGAAGTGTCAGACAATACAAATGTCAAGGGTATTGCAGAGTGTTGCAGGGATTTGCAGAGTGTTGCAGGGATTTGCAGAGTGTTGCAGGGTATTGCAGAGTGTTGAAGGGTATTGCAGAGTGTTGCAGGGTATTGCAGAGTGTTGCAGGGTATTGCAGAGTGTTGCAGGGTATTGCAGAGTGTTGCGGGGTATTGGCGGGTGTTGCAGAGCATTGCAGAGTGTTTCAGGGTATTGGCAGGTGTTGCAGAGTGTTGCACGGTATTGCAGAGTGTTGCACGGTATTGCAGAGTTATGCATGGTATTGCATAGTGTTGCAGGGTATTGCAGGGATTTGCAGAGTGTTGCAGGGATTTGCAGAGTGTTGCAGGGATTTGCAGAGTGTTGCAGGGTATTGCAGAGTGTTGCAGGGTATTGCAGAGTGTTGCAGGGATTTGCAGAGTGTTGCAGGGTATTGCAGAGTGTTGCAGGGTATTGCAGAGTGTTGCAGGGATTTGCAGGGTGTTGCAGAGTATTGGCAGGGAATTGAGGGGTTAAATTTCGGTGAGCAGCGATGTGGGCACTGCAGATGCAGCCCACAGCGCTGCTGACACCGATCTCTTCTCCCTCTGCTGTACCGTTTGGAGGTTTGTATACAAGTGATCACTCCGTCCCAGGGGGCACGCGAGAGCGGTTAACCACTTGCTTACTGGGCACTTAAACCCCCCTCAGTCCCAGACCAATTTTCAGCTTTCAGCGCTGATGCACTTTGAATGACAATTGCGCGGGCATACAACACTGTACCCAAATGAAATTTCTATCATTTTTTTCCCACAAATAGAGCTTTCTTTTGGTGGTATTTAGTTACAGCTCGGAGTTTTATTTTTTGCTAAACAAACAAAAAAAGATGCAAAAAAAAAAAAAAAAAAAATCATGTTTTAATAGTTTGTTATAAAATTTTGCAAACGGGTCATTTTTCTCCTTCATTGAAGTGCGCTGATAAGGCGGCACTGATGGGCTGCATTGGTGGGCACTGATGGGCTGCATTGGTGGGCACTGATAGGCTGCATTGGTGGGCACTGATAGGCTGCACTTGTGGGCACTGATAGGCATAGTTAAGGCGGCACTAATAGGCACAGATAAGGCGGCACCGATGGGCACAGATAAGGCGGCACTGATGGGCAAAGATGGGCACAGATAAGATGGCACGGATGGGTGGCACGGATAAGTGGCACGGATGGGTGGCACGGATGGGCACTGATAGGTACCACAGATAGATGGGACTGATGGGCACTGATAGGTGGCACTGATAGGTGGCTCTGATAGGTGGCACTGCTGGGCACTGATGGGCGGCACTGCTGGGCACTGATGGGCGGCACTGCTGGGCACTGATGGGTGGCACTGGGGTGCAGCACCTTTGAGGCAGATTGGGTGGCACTGTGGGTGGCACTGTGGGTGGCACTGTGGGGTGGCACTGTGGGTGGCACTGTGGGGTGGCACTGTGGGCATTATGGGCACAGACGGGGGGCACTTACTTTTACTTTGTTATATTTCAGGATGGCACTGCGGGAGGCAGGTGGGCACTGGCAGGTGGCATATGGTGCCTTTCATTGCTGGCCGTGATCGGGACTGATGTCCCGATCACGGCCGCCGGTGATCGGCTTTTTTTTTTTCTCCTCGCGCTGTCAGCGCGAGGAGGAATAATAGCCGATTACCGGCTCCGTTCTATCACATGATCAGCTGTCATTGGCTGACAGCTGATCACGTGATAAGGGGTCGGGATCGACCCCTTACACGGATCGGTGATCAGGCGAGTCTCACGGACTCGCCGATCACAGAGCGCGCCGCGCGCGCCCCTCAGGGGGCGCGCAGGCCGCTCGTAACCAGGACGACGTCAATAGACGTAGTCCTGGAAATCTAGGTCCGCGCTAATGCCGTCATTCGGCAATAGCGCGGTACCCAAGTGGTTAAACAACCGCCCTGTAGCCGTCATTCGGCTATGGGCCGGTTGTTAAGTGGTTAAAACCCAAACACATATTAATTACACAGGTTCTGTGGCTGATTAAGGTGGTAATTAAACTCACTTGGTGCCTTATCTGCATTAAATTAGCCTAAGAACCTGTGTGATTCCAAGTGTTTGGGTTTAAAGGGATTAGGTGGTAACCCTATATATGACCCTTTTGCCATGGGTATACCAGTCTGTATGCGTTGTGTGCCAGAACCAAACTGGCATTGATCAGGAGACTGCTACAGTGTGTGTGCATATATATATATATATATATATATATATATATATATATATGGCCAATATATATATATATATATTGGCCATAGAAGCTTTCAATCAATCAATCAGCAGCACTGAGATACTTTGTTCATGCATACGATCAAACTTGGACCTCATACACACTCTACAACTTTTGTTGTCTGATTTCCTTTAGATTTATCAAAACCATGTAGTTCAAGGGCCTGCCCGATTGCATACAAATTGAAACGACAACGATTTTCATTATCGATTAGTTGGTCTGTACCATGCGATCCGCAGGGAGGTCCGTGGCCGCGGCCTAGTTCCGGAGCGGGCAGTCATCTTGGTACACCCGGCGGTGGCGACGTCACCCCCAGCGCAAGTTGTTCAGCCTGTGTCAGGCCAAGTGAAGGAATTTTGGAGGAGTCACGCTGGATGCCTTGCCTGCCCTCATTCAAAACTTCTTTTATGCAGGTACCACTACATCTATTACCTAATCTAACCTAATAACTAACTACTATCTATTAGATAGTAGTTAGTTATTATCTAATCCTATCTAAGCCTTTCCACTTGCTTGGCACAGCCACATTGTTTATTTAAATAAAAGGTATAACACTATCTCCCCCCAATAAAATGCAGCTTATTACAAGCATAAAAACATAGCATATCACTGATGATTTGCGCCAATAGGCGTCATCCCGGGACTCATCACGACGGGCTGTTTGGAGGAACTTTGATCGGTGGTGAGCTTGGCGCAAATCATCAGTGATATGCTGACTATGTTTTTATGCTTGTAGTAAGCTAGTGTTATACCTTTTATTTAAATAAACAATGTGGCTGTGGGGGGGGGGGGATAGTCTTGGTGTTTATTGGCCACCACATCCTGGTATGAGAATATAATATAGCGATACCCTCACTTAAGAGGGCCGCAAGTTTGGTTTGGGTCCTGAGCACAGCTCCGCCAACCCCCCGGCAATCTGCACTACCCACTCTGGCACAGTTAGTATCTAGCAATACACATTAAATCACTTATACTCTAAATATGTGTGTGTGCGTGCGTGGGTAACTCAAGCTCATAGACAATCTTTGAAAGTATATAACTGACTTTACTTATTGTTTTTATAAAAGGAATAACATGAATCAAACATTTGGATTGCAACACATAATCAGGTCCCTGCAGTAACCAGTAATAAAGATAAACAGAGTAATCAGCATAATAAAGTATTGCTATGCAACTCTAGCGCTGCCCTTTTTCAGCTACTTCCCCACATGGGTAAACACCCAGCGCTGTCTACCTATGCAGTCAGGCCTGACTGATCTAGATGGAAGTCCAGTAAAACAATATTCGCTAGCAATCTTTCGGTGGTGCACTTGAAGAACAACTTTGTAATCCAAACGAATAATAAAGATAAAGCATCTGTCTTTAAACAGCTCTCACCACCCGGAAAAGTCCAAGTCCGGTTTCTCTGCCTTTTCGTCTAGGAACAGGAATCCACCGACCTCCGAGTCTTCAATACTTCTGGTGTACTGCAGCAAGGAATGAGAAAATGTCTCTCAGGTGCAACTAGGCTGGCAGAGAGCTCTTTGGAAAAGAGCACAAGGCCCAGGCTTCAGGCCTTGTGCCTCAGCAGTTCAGCACAGATCTCCTCTTGCTTGAAGAGAGGGGGGTGTCCAAAGAGAGCGAACTAGGCCTCTCCCCCTCCTTATATTTCCTCCCCCATAAGTCTCTGGGGCATAACTCAAAGCATCCTGGGAACCAGCGGGGTTCTGGGAACAGTAGTTTTATAGTTCTTAAAGAGACCCCGCTACACACTCCCCCCACTTAAACTCTTTGGTCCCCAAAGATAAACTTTTAACACATATCCTGTACCAATTTTGAAAGTGCTGAGTATGATGTTGGTACAGGGAATTTCCACCAGAACTCAGAGGTGGGATTCCCTGTCCCACAGGTCACACTGACATGAGTGGCCTGCCTAACTGTGCCAGAGAGTGAGCTGGGGTTGCCCTCCACCAAATGGTCAGTGGAAGGATTAGAGCGTTCAGCACTTCTTCTAGCAGTCACAACAGAGTCCTCAGAGCTCTCTCCCATTTGAGAGTAGGTTAGCTTCTTGGGGGGTCTCACAACTCGGCGAGCTCTCTGTTCTCTTGGGACTTCAGGCTCTGGTGCCACAGGCTCTACTTCAGGAACACATTCTGACAGCATCACTGGTTCTGGAACATCAGTTCCTTCCTCTTCTGAGTAAATGCTAGGGATATCTTCCCAGCCTTCAGGCACACCACTAGATGGAATGAACTCTGTAGCTTCTGGGTTCAGTGTCCCATCCTGTGTATCCTCAGTAGGTGGGAGATCTATGGCAGAATTTCCTGGAGTTGATGAAGGCCACAGCCACTCAAGCTCTCCTCTTCCACCTTCACCTTGTTGGGAATCTTGTCCATCTCTAACTCGGGAGGTCTGAGACCGAGTGCTAGGTCCTGGGGTATCCAGAATGGATTCAGGTGGATCTCTCACTGGAGGTATTCTGACTGCTTCAGTAAGCGGGAGCAAATGATTCCTGTGCCAAGTTTTCAAGGGCCCCACTTTCCCCTCTGGTTTTAGCTTATACACAGGCAATCCAGGTAGCTTTCTGCAAATGACATAGGGCTCCGATCTCCATCTATCAGCAAGCTTGTGCTTCCCAGGGATCCCCAGATTGCTTAGCAGTACACGGTCCCCAGGCTGCAGGTCTTGCACTCGAACCTTCAGATCGAAGTTCCTCTTGTTGCGGGTTCCCCTTTGGTCCGAGGCCGCCTGAGCTCTTTCATGGGCCACTTTCAAATTGTGTCTAAGTCGGTCCACATATCCCTTGTGGGAGGTAGCAGAGGCATGGTCTAGGGAAATGCCAAAGGCCAGATCCACCGGCAATCTTGCTTCTCTCCCAAACATGAGCCGGTAGGGGGAGTAACCCGTCACATCACTTGTGGTGCAGTTGTAAGCGTGCACCAGAGCTGATATGTGTTGGCTCCAGTGTTGCTTCTTCTCTGTCTCTAGAGTTCCAAGCATGTTTAGTAAGGTCCGATTAAACCTCTCAGGTTGGGCATCTCCTTGTGGATGATAAGGTGTAGTCCTGGTCTTCTCTACTCCCAATGAGTCCAGTAGGTTCCGGATCAGACGACTCTCAAAGTCCCTTCCTTGGTCTGAGTGGATTCTCTGTGGTAATCCATAGTGGACAAAGTATTTTTCCATGAGCACCTTGGCCACAGTGGAGGCCTTTTGGTCTTTGGTGGGGAAAGCCTGGGCATAACGGGTGAAATGATCGGTTACCACCAGAACATTTCCCAATCCACTCAAATCGGGTTTGAGGCAGAGAAAGTCAATGCACACCAGATCCATTGGACCCTGACTCTGTAGGTGGCCCATTGGGGCAGCTTGATGGGGTAGAGTCTTCCTCTGGATGCATCGTGCACAAGAACGGCAATATTCCTCCACTTCTGCCCTCATACAGGGCCAATAGAACCGGCTTCTGACAAGCTGAAAAGTTCTCTCCGCCCCTAGATGGCCATGCTGGTCATGTAAGGCAATTAGTACCGTCTCTCGGTGCTTCTCTGGGAGAAACAACTGCCACTTATCTTCTGAGTTATCAGAGGGGCCCCTTCGGTAGACCACTCCCTGATGTACTTGTAGCTTATCCAACTCTTTCCTCAGCAGGCGAGCCTCCTTGGAAGGGTGATGTCGAAGTCCCTCTGGATTCTCATTCTCCAAAGCTTCAAGGACCAATCTCCCCATGGGGTCTTCCAATTGGTCATAGCTCAGCTCCTTTCTGGACAGCTTTGGCAGGAGTTCCTCTGCTAGTTGAATTACCCCACAGTAGGGTTGAGGGACTCCCACTGCGGTGACTCCTATCTCCTCTGCTCTGGAGCCCCCTCTTGCTTGAAACTCAGCACCCTGACAGAGTGCTCGCACTCCTTCCGGTGCTACCTGAGTCCAGTCTTCCCAGTCATCGACCATGACATGAGATCTTCGGGACAGGGCATCTGCATCCCTATTTCCAGCCCCTGGTCTGTATTTTAGACTGAAGTTGAATCCGGATAATGCAGCCAACCATCTGTGTCCGGTTGCATCTAACTTTGCAGTAGTGAAGAGGTAGGTCAGAGGATTGTTATCTGTCTTTACGGTAAACTCCGCCCCATAGAGATAGTCCTTCAGTTTGTCTACTACTGCCCATTTGAGGGCCAAGAACTCCAATTTATGAGTGGGGTAGTTCTTCTCCGAGGGAGTCAGGCTCCGGCTCACATAGGCCACTGGTCGCAGCTGCTCTTCATGCTCTTGATAGAGCACTCCGCCTAGGCCCTCATGACTGGCATCGACATGTAGCTCATATGGTCTGGTGGGGTCGGCATAGGCCAGGACTGGGGCCGTGGTAAGGCTCCTCTTCAAGGTTCGGAAAGCCTCTTCACACCTTGGGCTCCACTGATCTTGAACCGACTCACCGGCCCTCCTGGGTCCCAAACCATCCTCTTCTCCTTCAGTCTTGAGCAATTCGTTCAGTGGCTTGGCAATCCGGGCAAACCCATCCACAAATCTTCTATAATAGGAGCAGAACCCCAGGAAAGATCTGAGCTCTGTGACTGTTGTCGGTCTTGGCCAAGAGGTAACTGCCTCCAACTTCTCAGGGTCTGTAGCCACTCCCTTTTCAGACACTATGTGTCCCAGATAGTTCACAGAGGATTGGTAAAACCGGCACTTCTCGGGAGAAAGCTTGAGTCCCTCTTCGCTGAGTCTTCTCAACATCTTCTCCAACCTGGCCTCATGTTCTTCCAAAGTCTTCCTGAAGACAATGACATCGTCCAAGTACACAAGGACTTCTATGAGGTTCATGTCTCCAACGGTCTTCTCCATGAGGCGTTGAAAGGTAGCAGGGGCTCCAGACAGGCCCTGAGGCATTCTGTTGAATTCAAAGAATCCCACTGGGGTTATGAAAGCTGTCTTCTCTCGGTCTTCCTGGTGCATGGGGATTTGGTAGTACCCACTCTTGAGGTCCATTACACTGAACCACTTGGCACCAGCCAAACTCTGTAGGGCATCCTCTATTCTCGGTGTGGTATACTGGTCAGGGATGGTCCTCCTGTTGAGAGTCCTGTAGTCAATACAAAGCCTCAACGACCCATTCTTTTTCCTGACCACCACTATGGGGGAGGCATAGGGACTTCTAGACTCCCGAATCACACCAGTCTTCTTCAACTCCGCAAGCTGCTCCCTCAGATCCTCCAGGTCAGCTAGAGGGACCCGCCTAACCCTTTCCCTGAAGGGTTTGTCTTCTTGGAGGCGGATTCGGTGGGTGGCACTCCTGGCACATCCAACATCAAACTCATCCTTTGAGAAAATCCTCTCCCATCTAGTCAGCTGGGCCTTGGCTCTCTCCTTCCAGGCTCCAGGTAGGTCCGGGTTCTCCATGGAAAGTTTTTCCCAAACATCTCCTCCTTCACCCGTTCCTTTTACTTCAGACCAGCTGACTGGGGCCGCAGGACTCACCTGCCCCAACAGCATTCTGGCAGGGATCTCTATGGGTCTCTCCGTAGGGTTTCTCACACTCACTGGGACTCTTCCTCGAGCCTTCTTCAGGGCCTTGATTGAAATCACTTCCGGTATCACTTCCAGGCCTGAGTGATCCTCCCTTGGATCGGATTCCAGCATGACAAAGGGGCCAGGCTGCTCCCAGGTAAGCTTCACCGTGGCCCTGAGGCAGGCTACCTCTCCGGGCTGCAGCACCACTCCCTCTCTCCCAAGTCTCCACACCTTCCCTATCCCCTCTCCTGGGGTCTTCTGCTCTAGGACCAACCGTTGGTAGGCTGTCTTCAGCATGGGATGAATATTGGGATCTTGATGGTTACTCGTCTCCACTAGAGGGGTCAGAAGTCTTCGCACCAGATCCGTATTGGTCCCTATGATGAGGGACATCTTGCTGGCCCCGGGCGGTCTAGGACACACAACTGCCAGGGTGTCAAACACCTCCGTTTTCCCTGCCACAGATGGATCGAAGGTCAGCTTTATGGGCAGGTAACCATCGTAGGGGAAACTCTGAGTTCCAAGGCCCCATATCTCCAGCTCTTCTATCTTCTGTATAGGCAAATGGCTCAAGTGCCTATCATAGAAGTCTCTGTACAACAAAGTCACTTGAGCTCCAGTGTCCAGGAGGGCCTTCGTGTAGACTCCTTCCACCTGGATGGAGACAGTGGGGGACGGGCCGACCAATTCTTCTGGGAAGGGCCGGGTTAAGGCCACCCTCTTCTGGGGACCCGTCTTCATCCAGTTGGTTTTTGACTTTACTCTTTTTCGAGCCTGGTATGCATTGACCCTCCCCACAGTAATGGGAGTACAAACCCGCTGAGGGATGTTATTGTCTCTTATTTGTGGACATTCCTTCTGAGGGGTCTGGTTTCCTCTCTCTCTCTTCCTTCTATTCAGTTTGGAGTTCACTGAAAGGCATGGGCACCCGGTTGACTCCCTCACCGGGGCCCTCTGAAGTTTCCCGCCGGCTGGCGGTTATCTATCTTCTTCTTCTTGGAACTGGAACATCTACTGGCGAAGTGGCCACTGCCCCCGCAGTTGTAGCATAGCATCTCTTCTCGGTCTCGAGTGGGGCTTGGTGTTGGTGTATCTGGAAACAACTCCCTCCTAGGACTTGGTTTCTCGGCTCCCCCTTGACCTTTCGCCATCATAGCAGTCAACATCTCCATCACCTGGGACATCTGTAACTTCAAAGTGTCCAGCTCCTTATCTCTAGCGGGAGTCATGGCCGGTGTAACTATTGCTACCGGTTGGTTGACGGGCTCGGTGAGATGTTCTTCCCTTTTCACTTCCAGTAGGGCCTCTTCCTCTCTGATCATTCGGATGAGGTCAGTGTACTCCAGATTCTTCCCATCCAGTCGGGCACGCAGTGTCCATGCAATAGGATCCATGGGTTGAGCTCCCCTCAGTACCTGTTGAGCACGGGCCTCATCTACTTTTCCTGGGCTGATCCCCTTCTTTAGGATCATCCTATGCAGGATTTTATCTAAACGTCCCATGTAGTCTGATAGTTTTTCACCTTTCTTCTGGTAGCAATGCTCTAACTGATAAGCAAGCTCAGAGATTTTCTCTGTCCCACCAAACACAGTCTGTAGTACATCTAGGTACTCCTGTGCATTACAGTCTGTCCTGCTCATCTTCAGGTTGCGAACGGCCTCTAGAGCAGGCCCCTTTAGACTTTCCACAATCCTCTGCTTCTTTCTGCGCTCTGGAACTTCCCATTCCTCTAGTGCCTGAGTTGCGCTATCTAACCAATCTTCAAATCCCTCTTCTTCCGAAGGTACAGGTTTCCTCCCTGAAAACATCCGGAGTTTTCTGTACCCCGACATCGGGTAATCTGTGGGATCCTTCTTGCACTGGGCCACAATCTCCCCCAGGACAGCACACAGTTCTGCGCTAAGGGTGGCCGGTGCTGATCTGAGACTCTCGGGTGAGGTACGGGCCGCAGCCTGCGGTGATCCCGTTGGCGATGGCTCCTCCTTTGTTGCGTGCGCCAACCTATAGGATCTGTTGTCTTGTGTCCGTACACGGTTGCGCTTGCAAGCCTCCGGCATCCCATCCCAGTATTCCACTAGCGCATACTGATATGAGATGTCTGGGTCTGATTTTATCTCCATCACGCATGGTTCATGGTCTGGGGACACTGACTTCATTAACTCCTCTACGGTCTCTGTCGACCATTTCTCCCCTGGGAGGCTAATGACCACTGACTGACTTGGGTCGGCCTTAGCCGCTTCACACCACGCTCTGACTCCCTGTGGGTCCATGCCGGTACCTCTGGCGTGTTCACCGCTGTCTCAGAAATCCCGGATTTACGAGCCCCCACGTATAGCGATACCCTCACTTAAGAGGGCCGCAAGTTTGGTTTGGGTCCTGAGCACAGCTCCGCCAACCCCCCGGCAATCTGCACTACCCACTCTGGCACAGTTAGTATCTAGCAATACACATTAAATCACTTATACTCTAAATATGTGTGTGTGCGTGCGTGGGTAACTCAAGCTCATAGACAATCTTTGAAAGTATATAACTGACTTTACTTATTGTTTTTATAAAAGGAATAACATGAATCAAACATTTGGATTGCAACACATAATCAGGTCCCTGCAGTAACCAGTAATAAAGATAAACAGAGTAATCAGCATAATAAAGTATTGCTATGCAACTCTAGCGCTGCCCTTTTTCAGCTACTTCCCCACATGGGTAAACACCCAGCACTGTCTACCTATGCAGTCAGGCCTGACTGATCTAGATGGAAGTCCAGTAAAACAATATTCGCTAGCAATCTTTCGGTGGTGCACTTGAAGAACAACTTTGTAATCCAAACGAATAATAAAGATAAAGCATCTGTCTTTAAACAGCTCTCACCACCCGGACAAGTCCAAGTCCGGTTTCTCTGCCTTTTCGTCTAGGAACAGGAATCCACCGACCTCCGAGTCTTCAATACTTCTGGTGTACTGCAGCAAGGAATGAGAAAATGTCTCTCAGGTGCAACTAGGCTGGCAGAGAGCTCTTTGGAAAAGAGCACAAGGCCCAGGCTTCAGGCCTTGTGCCTCAGCAGTTCAGCACAGATCTCCTCTTGCTTGAAGAGAGGGGGGTGTCCAAAGAGAGCGAACTAGGCCTCTCCCCCTCCTTATATTTCCTCCCCCATAAGTCTCTGGGGCATAACTCAAAGCATCCTGGGAACCAGCGGGGTCCTGGGAACAGTAGTTTTATAGTTCTTAAAGAGACCCCGCTACAATAAGAAGAAAGGGGGTTCTTTCTTCTTATATTCTCATTTATATTATTGTGTTGTTGTAACAACATACATTATGTGCATTGATGTACTGTGCTGCTATTCATTACGCAATGCATGATATTGCACTACCGTATGGTATAAATGAATGCACATTTTTTATGTATTTTGATGGGTTGACAGGTAATTGGCACATGAGCCCCCCTTCCTTGTCACCCCTCAGCACCTCATTGTGGGCTTATGGTAGAGTCAATGCCAGCCGATGTTCTTTGCAAGAGGTATCCTTGTTTTTGGGGGAACCTTTCTCAAAATAGCTTTGCAATGCTGAAGGACACACAGGCTGTTATGAACATGAAACGGTGCCTGCATGCTATTAACCACTTCAATACTGGCCATTTTCACCCCCTTCCTGCCCAGGCCAATTTTCAGCTTTCAGCACTTTCACGCTTGGAATGACAATTGCTCGGTCATACAACACTGACCTTTTGATAACTTTTTCCCCACAAATAGAGCTTTCTTTTGGTGGTATTTGATCACCTCTGCGGTTTTTATTTTTTTACGCTATAAACAAAAAAAGTGACAATTTTGAAAAAACACAATATTTTTTACTTTTTGCTATAATAAATATTCAATTTTTTTTTAAACATATTTCTTCATCAATTTAGGCCCATACGTATTCTTCTACATATTTTTGTTAAAAAAAAAAATATATCACAATAAGCGAATAGGGATACAAAATAGGGAATAGATTTATGGCATTTTAATTTTTTTTATTTGTTTTACTAGTAATGGCGGCGATCTGCGATTTTTGTCAAGACTGGGATATTGCGGCGGACACATCGGACAGTTTTGACACCATTTTGGGACCATTCACATTTATACAGCGAACAGTGCTATAAAAATGAACTGATTACTGTATAAATGTCACTGGCAGGAAAGATGTTAACACTAGGGAGCGATCAAAGGGTTAAATGTGTTACCTAGGGAGTGCTTCTCACTGTGAGGGAAGGGGACTGACTGGGGGAGGTGACCGATCGGTGTTCCTCTGTACTGTGAACACACAATCTGTCTCCTCTCCCCTGACAGGACGTGGATCTGTGGGTTTACACCCACAGATCCATGTCCCTGCTCTGTGACCGGTAAACGCGGCCGCGCCCCCTAGAAGGCCGGGAAGCCCAGAACATCATATCATGGCTGCCCAGGATGAGAGAGCTACCTTGCGGTCGTTATTTGACTATACGCGGGATGGGAAGAGGTTAAAGAAAATTTTTTACTGAATGTCCACTAATTTTATTTGCATAAATGAGGTGAATGTTCCCCAGTTAATATTGGGTGTATCTCAAGTTTTTAAATAGACCCTGTATGAGTCAATCAGGAAACTGTATGCCATCTTCTTGCCCTCACCAGGGGTAACTGCATTTTATATAAATCACTCTGCATTCTCACACCATGTTTTTGTGACACTAAAAATGCTTGTTCACACTGGCCAAGTGTTCTGAAAGGGAACCTGACTTTCTCAACTCCAGTCCTCAAGCGCCCCAACTAGGGATGAGCTCAGGCGTGTTCGCATGGTCCACATGCAGAGCCCGCCAGGAAGTCAGCGCAGTGCTGTGCTAATCACAGGCAGTGAGACGTTTCCCGATCTCTGCAGCTGCGCATCGGGGCAATGTCTCACTGCCTGTGATTAGCGCAGCGCTGCGCCGACTTCCTGGCGGGCTCTGCATGTGGACCATGCGAACACGCCTTAGCCCCAACAGGTCATGTTTTCAGGATTTTCCTCAGATGAAATGGCTGTGGTAATTACTAAGGCTGGATTCACACCTATGCATTTTTTGTGCTTTTTGCATCTTGCAGATTTTCACTACAGAACGTGTTCCATAGGAAACCCTGATAAATGGACTGTAGTGCAAATCTGCAACATGCAAAAAGCACTAAAAATGCATAGGTGTGAATCAGGCCTAAGGCAGTAAAACTGATCATATCACCTGTGCAAAATAATAGACAGCCTGGAAATATGATCTGTTGGAGCGCCTTGAAGACTAGAGTTAAGAAACACTGGCATAAGCAGAGCGGATCGGATGAACACAGACAGACGGTCCGTGTTCATCCGATCCCCCATAGAGGAGAGAGGAGATCTGACAGGGCGGTCACCCTGTTATTCACCGGCTCAGCGGGGACAACGGAGCGATCCCCGCTGAGCAAGCGGATCATTACTGATCCGTCCCGTGTGAAAGGGGCCTTATACTAGGGTTGCCACCTCTTCCCTTTAACCACTTGACCACTGGGCACTAAAAGAGGAAGTAAACCCTGATGAGTTTACTTCCTCTTTCATTCCCTGCAAAGGCAAAGCATAATGGACTACTATGCATCGCATAGTAGCCCATTATGTGTCACTTACCTGACACAGGAGCCAGCGAAGACGCCGCTGTCCCCTGTAGTCCGCCGCATCCATCTTGTTGGTGGGGTCGCGCAGCTCCGTCGCTATCATTTGGCAAAGCCACGATGACGTCACTTCCGCGCATGCGCACGGGAGTCGACACGCGCGGCAGCTCCATTCTTGGAAATGCCGCGCTCACTGTGCCTGCGCACCGCTGTCTACGGCGCATGCGCCGTAGACAGCGGTGCCTGTTTTCGGGCAAATATCTCCTAAACCATATAGGTTTAGGAGATATTGCTTGGACCTACAGGTAAGCCTTCATCTAGGCTTACCTGTAGGTCAAAGTGGTTTGTAAGGGTTTACAACCACTTTAAACACCCTTAATAACCAGACCAATTTTCAGCTTTCGGTGCTCTCACATTTTGAATGACAATTACTCAATCATGCAACACTGGACCTATATGAAATTTTTGTCCTTTTTTCACACAAATAGAGCTTTCTTTTGGTGGTATTTAATCACCGGTCAGTTTTTTATTTTTTGTGCTATAAAAGAAAAAATAGAGAAAATTCTG
The DNA here is from genome assembly GCF_037356315.1 of Lithobates pipiens. Classification (NCBI taxonomy): domain Eukaryota; kingdom Metazoa; phylum Chordata; class Amphibia; order Anura; family Ranidae; genus Lithobates; species Lithobates pipiens. The sequence continues at coordinate 181,998,063 of NW_027507791.1, forward strand.
TAAAAAAATGAATTTTTCTTTGTTTCTGTTATAAAATTTAGCAGATTAGTAATTTTTTTTTCATACATTTTGGCCAAAATTTATACTACTACATATCTTTGGTAAAAATAAGTACAAATTGGTGGATATTATTTGGTCTTTGTGAAAGTTATAGAGTCCACAAGCTATGGTGGCAATATCTGAAAATTGATCACACCTGAAGGACTGGCGGCCTATTTCAATTCTTGAGACCCTAACATGCCAGAAAAGTACAAATACCCCCCAAATGACCCCTTTTTGGAAAGAAGACATTCCAAGGTATTTAGTAAGAGGCATGATGAGTTTTTTGAAGTTGTCATTTTTTCCCACAATTCTTTGCAAAATCAAGATTTGTTTTACTTTTTTTTCTCACAAAATTGTCATATTATCAGTTTATTTCTCACACACAGCATATGCATACCACAAATTACACCCCAAAACACATTCTGCTATTACTCCAGAGTACGGCGATACCACATGTGTGAGACTTTTACACAGCGTGGCCACATACTGAGGCCAAACATGCAGGGAGTGCCATCAGGCGTTCTGGAGCACCCAGGCCAATTCGGACATGTCTCTCCTACATGTAAAAATCATCATTTATTTGCTAGAAAATTACATAGAATCCCAAAACATTATATATGTTTTTTTAGCAAACACCCTGGAGAATACAATGGTGGTCATTGCAACTTTTTATCTCGCACGGTATTTGCGCAGTAATTTTTCGAATGCTTTTTTTTTGGAAAAAAACAGTTTTGTGCTTAAAAAAAAAAAAAAAAAACACAGTAAAGTTAGCCCAATTTTTGCATAATGTGAAAGATGAAGTTACGCTGAGTAAATAGATACCTAACATGTCACTCTTCAAAATTGCACACGCTCGTGGAATGGCGCCAAACGTCGCTACTTAAAAATCCCCAAAGGCGACGATTTAAATTTTTTTTACTGGTTATATGTTTTAAGTTACAAAGGAGGTCTAGGGCTAGAATTATTGCTCTCGCTCTAACGTTCGCAGCGATACCTCACATGTGTGGCTTGAACACCGTTTTCATATGTGGGCGGGACTTACGTATGCGTTCGCTTCTGCATGCGAGCACATGGGGAAAGGGGCGCTTTAAAAAAAAATCTTTTTTTTTATTGTTCATTTTACTTTATTTATTTTAGTTTTACATTTTTTTCCCCAAAAATAATTTTTTTGATCACTTTTATTCCTATTACAAGGAATGTAAACATCCCTTGTAATAGGAATATGGCATGACAGGTCCTCTTTACAGTGAGATATGGGGTCAATAAGACCCCGCATCTCACCTCTAAGCTGGGAAGCCTGAAAAAAAAAAATAAGATTCTGGCTTTGATCGTATTGGCGAGTCGGTAGAAGCACCGGAGGGTGGCGGGAGGGGGGGGGGGGGAATGTCTATGGCTGGGTATTGCAGGGTATCACCGACTATGGCTGGGTATCTCCGAGTATGGCTGGGTATCTCAGAGTATGGCTGGGTATCTCAGAGTATGGCTGGGTATCTCAGAGTATGGCGTTGCAGAGTATTGCGTTGCAGAGTGTTAGGTGCGATTTTCAAAGTTAATCGCTCTCCTCTTTGTACTGCTGATTTCAGATCTCATACTCTTATAGAAATGAGACACAGAAGACTTCTCTGTAGTTCAGTTCTGAGCATGTGCACCTCTTTACACTGCCGATGCTACAGAAAACTTTATTCTTGCTAAGCTTTTATACAATACAGAGAAGATGACGCAAAAGCTTCTGTGTTTAACAAATTACCAAAAAAAGATAAAAACCTCTTTCTGTTACAGGATGATTAAGAAATACATCTTTCAGTCACGGGGTGATTAAGAAATACAGGAAAGCTGAACCCATACAGTTTCTATTACAACATCTCCTAGTTTTTACTGAAACATGAAAACAAGTGAAGTGGAACTCTGACTCTGATCTTATCAATTTCCCCCTTTGACATCATCCTTCTCCAAACTCTGGGTCCTCAATCATGAGTGATAGTCAGTATTTTCCTGAGTGCTTTCCCTGACTGCGGGTTGTCAGAGGAGAACAGGTCTTCTTTTGCTATTCTCATCCCCCAGGTCCATACCAACATCTCATGGATGAAGAGAATTAAAGAGAAGGGTGACGTCAACTTTCCCTTAACCATAACCCAGAGTCAGATTTCAATACCTGCCTCTCTCCAGTCTCTTAGCTCTTGATCGTATCTTCCGATATACACAGATATTTATAACTGTCATTATAGCAAATGCAAGCATAAGTATTAATATAGGACTCAACATCCAATTAAGTATAGTAGTGGCTGTAGGGGACCATCCACTGAAAACATCGTACCAGTGGTGTGTGGTTTAATCTCTTATTTGTGAGGATAAATGTATTAATTTCCCTTTATCTATAACCGCAGATATTAGATTATTTTGAAGGGTATGTTCCTGTGTCTCTATGTGTTTTCTAAGTATTTCGGACTCATTTAAGATTTGTCGTAAGGGCTCTAATGATATCATAAAAGGTGTAGTATCAGTAAGATTATCTACCGTCCATTCTTGATTAAATGTTCTATGTGCATCTGGTTCAAAAAGGAAAGTTTCATTCTGCCATTTAAGCATTTTAACATTCTTTACGCATCCTGAAAAAGGGGCCGTTTTATTTAAACTTTCCATAGTTTCCTGATCATTTGTAACTAAACAAATATGTTGTGGTCCTATCTCCATAAATCTGTTTCCTACACTTACTGGTAATCTCTGAAACCTACATATGTTAGATTGATGTCTCAGTAAGCAAGGTTCATAGACTGGAGAACTTCTTCCACAGACTATTCCCTTATTAGTTTTAGCACATAGACTTAGATCATGAGTCATGTTTTGTGTATCTACATAATGTCCATAGATCTCAGGGTACCAAAATTCAGGTAGATCCTTTCCTATCAGGAGTGGCATTACTATTAACTTACACGTTACCTCAACCCTCTCTACTTTATATACATCAAATCTTCCAGCACACCATCTTTCCTCACATTCAACTTATTTTCCTGGTACTTCAAACCATGTACTTTCTAAATTAAAACCCTTGAAATAATTAATCCAAGTGTGATAATTCCCCAATCGTAGCTCATCTCGAGCTCTATTAATTTGAATGTGATAAGATAGTGTAAAAAAAGCACATTGAGTAATGTTTATGAACTTCTGATTTGCTTTCCACAACTCCAAACTGGCTAGTGCTGTGTGATTAACCATAATATCGAGATATTTAGTTAACTGCACCTGGCTAACTTGTGTTTCAAATGTTGTAGGTAACCATTTGCTTGTGATTATCAAACTATCAGCTATGTGACTTCCTGCACGTTTCCACTTATTTTGTATAATTTCCATCTGTATCCCATTCATTACTCCCATTCTGGTTCCTGCAGCCCCGAGAACTGTATCATACCATCCTCGTCGATACCTACACTCTGGTAGCTGGGGAAAAGTTACATTAAATTTGATTTTTGTTTTCTGTTGTGATACCGAAACATTTATGCAGGATTTAGGAATAGGAGTTAATACAGAGGATTCGAAGATGATGGGTAGAGCACCCTCTATCTTTATATCGAAACCATAATGTTGCCATTGTATATATCCTCCTGTTGTTTTACCTGATTTCCTTATTGGTACAAAATACCATGCTGCACAAATATAAGTTGCAGATTGATTTGTACTAATAGGACCTGTTAGATTGAATTGAACACTTCCTGTTATTGGTCTGGGACCCTTTCCCTTCTGTAGGCTCCTGTAGGTTTGGGAATTTGGGGTATTAAGTAACTTTTGTATTTTGTCATTTACCTCCCTCCATGTTTCAGATGGACCTAGCTTATGACATTTATGTGGTGTGTTATTAAAGGGCCATGTTAAATTGTCCCTCCAATGGAAAGTTATGTTTACTTGTGCTTGTGACTTAGCTTTTATCCACACTACTGGTGAATCCATATTCTGCATCATGTAAAAAGGAGCCTCCTGCCCCGACACCGTGAAATTTCCCACAGTATAACATTCATAGTAAGGATATTGCGTTATACTCCTATCCTGATTTATCCATCTAAGATCAGTACTGTTTTCATGAACTGTTACATTGATACCCGGAGTCCATGTGTAAACAAACATTCGAAAACCTTCAAGCACTATCATCATAGTTAGAAGGATCGTCATTCTGTTTCTCTCGGTTCAGGACTCTTTTTGCAGTGTGATGCGTGGATCCAGGCTGCTTTTCCCTCCAACTTGACCGATGTGGGAGTGGTCAGCAGTACTTGATATGGTCCTTAAAACCGTGGCTCTAAAGCTTTTCTGGTATGTTTCTTTACATAGACCCAATCTCCGGGGCTCAGCGAATGAGTACCTGCTATAGAGTTGGGATCTGGAAGGGAAGAATACACATTCTTGTGGACCTTGGTTAGATGCTGTTGTAATTGTATCACATATGCAGTCAAACTATCACATTGCAATTGCATACTCTGTGGAAAGTATAAACCTAATCTAGGTGCATTCCCAAAAAGTATCTCATATGGAGACAACCCTGTTTTTCCTGTTGGGGTATATCTTATGGAGAACAAAGCCAAAGGCAGGCATTCTGGCCATGGCTTGTTTAACTCTTGCATGGCTTTCTGTATTTTTAGCTTTATTGTCCCATTTACTCTTTCTACTGACCCTGAACTCTGTGGGTGATAAGGGGTGTGGAAACTCTGTTGAACCCCTAACATGGTCATCACATTCTGCATTACTTCACCTGTAAAGTGTGTCCCCCTATCTGATTCAACTGTTTCTGGTAGCCCAAACCTTGGTATCAACTCAGTGATCAGTTTCTTAGCTGTGGCTTTTGCCGTGGCTGATTTTAACGGGTAGGCTTCTGGTCAACTTGAAAATAAATCGATGCACACAAATACAAATTCAAAGGGGCCACTTTTTCTCAGCTGTATGTAGTCAATTTGCAGCCTCTGAAAGGGGTATTGGGCCCGAGCTTGGTGTTTTCGTGGCGTTTTTACCTTTTGTCCTGGATTATTCAGGAGACAGATTTGGCATGCTGCACAGTAGTTTTTGGCCATGCTACTGAATCCTGGTGCAAGCCATCCTTGGTTCACAATTCTATACATGGAATTGGAACTGACATGGGTAGGTAGGTGGATTGCCGTAGCCATGGCTGGGTACAGAGAGGCCGGTAGGCATACTTTACCTCCTGCCCTCCATACATTGTCAGGGTCAATTTGGGCTCCCATCCTTACCCATTTGACCCTTTCACTGTCTGCCGCTTGCTCCTGTAGCTTGCTCAACTGTTGCCATGAAAGCTTTACTGTACTTAGCTCTGCCACTGCCACTGTCTCAGGGTCCATCTCTTTCTGGGCTGCCTGTTTCGCAGTTAAATCTGCAAAGACATTTCCTTTTGCTTCCCTTGTCTTTGCACTTGTGTGTGCTGCTACCTTCAAGATGGCTACCCTTTTAACTTTTTAAAGATGTGTCAAAACCCGTTTTATTCCTTCCGCATGTTTTACTGGTGTACCTGCTGCTGTCAGATACCCTCGAGCTCTCCATATATGGCCGAAATCGTGCGCTACGCCATAAGCGTAGGCAGAGTCAGTGTAAATATTTCCTTCTTGTCCTTGCAAATATTCTAAAGCTTGTTCTAAAGCTTTTAATTCTGCTTCCTGTGCTGACATGTGGGCTGGTAAGGGCTGTGCTTCAATCACCTGTGTATCAGTTACTACTGCATATCCTGTGTGATATCTTCCTTTATCATCAGCAAATCTGCTGCCATCTATATACAAAGTGTGCTCAGCGTCTAAAATTGGTGTATCTATAACATGAGGGAACCCCATTGTCTCTTGTTCCATGAGCTGAAAACAGTCGTGTTCAACTATCTCTTTAAACAGAAGAGTGTCAGTTTCCTCATCTCCTTCCTCCTTATTCCCCCTTGTCAAATCTGGTGACTGAAGAGGCAAAAAGGTGGCCAAATTTAAAGTTGTACAGCGCCGAAAAGTGACATTTGGAGGTAAAAGTAAAGTACACTGTAACCTTAGTTGCCTAGCCATGGAAATGTGTTTGGGCTGTACTTGAGACAAGATTGCATGTATGTCATGTGTGGTGTGCACTACAACTGGATTGTCTAGAACAATTTCTGATGACTTATCTATGATTATTGACACCGCTGCTACCGCCCGTACACAGGGCGGTGAACCTCTGGACACTGGATCTAGTGCTGCTGAGAAGTAAGCAACGGGCCTTTGTTTTATGTGTGACTGCGTCAAAATTCCTGTTGCAGGTCCGGTGATCTCAGCAATGTATAGATGGAATGTCTTTGTATAATCGTATAATCTGTAAGCATATACGGTACGATTTTCAAACAATCGTATAATGGCTGCATCAAAGAGCTAGCGTGGGGTATCCATTGTCTACAATATGACACGATACCCAGAAACATACGCAATTGTTTGAAATTTCGTGGGGGTAAAATTCCCTTTATCACCTGTACTCTCTCTTCTGTGAGATGCCTTGTTCCTTGTGATATGCAATGTCCTAAGAAGACAACTTTTTCTTGACACACTTGTAACTTTTTCCTGTTAACCTTGCAACCCTTTTTTGCCAAGAATTGCAAAAGTGCCAAAGTGGCATGTTTCCCTATCTGGACAGCATAGCAATAGGTCATCCACATATTGTAGCAATACACAAGAGTCTGGAGGCAACCATTCCTCTAGCACTGTTTGTAGAGCCTGAGAATAGAGGGTGGGCGAATGCGCCATTCCTTGCGGTAGGCGTGTCCAGGTTAGTTGTTTATTTTTGAAGGAGAATGCGAACCATAGTTAGCATTCTTCCGCCAATGGTACAGAAATTAAGCGTTAGCCAAGTCTATTACCGAAAAATGCGTACTGGTGGATGGCACCTGTGACAACAGTGTGTGGGGGTTTGGTACTAAAGGTGTCATGGGTGCCAAGATTTTATTCACTGCCCGCAAGTCCTGTACCATTCTATATTTGACTTGACTGTCAGTGCCGGGCTTCTTTTTCACTGGATACAAGGGAGTATTAGCGGGTGATTTTATTTCCTTCAATGCCCCCGCTTTAAGCAGGGATTGTATTTGTGTTGCTATAGCTGCTTCCTGTGGCGCACTAAGGGGATATTGTTTCAACTGGGGTAGGACGGCACCTGGAATCAACTGCAATTTAACTGGGGAAACAGGTAGTAAACCAACATCTGCTTGAGGACTTTCCCACAAATCTTCTGGGAGTGTCTGCAGAGCCTGATATATATCTGGAGGAGGGTGACACGGAATTTCGGGTTCCTCCTCAAAATATTGGATCACATTACACGTGTCGAGGTGTTGTTCCTCATCTATCGTTAATGTTACTGTACCATCTGTATGATATGCAATATTGGCTCCCAATTTTTGTAAAATATCTGCTCCCAACAGATTTGTTGGTGCTCCCCGTGATATTAAAAACCGAGAAAAGAAAAATCCTATTTCCAACTTTAACCTTTAGGGGCTTTGTCAGGGGAGCGTCAGATAAAATTCCATCATACCCTGTTATTAATACTGTTTCAGTGGACTCCTGGCCGGGCCGTATCACCGAGTCTGAAAGCAGGCTGCACGAAGCTCCGCTGTCCACTAAACATGAGATGTTTTTATTGTCTATTTGTATTGGGATGTGTAACATTTTTGTATGTGATTTTCCTAAGACAGGAGTGAGTCATGCCCTCTGATCCTCCGATTGATTAGGAGGTCCGGAGGCCTGTCTAGATCCATATCTAGTATCAAACCTGGCTGGAGATGAGAAGTCGTCTCCTTCATCTCTCATTCTTTTCCTACAATTGCGCCTCACGTGGCCAATTTTGTTGCAGTAGTGACAGGTCAAAGGTTTTCCTTTTTCCCTATCTTGTGGGGTGGTAATGGCATTAACTGTAGGGTGTCTTCGGGTTTTCATCTCTACCAGGTCAGCCTCTATTCAATGTGCTTTTTGCAACAATGTTCCTCTATCTCTAGTTGCTCTCCACTCCGGTGTACAGGCTTTCAGTCTTTCACTTATCTGTGGAATTAATCCTTCCATAAATTGTCTATTGAAGGCTCGGATCGTAGTTGGCTGAGCCAAATCCAATCCTTCATCTGCCATCATACTTTCCATAGACAAGTAAAAGTCCGATACTGTCTGTCCTGGAGTTTGTTTCATGGGTGATATGGACCCTCTCTCTATTTGTTTTGCCGTACAGAAAGCTTCCACCCTAACAACAAATGGGGCCCTTGAATCTATGTGTCTGACATGTCCTGCCTGTTGGTTGCCGTCTGCGTCAAACCGGTCTATAGGTCGGTGCGGACCTATTTCTGTCACAAATTGCTGAAACAGAGTAGGACTCATTTTATGTCTACACAAATCTTCCCCATCTTGCCATGTTGCATCATGTGTATCCATCAACTGTCTTACAAATCTACAAAACGCGGCTGGTTTCGCTACTGGGTCTGGGGCATTCTGTATTAGTGCCATAAGGGCGTCTGGTGTCCATGGTGCCCAGGTCCTTATCTGCATCCTACGAGTAACAGTAGGTGGGACATTTGGATGGGCTACTTATCCAAATTCCGGATTATTTACCTGTACAATGTGTGTATCAGTGCGTATGGGGGCTACAGTTTCTGGATGAGGTTTTTGTGCCCCACAATGCACACATTCTATTGCCCATTCTGGGTTTTGTGCTCCACAAACCTGACAAACCCATCCCCTGCCTTGGAGTGAAGTATATATCTTATGTGGTTTATGTTCTATGTCAGTGTATGGGGGTGGGATGGCTGAGCTGGGGTCAACCAGAGCCTCAGCATGTTTTGTCCTTCTATCCTTCATGTCCCAACCATCACAATCTGGGTTATATTTCCACCCCTCTTCTTTCGCTCTATTAGAGACCTTAATTAAGCACTGAACCTGACGCATCCATTGCTTCTCTAAGGCCGCGTACACACGGGCGGACTGTTCGCCCAACTTTGTCCGCTGAACAGTGTTTGGGCGGACAGTCCGCTCGTGTGTGGGCTTTCAGCGGACAGTTTCAGCGGACAGTTGGACGAACAAGGTTTTTCGGAAATTCCGTAAAACTGTCCGCTGAAACCTTGTTTCAGCGAACAGTCCGCTCGTGTGTAGGCTTGTTCGTCAAACAAAGTTGCACGCATGCTCAGAAAGGATTTTCACGCCGAAAGCTATAATGCAGTGTATAGGACGTCGTATTTTTCGTCCCGTCGTACGTGCCGTTCACGTCATCGCGCACGGTTTCAGCAAACTGTTCGTTCGTCGTGTGTGGCCATGTCCGTCCATGCTAAGTTTGAGCGGACTGTTTGCCGAAACTGTTGGACGGACAAAGTTGGGCGAACAGTCCGCGCGTGTGTACGCGGCCTAACACCTCTCCTTGTCTGTCCCTTTTTATTTCCCTCCACACGTCTGGGTCTAAACCCGCTGCTCCTTTTACTTTGAATTTATGAAGTATGGTTTTTTAATTTTGTGCTTCATCTGTCCCATATATGTTCTTAATTATCTGCGGCACCGTATAGTGGGCCACAGTTTCTTGACGGGGTTTTGCATACCTCTGACCCATTCTAACAGTCCGTGCCTAGGTAGCGTGTGGGACACTGTTATGTGTCCCAAAAAAAAAGAAAAAAGTGTGTGCGGGACCCTACAACAGTTCCTCGTTGCCTTCCTCCTAGGGTGCTAGAATACTAAAAACCTCTCCGGGATGAGATTTCTGAAATCGAATTACTTTATATGCTAGCCAACTAACAAATATTATAACCAGAATGGCGGCTACAACATATACAAGTATTCCTTTAAGTGGCCAGGTATCCGACTAGATCTCCGGGTTTATGGAGACCTTATTCTCCCCCGTATCTGGGATCCCTCTCGTGCACTCTTATCCCTGCTTTATGGAGCAGACAGGGCTTATACTCTCAACCAGTCGTATGGTTTATGACTTAGATGTGAAGGTTAAGCAAAGGCGTGTGACCCCCCCCGAAAGGGCGCTTTCACTTGCCTAGTTCGGCAATCCTCCTTCTAATTCATACCATCCTAGACATGGCTCATTCTTTCACCCAACATGGACAGACAACAAATTATCAGCAGAACAAAGGATTTATCTACAGCAGTTCAGAACTCACCCCTACAGAGGCTGCAGCTTGCTTTATGGGCACACTGCATGGAGACTCGTTTCTGACAGAACGGCTGAAGGCACAAATCAGGGAAGCACAGAATATAAGAAGAAATAAAGCTTTCTCTTACCTGCGCAGGTTTTCAATCTGTGGTTCCCGGAATGCCTATTCCTTTTGTTCCGTCAGCCTCGTTCGTCCACCTCTTGTAGTTTCAGTGGTGAGTCCCTGTTCGGGCGCCAAAAATGTTAGGTGCGATTTTCAAAGTTAATCGCTCTCCTCTTTGTACTGCTGATTTCAGATCTCATACTCTTATAGAAATGAGACACAGAAGACTTCTCTGTAGTTCAGTTCTGAGCATGTGCACCTCTTTACACTGCCGATGCTACAGAAAACTTTATTCTTGCAAAGCTTTTATACAATACAGAGAAGATGACGCAAAAGCTTCTGTGTTTAACAAATTACCAAAAAAAGATAAAAACCTCTTTCTGTTACAGGATGATTAAGAAATACATCTTTCAGTCACAGGGTGATTAAAAAATACAGGAAAGCTGAACCCATACAGTTTCTATTACAACATCTCCTAGTTTTTACTGAAACATGAAAACAAGTGAAGTGGAACTCTGACTCTGATCTTATAACAGAGCATTGCAGGGTATTGGCGGGTGTTGCAGAGCATTGCAGAGTGTTGCAGGGTATTGGCAGGTGTTGCAGAGCATTGCAGGGTATTGGCGGGTGTTGCAGAGCATTGCAGAGTGTTGCAGGGTATTGGCGGGTGTTGCAGAGCATTGCAGAGTGTTGCAGGGTATTGCAGAGTGTTGCAGGGTATTGCAGAGTGGTGCAGGGTATTGGCGGGTGTTGCAGAGCATTGCAGAGTGTTGCAGGGTATTGGCGGGTGTTGCAGAACATTGCAGAGTGTTACAGGGTATTGGTGGGTGTTGCAGAGTGTTGCAGAGCATTGCAGAGTGTTGCAGGGCATTGCAGAGTGTTGCAGGGATTTGCAGAGTGATGCAGGGTATTGCAGAGTGTTGCAGGGTATTGCAGAGTGTTGCAGGGTATTGCAGAGTGTTGCAGGGTATTGGCGGGTGTTGCAGAGCATTGCAGAGTGTTGCAGGGTATTGGCAGGTGTTGCAGAGCATTGCAGAGTGTTGCACGGTATTGCAGAGTGTTGCACGGTATTGCAGAGTTATGCACGGTATTGCAGAGTTATGCAGGGTATTGCAGGGATTTGCAGAGTGTTGCAGGGATTTGCAGAGTGTTGCAGGGTATTGCAGAGTGTTGCAGGGTATTGCAGAGTGTTGCAGGGATTTGCAAAGTGTTGCAGGGATTTGCAGAGTGTTGCAGGGTATTGCAGAGTGTTGCAGGGTATTGCAGAGTGTTGCAGGGTATTGCAGAGTGTTGCAGGGATTTGCAGGGTGTTGCAGAGTATTGGCAGGGTGTTGCAGAGTATTGGCAGGGAATTGAGGGGTTAAATTTCGGTGAGCAGCGATGTGGGCACTGCAGATGCAGCCTACAGAGCTGCTGACACCGATCTCTTCTCCCTCCGCTGTACCGATCGGAGGTTTGTTTACAAGTGATCACTCCGTCCCAGGGGGCGTGCGAGAGCGGTTAAACAACCGCCCTGTAGCCGTCATTCGGCTATGGGCCGGTTGTTCAGTGGTTAAAACCCAAACACATATTAATTACATAGGTTCTGTGGCTGATTAAGGTGGTAATTAAACTCACTTGGTGCCTTATCTGCATTCAATTAGCCTAAGAACCTGTGTGATTCCAAGTGTTTGGGTTTAAAGGGATTAGGTGGTAACCCTATATATGACCCTTTTGCCATGGGTATACCAGTCTGTATGCGTTGTGTGCCAGAACCAAACTGGCATTGATCAGGAGACTGCTATAGTGTGTGTGCATATATATATATATATATATATATATATATATATATATATATATATATATATATATATATATATATATATATATATATATATATATATTGGCCATAGAAGCTTCCAACTTTTTTATCAGATCAATGTGCGATTCGATCAAAACAATCAAATCCACAAAGAACTGAATGGCTATAACTTCCCTTTTTAATTATTTAGAATCAATTTAAATCAAATTTGATCAAACTGAGTCAATTGGCCAGGATGAAATATTATTGATCATTTTACATCAATCAGCAGCACTGAGATACTTTGTTCATGCATACGATCAAACTTGGACCTCATACACACTCTACAACTTTTGTTGTCTGATTTCCTTTAGATTTATCAAAACCATGTAGTTCAAGGGCCTGCCCGATTGCATACAAATTGAAACTCTAGTGCCTTGTACACACGGTCGGACATTCTGACGACAAAATCCGTCTGATTTTTTCAGACGGATTTCGGCCCAAACTTGTCTTGCATACACACGGTCGCACAAAGTTGTTGGAAAATCCGATCGTTCAGAATGAGGTGACGTAAAACACGTACAACGGGACTATAAATTAGGGCTGAAACGATAATCGATATTATCGATAATAATCGATAATGAAAATCATTGTCAACGATTTTCATTATCGATTAGTTGGTCCACACCATGCGATCCGCGGAGAGGTCCGTGGCCGCAACCTAGTTCTGGAGCGGGCAGCCATCTTGGTACACCCGGCGGTGGCGAGCTGCGTGCTGACGTCACCCCGTCAGGCCAAGTGAAGGAATTTTGGAGGAGTCACGCTGGATGCCTTGCCTGCCCTCATTCAAAACTTCTTTTATGCAGGTACCACTACATCTATTACCTAATCTAACCTAATAACTAACTACTATCTATTAGATAGTAGTTAGTTATTATCTAATCCTATCTAAGCCTTTCCACTTGCTTGGCACAGCCACATTGTTTATTTAAATAAAAGGTATAACACTATCTCCCCCCAATAAAATGCAGCTTATTACAAGCATAAAAACATAGCATATCACTGATGATTTGCGCCAATAGGCGTCATCCCGGGACTCATCACGACGGGCTGTTTGGAGGAACTTTGATCGGTGGTGAGCTTGGCGCAAATCATCAGTGATATGCTGACTATGTTTTTATGCTTGTAGTAAGCTAGTGTTATACCTTTTATTTAAATAAACAATGTGGCTGTGGGGGGGGGGGATAGTCTTGGTGTTTATTGGCCACCACATCCTGGTATGAGAATATAATATAGCGATACCCTCACTTAAGAGGGCCGCAAGTTTGGTTTGGGTCCTGAGCACAGCTCCGCCAACCCCCCGGCAATCTGCACTACCCACTCTGGCACAGTTAGTATCTAGCAATACACATTAAATCACTTATACTCTAAATATGTGTGTGTGCGTGCGTGGGTAACTCAAGCTCATAGACAATCTTTGAAAGTATATAACTGACTTTACTTATTGTTTTTATAAAAGGAATAACATGAATCAAACATTTGGATTGCAACACAAAAAAAACAATGTGGCTGTGGGGGGGGGGGGGGGGGGGGGGAATAGTCTTATTTTTTCTGCTGATCCAAAAATGTATCCAATTCGTGACTCTGATCCGAGGAATGATCCGATCCGTGAGTTTTTTTGATCTGTTGCACCCCTAGTCTGCACCTTTCCCCCTGCCGGTCCGTTAGAATCCTGTGTCCTACGCATGCGCCACGTTCACGAGCACGCAGCTACGCCTGCTCGCATTCTCCACCCAGCTGACATCCCGCCAGCAACGCGCCTGCGCTGCTTTCGGCTCCTCCTCTCCCCTCTACCCAGCAGCCTTCCAATAGACCCGCCGCAGAGCGCAGGCGCGGCAAGCCCTCGCCGGGCCGCTTTCCATCGCTGCCATGACTGGAGGTTGTGCTCTGCACAGGTGTGCATCCATCTCCCGGCTTCGGGGTGCCCTTCGCGCCATTCAGAGGAATTGGCCGAGTCACGTGTGGCGGGTCCGGACTGAGACTCCGCCCCACAACACCCGGCACACCGAGGAGGAGCCGCTGTCACCATGAAGGGGTGAGAGAACCCGAGACACCCCAGAATAGTACCCCATCATTGGTGTTTTATTCTGCAGTTTGAGTGTAACACTTTTTTATGATTTTATCCGATTAATCGGAAAAATAATTGGCCGATTAATCGATTATGAAAATAATCGTTAGTTGCAGCCCTACTTTAAAGAGGCCAGTAGCCAATAGCTTCCGTCTCGTAATTTATTCTGAGCATGCGTGGCACTTTGTCCGTCGGAATTGTCTACAAACGATCGGATTTTGTTATCGGAAAATTTTTGATCCAGCTCTCAAACTTCGTGTGTCGGAAATTCCAATGGAAAAAGTCAGATGGAGCCCACACACGATCAGATTTTCCAACACGATCCGATCGTACATTTTCCATCAGAAAGTCCGACCGTGTGTACAGGGCATAAGGCCCCATTCCAACCTGAGTGTAGTGGTTTCAGGCAGAAAGTCGCACATTTTTTATGCGTTTTTTTTAATTGCGTTTTGCCCAATTTTGTACAGGTCAGAAGGTCACCAATGTAAAGAGCAGAAAAATGCCCAAATCTGCATAAAAAAAAGTTCCAGAACTTGTTTGAGCCATCTCCATAGAGAATTATTGATTTTAATCCCTCTAGCGTTTTGTAGCTTCAGGCTTTAAGCTACAAAATGTTCAGGTGTGAATGGGGCCTTAAGGTTTGACCTCATATTATATGGTTATCCAGTTTAAGACCAATCAGATTATGAGATTATGTGGTGGAAACAGAAATGCAATCAATAACTTATGATTAGTGTTGAGCGAACCCGAACGGGTTCGTACCAAACTTTTGGCTTTTTAGGTCCCGAACAATTGACTGTATGTTCGGGTTCGGTGTTGGGCAATGTAATGGCACATTTTAAAGCGGTTCTTCACCCTAAAGGGGAAGTTCCGCTAATCTGATCCCTCCCCCCTGCGGTGCCACAATCGGCACCTTTCAGGGGGGAGGGGGTTGCAGTTACCTGGATAATCCAGGTATCTGCACCCACTTCCGGGCAGACCGCCGCAGACCCCTGCAGACGCCCCCCCCCGTTGTGTTCTGGGAAACACACAGCGGGGGATCTGAAGAGACGCGCAGCGCGACTCGCGCATGCGCAGTAGGGAACCGGGCAGTGAAGCCGTCATGCTTCACTTCCCGATTCCCTGACAGAGGATGGCGGCGGTGGCAGCAGCGAGACGAGCGATCGCTCATCTGCCGCCGACATCGCTGGACCCTGGGACAGGTAAGTGTGATTTTATTAAAAGTCAGCAGCTGCAATATTAGTAGCTGCTGGCTTTTAATATTTTTTTTTAGGTGCAGAACCACTTTAAAAAGCCCTTCAGCAGCCAATCAACATTTTGTTTAACTGGTGTGGCCTTAGAAGCCATCACAGCCATGCCTACTAATGGCATGGCTGTGATTGCCCAGTGCAGCATGTGACCCAGCCTCTATTTAAGCTTGAAGCACACAGCACAGCACAGCACATCACTCTGCTTGACACAGTGTAGGGAAAGGTTCCTGGCTGCTGCTGTTGTTAGGGAGAGAATAACATAGGAGTCCCGATTCTGAAATCTATTCTAATTAGTCAGCGATTTTACACTGCACTGAGAGAAAAGATAGACAGTGTAGGGTAAGGTTCTTGGTGCTATGAGGGAGAGAGAATTATCTAGGAGTCCAGATTCAGAAATCTATTCTAATTACTCAGCGATCTACACAGATTTACCTGGTTGGGTTGCAGTGCACAGTCTTTTTACACTGTCATGAGCCCAGTGCCAGAGAAAATCAAACTTTTATCTGCAAGCTCAGTGCACCAGCACTACATATGTTACTGTGACATACACCCTGTACATACTGTGTGTGTATTCTGCTATTGCAAAAACACCCATTTAGTGCAACAAAAATAAAAAAAACTTTGCAGTGTTTTCTGCATATGTGGAGGTGTGTTACACAATTTATATATTTTTCTTCTATTGTGCTATTCCAAAAATTTTTTTTAGGGCAAAAACAATTTTTTTTGAATAGCATTTTTTGCCATTTCTGCAGCTCTAAGATACACGTTTACATTCTCTGGGTGTATCCTGCTATTGCAAAAACACCCATTTAGGGCAAGATCCTAAATTTGGAAAATATGAGAACGTCAAAGAAGGGATGTGGCTAGGGTTGCCACCTGTCCGGTTTTGACCCGGACAGTACGGGTTTAGGTGGCTGTGCCCGGGTTTCCCTCTGCCTCACACCCGGACACCATTTCCAGCTGACAGGGGTACCATGGGGCCTCCTTTTATGAGCCACAGCACACAGGGGGACCTGGACAGCAGGGGCATCAGAGCGGCGGGCGGGGGGAGCAATTACAGAGCAATCAAAACATATGGGAGAGAGCGGGCGACAGACAGCTGCTGGTGCAGAAGGTTTTAATAAAATAAATGCTTAAAAACAAACAATCCACTCACTCTCCATGTCAGAGCTGTATATGTCAGTCTGTGAAGTTGGCTGTCCCATTCTCCCCTCCGATCCATGCTGCTCTCATCACTGAATCGCTGGAGGAAGCCAAGGATACAGAGCTGCGGGGAGACTGCAGTGAGCTGTCAGCCTGGGATGCTGTGACCAATCTGAGCATTCCAGAGGCTTAACCACGCCTCCATCATCAGAGGCTGACAGTTCACATGAGTTTCCCGCGGCTCTCTGTTTCCTCCAGCGATTCGGTGATAAGAGCAGCGTGGATCGGAGGGGAGAATGGGACAGCCAACTTCACAGACTGACATATACAGCTCTGACATGGAGAGTGAGTGGATTGTTTGTTTTTAAGCATTTATTTTATTAAAAACTTCTGCACCAGCAGCTGCCTGTCGCCTCTCTCTCCCTTATGTTTTGACCCTTCTGTGTTTGCCACCCCCTCCTGTGTGTTTGCACCCCCTCCTCTGTAATTGCCCCCCTCTCTGTAATTTCCCCTCTCCTCTGTATTTGCACCCCCTTCCTCTGTAATTGTCCCTCCCTTCTCTGTAATTGCACCCCTCCTCTGTAATTGCACCCTCCTCTGTATTTGCCCCCTTCCTCTTTATTTGCCCCCCTCCTGTGTATTTGCACCCCCTCCTCTGTAATTGCCCCCCTCTAATTGCTCCCCAATCTCTGTAATTGTCCCCCCTTCTCTGTAATTGCTCCCCACGCCCACCGCTCCGAACCGCCTGCTGTCCGGGTCTCCCTGTGTGCTGGGGCCCCGTGATACCCCCCTGTCAGCTGCCATGGGGGTATTGGAGGGATGAGGATGTGTGCTGGTAGGGGAAGAAGATTTGTGTAGCACTGACCCCCGAACGAGCGGCTGGATTTTCTGGGCTTACCGTTACCTTCTCCGCCTCGTATACGTCTAGGTGTTTCCCAAGGTAGATGGTGTCAGTACTAGAATCCCTTTAGGACCCAGCACAACTCACCTGACACAGCCTGTGTCTGGGAAACAACAGTGATTGGCCAGCTCACGTTTAAATCACCTGTATCAGCATTCAGTCAGTGCTCGTGTTAGAGTTCACTCGTGTTTGATCCAGCTAATATTTGCTCTGTGACTTTCGTGTTTGACCCGGCTTGTTTGACCCTCCTTACTTGCTTCTGATTCTGTACCGTTTGGATTCTGATCTACCTGTGTATGACCCAGCTTGCCTAGACTACGCTTTGCCTGATTCTACTAGTACCCTCATCTGCAGCAGTGAACCACAAGGTCCAGCAATCATCTATCCTCATCTACAGCAGTGAACTACAAGGTCCAGCAATCATCTATCCTCACCTACAGCAGTGAACTACAAGGTCCAGCAAGCATCTACCTTCGTCTGCAGCGGTGTACTACAAGTCCCAGCTGACCTGCTCTGCTTAGACCTGCTCATGGTATGTGCTTTGAACTCTTTGTATAATCAGCACACTTGAACTGTTACTTGTTATCTGCACCTAGCCTGACATTAACACGAGCCAATACATAAAGGGAAACCTATCATGAATCCTGAACAGGCTCAGTTGTTTACACAAGAACTTTGCCGTTTATCACATCAAGTTCAGGAAATGGCCACAGAGCTCACCAAGGTGCAATCTCCTTCTACTACCACCATTACTAAAACTCCATCTGAACCAAAAATTCCTTTGCCCGACCAGTTTTCTGGTGACCGTAAAGCGTTTTGCAGCTTTAAAAACAGCTGCAAATTATATTTCAAGTTGAGGCCATCCTCGTCTGGCCCTGAAACTCAGAGGGTTCAAATCATTATCTCTCTACTACAGGGTGACCCCCAGGCTTGGGCCTTTAACCTGGAACCTAACCATCCAGCCTTACTAACAGTAGATGCTTTCTTTGAAGCCCTTGGGTTGCTATATGATGATCCAGATCGTGCTGCTACTGCAGAATCGACCCTGCGTAACTTAAAACAAGGAACTACCACAGCTGAAATGTATTGCTCAGAGTTTCGCAGGTGGGCCCCGGAATCTGGCTGGAATGATGCAGCTTTCAGAATTGGCCTTTCAGATGCTATTAAAGACGCTCTGGTCAACTTCTCCTACCCAGCCTCACTGGAGGAGGCTATGTGTCTAGCTATTAGAATTGACCGCCGCCAGCAAGAGAGAAGGCGAGAACAAACAATGGCTGTGGCAAACTGTATACCTTCCTTACCACCTGATTATTCCATCTCCAGTGCCAAATCTGAGGAAGAACCTATGCAGTTAGGCTCCACCCGGTTATCTGCCCAGGAACACAAACGCAGGCGTAATATGGGACTCTGCTTATACTGTGGCCTCAAGGGTCATATGCTCCGTTCGTGCCCTACACGTCCGGGAAACGCCAGGACCTAGGTGATTGCGGGGAGGTCACCTTAGGTCTACTCTCATCTCCCCAGGGGGACAATCGTATACTTTTACCCGCTGTCATTCACTTTGGGACAGGGGCTCATGAACTGCTGGCCTTGGTGGATTCTGGAGCAGCTGAGAATTTTATTGATAAAACTCTGATCACCTCTTTGTCCCTGGAAACTCATGCTCTAGATTGTCCAGTCCGCCTGATCTCCGTGGATAATCGGCCTCTCTCACAAGACCTAGTGCTCGAATCCACCAACCCTTTCCAGTTACAATTAGGGGCTTTGCATTGGGAGAAGATTTCTTGTCTTGTCATTGACTCTCCATCCACTCCTTTGATCCTAGGCCTTCCTTGGCTTCAGAAGCACAATCTTGTAATTGACTGGCCAACAGGAGATATTCTGGCTTGGTCCAATCAGTGTAAAAAGAGCTGCATCCAACACCTTGTTCGACTTGATACCTGTCAAGTGGGAATAGAACAGATTCCACTTTGTTATAAGGACTTTCGGGATGTGTTTTCTAAAGGAATTGCTGACACTTTACCTCCTCATCGCAGTTATGATTGTCCCATTGACCTCTTGCCTGACACTACACCTCCTCGAGGGAGAGTCTTTCCACTCTCTGAACCAGAGAATCTTGCTTTGCAAGAATATATCCAGGAAAACCTAGCTAAGGGTTTCATCCGTCCCTCCACTTCTCCCGCAGGAGCAGGATGCTTCTTTGTCCCGAAGAAGAATGGAGGACTGCGACTTTGTGTTGATTACAGAGGTCTAAATAAAATAACCGTTCCCAATCGGTATCCTCTCCCTCTCATCACAGAGTTGTTCTCTCAAATCCAGGGAGCCAAAATCTTCTCCAAACTGGACTTAAGGGGAGCCTATAATCTGGTGCGAATCCGTGCAGGCGATGAATGGAAGACGGCCTTTAACACCAAGGATGGTCATTACGAATGTCTTGTCATGCCTTTCGGCCTCAGGAATGCACCAGCCGTCTTTCAGAACTTCATGAATGACATTTTCCGTGACATGATGGGTCGCTTCATGCTTGTTTATTTAGACGATATTTTGATTTACTCTCCCAATCTTGAAACACATCAGAAGCATGTCTGCTCGGTATTAGCCCGACTAAAGACTCACTCCCTTTTTGTAAAGCCTGAAAAATGTATTTTCCATGTTAAACAAGTACCTTTCCAGGGTTACCTAATTTCTGACACAGGCCTCACCATGGACCCAGCCAAGGTTCAAGCCATTTTAGACTGGGCACCACCTTCAGACCTGAAGGCAGTTCAACGCTTCCTGGGCTTTGCAAATTTCTATCGAAAATTCATTAAGAACTTTGCCACCATTGCACATCCCATCACCTCTCTCACCAGGAAGACTCCTAGTACATTATAATGGACTACTGAAGCCCAGGCAGCCTTCACCCAGTTAAAGAAAGCCTTTACCTCTGCACCAATTCTATGCCATCCTGTTCCTGAGCTACCTTTTATTGTAGAGGTAGATGCATCTGAAGTAGGAGTGGGGGCGCTTTTGTCACAAAAAGATCCTGTAAGCGCTGCCATCCACCCTTGTGCCTTCTTGTCCCGTAAATATTCCCCAGCAGAGCGCAATTACGATATAGGCAACAGAGAACTTTTAGCCATAAAGCTAGCTTTAGAGGAGTGGAGACATTGGCTGGAGGGAGCTCGCTATCCATTCATAGTTCTGACTGACCCCAAAAACCTTGAATATATCCGTTCTGCTAAAAGACTGAACTCGCGTCAAGCCAGGTGGTCATTGTTCTTCTCCAGATTTGACTTTACAATTTCTTATTTACCAGGTCCAAAAAACATTAAGGCCGATGCCTTGTCTCGCAGCTTTTTATCAGAGTCTCCTCCTCCGCTTCCTCCTCAACCCATTATCTCTGAGGATAGGATTTTGGCTTTTACCCAGACTGACATCTCTGAGGCCTTGTTACCAGCACAGGCTGAAGCCCCTCCCTCCACTCTCTCTGGTATGCTCTTTGTGCCCCTGGCTCTTCGTTTGCAGGTACTGCAACAAGTACATGCATCAAAACCTGCAGCACATCCAGGGTTTAGACAAACTTTTGAGATTGTCTCTCGCAACCTCTGGTGGCCATCGCTTAGGCAGGATGTGTTAGCCTTCGTCCAGGCCTGTGAAGTTTGCGCCAGAAGCAAGAGCAGTACCTCTAAGCGCCCCGGTCTCCTTCGTCCTCTACCAATACCTACCTGTCCCTGGACCCATTTATCTATGGACTTTATCACAGACTTGCCTCTGTCCCAGGGATGTTCCACGATCTGGGTGGTGGTAGACAGGTTCAGTAAGATGGCCCACTTTGTTCCGCTTCCGAAGCTTCCATCTGCTAAAGAACTGGCATCTTTATTCATTAAGCACATTTTCAGGCTCCATGGGGCACCAATTAACATTGTCTCTGACCGTGGCTCTCAGTTTATAGCCCAGTTTTGGAAGGCCCTTTGCTCTCAGCTGGGGATTAAATTATCATATTCTTCAGCAGATCATCCTGAGACTAATGGCCAAACAGAAAGGACTAATCAGACTCTAGAGAAGATGGTACGTTGTCTGATGGCCAAAGATGAGGTGGAGTGGGTCAACATCCTTCCATGGGCAGAGTTTGCCTTTAATAATTGTGCCAGCACATCTACAGGGACCTCTCCTTTCTTTTGTGTTTACGGGTTGCATCCTCGTGTGTGTGCTCCTTTGATCTTCCGCCCTCTGATGTTCCAGATGCCAACACCACGATTGAACATTTCTCCAAAATCTGGTCCGATGTAAATCATGCTATTTCCCGCTCTGTGCAGGCTTTTAAGAAAACTGCTGACAAGAAGCGCTCAAAGGCTCCAGAATATAAAGTTGGTGACAAAGTGTGGTTATCATCTCGGAATCTGTCCCTGCATGTTCCATCTAAAAAGCTTGGCCCAAAATTCATCGGGCCTTATGAAATCTCGGAGATTGTTAATCCTGTGTCCTACAGATTAAAACTGCCCCCATCCATGCGCATTCCAAATGTCTTTCATGATTCATTGTTGAAACCTGTTCATTCCAGCCTCCTAGTAAATGAACCAGAACCTGTGGATGTGTTGGACAGTCAAGAATATGAAGTGGCATTTATTCTTGATTCCAGACGAGTGCGCAATTCCTTACAATATCTTGTTCATTGGAAAGGGTTCGGCCCAGAGGATCGATCTTGGGTATCAGCTCGTGATCTTCATGCTGATCGACTTAAGAAGAAGTTCCATCTCCGTTATCCAAGTAAGCCTGGGGGTGCAGGAGCAACCCCTCAAGAAAGGGGGGGTACTGTCAGTACTAGAATCCCTTTAGGACCCAGCACAACTCACCTGACACAGCCTGTGTCTGGGAAACAACAGTGATTGGCCAGCTCACGTTTAAATCACCTGTATCAGCATTCAGTCAGTGCTCGTGTTAGAGTTCACTCGTGTTTGATCCAGCTAATATTTGCTCTGTGACTTTCGTGTTTGACCCGGCTTGTTTGACCCTCCTTACTTGCTTCTGATTCTGTACCGTTTGGATTCTGATCTACCTGTGTATGTCCCAGCTTGCCTAGACTACGCTTTGCCTGATTCTACTAGTACCCTCATCTGCAGCAGTGAACCACAAGGTCCAGCAATCATCTATCCTCATCTACAGCAGTGAACTACAAGGTCCAGCAATCATCTACCTTTATCTGCAGCCATGTACTACAAGTCCCAGCTGACCTGCTCTGCTTAGACCTGCTCATGGTATGTGCTTTGAACTCTTTGTATAATCAGCACACCTGAACTGTTACTTGTTATCTGCACCTAGCCTGACAGATGGCCCATAAACTGTAGAGACCAACACTTGAATCCCTTTAGGAATTTTTATTTGCAAAACGTTTAACAGAACACAGTCTCTCACAGTAGGGAATAGAGGGGATGGATAATAAAGCTCAGGTACTCTTGGAACTGCTGACACTTGAAATGTCTCTCTAGATAATCCAGGGAATAGCCATTCGCAACTGGATATTACAGCAATCGGATAAATCCTTTTTTTGTGAATTTAGCAACCGACAGGTGATTCGGGTGAAGCAAAGTCTCTGCCACAGACTTGGTTGTAGAACGTTAGAATGAGAGAGAGTCTCACAAACTTAGTTGTAACTGAAGGATGAAATTAGGAACTCTCACACGGTACCGGTATCTTGTAGCCGGTCTGGCGATACCGTAAGAGTGTGGATTCACTTGGTGTCCTTAACAGCTTAGCTTACAGGCTCCTACCGAGCAGCCAGCCTTGTGCATGGCCCTCTTCTGAAGAGTCCTCCCCTGGTTGCGTTTTCAGTTGCTGGGCCTCTCCAAACCCGAGACAGCACCAAACCACCTTGGAACCCTCCTTCCAGTTACTGTGACTTGGGCTAGCCAGCCCCCAGACTCGGAAACGGATGGATCCGCACTCCAGGCCATGAGGGCCTCTGGGGGCTGGTCAGGAGGACCAGGGAGTCAGAACAGACTTCTGGACTGAAACCCAGAATCACGTGACCTCAGCACCTTAAGTACCCTCTCCCTGTATACACAGCGAGACAACGCACCCACTGATTGGCTCAGAGAGAGAGATTGGTACCCAATGAGTCCAACCAGACTGCGTTCCAATGCCTGCCAAAGGTGACACCCACACCCATGGCCAGGCAGAACATAGTGCAGTCCAGCCAAACTGATACTGAGACCACAATTTACTGAAATTAACCCTAAAACCCAACTAATTAGGAACATTTTAAATTTACAAAAACATAGCGCATGCTCTTCAGGAGTCCGGCGCTACATTTGTAATAGAAGGGAATGGGGATAATGGCACCCCAATCACAAAGCAAAACTTCTTTTGGGTGACAGGCACCCCACAATTCTGTTTACGTGATCTTGCTGTGATGTGTCGGGTGACCATCTCTGCAAAATCGCACACCGAGGTTGGGGTGCCATGCCTTGTGCCGCTAAACTGTTTGGGTTTGGCTTGAAGAAAAGGTGGCAACCCTAGATGTGGCTCCGGTCGTGGTGCTGCTGGTGGAGCTCCTGTTGCAGGGAGAGGACGTGGTCGATCTGTGCCAGCTACACGCACAAGTGAAACACCTTCCTCAGGTGTGAGTAGACGAAAGATCCTGCAGCGGTATTTGGTCAGGCCTAATGCGGCTGTACGAATGTTGAGGCCAGGACAACTACAGGCGATAATAGATTGGGTTGCTGACAGTGCCTCTGGGTTCCTTGACATTGTCTCCTGATGAAAGATCAGAGTTGGCACCTGCAGCCGATGTCCATCAGTCTTTCACATCACCCCCTTGCAAATCAGCCAAGCAGTCTGAGCCCCAAATCATGCAGCAGTCTCTTCTTCTTTTTGATGACTGTTAGCAGGGTTTCCCAGGGCCATCCACCTAGCCCTGCCCCAGAAGTGGAAGAGATTGTGTGCACCGATGCCCAACCACTTATGTTTGAAGATGAGTACATGGCAGGACCATTGCAGCACGTCTCGGATGATGACAAAACACAGGTGCCAACTGCTGCTGCTTTCGCAATTGTGCAGACCGACAAGGAGGGCAGGGGTGAAGACGGGGTGGAAGATGATGTGGAGGACGATGAGGTCCTCGACCCCACATAGAATCGACGTCATGCAGGTGACCAGTGTAGTTCGGAGGAAGAGGCGGTGGTCGCACAGAGCCACCAGCACAGCAGAAGAGGGAGCAGGGTGCCTGCTACTGCCCAACACAGCAAGGGACCGAGAAGACCAAAGCCAGGTCCAAGGAGTTCCCTAGCGTGGCAGTTCTTCAGACAATGTGCTGATGACAAGACACAAGTGGTTTGCACGCTGTGCAATCAGAGCCTGAAGCGAGGCATAAACGTTCTCAACCTGAGCACAACCTGCATGACCAGGCATCTAAGTGCAAAGCACGAGCTGCAGTAGAGTAGACACCTCAAAAACCAAGAAAGGTCTCTGGCTCCTCCTGCTTCCTCTTCTGCTGCAGTCTCGGCCTCTTCATCCACCTCTGTAGTGACAGTGGCACCTACCAACCTGCAAACAGAGGATCTGCCAGCAACACTACCACCTGGGTCACCAACCATCTCCACAATGTCCCATGGAAGCGTTCAGCTCTCTATCTCCCAAACACTGGAGTGGAAGAGGAAGTACCCCCCTAGCCACCCGCGATCCCTGGCCCTGAATGCCAGCATTTCAAAATTCCTCACCTTTGAAATGATGTCATTCCGTCTGGTGGAGACGCAGAGTTTTAAAAGCCTGATGCTATTGGCTGTCCCACAGTACGTTGTGCCCAGCCGCCACTACTTTTCCAGGCGAGCCATCCCTTCCCTGCACAACCAATTGGGGGACAAAATCAGGTGTGCACTGCGCAACGCCATCTGTGACAAGGTCCACCTAACTATGGATGCGTGGACCAGTAAGCATGGTCAGGGGCGTTATATCTCCCTAACAGCACACTGGGTAAATGCAGTGGCGGCTGGGCCTGAGGACGGATAGCAGTTTGGCACATGTCTTTCCACCACCACAGGGCGCTTCAGTTTGCCTCCTGTTGCTAACTCCTCCTACTCCGCTTCCTGATCCTCTACCGCCTCCTCATCCAGTCAACACCTTCACCACCAACTTCAGCACAGCCTGGGGTAAACGACAGCAGGCAGTTTTAAAACTTTCTTGTTTGGGGGGAAAAACCCCACATCACGCAGGAGTTATGGAGGGACATGGAACAACAGACCGATGAGTGGTTGGTGACAGTGAGCCTTAAGCCCGGCCTGGTGGTGTGCGATAATGGGCGAAATCTCATAGCAGCTCTGGGCCTTACTGGTTTGACACACATCCCTTGCCTGGCGCATGTGCTGAACTTGGTAGTCCAGAGGTTCCTTAAAAATTACCCCCATGTGCCAGAGCTGCTGCAGAAAGTGCGGGCATTCTGTGCGTACTTTCGGCGTTCTCACCCTGCTGCTGCTCGCCTGTCAGCGCTGCAGCGTAACTTCGACCTTCCCGCTCACTGCCTCATATGTGACATGCCCACAAGGTGGAACTCCACCTTGCACATGCTGGCCAGACTGTGCGAGCAGCAGCAGGCGATAGTGGAGTTTCAGCTGCAGCACACAGGTGTGAGTCGCTCTGTGGAACAGCACCACTTCACCACCAATAACTGGGCCTCCATGCGAGACCTGTGTGCCTTGTTGCGCTGTTTTGAGTACTCCACCAACATGGCCAGTGCCGATGACGCCGTTCTCAGCGTTACTATCCCAGTTCTATGCCTCCTTGCAAAAAATGCTTCGGGCGATGATAGAAGAGGATGTGGCACAGGAGGAAGAGGGATCTTTTGCAAGGCTTTCAGGGCAGTCATTCACAAGTGGCTATGAGGGTGGGTTCCTGCACCAACAAACGCCAGGTACACAATTGTCCGGCAGCAGGGGCACAGTTCTGGAGGATAACGAGGTGGAGGATGAGGAGGAGGAACCATGTTCACAGCAGGGTGGCACCCAGACCAGCTCATGGCCATCACTAGTGTGTGGCTGGGGGGATACAGAGGACACAGACGATACACCTCCCACAGAGGACAGCTTTTCGTCGCTTCTGGGCAGCCTGGCACACATGAGAAATTACATGCTGCAGTGTCTCCGCAACGACCACCGAGTTGCCCACATTCTAACTGGTGATTACTGGGTGGCCACCCTGCTGGATCCCCGTTACAAGGACAACATACCATCCTTAATTCCCTCACTGGAGCGTGATCGTAAGATGCACGAGTACAAGCGCACGCTGGTAGACGCGCTGCTGGTGGCATTCCCACCTGACAGCGGGGGTACGGTGGAAGCACAAGGCGAAGGCAGAGGAGGAGGAAGAGGTCGCCGAGGCACAGCCAGCACCTCAGAAGGCGGGGTTAGCATGGCCGAAATGTGGAAAAGCTTTGTCGGCACGCCACAAGAACCAGCACCACCAGCTGATATAGAACGTCTTAGCAGGAGGCAGTATTTCACCAACATGGTGGAGCAGTATGTGGGCACATGCTTACACGTACTGAATGACGGGTCTGCCCCCTTTAACTTCTGGGTCTCCAAATTTGGGCACATGACCTGAAGTTGCCCTTTATGCCTTGGAGGTGCTGGCCTGCCCTGCAGCCAGTGTATTATCTGAATGTGTATTTAGCACGGGGCGTTATCACAGACAAGCGCAGATGCTTGTCCAGAGCCAATGTGGACAAGCTCACGTTCATTAAAATGAACCAGGCATGGATCCCACAGGACTTGTCCGTACCTTTGCAGAATAGACATGTATACCGGTGTTCTGACAAAAACTGTCTGGCCATTGGATAGTGTCCGGCCCAAGAACAAGGAGATTCCGAAAATCTGGGAAGATTAACGGCGCCTGCCCCATGAGTGCAGGTTCAAGCCCCACCATCCAAGTGGACATACGGTAGCACATAATAACAGGGCCCCTCACAGGCTCGCCACGCTTCGGGCACGGCCTCGCTTCGCTCAGCTTGAACCTGGACTCACCGCGCAGCGCCGTTCATCTTCGGAGATTTTCGAAATCCCCTTGTCCTACATACTAAGCAAATGCAGTACAGGGAGGACGCTATCTGACGGAGGACAGAATTCGACACATCACCGGCCTTACCCAGCCATTGTTGTATTTTTGAACCAGTGTTGGCTACCTCGTCCTCCACCGCCGCTTCCACCTACACCGCCATATCCACCGCCACCGCCACCTCAACCTCCTACCGTGTGTATATAATATATTTTTATGCTATTTTAAGTTTTTTTTTCCAATACAAACAATACAATAAACATTAATACAATACACATTAATACATTTTAGTGAGTCAGATATTGTACATAAACATTTTCAAAAATTCTGAGATGTTTCTATGAAAAATATTTAACTATTTCATTCCATTATATGACACACTCTCTATGTGTATTCTTATCTGTGAAACCACTGACCTACTGACCTTTAGTCATAAACTCTGGACATAGAGAACAACCGGTACCAAAATGACATTCACACAACTTAAATACCTAAATCACTCACACTTCATTTATGGCCCTTTCATACACATTTTGAATCAATTGCTCCAGATGTACCATAGCTAATCACTGGATCAGATAAACCAGAAGTAATTTTCCGACTAAAAATACTTGTCATAATTTTTCACCTTTTTTCATTTCTTCCTTAATCAATTTATAAAATTGTTTCATTCTAACCCTAATATAGATTTGAAACAAAATACATAAAAACTTTCCCATTAGTTGATTGTCATATTTTATATATTCTATCTATCATTCTATTTATTTTTCGATTTATTTATCCATCTATCCATGACCAGCAAGCAACTTTTTCTATTTTTTTTTTTTTTTTAAACATTCCAAAATTATTTAAATTCAACAATAACTTTGTTTAGACACATTGAAATCCTTTTCTTCATATACTCTAATTATACCTTTTTGTCTTTTTTATTATCTTATTACTATCCTCATTATTCAGATAATTCATAAAAAAATTCTTATGAGAAGCACATCCTAACTCCCCCTCACATAATGATCGACCGATCAATATGTCGCTTTTGATGCAAGTTCACCAAAAAATGATAGTCCTAGATAACATAATCAAAAAATAACAATTTTTTTTGAAAAAACAAGAAATAGTAACAAATAGAAATGTAGTTGTGCTGTTGCATTGTCATGGAAGATTTAAAAAAAAAAATAGTTTTCTTTAAATTTAGAAACAAAAGACATATCTATAAAAGAAAATGAAAACAAGTATCAAATTCTTTTAAAAATTATGTTTTCCTAAATAATTTTCATTAATCAATGTAAACCATTTTAGAATGATAATCCTTTCTGTGTTTACCCATTTTATTCTTATTTTTACTAATTATTATTATTTTTATTTTTACCAATTATTTTTATTTTTACCAATACTTTTGAAACAAAAAACTATAATCCCAATGTACCTTAAAAATAACAAAATAATCTTCCCAACTGATATCCCAGTTGACATCTCTGTTGAGATCCTTGGTACCTTCAGATCTATAATTCTTAACCATAACTTTAGCTACTGGAATAAATTACTAAACATACTCATTAGAAGTAGAAATCTCATTCAAGACATCATTTCTTTTTAAATTTAGCAAAGGCCTAGCCATGTTTTGTGAACAAACTTCTGAAATACCTATACCTGTTGTTTGCAAAATTTGCAACCACACTACTTTCTATGCAACAGATAATATAAAAAACTAAGTATGCTAATCTCAAAAGACTGTCATTAACTCAAAAAATTAACAAACCCTATGTTTAGAAAATAATAAAGTTTTTAAACTAAAACTATAGCAGGTAAATACGTCACCCAATATTTACCTTTATCATCTTAACCAATACTATTCATACGTTCTACAATACCTGAGTACTTAAGATGATAAGAAACAAAAACTTTACTAAACCTAAAATTGCATACATGTCCTTCACTACCTGTCCTATAAAATTTTAAATCATTAACTGATTCCATGGTTTGAAATCCAACCCCACTGGAATATGACATAAGTTCACAACAACTTCTTTTTTATAAAAAATATTATTTTTTCTAGAATTACCTCAATTAATTTATCAAAAAGAAACATTAACTAAAAAAAAACAATATCCTTGCAATCCTCCTGTAGCAAGTGAAAAAACTAATATAAATCAATCTATATAGATTTGCCAAATCCCTCAATACTTTGTAGTATCAGGTTAGGTCTCTTTTACTTTAGATAATTCTATAAACAAATAAAACTATTTTCAGAAGTTTGATGACAAAGTGTTCTAAAAATGAGTAGTTCAGAATTTTTTAATTTAGCTAAAACAAAAAATCAATTAATCAGGTACCTGGATATGTAAAAATAAATATTTTCATTTAAAAATAACTCTATCCATTATTATTGTAATCCAATTATTTTTACAATAAATTTTATCTCCTTTATCAGTCTGTACTGATTCTAACTAAGACAACATGTCATAGTCCCCCTCTTTATCCTGTGACTAATATTAAATCTTGTAAAAGAATAATCTTGCCAGATTACAGTTTTTTTTCCTGTACACTGACAATTTATTTTAATTTTGAAAAAGAACATTAATTTAGGTTGGGCTTTCCAAAATATTCTGTTTCTGAAAGAAATTTGATCATGTTGAAGTTTCTTTTCAGAACCAAACATTCCCCGCATACAGTATGATTGAATGAACCACACCTGCTCTGTCACTGACTGCTAAACCAACACATGGCAGTCTTAAATTCAGCTTTCAATGCGTCCACTAAAAGTTGAAAAAGTGACATTCTCATGATTAATTTACACAACTGTGGCTCTGTCCCTCACACTACAACTGATCTTTTTAACATCCAATTGCCATTAGACAAAGCTGTGTGTATTGACACCTCCTGTTTTTTCCTTGAAATAACACCTTTAGTGTAACATACCGTAATATGTTTTTCAAAACAAATGGTGCTAAACCCACAATGTCTCAGATCTGTAGCATTGGACAATGCACCCCTAACACATTTATTTATAAATACCAATGAACTCTTCTCATCATCCACATACACTTAAATGTAAAATGACTGAGAGAGATTCTATATTTACCAAAAATACTAAATTTATAAGGGCTTTCTTCAGATCTTCAAATGTTTGTATATAAGTTATCTTTTGTTATTAAAAATATATTTTCCCTACAGTAAGCCTATATAATTCTTTAAAATTTACTCAGACAGATACTTTGTCTGCAAAAATCTCAATGAACTCTCGAAAAAAGTTATTAAGGCCTAAAAAATCTTATTTTTCAAAACAATTACTTTTAGTAAGTAATGATACCTTTTAAATATATATTTTCCTCATCAGTGAACCCTCTTCCAAGTATCTGTAAAATTTAACACAAAAATGTATTGTGCTTTGATCCATAAAAATGAAAAAATGTCATGGCATGACTGACCAGTCTGTAACTTGATCTGCATCTCTCTGTTGGTAATACACTCCTCAGATGTCACATACTCTTCAGAGAATGATCTGTTACTGACAGTCTTGGCTACCATGCTTTGTACACCCTACACTGTACAATTCGGTAACAATCTTGTTTCTCGTTTTTTAAAATGTTTAACCTTTTTATCACTTTTTAAACATATTTTGTTTGTACATCTGCGAGAAATCATGTACACCATATTATATGACTTCCCTGATTATAATAATGACAAAAATTGTTTAGAAGACAATTTTGTGAAACTCACAGATTGGATCCTGCCCATGACCTGCGATTGGCCATTTCCCCGAGAAAACTCCTCCCGCAACCAAAGTCCTTACTTATACCAGAAATACTAATTTACAAAAACTTTTAACAATAGTTATTTTTTAAAAATTTTTAGATTGAACAAAAACTTTCATATTTTAATATTTTCTCTGGGTAACCTTAAGTAAATTAGAACAATTTACTACTTTTAATTTAATAACTAAATCCAAGTTTGTAAAAATTGCTCAATCCTTAACTTATTATATCCTTCAACCAAATCTTTAGAATTTTTGTAAAACACTAAACATCATGTTTTTTCCATAATCTCAATTTCATACAGTTCTTTCCACATTTTAACCACTATTTTTTCTCTGAAAACTTTGTTCAGGGCTTAATACATAAAGATATACATGCAGCATTAAACTTAATTTTCTTCTTAATGAACTTCTTTACACTCTGGCATAAATTAATTACCTTACTACTGCATGTATTCCTATATTCCATACATATGAAATATATCAATTTCCCGATCGTACTGAGGCCGCGTACACACGGGCGGACTGTTCGCCCAACCTTGTTCGGCAAACAGTTTCATCAAACAGTCCGCTCAAAATTTGCATGAGCGGACTTGCCCACACACGAGCGGACTGTTTGACGAACAAGGTTGGGCAAACAGTTCGCTCAACTTTTGAAATGAACGGACTCGCCCACGTAAGGCGGAGGCAAATCCGCCCATTTCGAGCGCGTGTACAGGTAGGCGGGGCCCGCGAAGGAGACGTCGCGGGCTCCGCCGCCTGGAATGGGCTTAAAGGGGAACCCCAACGCCGAAAAAAATCGGCGTGGGGGTTCCCCCCAAGTCCACACCAGACCCTTGTCCGAGCACGCTACCTGGCCGGCCAGGAAAGGGGGGCGAGCGAGCGCGCCCCCCCTCCTGAGCCGTACCAGGCCGCGTGCCCTCAACATGGGGGGTGCCTTGGGGAAGGGGGGGCCGCGCGGCCCCCCCACCCCAAAGCACCTTGTCCCCATGTTGATGAGGACAAGGGCCTCTTCCCGACAACCCTGGCCATTGGTTGTCGGGGTCTGCGGGCGGGGGGCTTATCGGAATCCGGGAGCCCCCTTTAAGAAGGGGGCCCCCGGATACCGGCCCCCCACCCTATGTGAATGAGTATGGGGGTACAATGTACCCCTACCCATTCACCTGTGAACTAAAGTACAATAAAAAACACAACACAGAGAAAAAATATTTTATTGCACAGCTCCGGGGGTCTTCGGGGGTCTTCTCGCCGGACTCCTCCGCTATGTGTGTGTAGCTCTTTTGCTAGCGGAGGAGTCCGGCTTTCTTCCTCCCCGCCGCCGGCCTCTTCTCCCGACTTCGGGGGTCTTGTCCCCCTCTTCGGTTCTTCTGCCGGGCCACCGCGCCTGGTCCGGTGGCCCGGTCTTCTGTCGCCGTCTTCCGTTCTTCTGTCGCCGCCTTCGGTTCTTCTGCCGGGCCACCGCGCCTTCTTGTAGCTCTTTTACAGGCGGTGGCCCGGTCTTCTGTCGCCGCTGTCGTCGCCGCCGCCGCCGCCTTCCGTTCTTGTTCTTCTTCTTGTTCTTCTTCTTCTTCTCCTGGAGATGTTGACTCGACGATCTCTCCGGCCGGAATGCCAGGGACACGCTCCGCTGCCACTTATATAGTGACAATGGGGCGGTGTCACATGGTATATGTCACATGGGTTGGTCACATGGGTTGATGTCACATGGGGACTATGACATCGTAAGGGGGCGGGGTCACCATGTGACCAACCCATGTGACATATACCATGTGACACCGCCCCATTGTCACTATATAAGTGACCGCACAGCGCGGCTCTGGCATTCCGGCCGGAGAGATCGTCGAGTCAACATCTCCAGGAGAAGAAGAAGAAGAACAAGAAGAAGAACAAGAACGGAAGGCGGCGGCGGCGGCGACGACAGCGGCGACAGAAGACCGGGCCACCGCCTGTAAAAGAGCTACAAGAAGGCGCGGTGGCCCGGCAGAAGAACCGAAGGCGGCGACAGAAGAACGGAAGACGGCGACAGAAGACCGGGCCACCGGACCAGGCGCGGTGGCCCGGCAGAAGAACCGAAGAGGGGGACAAGACCCCCGAAGTCGGGAGAAGAGGCCGGCGGCGGGGAGGAAGAAAGCCGGACTCCTCCGCTAGCAAAAGAGCTACACACACATAGCGGAGGAGTCCGGCGAGAAGACCCCCGGAGCTGTGCAATAAAATATTTTTTCTCTGTGTTGTGTTTTTTATTGTACTTTAGTTCACAGGTGAATGGGTAGGGGTACATTGTACCCCATACTCATTCACATAGGGTGGGGGGCCGGTATCCGGGGGCCCCCTTCTTAAAGGGGGCTCCCGGATTCCGATAAGCCCCCCGCCCGCAGACCCCGAAACCAACGGCCAGGGTTGTCGGGAAGAGGCCCTTGTCCTCATCAACATGGGGACAAGGTGCTTTGGGGTGGGGGGGCCGCGCGGCCCCCCCTTCCCCAAGGCACCCCCCATGTTGAGGGCACGCGGCCTGGTACGGCTCAGGAGGGGGGGCGCGCTCGCTCGCCCCCCTTTCCTGGCCGGCCGGGTAGCGTGCTCGGACAAGGGTCTGGTGTGGACTTGGGGGGAACCCCCACGCCGATTTTTTTCGGCGTTGGGGTTCCCCTTTAAGCCCATTCCAGGCGGCGGAGCCCGCGACGTCTCCCTCGCGGGCCCCGCCTACCTGTACACGCGCTCGAAATGGGCGGACTTTCCGAGCGGGAACAGTCCGCTCATTTCGAAAGTACAGCGGACAAGCCCACACACGGGCGGACTGTTCGCTCAAACACAGTTTCAGCGGACAGTTTTTCGGAATTTCCGAAAGACTTTGTCCGTCCAACTGTCCGCTGAAACTGTCCGCTGAAAGCCCACACACGAGCGGACTGTCCGCCCAAACACTGTTCAGCGGACAAGGTTGGGCGAACAGTCCGCCCGTGTGTACGCGGCCTGAGACTTACTTCTGAGCCTAGAGATGTTAACCATTGCCATATTACCCTTTTATATTAACAAACACACTCACCCCTTGTTAGTATGATAGTCCTGTGTGTACTTAAAATAAAACAAGAGATGAATAATGTCCCTTTAAACTTTTGTTGCTCGTTGCTTTAGCTTTTTTTTTTTCTTCTTTTCTTGTAGCTCTTTGCCTTGTTCCTTGAATTATGTGCTGTAGTGTGCTGTAGTGTTTTGCCTGTTGATCTATTCTTTGCCTTTGTGCTTGGACCTTCCATCTTCAAACATCAAAATCCGACTTCCATATTAGCTCACCCAAAGTGTACATTCACTTCTGTACCTACAATGGTGACTTTTTCAAATAACGTGAAGTCTTTGTTCTTATTTCAACACTTTTTTTCTTCTTGGGTAACAACCCAATATTTTCTTATGTGAGACTCTCTCACCTTCTTAGGAACTAACCTTGGCAGATATCTACACGTACGTAACTAAATTACGTCTTCACAAAGTCCTGGATTTTCCAAAAATAACTTGAAGTATACTGTCCAACTGGCCTTGTCAATCAACTTCGCAGGCTGTATCTTTTTTTTTTCTTCTGTGTACAGAGAGGTGAGAAAACAAAGAGAAAAAAAACTCAACCTCCACTGTTTTCTCTGGACCGTTGTCCGCATCTGACGCAAACGCCTCCTTCTAGGTTCTTTGATCATTTGTTGCCAAAACTTGACAAATCTCATTTCCCCCCTTTGGCAAGGAGTAGGGAAAAAAAATTATCATTTCGGCTGGCTTGACAATGTAGAAAGTGAGTGTAGAGTAGTAAAATGTAAATGTAGTGTAGTGGAAACTCTACATACTCACTCACAGGGGCGTTTCTTAATGAATAGCAAAGTCTTTGTGTAATATGTGAATCAGTAAGGTATGTCTTCCTTCAAGGCATTTCAAACGTACTTTCAGGAGTAGAAATTGAAGAATCCTTCGTTCGTCCAATAGTTCGTTTATTGTTCAGAAAGACAAGCAAAGACAAGATTGACATCTGGTAACATATGGCATGGTGATGGCTTTTAAGGTGGTACTTCTGGTGTTACATTTTCAGAGTATAGCGTCCTTCTCTTCCCACCGATCTGTCTCTCTCTCATAATCCTACCCTATTCTTATACTCTTCAAGATGTTATGTCAGCATATTCTAATAACACCCTCATTTGCATATATACCCAATATGGTTCAGTCTATAGATAAGTAACATAACTCCACCCATTGTCCTGACTAGTAACTCAAAAATATAAATACCTACTCAGCAAATCCCCTCCTCCCTATATGATCTGCTGTTGTGTGACCTTCAGAAACCATCACTTACCACCGAACATATAACTTACATATATTTTCAGAAACTTTTAGTACTTAAAATATTAATTACCTCAAAAACTTCTAACATTTACATATCCACATTTTGTTTGCAGAGCACTTGCCATGATCTTAACAACATTTTGTTGCCATTTGCAGCCCTCTAAGCCCTTTCCATTACTTTTTTAGAGCCATTTTAGTCCTCAAAAGTTCGGGTCCCCATTGACTTCAATGGGGTTCGGGGTCAAGTTCGGTCCCGAACCCAAACTTTTTTCAGACGTTCGGTCGAACCCAAACATCCAGGTGTCCACTCAACTCTACTTATGATAATAATTTAAGATCATATCTTAGCTATTGATTGAAATCCACCATGTGAGGCATATCGATCGGATTGCTTGCTGAGGTTGATAATTCCTGCTGAAACGGATCATAAAAGATATCAATCATTTATCAAATTCTGTATGGTACCATTACTCAAATGTATATATAAAAAAAAAATTTCAAACAGAATAAATTGGGTTGCATGTTGATTCATAAGCAGCTACAGTATAGCCATGAGAGCATCACAATATAGTTATGCTTTGTGAGGTCAGTGTGGTCACACTGCAGTCTGTTTGTAAAGCACTTTGAAAATGAAAAGAAATGATCTGATTCATAGCCAGGGCCGTTTTTAAGGCATTGCAAAAGGGGCAGCTGCTCTGGACCCAATCATTGTTGTGGGGCCCAAAGCAGCTGCCTCAGTTGCCGGTTGCCAACTATCCTGGTTTAAATTCCCTTTTCCCTTAAGGTTTTAGTCCTGTGCTGTGTCCCAAAATCTCAGTGTAAAGTGCTGCCACTAATGCTGCATATCTCTGCCTTATTGTTGTGTAGAGATGACTCGCCTGTTTACATGTAAATTATCGGCATTCACATGTAAATAGGGGCGACCGGCGGCATTGATATGTATATCATACCCCCCTGAGGTCATATCCACAGTAATCTCTAGCAACCAATCGACAAGCAGAAATCGTGTATTGTAACCTCTAGCAACTAATCAGTGAGTCGTAATGTGTGCTGAAACTTCTAGCAACCAGTCAGTGAGCGGTAATGATACACTGTAACCTCTGGCAACCAATCGCAATAGCTGCCTGATCTGATTCAGTAAACTGATTTTGAAAAGTTTTTTGACCAGGGACCAATCAATATTAAAGATGGCCCTGTTCATAGCTATGGGCAATACAAACCTTTCCCTAAGGGCCTGTTCATGGTCATAATCGCTGGTGTGCGCCATGAGAAACAATACTGATGCTCAGATCTCGGTTTATCATACTATTTACTTTTCTCTTTCTACAGAACTTATTGCAAATTCACAAGTGACATTTTAATCTCTTCCCGTCCAGCCGCCACAGTTTTACCGCAGCAGGTTGTCTCCCCTGCACAAAACCACGTTACTGTACGTGGTCTCGCGGGGTCCGGATAGCAGGAGCACGCACGGTTGCTGCATAGCAGGGGTGCCGATGCTCATGGCTGACGGTCGCGATGACTGTTGGCCACAAGTGATCATGACCAGGAGACACAGAACAGGGATGTTATGACAGGACTGACAGATTGTGTGTTCCTATTAGCTAGGAACCACGATCTGTCACTTCCTTTAGTCAGTCCCCTCCCCTTTCAGTTAGAATCACCTCCCAGGGAACACAGTTAACCCCTTCACCAGCCGCCAGTGTTAACCCCTTCACTGCCAGTGACATTTTTACAGCAAACAATGCATTTTTAATCGCACCGATTGCTGTATTAATGCCAATGGTTCCAAAAATGTGTCTATATTGTCCGATGTGTCCGGCATAATGTCACAGTCACAATAAAAATCGCAGATCACCACCATTACGAGTAAAAAAAATTAAAAATAATAATAATGCTATAAATCTATCCCCTATTTTATAGACACTATAACTTTTGCGCAAACCAATCAATATACGCTTATTGCGATTTTTTTATTTTTTTACCAAAAATATGTAGAAGTATACATATCGGCCTAAACTGAGGAAAAAACTAAGTTACGTACCGGTAACGTTCTTTCCCGGAGTCTTTCAGGACAGCCACCTGAGAGACCTTGGCTCCTCCCCTCTTTAGGAAACACCTGCGTCAGCCTTATAAATTTCCTCCTCCCCTGCTGCTCCTCAGTTCTTTAAAGAGCACCTCCAGTTTGCTGGGGAGACACAAGAACATATGATAAACATAATCATATCACATTTCCTGTAAGGAAATCTTTACGTCTTGATACACATACGGGTGGGTACCCGGCTGTCCTGAAAGACTCCGGGAAAGAACGTTACTGGTACGTAACTTCATTTTTCCCTAATCGTCTTTCAGGACAGCCACCTGAGAGGATAACCGAGCACTTACCCTTAGGGTGGGACTACAGCTTGCAAGACTTTGCGTCCAAAGGCCTGATCTTCAGCTGACCATAAGTCCACTCTATAGTGTCTTTTACAAAAGTGGCGAAGCTGGACCATGTTGCCGCTTTACAAATCTGTTACGGCGTTGCTCCAGCTCTCTCTGCCTGCGATGCCGCCATTACCCTTGTGGAGTGTGCCCTGATTCCTTCCGGAGTCTGCATACTGCCTAACTCGTAAGCCTGTTCTATGGCTTCTCTTAGCCACCTGGCTATTGTGCTTTTTGAAGCTTTGTGCCCTAACTTAGCCCCTGAATACAAAACAAATAAAGATTCCGTCTTTCTAATCGCTTTTGTTGCTTCTAAATAATGTAAGATGTATCTCCTGACATCTAAATTATGGAATTTCACTTCCTGTTCCTGCACAGGATTAGGATCAACTCTTTCTGGAAAAACTGAAGTGCGAACCATACTGCCTTCAATTCTCTCCAATTGGATGACCTCCTCCACTCTTCCTTCCCCCAAGTCCCTTGTGTTATCTGGGAGTCTAAATGTGCCCCCCATCCTGTACCACTTGCATCTGTGGTTAGGATTCAGGAAACGGGTAGGATCGCCCTTTGTTTATATTTCCTGCCCTTCTCTACCACCATAAGGTCTTTTTTATTTTTGCTGGTATTAACACCTGCATATCCAGCGACTCTTGCCTTGTGATCCCATGTTTCCAATAGGAACCTCTGTAATGGCCGAAAATGTAGACTTGTCCACTGTACCGCTGGGATTGCGGATGTTAGCAACCCTAGAGATGACATTACTTTCCTTATTGAGCATGGCAGATTGGTCTGCATAATTCCTATTTCTTTCTCAATGTTTTCTATTTTCTCCTTGGGTAGAAAAACTTTCTCTAAGAATGTCCTTGTGTATCTGAGGTCTTCTAACAACCTTCCGGGTGTTTTTGCGAACAAGAGGAGGTCGTTTAAATAGGCAATGATGGATATGCCCTTTAGACGCAATGGTGCCAGAGCCTCCACCAGGATCTTTGTAAAAATTCTGGGCGAAGAAGATAGGCCGAAGGGTAGAGCCTGGAATTGAAGGTGTATGGTTTCTTTCCCTGTTTCTATCGCTAACCTTAAAAACTTCTGATAACTTTGATGTATTGGTACATGTAGGTATGCGTCCTTTAAATCTAGTGAAACCATATAACAGTTTGGGGATAACAGAGCCTTTACTGAGTATATGGAATCAATTCTGAATCTTTTGTAAGTTATGGATAGATTCAAAGGCTTGAGGTTGAGGATTGGCCTGACCTTCCCTGAAGGTGTCTGTACCCCAAAAATGTGGGAGTAGAAGCCCTGTCCTTATTCTCCTCTTGGTTCTTTGGTGATTACCCCTTGTTTCTTGAAGTACTTTTATGGAACTCATTAACCCTCTGGCTATTCCTCTGTCTTTTGGCAGTTTGGTGGTGTAAAGTCTGTTTTGGGGGCGATCTTGAGAACTCTAGACAGTAACCTTCCCTTATTGTCCTCAAGATAAACTGATTGGATGATATTTTTTTCCCATTGTGAGATGAAGGCCCCCAGTCTTCCTCCCACTGAGATAACTTCATTGCTTATTACGGGTTTGCTCAGAAGGACGAAAAATCACTCCTCCCTTGCTTTTTCCCCTTCTGGACCCAAGGCTTTCTCTGGTTGTCTGCTTTGGGTGTTGAGAAACGGGCTCCGGTATCCCCTCTTTGTCTCTTTTTATTTTGCTGAGGTTGCCCCCACGGTACTTTACGTTTCAGCGGAAATGCTTTCTTTTTATCCGCTGTACGGTCCAGAACCTTTTCTAAACCTGGCCCAAACAGCAGGTCCCCTATAAACGGGATCCCGCACAATTTGGCCTTGGATGCGCAGTCCCCCTACCATATCTTTAGCCATAGGGCCCGTCTGGTAGAACTGGCTAGAGCCGAAGATCTGGCTGTCATGCGTACCAGCTCTGCCAATGCATCTGCAATATACGCAAGAAAAAACCCCACAACATTAACACTGCCATACTCCTACCAATGCAGGTGAACAGTATCTATCATGTGGGCTACCCTCACCCAGGGACCCCATGAACCACCCTCTGACACCGGAGGGACCCTACCAACCCCCCCTTTTTCTCACCCCTTTACCCCTTTACCCATGTACCCTTGATGGGGGGGGGGGGGCGGGTTGCTAGTGGTTTAGGGCAGGGGAGATCCACCCCAGGTTCCCCTTACCTTTACTATGGCTGGAGCTGGTCTCTGCTGGAGCAGTGTCCTTTGCCTCTGCGTCCGACATGCTGGTGCCACCACCGGAGCCTCCGCTGTCTCTACAGCATTTGCGGCTCCTCTCCAGCCCTTGCCTGATGCCAGTTCATCCTTCGCGGCCGGAAACCAAAAGCCGCGATCCCGGAAGTACCCCGACCTCTAACTGCGCTCAGCGATGCGGGGGCGGCATACAATGTCAGTCTTACTTTTTCCCAGCAGCCTCTGCTGTTTTTTAGGACATCTGGGTTTCCTTGGTGTCTCCCCTCTGGAGGAAACACAAAAAACTGAGGAGCAGCAGGGGAGGAGCAAATTTTATAAGGCTGACGCAGGTGTTTCCTAAAGAGGGGAGGAGCCAAGGTCTCTCAGGTGGCTGTCCTGAAAGACGATTGGGGGAAAAATCGTTTTTTTTATATACAGGCATACCCCGCTTTTATGTAAACAATGGGGTTTATTTACTAAAGCTGGAAAGTGCAAAATCAGGCTCACTTCTACATAGAAACCAATGAGCTTCCAGGTTTTATTACCAAAGCTTAATTGAACAAGCTGGGGTTAGAAGCTCATTGGTTTCTATGCAGAAGTGAGCCTGATTTTGCACTTTCCAGCTTTAGTAAATAAACCCCATTGTGTACTTAAAAGTGGGGTATGCCTGTAATTTTTAGGGGGTATTAATTATAGCAAAAGTTAAAAAATGATGTGGTGTTTTTTTTTTTTTTTCAAAATTGTCACTCTTTTTTTGTTTATAGCGCAAAAAATAGAAACTGCAGAGGTGATCAAATACCACCAAAAGAAAGCTCTTTTTGAGGGAAAAAAAGGACATCAATTTTGTTTGGGTACAATGTTGCACAACCGCTCAACTGTCAGTTAAAACGATGCAGTGCCGAATCGCAAATAGTGCTCTGGTCAGGAAGGGGGTAAAATCTTCCGAGACTGAAGTGGTTAATAGAGGTTTATTCACAGCAGTGCCGTTCCAGTGTGGTAGTTTGTGTCGTAACCCACT
This sequence comes from Lithobates pipiens, assembly GCF_037356315.1. Lineage (NCBI taxonomy): Eukaryota > Metazoa > Chordata > Amphibia > Anura > Ranidae > Lithobates > Lithobates pipiens. The sequence goes on from NW_027507791.1 coordinate 182,039,245, forward strand.
GCTCTGAAAAAAGTAACGCATGCAGTACTTTTTGTCAGCATACACCACAGGTGTGAACTGACACTATTGTAAGCAAGGCATTTTGTTTACCCATGCATTAGGGCTGCACAGGAAATAATGTCTAGTGTAGCTCCAATGCCTCATGCACATGGGTGTATTAAAATACTCCTATGTACACTTCCAGGAGCTGGCTGAAAAATTGGACTTAAAAAATGCAAATTTTTGTGCATAATTGCATGCGTATATATGCGTGTTTACAGGTGTGTGGCATTTAGAAGCACAAGTGCGTAAACTCTTTCTGTTGGCCAGAATATCGATGTATTCTAGCCACTAGAATGCATTTCTGCACATTTATGCGTATTTACATGCATTTATGTGCATAAATTATGCCTGTAAGTGCCTTTCCAAATTCAGATTTTTTTCTTTGTCCCTGAATGCTGTTAAGGCCTCATTCACATGGGGTGTACTCTAGCGTATGCCCATGCAGGGCTGTGTATACCTATATGGGGATGCACAGGTGTTTTATGCATTCCTACGTGGGTCAATTCAGTCCCACACTAGACATGTGCAATTCGTTTCGTACGAATCTCAAATTCGTACGAATTTCTAAAAATTCGTACGTTCGGGAGGATCCGAAATACGAATTGCCGTGCGTCCGAATTCTGTATGGAATACGAACTTTTGTTTACGAATTCCGGATTTCGGATGACGACTCAGTCATTATGCTTATTATGACTTGCAAAAGACTTCTGTGATAGAAGTCAATGTAAGTTGCCTGAAGACATTAGTGAAGGACTTTCCTCCTCTCTGGGCAGGCTGCCAAGAAAAGAACAAAGTGATACAATGTTTCTTCTTCAATGGGCTGTAGAGAATTCCAATCGGACAAAGTGCCACGCATGCTCAGATCAAATTCCTAGACCAAAGCTATTGGCTACTAGCCTGAACGCCCCCTGAAGTCCCATCGTAACGAAATAATGTCATCACGTTACGAACGATCGGATTTTCCGACAACTTTGTCCGAATGTGTGTATGCAACACCAGTTTCAGATAAAATCCGCCGGACAAAATCCGACGGATTTTGTTGTCGGAATGTGCGACCGTGTGTACAAGGGCTTAGAGCTGACCTCATATCTCCTCAGCATTAGGCTTTTAAACAATTAACGTATGACATCCAGTTGGTTGGCCTAATTGTACCAAGGACTGGAGCAATCTTTGAAGAGAACAAGTTGTTTTTAATTGTGGAACTCCAATAAAAAGGGTTAAAGCGGAACTAGACTATGTGGAGAAATCTTTTGTCTTTCCTCATATGTTGAATCTGGCTGCACTGGTCTATGGATTCTGATCAGAAGAGGCATAAAGGAGTAGAGCTCTGGCGGGATTACTCAAGGTTCATGTAATCTGCAATTGTGGCGAGTTTGAACCCCAGAGGGGTGTGTGACCCAAGGGTGGAGCAATCTGGTGGAAGGGTGCACATTCAACAGATAAATATTGATATCACCATCTGTGTCTGGACGCTCCTTTCTTTCTTATAACACCATCTGATATTGCTATCAAGGGATGATTATTTTGGTTGTTTTATAATTGGAAAAATATTTTTCAGTCCGGTCATTTTAATTTGACAGGAGCGCCGCTAATGATGATAAAAGCTATTGGATGATTTGTATATCAGTATTTGTATTTGTCATAGAGAGAATATTTTGTATTAGAGTAAATGGCTGCTACAGGGCAACCTGAACAATTGTTTTTATTATTTTATGTATATTTGTGTGTGTTTTTTTGGAATTGTTATGCACCATTGGGCTGAGTGAGGAGATTGATACATCTGCTGCGCCCATTATTGTTGTTGTTTTTTTTCTCCTTGGTATAAAGAAAACCAACCTGTACGTTCTTCTTAAGAGTCCTCCCCTGGAATGCTTGAAGTACACTGGGTCCCTCCTGAACCAGAGACAGCACCCATCCACCTCAGAATCCTCCTTTAGTTCCCTTGCCTTGGGCTAGCCAGCCCGAGGCATTAAAGTCGGGTGGATCCGCACCCCAGGCCATAGCCTTCCTGGGGGCTGGTCAGGTGGACCAGGACCATGTAATCAGCACAGCATACTGGACCGGAACCCCGAACCACGTGACGTCCGGATCTTAAATACCCTCTCCCAGAGGACACAGCGAAAGGGTCATTCCCACTGACCTCGTTCCGGAAGAGAGTAACTTAAGCACATGACCAGACTATTGTTCCACGCCTGCCACCAGAGACAGTGCCCCCTATGGCCAGGCTGAACATCTCACAGTCCAGTCAGACTGATGCAGAGGTCAAATTTAGGCAATTAGACCCAAACCAAACTGTAGTTTGGGTAAAGTTAAATTTTGAAAAACGCATAGCGCATGCTCTTCAGGAGCCTGACGCTACAATTGTTTTAATGATACAAATGCAAAATCAAATAATAGAGAATTGCACTCACAAACATGGGACTTGGATCGCATGTACAGCAGGATGTTTGTCTCCCTTTCTGGCCTGTATGGCTGGTTTGGCTCCCTAAAGAGTGGTAATGATGTAGGATGTCACTGCAGACTCTGTGTCTGCTGTGGGGCATGGGCACGGTCCAGCCGGCGCTGCTTATGGTAACTCGTGACCGGAGAGGAAAGACGAGGTGAGTGAAGTGTCTCCTCTTTCGCTAACAAAATGGTTGCCAAGACTACATGTTTCGGAGGTGCGGCCTCCTTCTTCAGGTCAATATGGTATGCCCCATGTGAACAAGGCCTAAAAATTGCATTTTTTATTTTTTGCCTGTGTGCATGTGGTCTTATAGTACTTTATGAGCATGAGATCCTTCATAATATAATGCAAAAACTAATGTATAAACACACCTAACAGAATAATCAAAATCAATTCCCATGGCAGGGAATCTGTGTCAGGGTTCAGTGACTCAGGGATGGGTGACTCATCTTAGCAGCTTCTCTGGTACCACCCCCTGTTTTCTGGGACATTGGAGAATGTTCAAGGCATAATGGGTGGAGGTTAGGAGGAGCTGCTTGGAATATTTTATGAGGGCCTCAGCCAATCCCCAGTGAAGGGCTGACAGGGGGCAGGCCACCTCATAAATAGTCATTGCAGGGAGGAGCTGTCGGGAGGAAGATGGAGTGCTTAGGAGGCTGTTGGTGGCCCTTGAGGGTGCGCCCTAGACTGGGGGATTGACCTCAGGCCTAGAGCTGAGGTTCTGGAAGGATCCTGCCAAAACACACAGAAGAAGCCCTTCCTGGAGGCATGAGAGCAAAGAGAGAGGACAGCAGGAGCAGATCGGCACACCTGGGAGATCTCCTGAGAGTCAGCCGGGTGAACTGGTGAGTAGGGAGGAGCCAAACACCCCCCCCCCCCCCGGTTCGGTTCGCACCAGAACTTTCAAACGGACCGAAAATTTGTGCGAACTTTAGAACCCCATTGAAGTCTATGGGACTCAAACGTTCGAAATAAAATGTGCTAATTTTAATGGCTAATATGCAAGATATTGTCCAAGGGACATGGGTCAATGCCAAATTTGTTTTTAAAAACGGCTGTTTTTGCGGGAGCACTGATTTTAATGAAGATTAAAGTGAAAAAAAAAATGAAATATTCCTTTTAACCTTTTGAGATCCGCGCTATAGCCGAATGACGGCTACAGCGCGGACCTCCTTTGCCGGGACTACGTCAATTGACGTCGTCCCGTGCACGAGCGGCCTGCGCGCCCCCTGAGGTGAGACTCGCCTGATCACCGATCCGAGCAAGGGGTCGATCCCGACCCCTTACCACGTGATCAGCTGGCAGCCAATGACAGCTGATCATGTGACAAAAAACAGAGCCGGTAATCGGCTATTTTTCCTCCTCGCGCTGACAGCGCGAGGAGAGAAAAAAAAGCCGATCACGGCAAGTGTATCAGTGCCCACCTGCCCCCTGCCAGTAACCCCCAGAGAATTAAAAAAGTGCCACCCAGCAGTGCCACCCATCAGTGCCCATAATGCCACCCAGCAGTGCCATACATCAGTACCCACAGTGCCACCTATCAGTGCCCACAATCTGCCTCAACAACATTGCTGCACCTCAGTGCCACATATCTGTGCCCATCAGTGTCATCTACCAGTGCCCAGCAGTGCCACCTATCAGTGCCCATCAGTCCCATCTATCAGTGGTACCTATCAGTGCCCCTTAGGGCCACCCATCCATGCCACCTATCAGTGCCACCTATCAGTGCCCATCAGTGCCGCCTTATCTGTGCCCATCAGTACTGCCTTATCTGTGCCTATCGATGCCACCTTATCTGTGCCTATTAGTGTCGCCTTAACTGTGCCTATCATTGCCCACCAGTGCCGCCTATCAGTGCCCACCAGTGCCGCCCATCAGTGCCCACCAGTGCCACCTCATTCATTTCAATGAAGGAGAAAAATGACCTGTTTGCAAAATTTTATAACAAACTATTAAACATGATTTTTTATCTTTTTTTGTTTGTTTAGCAAAAAATAAAACACCTAACTGTAATTAAATAACACCAAAAAAAAGCTCTATTTGTGGGAAAAAAATTATAAAAATTTCATTTGGGTACAGTGTTGTATGGCCGCGCAATTGTCATTCAAAGTGCATCAGCGCTAAAAGCTGAAAATTGGTCTGGGCAGGAGGGGAGTTTAAGTGCCCAGTAAGCAAGTGGTTAAATATCGTGCCTGGGGGGTGTCTATAGTATGCCTGTGAAGTGGCATGTGTTTCCAGTGTTTAGAACAGTCCCTGCACAAAATGACATTTAACGGAAAAAAAGTAATTTAAAACTGCTTGCGGTTTTAATGTAATATCTGGTTCCGGTAATATGGATGAAAATCATTGAGAAAAATGGCATGGGTAGCCCCCCTGCCCATTACCAGCCCCTTTTGGGTCTTGTACGGATATTAAGGGGAACCCCGTACCCAAATAAAAAAAAAAGGAAAGGCGTGGGTCCCCCAGGCCCTATATACTCAGAACAGCAGTATGCAGGCGGTGCAAACAAGACAGGGACTGTGTAGGTTTGTTGTGTTGAGTAGAATCTGTTTGTAATTTTGAACTGGTACATTTTGAAAGTGTAGCTCCAGTCAAAAAATCTATTTTTAAGCTATTTGGAAAGCATGGGAAGGGTTATCACCCCTGTGTAATTTTTTGGGCCGTCCGTCTTTTTTCATCTCACTTCCTGTTGTCTCTTTCCGTTTGCAAGTAGGAGACGTTTGTAAGTTGGATGTTTGAAAGTAGGGGCCTGCCCTATATGCTCTGCAGAAATGGCGGAACAAGGTGTTGGTGTTGCCACAACACTGTAAGCCCTCAAGTGACTCTTGGTGGGCGCTGGAGCACCCTGCTGTGAACGATTATATCAAGAATTGTAATTACATGCCATTGTTGAACAGTGGTAGAAAAATTGGGCGTTTGGTGGTTGTGGTAGTGGTGCTGGTGCCACAACACTATAAGTGCTCACAGTTACTCTCGGTGGGCACAGGAACGGGCCCTGCTGTGAAATATTATATCAAGAATTGTAATTACATGCCCCTGTTAAACAGGGGCTGAAAAATTGGGCCTTAGGCACTGCTTGCTGGTGCCACAACACTGCAACCTCTCCCAGATACTCTAGTTGGAGTGCAGGAATGAGCCCTGCTGCAAAGCATTGCATCAAAAATTGTATTACATGCCCATGTTAAACAGGGGCTGAAAAAGTGGGCCTATACACTGCAATCATTACCATATACTCTAGTTGGAGTGCAGGAATGAGCCCTGCTGCAAAGCATTGCATCAAAAATTGTAATTACATGCCCCTGCTAAACGGACTGAAAAATTTGGGCTGGTTGCATCACTTAGAACCAAAAATGTTCTTCCAAGATATCAGCGGGATCATTGAGGAGGAAGAGGATAGTCGGTCAACATAACAGGACAGTCACTTAGCATCAGCATAGGCAGTCTTGAAGGGATGTGACATTTCCCAAAAAATTATTCGGTTACATCAGCTTCAGGTGCTTGGTAGCTGGTGGTGATCCAAGACTGATTCATCTTTATGAAGGTCAGTCGGTGGACAGGCGCACCCTGTGATCGGTTACAAAGCCACCAGCAGCACTGAAGGTGCGTTCTGAAAGAACGCTGGATGCAGGACAGGCCAGTAGCTCAATTGCATACTGTGCAAGCTCTGGCCAGTGATCCATCCTCAAGACCCAGTAAGCCAGAGGATTTTCGGTGGGAAAAGTGTCCAAGTCTGACCTTGCCCCTAGGTATTCCTGCACCATGTAAATCAGACGCTGGCGATGGTTGCTGGAACCGATCATACCTTGAGGCTGCGGACTAAAAAATTGTCTGAACGCATCGGTCAGACGGCCACCTTCTCCACCGCTCCTTCTGACGGATGCCTCAGCAACACGTTGTCCAGGACCATGAGTTTGTAACCTCCCAGTCTCTGGGAACGCGTTGCACAGACCTTTCTGCAAGGCTTCCTGGAGATGTCTCATCCTCTGCTTCATCTGCGACGGCAAGATAAGGTCGGCAACCTTACCCTTGTACCGTGGATCAAGGAGAGTGGCCAGCCAGTAATGGTCCCTCTCCTTGATCTGAAGAATACAAGGATCCTTCCGCAGGCTTTGCAGGATCAGGGAGGCCATGCAGCGTAGGTTAGCTGAGGCATTTGGTCCGGAGTCCTCTGGGTCACTAAGGACAACATGATCCACAGCTACCTCCTCCCAGCCACGTACAAGTCTACGAGTTTCTTGGGACTGTAAATCATCCCTACAAGACTGCTGCTTATGCTGAGTGCCAGCCTCCACCTTCCTGCTGACACAATCATCATCCTTCTCCTCCTCCTCCTCCTCCTCGTCCTGTGTGATGGGTGGGACAGCAGGAACACTGTCTGGATAAAGGGGGCCTTTAGAGGCAAGGAAGTCCTCCTCTTCATGCCTCTGTTCTGCCTCAAGTGCCCTGTCCATTATTCCACGCAGCGTATGCTCCAACAGGTGGACAAGAGGTACAGTGTCACTGATGCATGCATTGTCACTGCTCACCATCCTTGTGGCCTCCTCAAACGGTGACAGGACAGTGTATGCATCCCTGATCATGCCCCACTGGCATGGTGAGAAAAAACCGAGCTCCCCTGACCCTGTCCTGGTGCCGTAGTCACACAGTTACTCATTGATGGCCCTCTGCTGCGTGTGCAGCAGCTGCAGCGTGGCCAATGTTGAGTTCCACCTGGTGGGCATGTCACAGATAAGGCGGTTCTTGGGCAGGTTCAACTCCTTTTTGGAGCTCAGCCAGCTGAGCACTGGCATTAAATGATCGGCGGAAATTCACACAGACTTTCCTGGCCTGCTTCAGGACATCCTGTAAGCCCAGGTACCTGCCCAAGAACCACTGCACCACCAGGTTAAGGACGTGAGCCACACAGGGCACATGGGTCAGTTGTCCCTGTCGGAGGGCGGAGAGGAGGTTGGTGCCATTGTCGCAAACCACCATTCCTGGCTTAAGCTGGCGTGGCGTCAACCACCTCTCGGCCTGCCCCTGCAGAGCTGACAAAATATCTGCCCCACTGTGGCTCCTGTCCCCCAAACAAACCAGCGCAAGCATGGCATCTTTTTGCCTGAGTACTTGCATAGCCCCTTGAACGCCTACGGAGCACCGCTGGTTCCGAGGACAGAGCACTGGAAGAGGCCATAGAGGAAGAAGAAGAGGAGGGGGTGGAGGAGAGAGGTGTGTCACAACCAGTAGTAGCATTTTGGAGGCGTGGTGGCGGAAAAACCTCCAAAACTACTGCACCTTGTCCTGCATCCTTCCCAGCTGCCAGAAGAGTGAACCAGTGGGCCGTGAAAGACAGGTAACGTCCCTGTCAATGCCTGATGGACCATGAGTCAGCGGTAATATGCACCTTACCACTGACCGCCCTGTCCAGCGAGGCAAGGACATTGTCTTCCACGTGCTGGTAGAGAGCCAGAATCGCCTTCCGTGAGAAAAGGCGTTTGGGGACCTGCCACTGAGGAAGCGCACATTGCACAAACTCATGGAAGGGGGCCCGAGTCTACCAACTGAAAAGGCAGCAGTTGAAGTGCTAGCAATTTAGCCAAGCTAGCATTCAACCGCTGGGCATGTGGATGGCTGGGAGTGAACTTCTTTCTACGGTCAAGCACCTGGGGCAGGGAAATTTGCCTGCTACAATCGGACGGGGGTGTACTGCTAGCAGAGTGCCCGCAAGCACTTGGCTGAGACACACCTAATTCTACACCTTCATTCCTCTCAGTGCAGATTTCAGAGAGGACTGAAGGTCTAGTGGGGTTGGAGATCCCAGCTGATGAGGAGCAAGGAGAGGTCCGCTTTGTTCTTTGGTGTGGGTCTTTAAGGTACGCTTGCCAATGAGCTGCATGGCAGGTCAACATATGTATGGTCAAGCATGTGGTGCCCAAGCGGCTGATGTTTTGACCACACGAGATACGCTTGAGACATATGTTGCAAATAGCAGTGGTGCGATCTGATGCACTCGTCTCAAAAAAGGCCCACACCAAAGAACTTTTGGAATAATGCGCAGAGGCAGCGCCCTGCACAGGCGGAGCTCTACGGTGTGATTCAGTCTGTGTGCTGCCCCTAAGCTGGCCCCCGGAGGGCATCCTGCCTTGTTGGAGATGTGCCTCCTCTCTCCTATCAGGCACCCACGTGGAGTCAGTGACCTCATCATCCCCTCCCTCTTCATCACTGGAGCAAACCTGGCAGTATGCTGCAGCTTGTGAAAAATGACTGCCAAATTGCTGTCCTTCTTGAGCATCCCCTCTCTCTGCGCTCACGCTACTGCCTTCCTCTAGCTGAGTATCATTATTAGAGCCTTCAAAACACTGGGCATTCTCCTGGAACATGTACCCAACACTGTGCTCAAACAGTTCGGGGATTCCTCAGGAGGACATGTTGGGTCTAGGGAAGGAGTGACTGATGATGACATTGAGACGAGGGAAGAGGATGCATTGGCAGCTGCTTTGCTAGTACCCTGAGCCTTGGTGAGAGAGGATGAGGCTAATGAAGAGGGCTTGGTCATCCACTCTACCAAGTCTTCGGCATGATGCGGCTCAACGCGTCCAGCTGCCGAAAATAAGGACAAGCGTGTCCCATGGCCACATGCTGATGACTATGCACCGCGTCCACGACCAGTACTGTTGTTTCTAGACACAGAGCCTGCTTGCACTCCTTTATTGGCTCGTGACTGTCTGCCTCCCCTGGTTGGCCTTCCATACATAGTGATGGCCTGCAGGGAGATGGGAAAACCAGCAATTGGGTAGTGTATATTGTGCTGGAGGCACACAACAGCCACTAACTCCTGCAGATGGCTGTATTAGAACACCAGCAATAAAGGGTAGATATAGGTGTATACTGTGCTGGAGGCACACAACACCCATTAACTCCTGCAGATGGCTTTATTAAAGAACACCAGCAATAAAGGGTAGATAAAGGTGTATATTGTGCTGTGCTGGAGGCACACAACACCCACTAACTCCTGCAGATGGCACTATTAGAGAACAGCAATAAAGGGTAGATACAGGTGTATACTGCGCTGGAGGCACACAACACCCACTAACTCCTGCAGATGGCTCTACTGGAGAACAGCAATAAAGGGTAGATACAGGTGTATATTTTGCTGTGCTGGAGGCACACAACACCCACTAACTCCTGCAGATGGCTAGAGAACAGCAATAAAGGGTAGATATAGGTGTATACTGCGCTGGAGGCACACAACACCCACTAACTCCTGCAGACGCCGGAACACTACACAAGGCCGCCAGGCTGGCAGCCTTATATAGTGCGGGGCGTGTACTAAACACCCTGCTTGTGGCCAATTATGGCTCTCCTCGCTGCCGGCGCTGTGATTGGCCAAGCATGCGGGGTCACAGTGCATGCTTGGCCAATCATGATCCAGCAATGCACTGCGATGGCGCAGTGCATTGTGGGCTGTGAGCGCCACACGAATTTGGCACGAACGGCCCACAGAGTTCTGGCTTCGCCGAACGGGCGAACAGCCAGTGTTCGAGTCGAACATGCATTCGACTTGAACACCCAGCTCATCCCTACTGGTGAGTGTCAGTCTGGAGGACTGTGGGAAGAATTTAACCTGTAGGGTTAGTGAAAGGGGCAGCCGCAGCCAGAAGAGTTGGCAGTGCCTGAAGGGGTGGTGCTGGGATCAGTGGCCACAAGAGTAATACAAGCTACACAACCAAGGGGCCTTGGGTTTCTGCCGGTAATGGACTATTACTTTTTATCTGTGAATGTCAGTTATTCTCAGTGTTCCAGCTAGGTTCTGCAAGCAAGTGTGTGCTGGAAGAAGTGGAGCTGTATATAGAGACTGTCTATAGGAAGAGTTATCTCTAAAGTTATTGTTGAAGTCAAATGGGCTTCCCATAATCTCACATCCCTATCCAGGTTATTACCTTCAATAAATAACAAAAACAAAGTCACGGACTGTTCTCTGACTCGAGTGCCCGTGAAAATTCAGTGTGCCTGGCTGTGCAGGGTGGGTGATCCCATTTTAAAATGTATTCTAATCTCTTGCCACTCTTTTTGCAATAGGAAAAATTATTTAAATTCACATAAAATGTTAGTATTAGAATGTTTTTGGCCATTTCCATTTGTAATAAAAATCAATATAAAATGAGAAAGGGGTATTCCTAAAACAGCATTAAAATCAATACTATTAATTGTATTCCTTTTTTATATTTTTGTGTCTTATTGATCTCTAAATAATCGGAGTGATATCATGGACACTAACAGACATCTCAATGTCCAGATAAGTGAATAAGACAAGTTCAGTTTATTAAAAAGATACATAGGCAAGGGAAGCAAACTAAACATAAAGAGAGCCCGGAGCTGACAGCCAAAAAGCGATAAGTGCAGGGTTGACATGACAGGTTTAACAGTAGAGCAGAGGAAAGAATTAGGGGAAGGACTAGGGTGCCGAGGGGGTGGGGTTGGGAAAGAGTCAATATAGTCTCCTGGGGCATGCTGGGAGTTAACAGAAGACGGAGGAAAAAGTTCAACATGGACACGGTGGAGAGGCTTCTGCTGCAGCTGAGGGAGCAGGCGGCGGTCCGGGGTGAGGACTGGCTGTTGGATTCCTTGGGGGGTTTAGTAACACGGCCGGAGCCTGTGAATGCTGGGGGGACCAGGGTGAGCACTCGGGCGCGGCGTTCCCGGCCGCCGGAGCGGTTTTCGCCCGACAGACAGGGGGGGGGGGGGGGGGGCGGCGGGCGGCGGATTGGCGGGACGATCGGCGGCACCCCGGGTGACAGGACTAGCTACAGGCAGCTTGGGTCTCCCGGGACAGGGCTCTACACAGCCCGGATCTGCCACGCGGGGGAGGCTCAGGGGGATGGGGATGGAACACAGCACTGCCAGGAGAACAGCTTCAGTGAGCGCTGGCCCCGCCCCCGGAACGGAGCAGCGAGCAGGAGTCACGAGGGGGAGAGCTGATGTCCCCAGGCCTGCTTACTTGTCGGCAAGAGACTGTGCTTTGGAGCCCCTTCTCAGCGCGGGCCACCCCCATTAGAGGAGCAGCGAGCAGCCATCAAACAAGGGAGAGCGGTGGTTCCCGGGCCTGCGGTGGTGACGGCAGGGGATCACTTTGGGGAGGCATTTCGGAGCGCTGGCTACGCCCCCGGAGCGGAGCTGAGCAGTGGGGGGGCTGGGGGGGGACATTGGATGTCTGCTATCCCCGGGCCAGCCACGGCAGGGGATCGCCGCAGTCTAGGACGGAGGCTGCCCAGGGTCACAGGGAGCGTGGAGGGAGACTGCGGGACTGTGGGGGCGTACGCCGGTCGGGGCAAGGCCAAGCGGAAGTCGGAGGCCGGTCACGCGGAGCGCAGAAGGGCACGGATGGCAGCAAGCACAGCGGCAGCCAGAGGAGAGCGGTCTGGCGGGTCCTCATCATCGAAGGAGGTGGAGCGAGAGCTGGGAGCCATGGAAGAATCGGATGCGGTGGACGATGCGGCCCTTCCTGGCGTCGGGAGGAAGTCCGGAGTGAATGGGCGATCGGCTGATGGGGCGTCTCCTGTGCAGCCCGGTAAGTCACCTGCTTCTTTACCAGGATTGGGTACGTCAGGTAATTTACGGCAGGGGGACTGTGGGCGGGGGGCTTAGCCAGGGTTTGGGGTCAGGGGGGGCGGGGGTTTCTAAGGACTTGCAAGGATTTTTGGTGGGTTTGAAAGAACTGGTGTGTCAGTTTGAGCAGGGGGTTACGGCGCCTGTGGGGCCGGGGGCGGCATGGGTGCCCCCGGGGGGCGGTATGGCGGAGGCGAGCCTGTTTCGGGTCCTGTGGTTGGGGGGGCGGTTGTGGGCGCTGTGGAGAGTGACAAGAGTGTGGTTCCGGCGGGCGAACAGGTGGCGGCGTCTATTGACAAAGGTGTGCGGCAGGACATTACTAGGCTGGCAGACGCGGCTAGGTGTGAGGTCTAAGTTTGTTACGAGGGACCGTTAGGGGCTCATCTAAAGCAGGAAGTCCGGGAAAAGCTGTGGAAGGGTGAGTATGTGGAGATCTTCTCGTTGTTGCCGCTGGAGAAGTTCAACTTGGATAGGGTGAAGCCTGATGATTCCAAGAAGGAGGATGAGGAAAAGCGGAGGTATCGATTGATTCCGAGGACGTTTGCGAATTGGTTACAGGCATTTGCCATTATGGCCAGTGTCATAGGGGAAAAACACTCCGAACATTGTTCGGCCTTGTTTTGTTACCAGGATTCGATTGGGGAGGCTTACCGGGTGTACGGCGGAACTGCGTGGTTGCGCTATGACGAACAGTTCAGGCAGCGGAGAGTGGTAAGGCCGGACCTGCGATGGGACCACAAGGACATCAGCTTGTGGATGCGTTTGATGACGACGGCGAGGGCCCCGGGGCAGTTTTTTCAGGGGGGGGGGGGGGCGGTGGACCGTCGGCCCCAGGACAACCGGCCGGAAATAAGAAAGGGGTGTGTTGGCAGTACAACTCTGGTACCTGTAAGTTCGGCAATGGTTGCCGGTTCAAGCACGAGTGTTCGGGCTGCGGCGGGGCTCACCCTGCCTCCAGATGCTTTAAGCAAGGGAAGGGCCGACCGGGGGATGTTGGCAACAAGAGGGAGGACTCCAGTGATGGTGGCAAGGATGCGGCCGTTTCTCGGTAGGTATCCGGACAGGAGTGCAGCGAAGCTTCTAGAGGATGGGTTCACGGATGGATTTAGGATTCCTTGCGTGTTGACGGTGATTCCACCGTTGGCACCCAATTTGAAGTCGGCCCTACAACATCCGGAGGTGGTTTCGGAGAAACTGCGGAAGGAGGTTGCGTTGGGTAGGATGTGTGGCCCTTTCCCTGTGCCTCCTTTGGACGACTTGGTGGTCTCTCCGTTGGGTGTGGTGCCCAAAAAGGAGCCCCTCAAGTTTAGGCTGATTCACCACCTTTCCTTTCCGAAGGGCGGGTCGGTGAATGATGGGATCGATCAAGAGGTTTGCTCCGTGTCATACACGTCGTTTGACGCGGCGGTGAATTGGGTGCGCAGATATGGAAAGGGGGCGTTACTGGCCAAAGCGGACGTGGAATCGGCCTTTCGTTTGTTGCCGGTGCATCCAGATAGTTTTCGTTTGTTGGGGTGTCATTGGGAGGATGGTTTCTATGTAGACAAGTGCTTACCGATGGGCTGTTCACTCTCCTGTGCGGTGTTTGAACAATTTAGCTTGTTCCTTGAATGGGTGGTGAGGGATGTGTCGGGGGTGAATTCGATCATTCACTACCTTGACGATTTTCTGTGCATTGGGCCGCCAGCTTCCAAGGTTTGCGCGATATTGCTGGCGACGCTGCAGCATATTGCGGCCATATTTGGCATTCCTTTGGCACCGGACAAAACTGTGGGGCCTCGCACGGTCATCGTGTTTCTGGGAATTGTCTTGGATTCCGAGGCCATGGAGTGCCGGTTGCCTGAAGACGAATTGGCGGACTTGCGGCGGGAGATAACAGAGTTGTTGGGGGTTCGGAAGGTTCAGCTGCGAAAATTGCAATCGGTCCTAGGCAAACTCAATTTTGCCTGTCTGATTTTACCAATGGGGCGGGTTTTCAACCGCAGGTTGGCAGCCAGCACGGCGGGTGTCAGGTCCCCTACGCATTTTGTGCGATTAGTGAAATCGCATAAGGCAGACTTAAAGGTCTGGCAGAATTTTTTGGAGTCGTTCAATGGGCGGGCGATGTGGATGTCGGGGCCGGCAGCAACTTTGACCTGGAATTGTTCACCGATGCGGCTGGGGCTTTTGGATTTGGGGCATTTTTTCAGGGCCGATGGAGCGCGGGTCCTTGGCCGCAATCATGGGTGGCGGCAGGGTACACGTCGAATCTGGTGCTGCTGGAGTTGTTTCCAGTGGTTCTGGCGGTGGAGCTGTGGGGCGCCTCCTTCAGGGATCTGAAGGTGCGTTTTCACGGGGATAACATGGGGGTTGTGCAGGTCATTAATCGTCATACGGCCTCTTCCCCCCCCTGTCATTCGGTTGCTGCGTCACCTGGTGTTGCGGTGCCTGCAGTTGAATGTGTTCATTCACGCGGTGCATCTTCCGGGCGTGGAGAACGTGGTGGCGGATGCGCTGTCCAGGTTCCAGTGGGAGAGGTTCCGGGAGTTGGTACCGGGGGCGGAAAGGTTTGGGACTCCCTGCCCTCTGTGGTTGTGGGATTTAGCTTTTGATACGCCTGTTAAACAGGATGCTGTTTGAGAGGGTGGGGCTGGGTGGTGCCCTGACAGGACTCGTAGTGCTGTGGTCGGCTGGTTGTATGGGTTTTCGGATGGATCTACTGGGGCTTGCATCCTACCCGGGGAGGTACAGGCGGCTGGTTTGGGTGCAAGTGGGGGCGTTGGGCCACCTCATGGTGATCGGTGCTCAGTTGGGTAGCTTTGGTCTACATTTAAAAAAAAAAAAATGGCGGTGGGACGGGACGGTGATCCTGGGCTGGATAGTTGGTTTCGGGGTTTGCGGCAGGTTGACAGGGGAAGGGGTTGGTTGGAAGGTGTTGGTTTCATGTTATGCTGTTACTGTACGGTGGTGTTCATGGCTGTTTTTTCCTGTTTTTCTTCTGTTTCAGGTACGGCAAAAGGATTGGTCTGGATAATGGGCCATTCCTATGTGTGCTGGGGGGCACGACGGGGTGATGCTAGGAGGGGAGGCAGACGTTTAGGTTTTGCTAAAAGTGAGGTCTGTATCAAGTGGTTGGGTTTCCCAGGAATATTATGGGGCAGGTTGGTGGGGGAGGTTCATCGTTTTGCACAGAGAGACAGGCCCCCAGACATACTGGTGATCCATGCGGGTGGTAATGACCTGGGCTGTAAGACTGATTGACCTTACGCGGGATATTCAGTTTGACGTGTGGCGTCTCAGCATGGTTTTTTCCAAACATGGTCAGTTTGGTCGGACATGGTGGCCCGCACCACGTGGCGGATGGCCAGGTCAGTTGAGGGGGTGAATAGAGCCAGGAGGAAGGTGAATAGGGCGGTCAGTAACTTCATGGTTCGGAATGGGGGGTTGGCCATTAGACACTTGGAACTCGAGTTTGAGACTTGGAGATACTTGAGAAAGGATGGAGTTCACTTGAATGACGTGGGCATTGACTTGTGAACTCTTGGGATCCAGGATGGTATTGAGCGAGCACTTCGGGTGTGGAGGGGCATGCAGCAGTAAGTGGGTTACTTCCGCATGCGGTGGCGGGTTTTTGGTCTGTGCAGGCTAAGGAGATATGGCAAAATGGTTCAGGAACTATCGCTGAATGGGATCCTGATGGTGGTTTCCGGATAACTGAGGTTAGAAGGAAAGGGTTATGGGGGCACTGCGGACAGCGTTTGTCTTTGAGCCTGCTTGTCGGCTTGAGGCCCATTATTACGCTTGGAGAGGGACCGCAGTGTGAAGTTGGTCATGGGTTCAAATGTTTTTGGTGATAATTGCCTGCACAGACCAATGCCATGCAGTGGTTGCTATTCAGAAGTTATATTGGGATATTGTTTGTTATTGTTATAATTTTATATTATTGAGAGTACATATTTTCATACAGAGTTGTTCATATTGGAATTTATTCATTTATTTTGTTTACAAATAATAAAGTAGGCTGCTACGGCCTTTTCTTACTCCAACCAGTGTGGTCTCAAGTTAATGGGGTATAGGTAAGGTTGGGGTTATGGAAGCAGCCTATCTGGTATACCACAGTCATGATACACTAGAATTAAAGCAATGCTGTAGAAACAGTAACTCTAGCTCTGGCTTCAGATTTCTCACTAGGCCTCAAGAGAGATCTGTGCTTGCTATATTGGAAAATCCCAAAGCTTCTGTTCTGTCTATTGTTTTCTGTAATTACAAATTACATTACACTTCTCCCTCAGTCTCTTCATCAAGACTCCCAAGACGTAGATCTCAGGTGCGCGAACCTCAGTTCCTCCCGTCAATTATGATAATAATAAAAATTGTTTCAGGTGGGACTGGTGACGCGTGCCTAATGTTTTTCTCCGGATTATTCCAGAGGGTGTAGAAAGTTAGCGTCTCTTGCATTCCCCAGCCTCTCTGCCAATTAAGCGTTTCCCTATTGTCATTCCAAGAAAACAAATTCAAAGTGTATCTTATTAATAATAACCATTCCTGGCTGGTAAACAAGTCATAGAAAGTTCAAGTAACCAAAACCTCCATAGGAAAGAAGTTAGAAAAGTGACATCAGAGTGAAATAAATGCATTCTAATGCCTAAAGTAAATAAATAAGAATACAAGGGGCAGAAGCCTTCGTTCGGACTTTTCAGGCAATGGACAAAAGTATAGTAAAACAAATATTTTATTAACAGCAAGATTTTGTTGTAATCTTGTTGTTAATAAAATATTCATTTTACTATACTTTTGTCCATTGCCTTAAAAGTCTGAACGAGGGCCTCTGCCCCTTTATTCCTCTCCTCTTCCGAGTTAAACATTATACCGATGTGGCCTTAGAAGTGTTGTTTCAATCATTTACAAATAAAAATACAAATAGCAGATTTTTAACCATTAGTAAAATAAAATGTAACTAAATACTATAACCACTTCAGCCAAGAGGATTTGGCTGCTCAATGACTGGAGCACTTTTTACAATTTTGCACTGCGCTGCTTTAAAGCGGAGGTCCACCCTAAAGTGGACCTTCCGCTCATCGGAACCCTCCCCCCCTCCGGTGCCACAATCGGCACCTTTCAGGGGGGAGGGGGGTGCAGTTACCTGGATAATCCAGGTAACTGCACCCACTTCCGGGATAGCTCTCTGCGGAAAGGGGCGTAACTTACGCCCCTTTCCGCAAGTGCCCCGCTGCCTGCTGGGAAACACACAGATCCCAGAGGCAGCGGGGAGCGTCCTTATTGCGCAGCGCGATTCGCGCATGCGCAGTAGGGAACCGGGAAATGAAGCCGAAAGGCTCCATTTCCTGATTCCCATACCCAAAATGGCGGCGGCAGGACCCGACAGACGACCTAGAGATCGGCTTCGGGTGCCGACATCGCGGACGCGCTGGACAGGTAAGTGTCACTATTTTAAAAGTCAGCAGCTGCAGTATTTGTAGCTGCTGGCTTTTAAAAAAAAAAAAAAAACGCGGAGTCCCGGTGGACTCCCGCTTTAACCACTTTCAGACCGGACCATTTTGCTGGTCAATGACCAGAGGTCTTTTTACAATTTGGCACTGCGCTGCTTTAACTGGTAATTGCGCGGTCATGCAATGTTGTACCCAAACAAAATTTGCGTCCTTTTTTTCCCACAAATAGAGCTTTCTTTTAAAGGTATTTGACAGACTCTGCAATTTTTATTTTTTGCGATATAAACGTAAAAATTCGTAAAAAAATTTTTTTCTACTTTTTGTTATTAGAAAAATCCAATAAACTCAATTTTAGTCATACATTTAGGCCAACATGTATTCAGCCACATGTCTTTGGTAAAAAAAAGTCAATAAGTGTATATTTATTGGTTTGCGCAAAAGTTGTCACATCTACAAACTAAGGTACATTTTCTGGAATTTACGCAGCTTTTAGTTTATGACTGCCTATCTCATTTCTTGAGGTGCTAAAATGGCAGGGCAGTACAAAACCACCCAAAATCACCCCATTTTGGAAAGTAGACACCCTAAGGAAATTGATAAGAGGCATGTTGAGCCCATTGAATATTTTATTTTTTTGCCTCAAGCGATTGAATAATGACAAAAAAATATATTTTTTATTTTTTTACACAAAGTTGTCACTAAATGATATATTGCTCACACATGCCATGGTGATATGTGGAATTGTACCCCAAAATACATTCTGCTGCTTCTCCTGAGTACAGGGATTAGTGATGGACGAACTTCCGACGGGACGTTTCGCGAACGCGAAACGCGAACGGGCACAAACGTTCGCGAAAACGACCGTTCGCCGCGGGCTCCATTGACTTCAATGGGAGGCGAATTTCGCAAACCTTTAGGTCGAATTTGCGGCCACGGGGTAATTATTAGGGGGTAGCACGTAGTCCCACCACCTGGACAATAGCATAATACATGTATGAGGTGAATTTGGGATCGATAACTACAAGCATTTTTTTTTTATTTGGGAAATTGTTCTGACAATTCAGGACTATGGAGCTAATGAAGGCAATGGAGGAGAGGGAAGGTCAGGGACCAGGGTAGGCAAACAAGAGGGTGCAGGAGATACAGAGCACTGACAGCAGCACCGTAATACAGAGCACTGACATCAGCACCGTGACATACAGCGCTGACAGCAGCTCCGTGACATACAGCGCTGACAGCAGCTCCGTGACATACAGCGCTGACAGCAGCTCCGTGACATACAGCGCTGACAGCAGCTCCGTGACATACAGCGCTGACAGCAGCTCCGTGACATACAGCGCTGACAGCAGCACCGTGACATACAGCGCTGACAGCAGCTCCGTGACATACAGCGCTGACAGCAGCTCCGTGACATACAGCGCTGACAGCAGCTCCGTGACATACAGCACTGACAGCAGCTCCGTGACATACAGCGCTGACAGCAGCTCCGTGACATACAGCGCTGACAGCAGCACCGTGACATACAGCGCTGACAGCAGCTCCGTGACATACAGCGCTGACAGCAGCTCCGTGACATACAGCGCTGACAGCAGCTCCGTGACATACAGCACTGACAGCAGCTCCGTGACATACAGCGCTGACAGCAGCTCCGTGACATACAGCGCTGACAGCAGCACCGTGACATACAGCGCTGACAGCAGCTCCGTGACATACAGCGCTGACAGCAGCTCCGTGACATACAGCGCTGACAGCAGCTCCGTGACATACAGCGCTGACAGCAGCTCCGTGACATACAGCGCTGACAGCAGCTCCGTGACATACAGCGCTGACAGCAGCTCCGTGACATACAGCGCTGACAGCAGCTCCGTGACATACAGCGCTGACAGCAGCACCGTAAGCAGCCCCAGGAGGAAGTCAGCACAGCACAGGGATGGTGTGATCCCCTCATAATAAGAACCCCCAGGAGGAAGTCAGCACAGCACAGGGATGGTGGGAGCCCCTCATAATAAGAACACCCAGGAGGAAGTCAGCACAGCACAGGGATGGTGGGAACCCCTCATAATAAGCAGCCCCAGTAGAAATATGACACCGCTCAACCTCTTCAAAGAGGAGGGTAGGGGCATATAGTACGGTGTGCTTTTTTGGGTCAGGGAAGTGAGCCAAATGAATTAAGAAGGTCTGTGTGCTTGATTCCAAAAATTGTTTATAGACATATACATGGTCTACTGATCACATGTGTTGAATTCCTCCGAGATCCATGCCTCATTCATTTTTAGAAATGTGAGGTAGTTAACACTGTGGTGAGCTAGGCGAGTACGCTTATCGGTCACAATCCCCCCTGCTGCGCTGAACGTCCTTTCGGACAGGACACTGGATGAGGGGCAAGCCAACAGTTCGATTGCAAATTGGGCAAGCTCTGGCCAGAGGTCAAGCCTGCCCACCCAGTAGTCTAGGGGTTCATCACTCCTCAGAGCGTCCACATCGGCCGTTAACCCAATGTAGTCGGACACCTGACGGTCTAGGCGTTCCCTGATGCTGGATCCGGATGACACCTGTCGATGGGTCGGCTGAAAGAATGACCTCATATCCGAAGTCACCAACACATCTTCAAACCGGCCTCTTCTTGCAGGCGCTGTTGGATTGGTACCCGCAAATCCTTCTCTGGGAGTGGGAATTGCTCCTCTGCCAGCGCACGCAAAAGCAGAATGCAGCATTTCTCGAAGCAAGGCCTGGAAGTGCTGCATTCTGACAGCCCTCTGCGACGGCGGTAACATTTCCGCCATTTTGTGTTTGTACCGGGGGTCTAAGTACGTTGCCACCCAGTACTGGTCCTTGACCCTCATGCTTTTTATACGGGGGTCCCTATTAAAACACTGGAGCATGAAGGCCCCCATTTGCACTAAAGTGGAAGCGGTGTGGTGGCCTGGCTCCTGCTCATCATCCAGGATAATGTCGTCCTCTTCATTCTCCTCTCCCCATCCTCGCACAACAGGGATCCCAGAAAGGTTTAAAGCATGCTCTTCTTGCTCCTGCTCATCCGCCCCGGCACCATCCTCCTCTGACTCCTCATCAGACTCCTGTTGTTGACTTGTCTCAGATAGAGTAGCCCCCCCTGGGAATTCATCCAGCATTGCGACTTCCTCATCTTCCCGCTCCTGCTCCTCCACAGCCTGATCAATGACACGACGCAATGCACGCTCCAGAAAGAAGGCATAAGGTACCATGTCACTGATGGCGCCATGGCTGCGACTGACCAGTTTGGTGATCTCCTCAAATGGCCGCAGAAGTCTGCATGTGTCGCGCATGAGCAGCCACTGGCGCGGTGAAAAAAAACCCAGCTCCCCAGAACCGTTTCTTTCGCAGAGTTCATACAGGTAGACGTTAACTGCACGTTTCTGCTGGAGCAGCCTATCAAGCATATAGAAGGTTGAGTTCCATCGCGTCGGGCAATCGCAAATAAGACGTCTGACCGGCAGATGGTGTCGCCGCTGAATGTCAGCAAGGCGAGCCATGGCCGTGTAAGATCTTCTGAAATGGGCCGAGATTTTCCTTGCCTGCCGCAAGATGTCCTGGACCCCAGGGTATTTGACAAGGAATCGCTGCACGACCAAGTTTAAGACGTGTGCCATGCACGGCACGTGCGTGATTTTGCCCTGTTTCAATGCGCTAAGCAGATTGGCACCGTTGTCACACACCACTTTACCAACTGTCAAATTGAGCGGTGTTAGCCACTCATCTGCCTGTGAACGCAAAGCTGAAAGGAGTGCCGGGCCAGTGTGGCTCTTTGCTTCCAGGCACAACAGACGCAGCACGGCATGGCAACGTCTCACCTGGCATGTGGAATAGGTTCTGGGGAGCTTGGGCGGTGCAGTGGAAGAGACGCTAGCAGCGGAAAAGGAGGAGGCAGCTGAGGAGGAGAGGGAGGAGGATGGAGTAGGAGGAGGAGAAGAAGAGTCAGGCCTGCATGCAATCCGTGGCGGTAAAACCAAATCTACACGGGTGCCACGGGTTACATGCTTGACGGCCGTCAGAAGGTTCACCCAGTGGGCAGTAAAACTGATATACCTTCCCTGCCCGTGTTTGCTAGACCACGTGTCTGTGGTCAGATGTATCTTGGCACCGACACTGTGTGCCAGAGATACATTCACTTGCCGCTGAACATGGCCATATAGCTCTGGGATGCCCTTCTCTGAGAAATACTTCCTTCCTGGGACCTTCCATTGTGGTGTTCCAATGGCCACAAATTTGCGAAAGGCCTCCGAGTCCACCAGTTTATATGGCAGTAGTTGGCGGGCTATGAGTTCTGACAAGCCAGCCGCCAACCGTTGGGCAAGAGGGTTATCCGGCGTCATCATTTTTTTACGCTCAAACATTAGGCCCACGGAAGCCTGCCTTTTTGCAGAAAAATGTGAGCTTGGCGTGATGGAAGGTGGAGTGGAGGACAATTGTGAGGAGAGAGGAGAAGGAGAAGTAGAAGACGAGGCTGGACGGTGAGAGCCTGCAGTGTGGCTTTGTGTGTTCCGTTGCTCCCACTGGGCTCGGTGATGGCTGCTCATGTGCCTTCTTAAGGCGGTCGTCCCTAGGTGAGTATTGGGCTTACCGCGACTAACGCGTTGACTGCAAAGATTGCAGATGGCAACGCTATTGTCAGCAGCGGACACGTTAAAAAAAGCCCACACTGCGGAGCCATGTGCCGGTGTCCTGGGAGCGCCAGATGTGACCGTACATGGTCGATGACTCGCTCCTGATACATTTGCAGTCTGCTTTGTCCCTGCTGTGCAATGTAAGTCATTGCTGCTTCTCCTCCCTATCTGCTGGTCCATATCTCCCTCTGAACTCCCCTCCTCTTCCTCTCTTGTGGGCACCCACGTGACATCACTAGACACGTCATCATCAACGTCACCTTCCCCACCGCTATAAGTAGAGATCTCGGAGTAGGCAGCAACACCGGGGACCAACCTCCTCCTTGGGCTGATCTGGGTACTGGCGTCAGACTGCTGAGTAGCGCTTGTTGCTACCTCCTCTTCCTGATCCAATACCAAGAGTGGCTGCGCATCAGAAATGTCCTCTTGATATGGATCGGAAAATAATTCCAGTGACTCAAGCGGAAGGTATGTGGTGGTGGTGGTGGTGGTCGTGTTGTTGGTGGTAGTGTCTTTGGGGGTGCACATAGCAGAGAGTGAAGAAGAGGGTGCAGATCGAGAGGATGAGGAGGGTGCAGAAGAGTAAGGCTGAGCGAGCCACTCAACCAAGTCTGGTGCATCCTTTAAAGTAATTGAACGCACCTTCTGCAACTTCCCACTTTGGCTCAAGCCTGTTGCTCCTGCCCTACCCCTACCACCCCTGCGGAAGGGCCTGCCTCTTCCTCTGCATGTCATTTTTTAAATGACCCTGTGACAAAACTCTTAGTCCCTATACCGCTGAAGGACTGCTGCAGTATAGGTGAGCGGTCAGCAGTGGTGCACGTCAACCCTATCTATTGTGGACCTATAGCGGTCCTTACAGAACAGCAGACTGTACCGCACTCAAGCCTATGTACCGTAGCACCCTATACCAAGTTACCAGTCCTTATAAGAACTTTTGTGGACCAAGCAGGTTGTGTATTAGTGTTTAGCAGACTGTACGTCAGTCCCTATACCGCTGAAGGACTGCTGCAGTATAGGGCAGCGGTCAGCAGTGGTGCACGTCAACCCTATCTATTGTGGACCGATAGCGGTCCTTACAGAACAGCAGACTGTACCGCACTCAAGCCTATGTACCGTAGCACCCTATACCAAGTTACCAGTCCTTATAAGAACTTTTGTGGAACAAGCAGGTTGTGTGTTAGTGATTAGCAGACTGTACGTCAGTCCCTATACCAATGAAGGACTGCTGCAGTATAGGGCAGCGGTCAGCAGTAGTGCACGGCAACCCTATGTATTGTGGACCGATAGCGGTCCTTACAGAACAGCAGACTGTAACGCACTCAGGCCTATGTACCGTAGCACCCTATACCAAGTTACCAGTCCTTATAAGAACTTTTGTGGACCAAGCAGGTTGTGTGTTAGTGATTAGCAGACTGTACGTCAGTCCCTATACCAATGAAGGACTGCTGCAGTATAGGGCAGCGGTCAGCAGTAGTGCACGGCAACCCTATGTATTGTGGACCGATAGCGGTCCTTACAGAACAGCAGACTGTAACGCACTCAGGCCTATGTACCGTAGCACCCTATACCAAGTTACCAGTCCTTATAAGAACTTTTGTGGACCAAGCAGGTTGTGTGTTAGTGATTAGCAGACTGTACGTCAGTCCCTATACCAATGAAGGACTGCTGCAGTATAGGGCAGCGGTCAGCAGTAGTGCACGGCAACCCTATGTATTGTGGACCGATAGCGGTCCTTACAGAACAGCAGACTGTAACGCACTCAGGCCTATGTACCGTAGCACCCTATACCAAGTTACCAGTCCTTATAAGAACTTTTGTGGACCAAGCAGGTTGTGTGTTAGTGATTAGCAGACTGTACGTCAGTCCCTATACCAATGAAGGACTGCTGCAGTATAGGGCAGCGGTCAGCAGTAGTGCACGGCAACCCTATGTATTGTGGACCGATAGCGGTCCTTACAGAACAGCAGACTGTACTGCACTCAGGCCTATGTACCGTAGCACCCTATACCAAGTTACCAGTCCTTATAAAAACTTTTGTGGACCAAGCAGGTTGTGTGTTAGTGATTAGCAGACTGTACGTCAGTCCCTATACCAATGAAGGACTGCTGCAGTATAGGGCAGCGGTCAGCAGTAGTGCACGGCAACCCTATGTATTGTGGACCGATAGCGGTCCTTACAGAACAGCAGACTGTACTGCACTCAGGCCTATGTACCGTAGCACCCTATACCAAGTTACCAGTCCTTATAAGAACTTTTGTGGACCAAGCAGGTTGTGTGTTAGTGATTAGCAGACTGTACGTCAGTCCCTATACCAATGAAGGACTGCTGCAGTATAGGGCAGCGGTCAGCAGTAGTGCACGTCAACCCTATGTATTGTGGACCGATAGCGGTCCTTACAGAACAGCAGACTGTACTGCACTCAGGCCTATGTACCGTAGCACCCTATACCAAGTTACCAGTCCTTATAAGAACTTTTGTGGACCAAGCAGGTTGTGTGTTAGTGATTAGCAGACTGTACGTCAGTCCCTATACCAATGAAGGACTGCTGCAGTATAGGGCAGCGGTCAGCAGTAGTGCACGTCAACCCTATGTATTGTGGACCGATAGCGGTCCTTACAGAACAGCAGACTGTACTGCACTCAGGCCTATGTACCGTAGCACCCTATACCAAGTTACCAGTCCTTATAAGAACTTTTGTGGACCAAGCAGGTTGTGTGTTAGTGTTTAGCAGACTGTGCGTCAGTCCCTATACCGCTGAAGGACTGCTGCAGTATAGGGCAGCGGTCAGCAGTAGTGCACGGCAACCCTATGTATTGTGGACCGATAGCGGTCCTTACAGAACAGCAGACTGTACTGCACTCAGGCCTATGTACCGTAGCACCCTATACCAAGTTACCAGTCCTTATAAGAACTTTTGTGGACCAAGCAGGTTGTGTGTTAGTGTTTAGCAGACTGTGCGTCAGTCCCTATACCGCTGAAGGACTGCTGCAGTATAGGGCAGCGGTCAGCAGTAGTGCACGTCAACCCTATGTATTGTGGACCGATAGCGGTCCTTACAGAACAGCAGACTGTAACGCACTCAGGCCTATGTACCGTAGCACCCTATACCAAGTTACCAGTCCTTATAAGAACTTTTGTGGACCAAGCAGGTTGTGTATTAGTGTTTAGCAGACTGTGCGTCAGTCCCTATACCGCTGAAGGACTGCTGCAGTATAGGGCAGCGGTCAGCAGTAGTGCACGGCAACCCTATCTATTGTGGACCGATAGCGGTCCTTACAGAACAGCAGACTGTACCGCACCCAAGCCTATGTACCGTAGCACCCTAGACAGACCAAGTTACCAGTCCTTATAAGAACTTTTGTGGAACAAGTGAGTTGTGAATGATTAGCAGACTGCAGCAGAAGGGCAGCAGTCAAGTATAATATTCTTTCTATATTTGGAAGAAAGAATATTATACGTGTACAAGCCTATTACCGTACCACTGATACCAGTCCTGAAAAGAACCTTTGTGGAACTAATAGTAACAGCAAGTCTTTAAAATTATCCTCACTGCCTGACACACTGCTTCCTGCCTGTCCCTATACAAATTGGCAAAAAAGAGTAGGCTGGAACGATTAGCTGGAACAGCTCTTTTGTGGACCTGATAGTAACAGCTAATGATGATGATGATGATGATGATGAAGAAAGACTAATCTGGCTGAGCTGTCCCTAAAATAGCAGCATACAGCGCTCTGTCCCTTTATCTAAACTGACAAAAGAAACTCAGGCTGCTGACCTAACACCTATACCAGTCCTGAAAAGAACTTTTGTGTACCAAATAGCTAGCGTTTTCTCTGTCCCTACTCCACACAGGATCCTTTCCCTACAGTGACAGAAGAAAGAATGTAAAATGGCCACCGGATCGGGTGTATTTATAGGTTAGGGGGAATGTCCAAGTGTCCATGAGCTGTCATGTCTCAATTGGTTGTCCTGTAACACATGATAAACGTGTCACGAAAGGTTAAAGTTCTTGTATACATTAAACACGTAAGTCCGCCGGGGCGAACGACGGAAAAAGGCGTTCGAACCCGCGGACGGCGAAAGTCGGAAATTCGCCGCGAAACGACCGCCGGGCGAACCGTTCGGCCATCACTAACAGGGATACCACATGTGGTCGACTTTTTGGAAGCCTAGCCACGTTACGGGGCCCCGAAAGCCAAGCACCGCCTTCAGGATTTCTAATGGCATACATTTGTAATTTTCACTCCTCACTACCTATCACAGTTTTGAAGGCCATAAAATGCCAAGATGGCACAAAACCCCCCCAAATGACCCCATTTTAGAAAGTAGACACCCCAAGCTATTTGCTGAGAGGCATGTTGAGTCCATGGAATATTTTATATTTTGCCACAAGTTGCGGGAATATTACAAACTTTTTTTTTTTTCACAAAGTTGTCACTAAATGATATATTGCTCACACATGCTATGGGCATATGTGAAATGACACCCCATAAATTCTGCTGCTTCTCCTGAGTATGGGGATACCACATGTGTGGGATTTTTTGGGAGCCTAGCTGCGTATGGGGCCCCGAAAGTCAAGCACCACCTTTCTAAGGTCGTATGCAGGGTCTCCACGAGGACGACAGAGTTCATTGTCTGCAGTTATGTGTTTAGTGTTTTGTAAGTGACAGTGATCGATCGATACTGCACTTGGGTGGGCTGGGCTTGGCGGATGGGCTAAACGCAGGGGCTAGCAGGTATCTGGGCTGATCCCGCTAACAATGCGTTTTTGGGAAACCTAAACTGCTGGCGACGCTAATATAGATCTGATCAGATCAGATATTGATCTGTTCAGATACTATATTACTAAGGGAGGTGTATGCTTTGCGCGTGGGTGTTAGCGGTACTGGCACTAACCTGATGCTGCCTGGGGCGACGCAGACCCTATCTGACCCTCAAACTTATATCACCCGCCGGGTGATCAGGGGGTTAAACCTTTATTAGGTAATCAATGGCGGGTGCCTTGAAACTATAAAAAAATAACCAACCAACCAGCGTCACCTGTAACAGTTATATGGTGATCACTGGTGAAAGGGTTAACTAGGGGGCAATCAGGGGGCTTTATGCGGTAGTATATGGGGGTCCCTGACGCTATAAAAAGCTGCGGCGAACCTAAATACCTACCTGCCTAACTAGCGTCACCTGTGACACTAATACAGCGATCAGAAAAACGATCGCTTATTAGTGACACTGGCGACGGGGGGTGATCACGGGGTTAAACCTTTATTGGGGGGGTTAGGGGGGTACCCTAGACCTAAAGGGGGCTAACCCTAACTGCCCTAACAGTTATTGCAGTCACAAATGACACCAATGCAATAATAAAAAAAAAATGCAATTGGTGTCACTGTGACTGGGGGTGCAGGGGTGATTGGGGGGGGGGTGAAGGGGGGGGGGGTGAAAGTGTGCCTGGCATGTTCTACTGTTAGTGTAGTGTGTTGGTGCAACTCACTGATCATCTCTCCTCGGTGCCGGAACAAAAAAGACCGACACGAGGAGAGATTACATCACTTCCTCTGCCTGTGTTTACAATACAGGAGAGGAAGTGATGTAGGGGAAGCATTTCATTTGTCAGGAGCGATCGCGAGGGGGTGGCCATGAATGAATGGCCTCCCCCTCATCCCGGATCGCTCCTGTACGGAATCCGACCGCCGCTGGCACCGAGGGGGGGCCCGATCGGGCCCCCCACCCGTGGGAAGGCATTGACGTACCTGTACGCCAATATGCCTGCCCGTGCCATTCTGCCGACATACATCGGCGTGCAGCGGTCGGCAAGTGGTTAACTGGTAATTGCGCGGTCATGAAATGCTGTACCCAAACAAAACTTGTGTCCTTTTTTTGCCACAAATAGAGCTTTCTTTTGATTGTATTTGATTGCCTCTGCGATATTTATTATTTTTTGCAATATAAACGGAAAAAGACAGACCATTTTGAAAAAATATATATTTTCTACTTTTTGTTATAAGAAAATTTAATAAACTCAATTTTAGTCATACGTTTAGGCCAAAATGTATTCAGCCACATATCTTTGGTAAAAAAAATAGTGTCTACAATCTAGGGTACATTTTCTGGAATTTACGCAGCCTTCAGTTTATGACTCCCTACCTCATTTCCTGAGGTGCCACAATGACAGGGCAGTACAACCCCCATGCCCCCCCCAAAGACCCCATTTTGGAAAGCAGACACCCCAAGGAAATTGCTGAGAGGCATGTTGAGCCCATTGAATATTTTATTTTTTTGTCACAAATGATTGTGTAATTTATTTTTATTTTTCTAATTTTTAAAAGTTGTCACTAAATTATATATTGCTCACACGTGCCATGGTTATATGTGGAATTACACCCCAAACTACATTCTGCTGCTTCTCCTGAGTATGAGGATACCACATGTGTGAGACTTTTTGGGAGCCTAGCCGTGTACAGGACCCTGAAAACCAATCACCGCCTTCAGGCTTTCTAAGGGCGTAAAATGGTGATTTCACTTCTTCATCTATTACAGTTTCGAAGGCCATAAAATGCCAAGAAAGCACAAACCCCCCCCCCCCCCAAATGACCCCATTTTGGAAAGAAGACACTTCAAGCTATTTGCTGAGAGGCATGTTAAGTCCATGGAATATTTTATATTTTGACACAAGTTTTGTGAATATTTTATAATTTTTTTCCTTTTTTTTTTTTTTTTACATAACGTTGTCACTAAATTATATATTGTTCAAACATGGTCATATGTGGAATTACACCCCAAAATATATTCTGCTGCTTTTCCCGAATACAGGGATACCACGTGTGGAAATTTTTGGCAGTCTAACCGCATACAGGATCCCGAAAACCAATCACTGCCTTCTGGCTTTCTAAGGGCGTACATTTTTGATCTCACCCCTCAGTGTCTATCACAGTTTCAGAGGCCATGAAATGCCAAGATAGGACAACCCCCCCCCCCAAATTACGCCCATTATGGAAAGTAGACACCCCAAGCTATCTGCTGAGAGGCATGTTGAGTATTTTGCAGATCTCGCTTTTTGTTACAAAGTTTTGAAATTTGAAAAAAGAAAAAAATACATTTTTCTTTTCCTTCATTTAAAAAAATAAATGATATATATGCAAAATACTCACCATGCCTCTTAGCAAATACCTTGGGGTGTCTACTTTCCAAAATGGGGTCATTTGGTAGGTTTTTGTGATATCTGGACATTTCAGGCCCTCCGTAACTGTGATAGGTAGTGAGGAGTAAAATCACAATTTTACGCCTTTAGAAAGTCTGAAGGCGGTACTTGGTTTTTAGGTCCTGTACATGGATAGGCTCCCAAAAAGTCTCACACATGTGGTATCCCTGTACACAGGAGAAGCAGCACAATGTATTTTTGGGTGTAATTTGACATATAACCATGCCATGTTTGAACAATATATCATTTAGTGACAACTTTGTGTAAAAAAAAACAAAAAAAAACTAATTGTAATTTTCCCAAAAAACATAAAATATTCCATGGACTCAACATGTCTCTCATCAAATAGCTTGGGGTGTTTACTTTCCAAAATGTGTTCATATGTGGGGATTTTGTGCTATCTTGGCATTTTATGGCCTTCAAAACTGTGATAGGTAGTGAGGAGTGAGATAAAAAATTTACACCCTTAGAAATCCTGATGGTGGTGATTGGTTTTCGGGGTCCTGTACAAGGCTAGGCTCCCAAAAAGTCTCACACATGAGGTATTCCCATACTCAGAAGCAGTAGAATGTATTTTGGGGTGTAAATTCACATATAGCCATGCCATGTTTGAACAATATATCATTTAGTGACAACTTTGTGCAAAAAAAAAAAAAAAGTGTAATTTTCCTTGTCGCAAACTTGTCGCAAAATATAAAATATTCCATGGACTCAACATGCCTATCAGCAAATAGCTTGGGGTGTCTACTTTACAAAAATGGGTCATTTGGGGTGGTTTTGAACTGTCCTGGCATTTTATGCACAACATTTAGAAGCTTATGGCCCACATCACCCACTCTTCTAACCACTAGAAGATTAGTTTGAATCCCCAAACATTTATATATATATATATATATATATATATATATATATATATATAAAATTATAATTATAATTTTTTTTTTTTAACGCAAAGGCCACCAGATTAAAATGGTGTTTTTTTTTTGATTTTTTAAACACCATTATTTTGGAAAAAACACACAATTTTTTCATTTTAATGCAATAAAACACACTATATTGCCCAAATGTTTGATGAAATAAAAAGATGATCGTATGCCAAGTACATGGATAGGGGTGCTTTATTATTATTATTTATTTGGCTTTTTTATTATATTTTTAAACCTTTCATTTTTTTAATCATTTTTATTTTTATCTCAGGGAATGTAAATATCCCCTATGATAGCAATAGGTAGTGACAGGTACTTTTTTTGAAAATATTGGGGTATATTAGACGCTTGATCTCTCCTCTGCCCTCAAAGCATCTGACCACACCAAGATCGGTGTGATTAAATGCTTTGCCAATTTCTCAATGGAGCTCTTTATATCTGGCTAAACTTAAGTCATGAAATGCTCGCAGCTTCCAGTTTCTTAGGCTATAGAGATGATTGGAGCCTTTCTGATCTCTGATCAGCTCTATGGTCAGCTGGCGGAACTACCGGCTTCATTCTCGGGTTCTAAGATGGCGGTGGTGGGGGGGAAATAAGGACAGGAGAAACACCCAGATCCCCTACACTTGACCCAGGTGCAGATCCCATGATGCACAGAAGGATGCACCGCCACCTCGGCTGCCCCAGCCACTACTAGAAGACCAGGCCTTCAACCCCCTGCAATCAAACCAGGCCTTACACACATCCATGGCATCCTTCCCCACATCAGGCCAACCTGTCATGGACACCATGTTATAAGACATGCTAAGACTTCCCTGATGACTGACTTATCGAACCAATTTAACAAGCTCAATTCTGATGTGAGCTTCTTAGAGAGCAGAGTGTCCACTATCAGGGGAGGGCTGGCAGCCTTAAGCCTGGGGGGCAAGTCCAGTCGAGTGGCCCATTGTACCACCGAATCAGCCCACCACTATACCCACCGGGTTTTATAACATGTATTGATGTTATGAAGCAAGACAAATATGACACAGCAATGACAGCATGACCCCGGTCTTGGTAAAGAGCCAATGACGTGGCTCTTTACCCATGTGATTGGCTGTGTCCAATAACAGCCAATCACATGTAAAGGACAGCATGTAAAGAAAGCCGATCAGCAGCATCCCCTCACAGGGGAGACTGTACAGACAATTAGGGCACTGATTACAGTGCTGCCCTAGTAGTGCCCAGCAAGTGACGCCAGTCTGTGCCCATCAGTGACACCAATCAGTGCTGCCTTTCAGTGCCATCCATAAGTTCCACCTATCGGTGCCACCTATCAGTGCCACCACCTATCAGTTAACTTCAGTGAAGGAAAAAAATGACTTACAATGCCTTGAAAAGTTCCACATTTTGTCAGGTTACAACCAAAAACATAAAATGTATTTTATTCGGATTTTATGTGATAGACCAACACAAAGTGGCACGTAATTGTGAAGTGGAAGGAAAATGATAAATGATACAAAATAAATCTGTGAAAAATGTGGGGGGAATTTGTATGGTGCCCCCCAGAGTCAATACTTTGTAGAACCCCCTTTCTCTACAAGTCTTTTTGGGGATGTCTCTACCAGATTTGCACCTCTAGAGAGGACATTTCTGCCAATTCTTCTTTGTAAAATATCTCAAGCTCTGTCAGATTGGATGGAGAGCGTCTGTGAACAGCAATTTTCAAGTCTTGCTACAGATTCTCAATGGGAATTAGGTCTGGACTGTGACTGGGCCTGGGCTATTCTAACACATGAATATGCTTTCATCTAAACCATTCCATTGTAGCTCTGGCTATAAGTTTAGGATCACTGTCCTGCTGGAAGGTGAACCTCCACCCCGGTCTCAAGTCTTTTGCAGACTCTAACAGGTTTTCTTCTAAGATTGCCCTGTATTTGTCTCCATCCATCTTCCCATCATCTCTGACCAGCTTCCCTGTCCCTACTGAAGAAAACCATTCCCACCACATGATGCTGCCACCACCATGTTTCACGGTGGGGATGGTGTGTTCAGGGTGATGTGCAGTGTTAGTTTTCCCCCACACATAGCGTGCATTTTGCATTTAGGCCAAAAAGTTGCATTTTGGTCTCATCTGACCAGATCACCTTCTTCCACATCTTTCTTGTCACTCTTCCATAAAGGGCAGATTTGTGGAGAGACGACTAATAGTTGTCCTGTGGACAGATTCTCCCCCCTGAGCTGTGGATCTCTGCAACTCCTCTAGAGTTACCATGGGCCTCTTGGCTCTTCTCTGATGAATGCTCTCCTTGCCCGGCTGGTCAGTAGGGATGAGCCGAACACCCCCCGGTTTGGTTCGCACCAGAACTTTCGAACGGACCCCAAATTCGTACGAACTTTAGAACCCCATTGAAGTCTATGGGACTCGAACGTTCGAAATTAAAAGTGCTAATTTTTACGGCTAATATGCAAGATACTGTCCTAAAAAGGGTTTGGGGAACTGGCTCCTGCCCCAGGGGACATGGGTCAATGCCTAAAATGTTTTAAAAAATGGCCGTTTTGGCGGGAGCACTGATTTTAATGCCGATTAAAGTGAAAAAAAAGTGAAATATTCCTTTAAATATGGTGCCTGGGAGTGTCTGTAGTATGCCTGTGAAGTACCACCTGTTTCCTGTGTTTAGAACAGTCCCTGCACAAAATGACATTAAACGGAAATAACATCATTTAAAACTGCTTGCGGTTTTAATGTTATATCTGGTTCCTGCAATATGGTTGAAAATCATTGAGAAAAATGGCATGGGTAGCCCTGCCCATTACCAGCCCCTTTGGGTCTTGTACGCATATTAAGGGGAACCCAGTACCCATATTAAAAAAAGGAAATGCGTGTTTCCCCCAGGCCCTATATACTCAGAACAGCAGTATACAGGCGGTGCAAACAAGACAGGGACTGTGTAGGTTTGTTGTGTTAAGTTGAATCTGTTTGTAATTTTCAACCGGTACATTTTTAAAGTGTAGCTCCAGTCAAAAAAACTATTTTTAAGCTTTTTGGAAAACATAGGGAAGGGTTATCACCCCTGTATAATTTGTTTTGTCGTGCATCTTTTCTTTACCACATGGCCAATGACATAACGCATGTATGAGGTGAATTTGGGATCGATAACTACAAGCATTCTTTTTTTATATGGGAAATTGTTCTGACAATTCAGGACTGTGGAGCGCATGAAGGCAATGGAGGAGAGGGAAGGTCAGGGACCAGGGTAGGCAAAGAAGAGGGTGCAGGAGATGATCACCAGCAGCGTGACATACAGCAATGACACCTGCACCGTGATAGAGTCATCTGACAACAGCACTGTGATAGAGGGCACTGACATCAGCAGCGTGACATAAAGCATTAACACCAGCACCGTGACATACAGCATTGACAGCAACACCGTGATAGAGAGCACTGACATCAGCAGCGTGACATAAATCACTCACACCAGCACTGTGATATACAGCACTGACAGCAGCACCGTGATAGAGAGCACTGACATCAGAAGCGTGACATACAGCACTGACAACAGCACCGTGATATACAGCACTGACAGCAGCACCGTGACAGAGAGCACTGACATCAGCAGCGTGACATTAAGCACTCACACCAGCACCGTGATATACAGCACTGACAGCAGCACCGTAAGCAGCCCCAGGAGGAAGTCAGCACAGCACAGGGATGGTGTGATCCCCTCATAATAAGAACCCCCAGGAGGAAGTCAGCACAGCACAGGGATGGTGTGATCCCCTCATAATAAGCAGGCCCAGGAGAAAATCAGCACAGCACAGGGATGGTGTGATCCCCTCATAATAAGCAGGCCCAGGAGAAACTCAGCACAGCACAGGGATGGTGTGATCCCCTCATAATAAGAACCCCCAGGAGTAAGTCAGCACAGCACAGGGATGGTGTGATCCCCTCATAATAAGAACCCCCAGGTGAAAATCAGCACAGCACAGGGATGGTGTGATCCCCTCATAATAAGCAGACCCAGGAGTAAGTCAGCACAGCACAGGGATGGTGTGATCCCCTCATAATAAGCAGGCCCAGGAGAAACTCAGCACAGCACAGGGATGGTGTGATCCCCTCATAATAAGAACCCCCAGGAGGAAGTCAGCACAGCACAGGGATGGTGTGATCCCCTCATAATAAGAACCCCCAGGAGTAAGTCAGCACAGCACAGGGATGGTGTGATCCCCTCATAATAAGAACCCCCAGGAGGAAGTCAGCACAGCACAGGGATGGTGTGATCCCCTCATAATAAGCAGGCCCAGGAGAAACTCAGCACAGGACAGGGATGGTGTGATCCCCTCATAATAAGAACCCCCAGGAGGAAGTCAGCACAGCACAGGGATGGTGTGATCCCCTCATAAGCAGCCCCAGTAGAAATATGACACCGCTCAACCTCTTCAAAGAGGAGGGTAGGGGCATATAGTACGGTGTGCTTTTTTGGGACAAGGAAGTGAGCCAAATGAAGAAAGAAGGTCTGTGTGCTTGATTAAAAAAATTGTTTATAGACCTATACATGGTCTACTGGTCACATGTGTTGAATTCCTCCGAGATCCATGCCTCATTCATTTTTAGAAATGTGAGGTAGTTAACACTGTCGTGAGCTAGGCGAGTACGCTTATCGGTCACGATCCCCCCTGCTGCGCTGAACGTCCTTTCGGACAGGACACTGGATGAGGGGCAAGCCAACAGTTCGATTGCAAATTGGGCAAGCTCTGGCCAGAGGTCAAGCCTGCCCACCCAGTAGTCCAGGGGTTCATCACTCCTCAGAGCGTCCACATCGGCCGTTAACCCAATGTAGTCGGACACCTGATGGTCTAGGCGTTCCCTGATGCTGGATCCGGATGAAACCTGTCGATGGGTCGGCTGAAAGAATGACCTCATATCCGAAGTCACCAACACATCTTTAAACCGGCCTTTTCTTGCAGGCGCTGTTGGATTGGTACCCGCAACTCCTTCTCTGGGAGTGGGAATTGCTCCTCTGCCAGTGCACGCAAAAGCAGAATGCAGCATTTCTCGAAGCAAGGCCTGGAAGTGCTGCATTCTGCCAGCCCTCTGCGACGGCGGTAACATTTCCGCCATTTTGTGTTTGTACCGGGGGTCTAAGTACGTTGCCACCGAGTACTGGTCCTTGACCCTTATGCTTTTTATACGGGGGTCCCTATTAAAACACTGGAGCATGAAGGCCCCCATTTGCACTAAAGTGGAAGCGGTGTGGTGGCCTGGCTCCTGCTCATCATCCAGGATAATGTCGTCCTCTTCATTCTCCTCTCCCCATCCACGCATAACAGGGATCCCAGAAAGGTTTAAAGCATGCTCTTCTTGCTCCTCCTCATCCGCCCCGGCACCATCCTCCTCTGACTCCTCATCAGACTCCTGTTGTTGACTTGTCTCAGATAGAGTAGCCCCCCCTGGGAATTCATCCAGCATTGCGACTTCCTCATCTTCCCGCTCCTGCTCCTCCACAGCTTGATCAATGACACGATGCAATGCACGCTCCATAAAGAAGGCATAAGGTACCATGTCACTGATGGCGCCATGGCTGCGACTGACCAGTTTGGTGATCTCCTCAAATGGCCGCAGAAGTCTGCATGCGTCGCGCATGAGCAGCCACTGGCGCGGTGAAAAAAAACCCAGCTCCCCAGAACCGTTTCTTTCGCAGAGTTCATACAGGTAGATGTTAACTGCACGTTTCTGCTGGAGCAGCCTATCAAGCATATAGAAGGTTGAGTTCCATCGCGTCGGGCAATCGCAAATAAGACGTCTGACCGGCAGATGGTGTCGCCGCTGAATGTCAGCAAGGCGAGCCATGGCCGTGTAAGATCTTCTGAAATGGGCCGAGATTTTCCTTGCCTGCCGCAAGATGTCCTGGACCCCAGGGTATTTGACAAGGAATCGCTGCACGACCAAGTTTAAGACGTGTGCCATGCATGGCACGTGCGTGATTTTGCCCTGTTTCAATGCTCTAAGCAGATTGGCACCGTTGTCACACACCACTTTACCAACTGTCAAATTGAGCGGTGTTAGCCACTGATCTGCCTGTGAACGCAAAGCTGAAAGGAGTGCCGGGCCAGTGTGGCTCTTGGCTTCCAGGCACAACAGACGCAGCACGGCATGGCAACGTCTCACCTGGCATGTGGAATAGGTTCTGGGGAGCTTGGGCGGTGCAGCGGAAGAGACGCTAGCAGCGGAAAATGAGGAGGCAGCTGAGGAGGAGAGGGAGGAGGATGGAGTAGGAGGAGGAGGAGAAGAAGAGTCAGGCCTGCATGCAATCCGTGGCGGTAAAACCAAATCTACGCGGGTGCCACGGGTTACATGCTTGACGGCCGCCAGAAGGTTCACCCAGTGGGCAGTAAAAGTGATATACCTTCCCTGCCCGTGTTTGCTAGACCACGTGTCTGTGGTCAGATGTATCTTGGCACCGACACTGTGTGCCAGAGATACATTCACTTGCCGCTGAACATGGCCATATAGCTCTGGGATGCCCTTCTCTGAGAAATACTTCCTTCCTGGGACCTTCCATTGTGGAGTTCCAATGGCCACAAATTTGCGAAAGGCCTCTGAGTCCACCAGTTTATATGGCAGTAGTTGGCGGGCTATGAGTTCTGACAAGCCAGCCGTCAATCGTTGGGCAAGAGGGTTATCCGGCGTCATCATTTTTTTACGCTCGAACATTAGGCCCACGGAAGCCTGCCTTTTTGCAGAAAAATGTGAGCTTGGCGTGATGGAAGGTGGAGTGGAGGACAATTGTGAGGAGAAAGGAGAAGGAGAAGTAGAAGACGAGGCTGGACGGTGAGAGCCTGCAGTGTGGCTTTGTGTGTTCCGTTGCTCCCACTCGGCTCGGTGATGGCTGCCCATGTGCCTTCTTAAGGCGGTCGTCCCTAGGTGAGTGTTGGGCTTACCGCGACGAATGCGTTGACTGCAAAGATTGCAGATGGCAACGCTATTGTCAGCAGCGGACACATTAAAAAAAGCCCACACTGCGGAGCCATGTGCCAGTGTCCTGGGAGCGCCAGATGTGACCGTACATGGTCGATGACTCGCTCCTGATACATTTGCAGTCTGCTTTGTCCCTCCTGTGCAATGTAAGTTAGTTAGATCTGGGTACTGACTGCTGAGTAGCGGTTGTTGCTACCTCCTCTTCCTGATCCAATACCAAGAGTGGCTGCGCATCAGAAATGTCCTCTTGATATGGATCGGAAAATAATTCCTGTGACTCAAGCGGAAGGTATGTGGTGGTGGTGGTGGTGGTGGTGTTGTTGGTGGTAGTGTCTTTGGGGGTGCACATAGCAGAGAGTGAAGAAGAGGGTGCAGATCGAGAGGATGAGGAGGGTGCAGAAGAGTAAGGCTGAGTGAGCCACTCAACCAAGTCTGGTGCGTCCTTTAAAGTAATTGAACGCACCTTCTGCAACTTCCCACTTTGGCTCAAGGCTGGTGCTCCTGCCCTACCCCTACCACCCCTGCGGAAGGGCCTGCCTCTTCCTCTGCCTGTCATTTTTTAAATCACCCTGTGACAAAACTCTTAGTCCCTATACCGATGAAGGACTGCTGCAGTATAGGGCAGCGGTCAGCAGTGGTGCACCTCAACCCTATGTATTGTGGACCGATAGCGGTCCTTACAGAACAGCAGACTGTACCGCACTCAACCCTATGTACTGTAGCACCCTTCACCAAGTTACCAGTCCTTATAAGGTCCTTTGTAGACCAAGTAGGTTGTGTGTGACTGATTAGCAGACTGTACGTCAGTCCCTATACTGCTGAAGGACCG
The DNA here is from genome assembly GCF_037356315.1 of Lithobates pipiens. NCBI lineage: Eukaryota > Metazoa > Chordata > Amphibia > Anura > Ranidae > Lithobates > Lithobates pipiens. The sequence continues at coordinate 182,077,301 of NW_027507791.1, forward strand.
CTGCAGTATAGGGCAGCGGTCAGCAGTGTTGCACCTCAACCCTATGTATTGTGGACCGATAGCGGTCCTTACAGAACAGCAGACTGTACCTCACTCAACCCTATGTACTGTAGCACCCTTCACCAAGTTACCAGTCCTTATAAGGACCTTTGTGGACCAAGTAGGTTGTGTGTGACTGATTAGCAGACTGTACGTCAGTCCCTATACTGCTGAAGGACTGCTGCAGTATAGGGCAGCGGTCAGCAGTGGTGCACCTCAACCCTATGTATTGTGGACCGATAGCGGTCCTTACAGAACAGCAGACTGTACCACACTCAACCCTATGTACTGTAGCACCCTTAACCAAGTTACCAGTCCTTATAAGGACCTTTGTGGACCAAGTAGGTTGTGTGTGACTGATTAGCAGACTGTACGTCAGTCCCTATACTGCTGAAGGACTGCTGCAGTATAGGGCAGAGGTCAGCAGTGGTGCACTTCAACCCTATGTATTGTGGACCGATAGCGGTCCTTACAGAACAGCAGACTGTACCGCACTCAACCCTATATACTGTAGCACCCTACACAGACCAAGTTACCAGTCCTGATAAAGAGCTTTGTGGAACAAGTGAGTTGTGAATGATTAGCAGACTGCAGCAGAAGGGCAGCAGTCAAGTATAATATTCTTTCTATATTTGGAAGAAAGAATATTATACGTGTACAAGCCTATTACCGTACCACTGATACCAGTCCTGAAAAGAACCTTTGTGGAACTAATAGTAACAGCAACTCTTTAAACTGACCCTCACTGCCTGACACACTGCTTCCTTCCTGTCCCTATACAAACTGGCAAAACAGAGGAGACTGGAACAATTACTGGTTACTCGAATAGCTCTTTTGTGGACCTGATAGTAACAGCTAATGATGATGATGATGATGATGACTAATCTGGCTGTCCCTAAAATAGCAGCAGACACAGCGCTCTGTCCCTTTATCTAAACTGACAAAAGACACTCAGGCTGCTGCAAGAATCAGTAGCACAGCAAACCTATATACACCTAACACCTATACCAGTCCTGAAAAGAACTTTTGTGTACCAAATAGCTAGCGTTTTATCTGTCCCTGCTCCAAACAGCAACCTTTCCCTATAGTGACAGAAGAAAGAATGTAAAATGGCCGCCGGATCGGGTGTATTTATAAGTTAGGGGGAATGTCCAAGTGTCCATGTGCTGTCATGTCTCAATTGGCTGTCCTGTACCCCATGATGGATGTGTCTTCATAGGTCAAAGTTCTTTTACACATTAAACACGTAAGTCCGCCGGGCGAACAACGCCAATAGTCCGCCGAACGAGCGGACCGCGAACGTCCGAAATTCGCCACGAAACGACCGCCGGGCGAACCGTTCGGCCATCACTACTGCCCTATATGCTCTGCAGAAATGGCGGAACAAGGTGTTGGTTTTGCCACAACATTGTAAGCCCTCAAAGTGACTTTTGGTGGGTGCTGGAGCGCCCTGCTGTGAACGATTATATCAAGAATTGTAATTACATGCCATTGTTGAACAGTGGTAGAAAAATTGACCTTTGGTGGTTGTGGTGCTGGTGCCACAACACTATAAGTCCTCACAGTTACTCTGGGTGGGCACAGGAACGGGCCCTCCTGTGAAATATTATATCAAGAATTGTAATTACATGTCCCTGTTAAACAGGGGCAGAAAAATTGGGCCTTAGGCACTGGTGCTGGTGCCACCACACTGCAACCTCTCCCATATACTCTAGTTTTATTGCAGGAATTAGCCCTGCTGCAAAGCATTGCATCAAAAATTGTAATTAAACGCCCCTGTTAAACAGGGGCAGAAAAATTGGGCTGATGGCATCACCCAGAACCAGAAATGTTCTTCCAACATATCAGCGGAGGAGGAATAGGATAGACAATCAACATAACAGGACAGTCACTCAGCATCAGCATAGGCAGTCTTGAAGGGATGCGATATTTCAAAAAAAATTATTCGGTTACATCAGCTTCAGGTGCTTGGTAGCTGTGGGTGATCCAAGACTGACTCATCTTGATGAAGGTCAGTCGATCAACTGATTCGGTGGACAGGCGCACCCTGTGATCGGTAACAAAGCCACCAGCAGCACTGAAGGTGCGTTCTGAAAGAACGCTGGATGCAGGACAGGCCAGTAGCTCAATTGCATACTGTGCAAGCTCTGGCCAGTGATCCATCCTCAAGACCCAGTAAGCCAGAGAATTTTCGGTGGGAAAGGTGTCCAAGTCTGACCTTGCCCCTAGGTATTCCTGCACCATGTAAATCAGACGCTGGCGATGGTTGCTGGAACCGATCATACCTTGGGGCTGCGGACTAAAAAATTGTCTGAAAGCATCAGTCAGACGGCCACCTTCTCCTCCACCGCTCCTTCTGACCGATGCCTCAGCAACACGTTGTCCAGGACCAGGAGTTTGTAATCTCCCAGTCTCCGGGAACGCGTTGCACAGACCTTTCTGCAAGGCCTCCCGGAGATGTCTCAACCTCTGCTCCCTCTGCAATGGCAAGATAAGGTCGGCAACCTTGCAACCTTATCCTTGTACCGTGGATCAAGGAGAGTGGCCAGCCAGTAATGGTCCCTCTCCTTGATCCGAAGAATACGAGGATCCTTCCGCAGGCTTTGCAGGATCAGGGAGGCCATGCAGCGTAGGTTAGCTGAGGCATTCGGTCCGGAGTCCTCTGGGTCACTAAGGACAACATGATCCGCAGCTACCTCCTCCCAGCCACGTACAAGTCCTCGTGTTTCTTGGGACTGTAAATCATCCCTACAAGACTGCTGCTGCTGCTGATGCTGAGTGCCAGCCTCCACCTCCATGCTGACACAATCATCCTCCTCCTCCTCTTCCTCCTCCTCATCCTCTTCCTCCTCCTCATCCTCTTCCTGTGTGATGGGTGGCACAGCAGGAACACTGTCTGGATAAAGGGGGCCTTGAGACGCAAGGAAGTCCTCCTCTTCCTGCCTCTGTTCTGCCTCAAGTGCCCTGTCCATTATTCAGAGGTGGACAAGAGGTACAGTGTCACTGAAGCATGCACTGTCACTGCTCACCATCCTTGTGGCCTCCTCAAACGGTGACAGGACAGTGCATGCATCCCTGATCATGCCCCACTGGCGTGGTGAGAAAAAACCGAGCTCCTCTGACCCTGTCCTGGTGCCATAGTCGCACAGGTACTCATTGATGGCCCTCTGCTGCATGTGCAGACGTTGCAGCATGGCCAACGTTGAGTTCCACCTGGTGGGCATGTCACATATAAGGCGGTTCTTGGGCAGGTTCAACTCCTTTTGGAGCTCAGCCAGCTGAGCACAGGCATTAAATGATCGGCGGAAATGCACACAGACTTTCCTGGCCTGCTTCAGGACATCCTGTAAGCCCGGGTACCTGCCCAAGAACCGCTGCACCACCAGGTTAAGGATGTGAGCTACACAGGGCACATGGGTCAGTTGTCCCTGTCGGAGGGCGGAGAGGAGGTTGGTGCCATTGTCGCAAACCACCATTCCTGGCTTAAGCTGGCGTGGTGTCAACCACCTCTCAGCCTGCCCCTGCAGAGCTGACAAAACATCCGCCCCAGTGTGGCTCCTGTCCCCCAAACAAACCAGCGCAAGCACGGCATGGCATCGTTTTGCCTGCGTACTTGCGTAGCCCCTGGAACGCCTACGGAGCACCGCTGGTTCTGAGGACAGAGCACTGGAAGAGGCCATGGAGGAAGAAGAAGAGGAGGGGGTGGAGGAGAGAGGTGTGTCACAACCAATAGTAGCATTTTGGAGGCGTGGTGGCGGAACAACCTCCAACACTACTGCACCTTGTCCTGCATCCTTCCCAGCTGCCAGAAGAGTGACCCAATGGGCCGTGAAAGACAGGTAACGTCCCTGTCCATGCCTGCTGGACCATGAGTCAGCGGTAATATGCACCTTACCGCTGACCGCCCTGTCCAGCGAGGCAAGGACATTGCCTTCCACATGCCGGTAGAGAGCCGGAATCGCCTTCCGTGAGAAAAAGTGGCGTTTGGGGACCTGCCACTGAGGAACCGCACATTGTACAAACTCACGGAAGGGGGCCGAGTCTACCAACTGAAAAGGCAGCAGTTGAAGTGCTAGCAATTTAGCCAAGCTAGCATTCAACCGCTGGGCATGTGGATGGCTGGGAGTGAACTTCTTCCGCCGGTCCAGCAGCTGGGGCAGGGACATTTGCCTGCTATAATCGGACGTGGGTGTACTGCTAGCAGAGTGCCCGGAAGCACTTGGCTGAGACACACCTAATTCTACACCTTCATTCCTCTCAGAGCAGGTTTCAGAGAGGACTGAAGGTCTAGTGGGGTTGGAGATGCCAGCTGATGAGGAGCAAGGAGAGGTCCGCTTTGTTCTTTGGTGTGGGTCTTTGAGGTACTCTTGCCAACGAGCTGCATGGCAGGTCAACATATGTCTGGTCAAGCATGTGGTGCCCAAGCGGCTGATGTTTTGGCCATGCGAGATACGCTTGAGACATATGTTGCAAATAGCAGCGGTGCGATCTGATGCACTCGTCTCAAAAAAGGCCCACACCAAAGAACTTTTAGAATAACGTGCAGAGGCAGCGCCCTGCACAGGCGGAGCTCTGCGGTGTGATTCAGTCGGTGTGCTGCCCCTAAGCTGGCCCCCGGAGGGCATCCTGCCTCGTTGGACATGTGCCTCCTCCTCCTCCTCTCTCCTACCAGGCACCCACGTGGAGTCAATGCCCTCATCATCCCCTCCCTCTTCATCGCTGTAGCAAACTTGGCAATATGCTGCAGCTTGTGGAACATGACTGCTAGTTTGCTGTCCATCTTGAGCATCCCCTCTCTCTGCATTCACGCTACTGCCTTCCTCTAGCTGAGTGTCATCATCAGAGCCTACAAAACACTGGGCATCCTCCTGGAGCATGTACCCAACACTGTGCTCAAAGAGTTCAGGAGACTCCTCAGGAGGACGTGGTGGGTCTAGGGAAGGAGTCACTGATGATGACATTGAGACGAGGGAAGACGATGCGTTGGCAGCTGCTTTGCTAGTACCCCGAGACTGGGTGAGAGAGGATGAGGAGGATGAAGAGGGCTTGATCATCCACTCTACCAAGTCATTGGCATGTTGCGGTTCAACATGTCCAGCTGCCGAAAAGAAGGACAAGCGTGTCCCATGGCCACGTGCTGATGACAATGCACCGCGTCCACGACCAGCACTGTTGTCTCTAGACACAGAGCCTGCTTGCCCTCTTTTATCGGCTCGCGCCTGTCTGCCTCTCCTTGCTGGCCTTCCAGACATGGTAATGGCCTGAAGGGAGTTGGGTAAAACAGCAGTTGGGTAGTGTATATTGTGCTGGAGGCACACGAAACCCACTAACTCCTGCAGATGCCTTTATTATAGAACACCAGAGATAAAGGGGTATACTGTACTGGAGGCACACAACACCCACTAAGCCCTGCAGATGGCTCTATTAGAGAACAGCAATAAAGGGTAGATACAGGTGTATATTGTGCTGGAGGCACACAACACCCACTAACTCCTGCAGATGCCTTTATTATAGAACACCAGAGATAAAGGGGTATATACAGATGTATACTGTAGACAAAGCAGTTTGGGACTTTAAATGAGGCACGGGTTAGCGCCTCCATCCCGGTATATGGCACAATAAAGAGGGAAAAAGGTGGGACTTTAAATGAAGCGGCTGAAGTGTGAGGGTCAGAAATAGGTAATTTAATTGAATTCATAATATATGATACAAAGTAAATTCATATATATACATACATACATACATACATGTGCCATAGTAGGGCACAAAATGTGTTATATGAAGACATCAAGGTGTATGTAAAGACACATAAAGTCAAAAAACATGTATAAACAATAAATAGTATGTAGGGCAACAGCATAGCCTAAAAATGCCTCAGGGCGACATATCCGGTACCTATGTTTGTAATCACATAATGTAAACATAAATGTACTGAATTAATATTAAAAGTAACGTCAGGACGTAGTAAATATCACTTGTGAGGGGTTCGCTCGGCAGCGGGTGGGTGTGACCCCCTGGATGGGTTCACAACACAAAAGCAGGCACAGCAGACAGCGTTGTAGGTGCAAAAAAACAAAAGATGCGGTTTATTTCTGCTACATGCAGTGATACATCCAACAGCAAAACAAAATAAAACATGAAAATAAATCCTGGTCAGCTTGACCTCTAACTACACACTTAGGTCCCCTGTCTAACAACTGAGAGCAGCCTTGTGCTGCCTCAGTCCCTGTCATAGAGGTTTGCCACACAGGCGTTAACTCACCGCACAGAACAGGTGTCACACTCCCCAGTCTATACAACACAAACACTGGTTCCAGGATGGAGCATCTCCCTATGCATGCTGGGGTTTTTTGTAGAGGCCTTAATGAGCCCACATACTTCAGCTGGGCTCATTAACTCTTCCCCTCTAATTGTAAAGGTCTGCATAAAGCCTGAAATTAGGACACACATATTTACCATCCTGAATACAACCAGGTGATTTTACCTGCGTGCTGCCACATACCCCCCCTCTTGTTTCAACCTTGGGGTTGTAACACAAGCAGTTAGACACGCATGTATCCGAGACAAAGCATCCACATTTCCCATTTTAACACCAGGGCGATGCTTCACTGTAAAGTTAAATTCCTGTAGGGCCAGGAACCACCTATTTACCCTTCTATTGGTCTCCTTGTTTTGAGCCATCCACTTTAAAGGAGCGTGATCAGTCACCAGGTCAAAGTGCCTACCTAGCAGATAGTACCGAAGGGAATCTAGAGCCCACTTCACTGCTAAACATTCCTTCTCAATCGTGGAGTAATTTACCTCATGGGACTTCAACTTCCTGCTGAGGTAAATGACTGGGTGCTCTTCCCCGTTCCAGACCTGGGATAACACTGCTCCTAACCCAACGTCTGATGCATCAGTTTGTACCACGAAGTCCTTAGAGAAGTCTGGTGAGTACAACACTGGCTGGCTACATAAGGCTGTTTTTAAGGACTGAAATGCTTCTTCAGCCTCTGGGGACCATTTAACCATAACCGACTCTTTCCCTTTTGTCAGGTTGGTGAGGGGCACCGCCTGAGAAGCAAAATGGGGAATGAATCGTCGATAATAGCCAGCGATTCCCAGAAAGGCTCGTACCTGTTTCTTGCTGTTGGGACGTGGCCAACTCTGTATGGCCTCGACTTTATTGACTTGGGGTTTTATGACCCCCCTCCCAATAGTGTACCCAAGATATTTGGCCTCCTCCTGTCCAATGGTACACTTCTTTGGATTGGCCGTAAACCCAGCTTCCCGGAAGCTCAGAGAAAATCTCTTTGTTACGAAGTACAAACTCTTTAACCTCCTGTTGTTGGGGTTTCGATAAGGTGTCTGCTATTCCAACCTCAGGAACTAAGCAATCAGGCTGTACTTGTGACAAAGTCTCTGCGACTAGGGATTCCCTATCCCTCCAGGCTTTCAGCAGATTGACGTGATAGATCTGCTCCGGCTTTCGCCTTCCTGGCTGTCTAACCCTGTAGTTCACCTCACTAATTTTTTCAATTACTTCATATGGACCTTGCCATTTGGCCAGAAATTTGCTTTCAACCGTAGGGACTAGCACCAAGACCCTATCCCCCGGGGAAAAAGTACGGGTCTTGGCCCCACGGTTGTACACTCTCTGTTGTGCTAACTGCGCTTGGGTTAAATGTTCCTTTACAATTGGCATTACCTGTGCAATTCTATCTTGCATCAGGGCGACATGCTCAATCACACTCCTGTGAGGAGAACTCTCATTTTCCCAAGTTTCCTTGGCGATATCCAGCAGCCCTCTTGGGTGTCTCCCATAGAGCAACTCGAAGGGTGAGAAACCCGTAGAGGATTGGGGTACCTCCCTAATGGCAAACATCAGATAGGGTATTAGACAGTCCCAATTCTTTCCATCTCTATCCACCACCTTCTTTAACATTTGTTTTAGGGTTTTGTTGAATCTTTCAACCAACCCATCTGTTTGGGGGTGATACACAGATGTACGCAATTGCTTCACTTTGTACAACTTGCATAATTCTTTCATAACCCGGGACATAAAGGGTGTACCTTGGTCCGTAAGCAGTTCCTTACAAATACCCACGCGGCTAAAAACAAGAGATAGCTCTTTGGCTATGGTTTTGGCCGAGGTATTTCGGAGAGGAATTGCTTCCGGATAACGGGTGGCATAGTCCAATATAACCAAAATGTACTGATGGCCCCTGGCGGACTTCATTATCGGACCTACCAAATCCATTGCGATCCTTTCAAAGGGGACCTCAATGATAGGAAGAGGTACCAGTGGGTTACGGAAATGTGGCATAGGTGCCGAATTCTGACACACAGGGCAGGAGGAACAATAATTTTCTATTTCCTTCATGACCCCAGGCCAATAGAATCTCTGCAATACCCTCTCTCTGGTTTTCTCTGTCCCCAGATGACCTCCCAGAATGTGCCCATGGGCCAATTCTAACACCAACTTCCTGTAAGGTTTGGGCACCACAAGTTGCTCAATGGTTTCTTCTGCCCTTTGAGCCACTCGATACAGCAGGTCCCTTTCCACAGTGAAGTACGGGTAAGTGCAAGTCTTATCTGGGTTCACTAACTCGCCATCTATTTTCACCACATTTTCCCGTGCCTTTATTAGGGTGGGGTCTTTTAACTGTTCTGTGGCAAAATTTTCCCTGTGAACCTCAAGATCCGAAAACTCCACAGACAGCATGTTTTCATCTGAGGATGTTGGCTCCTCCCCAGTTTCTCGAGTTTCCCCTGCCAATACCGACAAGGGAAATTCAGGAGAGTCCTCACCACTCCCAGAGGAATTCTGGTCATCTTCCTGGTTTATAGGGGCACCAGTGGGGGGCTCAGGACAATCCCAGAGTTCCCAGAATTTTGGAAAATCCCTTCCCACAATAGCATCATGTGGTAAGTGAGACACTAACCCCACCTGATGAGAGAGGTTACCTTTGGGGGTCTCAAAAAACACTGAAGTTACAGGATACTCTCGGGTGTCCCCATTCACACAAATAACAGCCACCCTGTTCTTCCCAGAGACCTCTGTAGTAACTAATTCAGCTTTTATCAATGTTACCAGGCTACCTGAATCTAGCAACACATCAACATTTCTACCATTAATACACATTTTACATAAATGTCTCTCAGGTCCCCGAATGGCAGTGCATGCAACTGTCGCAAACAGCGACTGACGTCTCTCCCTTATAAAGTCACATTGCATAGGCTCATCCACAACTGGGCAATTGGCTGCAATATGTCCCTCTTGCCGGCAGCGGTAACAAATAATTTTTTTCGCTGCCTCTTGCAGCATGGGCTTCCTGGGCTGCTCCCGCCAGACCTTAGGTAGAACTCCCATTCTCTCACTCTCTCCACCCTCACCCCTTGGAGTCATCTTACCCGCCACTGGGAATGATCTGGTCTTAGGGGGGAAAGTCCGTGAGTCCCTGGAAGATGTGGTCAGGTTCTCTGTAGCCAAGTACCTCTCAACCAGATCCACAAGTTTATCTGCATTTTCTGGGTCTCCATGGCTTACCCATTTTTGGATGGCAGTAGGAAGAGCTCTCAGGAAACGATCCATAACAACACGTTCCACAATGTTTGGTGCAGTCAAAGTCTCTGGCTGCAGCCACTTCCTGCTCAGGTGAATGAGATCATACATTTGAGACCTGGGAGGTTTTCCAACCTGAAAAGTCCAGTTATGCACACGCTGAGCCCGGACGGCCAGGGTGACACCCAGCCGTGCCAATATTTCTGCTTTTAGCACCACATAGTCTTTTGCTTGGTCAGGCTCTAGGTCATAATAAGCTTTCTGCGATTCCCCAGTTAACAGAGGGGCCACTAGTCCAGCCCATTGCTCCTTAGGCCACTTTTCCCTTTCAGCAGTCCTTTCAAATGTGGTCAAAAACACCTCCGGATCATCCTCTCCAGTCATTTTTGTCAGTAAACGGCTCACACCAAAGGATGCGGTATTATTGTACCCACTTGCTTCATTGGTCTGCGGACGTTGCTGTATTAATGTCTCTATTTTCTGTTGAAAATTCTGCTCTTGCTTCTGCAACAGGTCTATGAAGCGGGCTTCAGATCGCTGCTGGGCTTGTTGCTGAGCTTCCAAACTCTGCTGGTGAGCCTTCTGCTGATTTTCCAAGCTCTGCTGCAAAGTTGCATTTGTCTGCTGCTGATTTGCATTTGCCTGCTGCTGGGCTTGTTGTTGAGCTGCAAGGCTCTTTTGTAAAGCTGCATTTGTTTGCTGCTGATTTGCATTTGCTTGCTGCTGGTTTGCATTTGCTAGAGCCAGCTGTCTCAGTATCTCCTCCATTGCTGGCCTTTAAAAAAAATTGAAAAAAAACTTGCCAAAATTCTCCACCAACTGTGAGGGGTTCGCTCGGCAGCGGGTGGGTGTGACCCCCTGGATGGGTTCACAACACAAAAGCAGGCACAGCAGACAGCGTTGTAGGTGCAAAAAAACAAAAGATGCGGTTTATTTCTGCTACATGCAGTGATACATCCAACAGCAAAACAAAATAAAACATGAAAATAAATCCTGGTCAGCTTGACCTCTAACTACACACTTAGGTCCCCTGTCTAACAACTGAGAGCAGCCTTGTGCTGCCTCAGTCCCTGTCATAGAGGTTTGCCACACAGGCGTTAACTCACCGCACAGAACAGATGACACACTCCCCAGTCTATACAACACAAACACTGGTTCCAGGATGGAGCATCTCCCTATGCATGCTGGGGTTTTTTGTAGAGGCCTTAATGAGCCCACATACTTCAGCTGGGCTCATTAACTCTTCCCCTCTAATTGTAAAGGTCTGTATAAAGCCTGCTTCTAGGACACACATATTTACCATCCTGAATACAACCAGGTGATTTTACCTGCGTGCTGCCACACACTGTAGCATCAAATGTAGCTCTACGCGTTTCGTGGATGTATTCTCCACTCATCAGGAGCAGATGCGACAGATACCTGTAAAATATATGGATATGGTAAACCACACTCTGTATAGAGGGGAATAGGTACAGTACATAGAGTGCTTTCAAAAGAGATTAACTAAGCATATCTACCATCCCCGGCAGCGAACACAGCAAACAGCAACTGGTCCATGGTGCGTCGGAGGCACATACTGCCCCCCCTGGGAGCTGAGGCGGCATATTTGGGCGATGGGTATAGTGAACAGGTGCCTGGGTATGAGGATGAGTTCCATGTGCTAACAGTGCTGGTATATAGATCATCAAATGAACGTATCTAAAACAAAGTATGTATATGAACGTTAAGTGAGCATGTAAAAGAAATATAATAAACTAAAAAAGGATTGTGGATGTGTGGGGTGAAAAAATAAATCTACAAAAATGACATGATAATGAGAAATGGTGTATGGGAATGAGAGTGTGTGGAAGTAAAATATAGGAAGAGTGTTAGAGCAATGCGAGTGAAAACTAGAGGATGAAGTATAGACATATATGTTGGTTGTGATGGGCCTGCAGAGGTATGAAAAAGATGAACAGTGCGGTAAGAGTGTGGGGTGTGAGATGAAGTGAGCCAAAGCAGAGGGAGTGCTAAGTGAGTGTGGTGAGAGGGTAAAAATGTAAAACAAGTGAGTGTATGGGTGATAAAAATATGATAAAATATGAAGTGATATAACAAGGAGGGCAAACAAGGGCATAAAAATAACAACCAAAGTGAATCCAGGACCAAATTGCACCTACCCGATAGTTGAAAGCCTAGCATCACCCAGTAAAAAATCAACTGGTGTGCAGGAACCATAGGAGGAGACCGGCTGTGTCAACAGCCATCCTCAACTGGGAAAGCCCAAATACAAGCCGCCAGCGCCACGTGTGTGAACCGAGGGGGGGGGGGGGGAGGGGCGCCAACACTAGAGCAGGTGGAGCCGCCCAGCAATTGGCGCCGGCCAAACACCCCCGTCAGGGTCACATAGGTGGTACCTGCGGCGTCAGCGCGATGACGCCAAAAAAAAAAAAAAAAACCCACGTGACGCGCATGGCGCGCAAACCGTGGCGCCGATGCACGGAGGGACAGACACCCGAACCTCCCGGACATAAAAATGAATGTACAGGGAGGAGGGGGAGGAGCCCACAATGTGCATCGCAGCTCCCATAGGTGAGGGAAAGGGGCCACCAACGCCACCAACGTTGCCAGCAGCCAAATGCAGATCACCACCAGAGACATAGACATGCATAATTTAAAAGACATGAGTATTCATGTATAACCATAGGAATTGTACCGGAGATGTCATATTAAATACTTAGTAGACTTGTTGTCAACATACACCAATAGGCCAAGTCCGTTCTTGGCTATACCCGATGTGCATATCCCTGTAGGGCATATGGACATCTAAAGGATGACCCTAACACATGGATAGCAGGGGAACACTACTAATCCAAATCTCCAGCCGCTCCCATCCCTGTAACAGTAGACAAAGCAGTTTGGGACTTTAAATGAGGCACGGGTTAGCGCCTCCATCCCGGTATATGGCACAATAAAGAGGGAAAAAGGTGGGACTTTAAATGAAGCGGCTGAAGTGTGAGGGTCAGAAATAGGTAATTTAATTGAATTCATAATATATGATACAAAGTAAATTCATATATATATACATACATACATACATGTGCCATAGTAGGGCACAAAATGTGTTATATGAAGACATCAAGGTGTATGTAAAGACACATAAAGTCAAAAAACATGTATAAACAATAAATAGTATGTAGGGCAACAGCATAGCCTAAAAATGCCTCAGGGCGACATATCCGGTACCTATGTTTGTAATCACATAATGTAAACATAAATGTACTGAATTAATAGACATGTGCATTCGTTTTCGTCCGAATGCATTTTCGTCCGAATTTCAGCTATTTTCGTTTTCGTTTTGACAAACGATAACGAAAGCACAAAATCCGAAAAACGAAAGATCCGACATAAATAAATGCTTTATTTTCGTTTTTCATTGTTACAACATTTCGATATAGAATAGGAGATTCGACATGACTCTGACGATAACTGTCTATAGAACCTGTGGTCGAATGTGCTTAACCTTACCTCTATTAGTCCAAGATTATATAGAGAAAATATTCGACAGAGAAAAAAGATTTGACAGAGAGAAAAGATTCTGCAAGTTACTGTCCTAAAAAGTGTTTGGGGACCCGGGTCCTGCCCCAGGGGACATGTATCAATGCAAAAAAAAGTTTTAAAAACGGCCGTTTTTTCGGGAGCAGTGATTTTAATAATGATTAAAGTGAATCAATAAAAGTGTAATATTCCTTTAAATTTCGTAGGGGGGGGTTGTCTATAGTATGCCTGTGAAGGGGCGCATGTTTCCCGTGCTTAGAATTGTCCCTGCACAAAGTGTCATTTATGCAGGAAAAAAAGTCCTTTAAAATCACTCGCAGCTATTATGAATTGTCGGCTCCCGTAATACAGAGAACACTCATTGAAAGTCATTGATAAAAAAATAAATAAATAAATAAATAAAAAAGCGTGGGGGTCCCCCAAATTCAATTACCAGGCCCTTCAGGTCTGGTATGGATATTAAGGGGAACCCTGCCTCAAATTTAAGAAAAAATTTGATGTGGGGTTCCCCCTAAATATCCATAACCAGACCCTTCAGGTCTGGTATGGATATTAAGGGGAACCCCGCATCAAATTTAAAAAAAAATTGACATGGGGTTCCCCCTAAAAATCCATACCAGACCCTTTATCCGAGCACGCAACCTGGCAGGCCGCAGGAAAAGAGGGGGGGACGAGAGAGCGGCCCCCCCTCCCTCCTGAACCGTACCAGGCCACATGCCCTCAACATTGGGAGGATGCTTTGGGGGTCCGTGACCCCTCAAAGCACCTTGTCCCCATGTTGATGAGGACAAGGGCCTCATCCCCACAACCCTGGCCGGTGGTTGTGGAGGTCTGCGGGCGGGGGGCTTATCAGAATCTGGAAGCCCCCTTTAACAAGGGGACCCCCAGATCCCGGCCCCCCCCCTGTTTGAAATGGTAAGGGGGTACAAAAGTACCCCTACCATTTCACAAAGAAAGTGTAAAAAATGTTTAAATAAAACAAACACACTTTTGAAAAATTCCTTTATTAAAAATAAAAAAAAGATTCCAGCGGCGGTAATCCACTCTTGCTATCCAGCGACGGACGGTCAGCTCTCCATCGATGTCTAATGTCATCCAGCGCAGCGCAGCATCCTTCTTCTGTCTCCGTGGAGGAGACACTACAGACATTCCGGCGGCTTGACGTTTCTTATATAGGGTGGGCGGGGCCACCCGTTACCTGACCCCGCCCCCCTCTGACGCAAGGGGAAACCCGGGGTTCCCTGTGACGTAGGGGTGACCCGCACCCCTCTGATGTAACACAGGCAGGTTTCCGTTACATCAGAGGGGGGCGGGGTCACCCATACGTCACGGGGAACCCCGGGTTTCCCCTTGCGTCAGAGGGGGGCGGGGTCAGGTGACGGGTGGCCCCGCCCTCCGTATATAAGAAACGTCAGCGCCGGAATGCCTCCAGTGTCTCCGTGGAGGAGACAGAAGAAGGATGCTGCGCTGCGCTGGATGAGATGAGACATCGATGGAGAGCTGACCGTCCGTCGCTGGATAGCAAGAGTGGATTACCGCCGCTGGAATCTTTTTTTTATTTTTAATAAAGGAATTTTTAAAAAGTGTGTTTGTTTTATTTAAACATTTTTTACACTTTCTTTGTGAAATGGTAGGGGTACTTTTGTACCCCCTTACCATTTCAAACAGGGGGGGGGCCGGGATCTGGGGGTCCCCTTGTTAAAGGGGGCTTCCAGATTCTGATAAGCCCCCCACCCGCAGACCTCCACAACCACCGGCCAGGGTTGTGGGGATGAGGCCCTTGTCCTCATCAACATGGGGACAAGGTGCTTTGAGGGGTCACGGACCCCCAAAGCATCCTCCCAATGTTGAGGGCATGTGGCCTGGTACGGTTCAGGAGGGAGGGGGGGCCGCTCTCTCGTCCCCCCCTCTTTTCCTGCGGCCTGCCAGGTTGCGTGCTCGGATAAAGGGTCTGGTATGGATTTTTAGGGGGAACCCCACGTCAATTTTTTTTTTAATTTGACGCGGGGTTCCCCTTAATATCCATACCAGACCTGAAGGGTCTGGTTATGGATATTTAGGGGGAACCCCACGTCAAATTTTTTCTTAAATTTGAGGCAGGGTTCTCCTTAATATCCATACCAGACCTGAAGGGCCTGGTAATTGAATTTGGGGGACCCCCACGCTTTTTTATTTATTTATTTATTTATTTATTTTTTTATCAATGACTTTCAATGAGTGTTCTCTGTATTACGGAGCCGATAATTCATTATAGCTGCGAGTGATTTTAAAGCACTTTTTTTCCTGCATAAATGACACTTTGTGCAGGGACAATTCTAAGCACGGGAAACATGCGCCCCTTCACAGGCATACTATAGACAACCCCCCCCCCTACGAAATTTAAAGGAATATTACACTTTTATTGTTTCACTTTAATCATTATTAAAATCACTGCTCCCGAAAAAACGGCCGTTTTTAAAACTTTTTTTTGCATTGATACATGTCCCCTGGGGCAGGACCCGGGTCCCCAAACACTTTTTAGGACAGTAACTTGCAAATTAGCCTTTAAAATTAGCACTTTAGATTTTGAACGTTGGAGTCCCATAGACTTTAATAGGGTTCTAAAGTATGCTATATAGTTAGCTCCGTCGAATCTTCTTTATACATTCGACAGACACCATAAGCCTTCCAAGACAGATTCGACCGTAATTCATGTGGATTTTCGGACGAATGCAATTTTTGAACGAAAAACGAAATAAATAAAAACGAATTTCGGGAGTAACTAAATAAATTAAGTTTTCAGACGAAAACGAAATTCCGAAACGAAATATTTTACTCTGCACATGTCCATGAATTAATATTAAAAGTAACGTCAGGACGTAGTAAATATCACTGTAGCATCAAATGTAGCTCTACGCGTTTCGTGGATGTATTCTCCACTCATCAGGAGCAGATGCGACAGATACCTGTAAAATATATGGATATGGTAAACCACACTCTGTATAGAGGGGAATAGGTACAGTACATAGAGTGCTTTCAAAAGAGATTAACTAAGCATATCTACCATCCCCGGCAGCGAACACAGCAAACAGCAACTGGTCCATGGTGCGTCGGAGGCACATACTGCCCCCCCCCGGGAGCTGAGGCGGCATATTTGGGCGATGGGTATAGTGAACAGGTGCCTGGGTATGAGGATGAGTTCCATGTGCTAACAGTGCTGGTATATAGATCATCAAATGAACGTATCTAAAACAAAGTATGTATATGAACGTTAAGTGAGCATGTAAAAGAAATATAATAAACTAAAAAAGGATTGTGGATGTGTGGGGTGAAAAAATAAATCTACAAAAATTACATGATAATGAGAAATGGTGTATGGGAATGAGAGTGTGTGGAAGTAAAATATAGGAAGAGTGTTAGAGCAATGCGAGTGAAAACTAGAGGATGAAGTATAGACATATATGTTGGTTGTGATGGGCCTGCAGAGGTATGAAAAAGATGAACAGTGTGGTAAGAGTGTGGGGTGTGAGATGAAGTGAGCCAAAGCAGAGGGAGTGCTAAGTGAGTGTGGTGAGAGGGTAAAAATGTAAAACAAGTGAGTGTATGGGTGATAAAAATATGATAAAATATGAAGTGATATAACAAGGAGGGCAAACAAGGGCATAAAAATAACAACCAAAGTGAATCCAGGACCAAATTGCACCTACCCGATAGTTGAAAGCCTAGCATCACCCAGTAAAAAATCAACTGGTGTGCAGGAACCATAGGAGGAGACCGGCTGTGTCAACAGCCATCCTCAACTGGGAAAGCCCAAATTTTTTTTTTTTTTTTTTTGGCGTCATCGCGCTGATGCCGCAGGTACCACCTATGTGACCCTGACGGGGGTGTTTGGCCGGCGCCAATTGCTGTGCGGCTCCACCTGCTCTAGTGCTGGCGCCCCTCCCCCCCCCCCCTCGGTTCACACACGTGGCGCTGGCGGCTTGTATTTGGGCTTTCCCAGTTGAGGATGGCTGTTGACACAGCCGGTCTCCTCCTATGGTTCCTGCACACCAGTTGATTTTTTACTGGGTGATGCTAGGCTTTCAACTATCGGGTAGGTGCAATTTGGTCCTGGATTCACTTTGGTTGTTATTTTTATGCCCTTGTTTGCCCTCCTTGTTATATCACTTCATATTTTATCATATTTTTATCACCCATACACTCACTTGTTTTACATTTTTACCCTCTCACCACACTCACTTAGCACTCCCTCTGCTTTGGCTCACTTCATCTCACACCCCACACTCTTACCACACTGTTCATCTTTTTCATACCTCTGCAGGCCCATCACAACCAACATATATGTCTATACTTCATCCTCTAGTTTTCACTCGCATTGCTCTAACACTCTTCCTATATTTTACTTCCACACACTCTCATTCCCATACACCATTTCTCATTATCATGTCATTTTTGTAGATTTATTTTTTCACCCCACACATCCACAATCCTTTTTTAGTTTATTATATTTCTTTTACATGCTCACTTAACGTTCATATACATACTTTGTTTTAGATACGTTCATTTGATGATCTATATACCAGCACTGTTAGCACATGGAACTCATCCTCATACCCAGGCACCTGTTCACTATACCCATCGCCCAAATATGCCGCCTCAGCTCCCGGGGGGGGCAGTATGTGCCTCCGACGCACCATGGACCAGTTGCTGTTTGCTGTGTTCGCTGCCGGGGATGGTAGATATGCTTAGTTAATCTCTTTTGAAAGCACTCTATGTACTGTACCTATTCCCCTCTATACAGAGTGTGGTTTACCATATCCATATATTTTACAGGTATCTGTCGCATCTGCTCCTGATGAGTGGAGAATACATCCACGAAACGCGTAGAGCTACATTTGATGCTACAGTGATATTTACTACGTCCTGACGTTACTTTTAATATTAATTCAGTACATTTATGTTTACATTATGTGATTACAAACATAGGTACCGGATATGTCGCCCTGAGGCATTTTTAGGCTATGCTGTTGCCCTACATACTATTTATTGTTTATACATGTTTTTTGACTTTATGTGTCTTTACATACACCTTGATGTCTTCATATAACACATTTTGTGCCCTACTATGGCACATGTATGTATGTATGTATGTATATATATGAATTTACTTTGTATCATATATTATGAATTCAATTAAATTACCTATTTCTGACCCTCACACTTCAGCCGCTTCATTTAAAGTCCCACCTTTTTCCCTCTTTATTGTGCCATATACCGGGATGGAGGCGCTAACCCGTGCCTCATTTAAAGTCCCAAACTGCTTTGTCTACTGTTACAGGGATGGGAGCGGCTGGAGATTTGGATTAGTAGTGTTCCCCTGCTATCCATGTGTTAGGGTCATCCTTTAGATGTCCATATGCCCTACAGGGATATGCACATCGGGTATAGCCAAGAACGGACTTGGCCTATTGGTGTATGTTGACAACAAGTCTACTAAGTATTTAATATGACATCTCCGGTACAATTCCTATGGTTATACATGAATACTCATGTCTTTTAAATTATGCATGTCTATGTCTCTGGTGGTGATCTGCATTTGGCTGCTGGCAACGTTGGTGGCGTTGGTGGCCCCTTTCCCTCACCTATGGGAGCTGCGATGCACATTGTGGGCTCCTCCCCCTCCTCCCTGTACATTCATTTTTATGTCCGGGAGGTTCGGGTGTCTGTCCCTCCGTGCATCGGCGCCACGGTTTGCGTGCCATGCGCGTCACGTGGGTTTTTTTTTTTTTTTTGGCGTCATCGCGCTGACGCCGCAGGTACCACCTATGTGACCCTGACGGGGGTGTTTGGCCGGCGCCAATTGCTGGGCGGCTCCACCTGCTCTAGTGTTGGCGCCCCTCCCCCCCCCCCTCGGTTCACACACGTGGCGCTGGCGGCTTGTATTTGGGCTTTCCCAGTTGAGGATGGCTGTTGACACAGCCGGTCTCCTCCTATGGTTCCTGCACACCAGTTGATTTTTTACTGGGTGATGCTAGGCTTTCAACTATCGGGTAGGTGCAATTTGGTCCTGGATTCACTTTGGTTGTTATTTTTATGCCCTTGTTTGCCCTCCTTGTTATATCACTTCATATTTTATCATATTTTTATCACCCATACACTCACTTGTTTTACATTTTTACCCTCTCACCACACTCACTTAGCACTCCCTCTGCTTTGGCTCACTTCATCTCACACCCCACACTCTTACCGCACTGTTCATCTTTTTCATACCTCTGCAGGCCCATCACAACCAACATATATGTCTATACTTCATCCTCTAGTTTTCACTCGCATTGCTCTAACACTCTTCCTATATTTTACTTCCACACACTCTCATTCCCATACACCATTTCTCATTATCATGTCATTTTTGTAGATTTATTTTTTCACCCCACACATCCACAATCCTTTTTTAGTTTATTATATTTCTTTTACATGCTCACTTAACGTTCATATACATACTTTGTTTTAGATACGTTCATTTGATGATCTATATACCAGCACTGTTAGCACATGGAACTCATCCTCATACCTAGGCACCTGTTCACTATACCCATCGCCCAAATATGCCGCCTCAGCTCCCGGGGGGGGGCAGTATGTGCCTCCGACGCACCATGGACCAGTTGCTGTTTGCTGTGTTCGCTGCCGGGGATGGTAGATATGCTTAGTTAATCTCTTTTGAAAGCACTCTATGTACTGTACCTATTCCCCTCTATACAGAGTGTGGTTTACCATATCCATATATTTTAGAGGTATCTGTCGCATCTGCTCCTGATGAGTGGAGAATACATCCACGAAACGCGTAGAGCTACATTTGATGCTACAGTGATATTTACTACGTCCTGACGTTACTTTTAATATTAATTCAGTACATTTATGTTTACATTATGTGATTACAAACATAGGTACCGGATATGTCGCCCTGAGGCATTTTTAGGCTATGCTGTTGCCCTACATACTATTTATTGTTTATACATGTTTTTTGACTTTATGTGTCTTTACATACACCTTGATGTCTTCATATAACACATTTTGTGCCCTACTATGGCACATGTATGTATGTATGTATGTATATATATATGAATTTACTTTGTATCATATATTATGAATTCAATTAAATTACCTATTTCTGACCCTCACACTTCAGCCGCTTCATTTAAAGTCCCACCTTTTTCCCTCTTTATTGTGCCATATACCGGGATGGAGGCGCTAACCCGTGCCTCATTTAAAGTCCCAAACTGCTTTGTCTACTGTTACAGGGATGGGAGCGGCTGGAGATTTGGATTAGTAGTGTTCCCCTGCTATCCATGTGTTAGGGTCATCCTTTAGATGTCCATATGCCCTACAGGGATATGCACATCGGGTATAGCCAAGAACGGACTTGGCCTATTGGTGTATGTTGACAACAAGTCTACTAAGTATTTAATATGACATCTCCGGTACAATTCCTATGGTTATACATGAATACTCATGTCTTTTAAATTATGCATGTCTATGTCTCTGGTGGTGATCTGCATTTGGCTGCTGGCAACGTTGGTGGCGTTGGTGGCCCCTTTCCCTCACCTATGGGAGCTGCGATGCACATTGTGGGCTCCTCCCCCTCCTCCCTGTACATTCATTTTTATGTCCGGGAGGTTCGGGTGTCTGTCCCTCCGTGCATCGGCGCCACGGTTTGCGCGCCATGCGCGTCACGTGGGTTTTTTTTTAATTTTTTTTATTTATTTTTTTTTGGCGTCATCGCGCTGACGCCGCAGGTACCACCTATGTGACCCTGACGGGGGTGTTTGGCCGGCGCCAATTGCTGGGCGGCTCCACCTGCTCTAGTGTTGGCGCCCCTCCCCCCCCCCCCCCCTCGGTTCACACACGTGGCGCTGGCGGCTTGTATTTGGGCTTTCCCAGTTGAGGATGGCTGTTGACACAGCCGGTCTCCTCCTATGGTTCCTGCACACCAGTTGATTTTTTACTGGGTGATGCTAGGCTTTCAACTATCGGGTAGGTGCAATTTGGTCCTGGATTCACTTTGGTTGTTATTTTTATGCCCTTGTTTGCCCTCCTTGTTATATCACTTCATATTTTATCATATTTTTATCACCCATACACTCACTTGTTTTACATTTTTACCCTCTCACCACACTCACTTAGCACTCCCTCTGCTTTGGCTCACTTCATCTCACACCCCACACTCTTACCACACTGTTCATCTTTTTCATACCTCTGCAGGCCCATCACAACCAACATATATGTCTATACTTCATCCTCTAGTTTTCACTCGCATTGCTCTAACACTCTTCCTATATTTTACTTCCACACACTCTCATTCCCATACACCATTTCTCATTATCATGTCATTTTTGTAGATTTATTTTTTCACCCCACACATCCACAATCCTTTTTTAGTTTATTATATTTCTTTTACATGCTCACTTAACGTTCATATACATACTTTGTTTTAGATACGTTCATTTGATGATCTATATACCAGCACTGTTAGCACATGGAACTCATCCTCATACCCAGGCACCTGTTCACTATACCCATCGCCCAAATATGCCGCCTCAGCTCCCGGGGGGGGGCAGTATGTGCCTCCGACGCACCATGGACCAGTTGCTGTTTGCTGTGTTCGCTGCCGGGGATGGTAGATATGCTTAGTTAATCTCTTTTGAAAGCACTCTATGTACTGTACCTATTCCCCTCTATACAGAGTGTGGTTTACCATATCCATATATTTTAGAGGTATCTGTCGCATCTGCTCCTGATGAGTGGAGAATACATCCACGAAACGCGTAGAGCTACATTTGATGCTACAGTGATATTTACTACGTCCTGACGTTACTTTTAATATTAATTCAGTACATTTATGTTTACATTATGTGATTACAAACATAGGTACCGGATATGTCGCCCTGAGGCATTTTTAGGCTATGCTGTTGCCCTACATACTATTTATTGTTTATACATGTTTTTTGACTTTATGTGTCTTTACATACACCTTGATGTCTTCATATAACACATTTTGTGCCCTACTATGGCACATGTATGTATGTATGTATATATATGAATTTACTTTGTATCATATATTATGAATTCAATTAAATTACCTATTTCTGACCCTCACACTTCAGCCGCTTCATTTAAAGTCCCACCTTTTTCCCTCTTTATTGTGCCATACAGATGTATACTGTGCTGTGCTGGAGGCACACACAACTTCCAATAACTCCTGCAGATGGCAAGTGGTCTCAAATAGAGAAGAGCTATGTAGGTGGATATAGTGGTGTGTACTGGGTACAGAGCACACAGACAGCACGCACAAGCTCCTAACACTACTGACTGCAAGCTCTATTATAAAAGATAGATCACTAGCTATATAGGTGAGGTGAATATAGCGGTCTATACTGCGGTCAGGGCACGCAGACAACAACCACTACAGAAGAGCAAGATCGAAAATCAGGCGATAACGATCGGTGTATACTGTGTTGAAGGTACACAGAACACCCACTAACTGCTTCAGACACCAACACACTACACAAGGCCGCCGCGCTGGCGGCCTTATATAGTGTGGGGCGTGTACTACACAGCCTGAGCTATGATTGGCCATAGGCATCCTGCCTGTGGCCAATCATGGCTCTCCTCACTGCTGGCGCTGTGATTGGCCAAGCATGCACTGTGACCCCGCATTATTTAACCTAACCCTGCTTTATACTTCTCCACAACTTTATCCCTGACCTGTCTGGTGTGTTCCTTGACTTTCATGATGCTTGTGTTTGTTCACTAAGGTTCTCTAACATACCTCTGAGGGCTTCACAGAACAGCTGTATTTATACTGAGATTACATTACACACAGGTGGACTCTATTTACAAATTATGTGACTTCTGAAGGCAATTGGTTCCACTAGATTTTAGTTAGGGGTATCAGAGTAAACGGGGCGCCATACAAATGCCCCTCCCCCACACTTTTCACTTATTTATTTGTATCATTTATCATTTTCCTTCCACTTCACAATTATGTGACACTTTGTGTTGGTCTATCACATAAAATACATTTACTGTAGAAAGTGGTGTAGATTAGTAGAATGAAAATGTAGTGGAAACTCTACATACTCACACTTCCCAGTAAAATACATAATACTCTAGTATTTTACTATACTCACAGGGGCGTTTCTTAATGAATAGCAAAGTCTTTGTGTAATATGTGAATCAGTAACCCTTCTCCTAAAGGGTGTGTACAGGGGAGGGCTGGCAGCCTTAGGCCTGGGGGGCAAGTCCAGTCAAGTGGCCCATTGAACCACTTAATCAGCTAGGTGAGTCCACTGGTTGGGGGGGGGGGGTGTTAGATAAGTCCGCTGGTGGGGGGAGGGTGTTAGATAAGTCCGCTGGTGGGTGGGGAGGGTGTTAGATAAGTCCGCTGGTGGGTGGGGAGGGTGTTAGATAAGTCCGCTGGTGGGTGGGGAGGGTGTTAGATAAGTCCGCTGGTGGGTGGGGAGGGTGTTAGATAAGTCCGCTGGTGGGTGGGGAGGGTGTTAGATAAGTCCGCTGGTGGGTGGGGGGGGTGTTAGATAAGTCCGCTGGTGGAGGGAGGGTGTTAGATAAGTCCGCTGGTGGGTGGGGGGAGGGTGTTAGATAAGTCTGCTGGTGGGGGGAGGGTGTCAAGTCCACTGGTGGGGGGGAGGGTGTCAAGTCCGCTGGTGGGGGGGGAAGGTGTCGAGTCCGCTGGTGGGGGGGAGGCTGTCGAGTCTGCTGGTGGGGGGGAGGCTGTCGAGTCCGCTGGTGGGGGGGAGGGTGTCGAGTCCGCTGGTGGGGGGGAGGGTGTCGAGTCCGCTGGTGGGGGGAGGGTGTCGAGTCCTCTGGTGGGGGGGAGGGTGTCAAGTCCGCTGGTGGGGGGGAGGGTGTCAAGTCTGCTGGTGGGGGGGAGGGTGTCAAGTCCGCTGGTGGGGGGAAGGGTGTCAAGTCCGCTGGTGGGGGGAAGGGTGTCGAGTCCGCTGGTGGGGGGGAGGCTGTCGAGTCTGCTGGTGGGGGGGAGGCTGTCGAGTCCGCTGGTGGGGGGAAGGGTGTCGAGTCCGCTGGTGGGGGGGAGGGTGTCGAGTCCTCTGGTGGGGGGAGGGTGTCGAGTCCTCTGGTGGGGGGGAGGGTGTCAAGTCCGCTGGTGGGGGGGAGGGTGCTAGAAAAAAAAAAAACACACGCTGCCACTGCCAACATTTTTAATTGTCATGATGACTATGCATTATTAATTAAATTTACAACTGAAGCGGATTAAGCTAGCCACTGCTCCCCATAAGCCCAGCAGGTCACGTGCGACGTGATGTTCTTGACGCCGGGCGTCCCCTCCCCGGACGTGCCACACACCTGGCCTGCCTCTGAGACTCCTGGGAGGTAGGAGTTGTAGTCTGCTGTGCTCACACCAGGGGCGTACCTAGAGCATTTGACACCCGGGGCGGATCCTATATCTGGCACCCCCCCACCATAAAATGTAAAAACACCCACTGTGTCCTCTGCATCCTTCAATATCTTTTTGTCACTACTGTGTACCCCCCTCTCCACAACTGCACCTCTGGACCCCTTTAAATTACACAGCACCCTGCATCTCTGGACCCCTTTACATTACACAGCACCCTGCACCTCTGGACCCCTTTACATTACACAGGACCTTGCACCTAAGGACCTCTTTACATTACACAGCACCCTGCACCTCTGGACCCCTTTACATTACACAGGACCTTGCACCTAAGGACCTCTTTACATTACACAGCAGCCTGCACCTCTGGACCCCTTTACATTACACAGGACCTTGCACCTAAGGACCCCTTTACATTACACAGCACCCTGCACCTCTGGACCCCTTTACATTACACAGGACCTTGTACCTAAGGACCCCTTTACATTACACAGCAGCCTGCACCTCTGGACCCCTTTACATTACACAGCAGCCTGCACCTCTAGACCCCTTTACATTACACAGCTCTTGTACCTCTGGACCCCTTTACATAACACAGCACCCTGAACCTCCTGACCCCTTTACATTACACAGCCCTTGTACCTCTGGACCCCTTTACATTACACAGCACCCTGAACCTCTGGACCCTTTTACATTACACAGCCCTTGTACCTCTGGACCCCTTTACATTACACATTACACAGCACCCTGCACCTCTGCACCCCTTTACATTACACAGCCCCTCACAGCTCTGGACCCCCTGCATGTTACACAGACCCCCTACAGTGCAGACCCCCCTCCCTACCATACAGACCCCCATCTACAATGTAGACCCCCCTACAGTACAGAATCCTCCCCTACAGTGCAGACCCTCCTACAGTACAGACCCCTCCACCCTACAGCGCAGACCCCCCTACAGTACAGACTCCCTGTCAGAGAGTTGCCCGTAGCGGACTTGTCACTGGGCGCGCTGCGGGGCGTCGGTGTGTGCTGGTGCGCGCTGGCGCTGCTGGGTGCGCGCTTGCGCGTGCACGCGCGGTTGCGCATTCGCGTGCGTGCGCGGGTGCGCGTTCGCGTGCTGCGCTGGTGCGCGTGCACGCCCGTCGGTGCACGTTGGCGCCAATCGGCCTACTTAAGTGTTCCCCCGTGGTGTGCTCGGTGCTGTCCGATCTGCAGCTTCCTGTGCCCTGTGACTTCGCTTGTGTTCCTGAACTCCTGTTTACCCAGCTCGTCCCTTGGATTTTCCTGTCTGCTGCCTGCCTTTGACCTCGGCCTGTCTCTGACCTTGCATCTGCCTGCTCCTTTGTACCACGCTGCCCGCCTGTTGCCAACCCTGCTTGTGACCCGGACTCGAACTTGCTTATCCCTTTTCTGCACTACCTGCCTGCTGTCATCCGTGCCTGTGGCTGGACCTGCTCCCACCTTCTGCTTGCATCTGCTCCTGCATCTAGCCGTGAGAGACTGTCTACCTGTCTGAACCCTGCCGTCGGATCCCTCCTTCAGCAACTAACCCGCCAGGCTCTCATACCCGTCTGCGCTCCCGTGCCTCCTGTCCATCCTATCAGGGGCCGTGAACCAGACCCGTAAGGGAGACCTTCCCCTGCTATTTCGGGCTCACCTGTCAGGTACGTGGGTCTGACAATATCGGACAGCCATGTCTGAGCCTGAGCAGGGAGCCTCCCCCATGGAGGAATTGTGCAGACACCTGGCGGGTCTCACACAAGCCGTGAAGAGTCTGCAAGAAGGCTACACCAGACTGAAAGGCCAAATCCAGGTACTGTCATCTCCTGCACACCAACCAGGAGCTTCCGCTGCCGGACCAGCACCCTCCGTAGTAATGCTGCCTCCCGAACCCAGGGTACCTACTCCAGAGAGATTCTCTGGTGACCGCGGTAGGTTCCGTTCCTTCCGCAATGCTTGCGAGCTTTACTTCGCTTTACAACCTCGCACCTTCTCCCTGGAAGCGACTAAAGTGAGCTTCGTGATTTCTCTTCTGTCTGGTGAACCCCAGTCCTGGGCCCATCGCCTTCTTGAGCAGAAGTCGCCCTCTCTTGACAGTCTGGATACCTTTTTCGCCACAATGTCCAGCTCTATGAGGATCCCCAGCTGAGAGCAACTGCGGAGGCTGCCTTGCATGTTCTACAGCAGGGGCGCAGGGCGGTTGAGGACTATGTGGTGGACTTTAGACGTTGGAGTTCTGATACAGAATGGAATGACGCCGCCCTGCGCTACCAGTTCCGCATGGGTTTGTCTGACTCACTCAAGGACGAACTGGCACGGGTCGGTGTCCCTCAGTCTTTGGAAGAGCTCATCAACCTCTCCATCCAAATCGATCGACGCCTTAGGGAACGTCGTTCTGAGAGGTCCTCCAGCCAGTTTCGGCCTACGTGGGTCCTCCCCAAGGTTCCTAGTGCTTCCAGCTTTTCTCGGCCGTCCACCCTAGCTCCTCCGGCTCCGGGACCTGAACCTCCTGAGCCCATGCAGCTGGGTCTCATCCGTCCTTCCCTCACTCTGGAGGAACGGCAACGTCGAAGAGCCAGTAACCTGTGTATGTACTGTGGGGAACCAGGTCACTACGTGAGATCTTGTCCTAACAAGACACGTAATTCTCTCCCGATTCCTTTCAAGCATGCTCCTAATCTGCCTAAGTCTACTTCTCACCTTGCTCTCTCTGTTGTTCTACAGCTTCCCGACAAGGATATCCCAGTTCCAGTCATAACTGATTCCGGAGCCTGTAGTTGTTTTATTGACCAGACATTTGCTGCCAATCACCGCATTTCCCTCCGACCGAAGTCCCAGAGCCTGGCGGTGCACCTTGCCGATGGCTCCATCCTAAGTTCTGGTCCTGTCACTCAGGAAACCATCCCCTTGCTGGCCACCATGGGTCCTAACCATCGTGAACTCCTTTGCTTGGACGCCATTTCTTCCCCTCTTTTTCCCATTATCTTGGGAATGCCCTGGCTACAAGCCCACAACCCTAACATCGACTGGGCCTCAGGGAGGGTCGAGTTTCTTTCCGGCTACTGCCAACAGCACTGCCTTCTTGAAGTCCCTTCCACGTCCACTCAGCTTCTCAGTCTGGACTCTGATCCTGAGTCCCCTCAAGCAATTCCTGAGCCCTATCGGGATTTTGCGGATGTGTTTAGCAAGAAAGGAGCAGAAACCTTACCCCCGCACAGATCTTACGACTGCCCGATAGAGCTTTTACCCGGAACTGAGGTCCCATTTGGAAGGATTTTTCCGCTAACTGAGCAAAAGCTGGAAACTCTGAAGGGCTATTTGGATGAAAACCTCAAGAAAGGCTTCATTCGCCCATCTACTTCCCCAGCTGGGGCCGGCATCTTTTTCGTTGAAAAAAAAGACCACTCTCTTCGACCTTGTATTGATCATCGGGAGCTAAATAAAATTACCATCAAAAATCGCTACCCGCTACCCTTAGTGCCTGAACTCTTCCAGAGACTGGGATCCGCTGTTGTGTTCACCAAGTTAGACCTCCGTGGTGCCTACAATTTGATTCGCATTTGTGAGGGGGACGAGTGGAAGACTGCCTTCCGTACGCGGTTCGGGCACTTCGAATACCTCGTTATGCCCTTTGGTCTGTGTAATGCACCCGCCACTTTCCAACACTTTATAAACGACGTCTTCCGTGACCTGTTAGATTTATATGTTATCGTTTACTTGGATGACATCCTAATCTTCTTTTCCTCAGTCTCTGACCATCGCAGACACGTCCGAAATGTGTTGACCCGCCTTAGGCATCATAGACTTTATGCCAAGTTGGAAAAGTGCGAATTTGAGCTCCAAAGCATACAGTTCCTTGGCCTGGTTATCTCTGTTGATGGTATCAAGATGGACCCTTGGAAAGTGTCCGCTATTCTGGATTGGCCCGCTCCTACCGATAAAAAGGGTGTCCAGCGTTTTTGACAACTTTTATCGGAAGTTCATTAGGGGCTTCTCAGCTATAATCGCCCCCATCAATGAATTAACCAAGCAAGGAAACCATTTCTGTTGGTCCCCTAAGGCCCAAGTTGCTTTTCAGAAACTGAAGGAACTTTTTACTTCTGCTTCCATCCTAAAGCACCCGGATCCTGCCCTGCCTTTTGTCCTTGAGGTGGACGCTTTGGAAATCGCGGTAGGGGCTGTACTCTCCCAGCGACAAGGTTCCAAGGGCCTTCTCTTCCCTGTGGCCTTTTACTCTCGCAAGCTTTCCGCAGCGGAGAGAAATTACGATGTGGGGGACCGGGAACTACTGGCTATAAAGGCAGCTTTGGAGGAGTGGCGTTACTTACTGGAGGGTGCTGCACATCCAATCCTGGTCTATACCAACCATAAGAATCTGGAGTATCTGAGAACGGCTAAAAGATTGAAACCACGGCAGGCGAGGTGGGCATTGTTCTTCTCCAGATTCCACTTCCGCATCACGTACAGACCCGGCTCCAAGAACATCAAGCCAGATGCCCTCTCCCGCATGTTTCATAACTCCCAGGATACCTTGCTTCCAGATACCATCCTCCCTGCTGGAAATTTTCTGCTTCTTCAGGGGGATCTCCTGTCCCGGATTAGACAAGCTTCTGTGGGGTGGTCCCCGCCAGTTGAGAATGTTGTGAGGTCACAAGATGGCATGTTCCGGTACAGGGACAAAATCCTAGTCCCGGATGATGTGAGGATGGCTGTTCTGGAGCTCTGCCATGACCAAAAACTTGCCGGCCACTTTGGCACATTGAAGACGGCGGACTTGGTACAGCGTGCATTCTGGTGGCCGCAGCTAACTAGTGATTGCAGGAAGTACGTAGAGTCCTGCACCACCTGTGCCCGGAACAAGACTAGCCGGACAAGATCCTGGGGTCTACTAAGACCCTTGCCAGTTCCAGAAAGACCTTGGAAGATGATTTCAATGGATTTCATCGTGGAGTTGCCCCTGGCGGAAGGTTTCTCTACCATCTTTGTGGTGGTCAACAGACTGTCTAAGATGACCCATTTTCTGCCCATGAAAGGCACACCTTCGGCCTTGGAAACTGCAAAGGTGTTCATTAAAGAAGTGGTGAGGTTGCATGGAGTTCTCTCAAGCATTGTATCCGACCGGGGTGTCCAATTTACCTCCAAGTTTTGGAAGGCTCTGTGCAGTTCCCTTGAGATTGAGTTAGTGTTTTCTTCTGCCTATCATCCCCAGACGAATGGGCAGACGGAGAGGACTAATCAGACCTTGGAACAATACCTCCGCTGTTTTTCTGCCTTCTCACAAGACGACTGGGTCTCTCTTCTGCCTCTAGCCGAATTTGCCTATAATAACTCATTGCATTCTGCTATCAAACAGACGCCTTTCTTTTCAAATTATGGTTACCATCCATCCTTCCTGCCCGGTTCGGTTCCTGAGTGTGCCATTCCTGCAGTTTCAGAGACAATTGACTTTTTTATGATCAACAACAAATTGCTACAGGAGGCTATGGCCAAGACCCAGGATTATAACAAGAGGATGTTTGACAGAAAGAAGCGAGGAGAACTCATCCTTGTACCGGGCAATCAGGTCTGGCTTTCTACGGCTAATCTGAAGATGGCTTGTCCCTCAAGGAAGCTGGGTCCTAAGTTTTTGGGTCCCTTTGCAGTCAGAAGGAAAATTAATGATGTTACATATGAGTTGGACTTGCCCAGTTCTCTAAAGATTCATCCAGTCTTCCATGTATCTTTGTTAAAACCTGTTACTCCTAATCCTTTCACTGGCCGGAACTCGGGCCCACCTAAACCCGTAATCGTTAATAATGAAGAGGAATTCGAAGTGGAAGCGATTTTGGACTGTAGAAGGAGGGGTAACCAAATCCAGTATTTAATCAAATGGAAGGGGTACGGTCCGGAAGATAACTCCTGGGAACCTGAAAGCAATTTACATGCGGAGGAACTGCTCAGTGCTTTTAAAAGTGCCCACTTGGATAGATTGGCCCGGATGGGCATCCGGAGGCTGCCCTTGAGGGGGGGGCACTGTCAGAGAGTTGCCCGTAGCGGACTTGTCACTGGGCGCGCTGCGGGGCGTCGGTGTGTGCTGGTTTGCAGCTGGCGCTGCTGGGTGCGCGCCTGCGCGTGCGGTTGCGCGTTCGCGTTCGCGCGCTGGTGCACGTGCGTCGGTGTGCATTGGCGCCAATCAGCCTACTTAAGTGTTCCCCCGTGGTGTGCTCGGTGCTGTCCGATCTGCAGCTTCCTGTTATATTCTTAATATCTAAATTTTAATTGGCTTTATTATACTTTATTCAGAATATAAGTTTTCCATATTGTGTGAAAGAGAACTTTGAGACAATAAATTCTATGTTATGACTTGCGATAATTGAAGAAGTAAATATTTAAAACCTGTCAGGATTTTGAGGAATATTGTATATTTTATATAAGCTTTTCTTAAATGTAAATGAAAGTTTGCATAGAGTCTGAAATTCTACCTTCCCCCTTACATCCGGTCATTTTAGTCTGTAATGCTGTGTTTTAAGTGTTAACATGTGTTAGATTGTTATAGCAACCACTCATTAGCCCACACCTTTGTAAAGGAGGAGTTATCTTTCGGGCGGGAGATTAGAGCCTGTTGAAATAGTAGAAAGATTCAGCTCTTGGTCTCTTGGAAGATCAGCAGCATAGAAGAAAGACTTACATTTCAGCACACACAGCTTTCCAGCAGACAAAGGGTTATTCCGCCATTTTAGACAATAGAAGTTACCTGGAAATAACCTTACATTTTCATAAGACAATTTTTAAAGATATTATTGTACTATTTTTGTAAGTATTCTTTTCTATTTTAAATGTGTACAAATAAATACACATTTTTGAATTACGCTGACTCAGAACTAATTAAGGAAATTCGTCTCACAAGATTAATCGATCTCAACATATATACTTAAGACTTTGAAATATTTTACTTTACAAGTATATTTATTTCACTTCCTGTGCCCTGTGACCTGTGACTTCGCTTGTGTTCCTGAACTCCTGTTTACCCAGCTAGTCCCTTGGATTTTCCTGTCTGCTGCCTGCCTTTGACCTTGGCCTGTCTCTGACCTTGCATCTGCCTGCTCCTTTGTACCACGCTGCCCGCCTGTTGCCAACCCTGCTTGTGACCCGGACTCGAACTTGCTTATCCCTTTTCTGCACTACCTGCCTGCTGTCATCCGTGCCTGTGGCTGGACCTGCTCCCACCTTCTGCTTGCATCTGCTCCTGCATCTAGCCGTGAGAGACTGTCTACCTGTCTGAACCCTGCCGTCGGATCCCTCCTTCAGCAACTAACCCACCAGGCTCTCATACCCGTCTCCGCTCCCGTGCCTCCTGTCCATCCTATCAGGGGCCGTGAACCAGACCCGTAAGGGAGACCTTCCCCTGCTATTTCGGGCTCACCTGTCAGGTACGTGGGTCTGACACTCCCCTACAGTACAGACTCCTCACCTACAGTACAGAACCCCCTACAGTGCCGAATCTTCCCATACAGTACAGACCCCTCCCCCTACAGTGCAGGACCCCCCTACAGTGCAGGACCCCTTCTACAGTGCAGGACCCCACCTACAGTGCAGGACCCCCCTCTACAGTGCAGGACCCCCCCTACAGTGCAGGACCCCCCCTACAGTGCAGGACCCCCCTCTACAGTGCAGGACCCCCCTACAGTGCAGGACCCCCCTACAGTGCAGGACCCCCTCTACAGTGCAGGACCCCCCTCTACAGTGCAGGACCCCCCCTACAGTGCAGGACCCCCCCTACAGTGCAGGACCCCCTCTACAGTGCAGGACCCCCCCTACAGTGACGGACCCCCTCTACAGTGCAGACCCCCCTACAGTGCAGGACCCCCTCTACAGTGCAGGACCCCCTCTACAGTGCAGGACCCCCCCTACAGTGCAGGACCCCCTCTACAGTGCAGGACCCCCCACAGTAAAGAAGAACCTAAGAACCCATAATGTACCTCGAGCCAAAGGCAGTGGCATTGCAGGGGGGAGGTGCGAGCAGCACCAGAGTGGAGTGACATCTGTCGGCTCAGTGATCCGGGACCCGGCGCAATAATCCCCTTCTCTCTGTGGTCGTGTGACTCACGTCGCGCTGTTCTGATCAGTCCCGGCAGCGGCTGTCACTCACAGCCGAGCAGAGTGAAGCCGCCTCCCCCTCCTCGTCTACACAGTGCTGTGCATGGAGGAGGGGGAGGCGGCTTCACTCTGCTCGGCTGTGAGTGACAGCCGCTGCCGGGACTGATCAGAACGGCGCGACGTGAGTCACGCGACCACAGAGAGAAGGGGATTATTGCGCCGGGTCCCGGCTGCCGTCACAGCATGAAAAAAAAAGCCCGCCCCTGGGTGTGTAGCGGAGATATGTATGTCTTCCTTCAAGGCATTTTAAACGTACTTTCAGGAGTAGAAATTGAAGAATCCTTCGTCTGTTCAATAGTTTGCTTATCTTTCTGAACAATAAACCAAGACAAGATTGACATCTGGTAACATATGGCATGGTGATGGCCTCAGAAGGAGGAAAGGGTCATCTGATCTACATTCTCCAAAGTGTAGAGTTCTTTCTTTCCCACCGATCCTCCCACACTCTCATAATCCTACCCCATTCTTATACTCTTCAAGATGTTATGTCAGCATATTCTAATAACACCCACATTTGCATATATACCCAATATGGTTCAGTCTATAGATAAGTAGCATAACTCCACCCATTGTCCTGACTAGTAACTCAAAAATATAAATACCTACTCAGCAAAACCACTCCTACCTATACGATCTGCTGTTGTGTGACCTTCAGAAACCATCACTTACCACCGAACATATAACTTACATATATTTTCAGAAACCCTTATCACTTAAAATATTAATTAACTAAAAAACTTCTAACATTTAAATTTTTGGTTGTAACATGACAAAATGTGGGGAATGTCAAGGGGTATGAATACTTTTCAAGACAATGTATTTCTTTTTTTTTTTTTTTATTCTGGCTTTTTTCATATTTTAGCAAAAACTAAACCCCCCAGTGGTGATTAAATACCACTAAAACGAAAACTCCATTTGTGTGAAAAAAAGACTACAATGTAATATGGGTACAGTGTTGCTTGACAGCGCTTTTATCATTCAGAGCCCAGGTTCACACTAACATCGGGAATTAAATCAAGCGAGTTCAGATGAACTATTGAATGATTTCATACTCGCATGTCAATCCTGACTTTGGGGTGCGATTTCGGAGACATCTGTGCGTGTTCCTATACAAATGTCTATTGAAATCGCATTCCGAAGTTGCCACAAGTAGTACAGAAACTACTTTTGGGAATCGGTTTGACACTGCAAGTGGAATCGTTGTGCCGATTGCATGCCAAATCACTCCAATGAGAACCTGGGTTTAATGTGAGAGCACTGAAAGCTGTAAATTGTCCTGAGCAGGAAGGGGGTGAAAGTGCCTGGCAGGCAAGAGGTTAAATGATAAGGCCGAGGGAGAGACAGAGTAGGATAGAAGAGGGGGGGGGAGTCTGGTCACAGCTCCCTCACTTGCACAATGCACAGTCCCAGCAGGAGGCTCAGTGGGTCAGTCAGTGTTTTCATGTTTAGGATGGGACTTTGTGGCTGCCGACTTTAAAGTTTCCCACCCGCATATCCCCTTTACACAGCACACGGCTGCATTGAGTGTGAGCGGGCACAAGGAGAGAGGGCAGAATGGGATGGAGATTATGGAGGGATCGCTGCAATTTGGCCGCTAGTTCAGGATCCAGCCCTGTTCACCCCCCGCTGGAGCTGCCCAAGCAGTAGCACTTGCCCAGGTCCAGAAACTGCACATGCGCATATCTGAGCTGGCCGCATAGGGGCCCTTTTACAGGGAATCAGAGCAGCCTGGGGGGAAATTGCCACTCTGCCCCCCAGCCCAGCCCGCCCCTGCGTGATGTACTTTACTATAACTTCACAAGGCTTTCTGTGATATTTCACATACTTTACACATCAGAATCTTCAATGTGGAACCCAATATGCAAAGTTAAACTTTTGTAGCAGCCATTTTAGTGCAGAGAACAAGTGAACATCTTTTAGTTAAAAAATCTTTCTTCTCCTCCATTCCTCTCCTTGGGAGCGCCACAGAGTTGGAACCACTTCCCTATATACAGTATACTAAATTTATTTACATTTATTTTTTTCCCAGGATGTTGCTGTACTGCACCCAGATCCCAGAACTCCATTTGGGGTTTTCCTTGGGTGGATGAGCAGCTTCAGGTGAGCTCATGGTGTAAGAGCAGACACAAGTGGAAGGGTTTTCTTTTAGGCTGGGTTCACACTGCTGTGGCTACGAGAACCGGATGTGATTCGCACTGCACTGCAGTGCAAATCACATCCAATCTCTGTGCGATGCGAGTTCAGCCATACAGATAGCATGGCTGAATTTGCATCGCACCCGCCCCAAACTCGCACAGGACCCTTTTTTTGGTCCGCAGCAGAATCGGATCGCATGGGTGTTCACACCATGCGATCCGATTTCTGTCCGAGTTTGCAGATCGCACTGCGATATGCAAACTGATCTGGGGGTGTCATTAACATTTCACTGACACTCCCAGCAGTTCGCATAGGGCAGTGTGAACTGCCGCTGGGAGGCATGCGATGCGGGAACCCGCCACGGATTTGCGGCGTTCCCGCATCGCTGCAATGTGAACCCAGCCTAAAGGCCCATTTATATTATTGAAAAAACGTTCCAGCATCAGAAGAATATGGTGTTTATTGGTCACCACATCCTGGTATGAGAATATAAGAAGAAAGGGGGTTCTTTCTTCTTATATTCTCATTTATATTATTGTGTTGTAACAACATACATTATGTGCATTGATGTACTGTGCTGCTATTCATTACGCAATGCATGATATTGCACTACCGTATGGTATAAATGAATGCACATTTTTTATGTATTTTGATGGGTTGACAGGTAATTGGCACATAAGCCCCCCTTCCTTGTCAGCACTCAGCACCTTATTGTGGGCTTATGTTAGAGTCAATGCCAGTCGATGTTCTTTGCAAGAGGTATCCTTGTTTTTGGGGGAACCTTTCTCAAAATAGCTTTGCAATGCTGAAGGACACACAGGCTGTTATGAACATGAAACGGTGCCTGCATGCTATTAACCACTTCAATACTGGCCATTTTCACCCCCTTCCTGCCCAGGCCAATTTTCAGCTTTCAGCACTTTCACGCTTTGAATGACAATTGCTCGGTCATACAACACTGACCTTTTGATATTTTTTTTCCCCACAAATAGAGCTTTCTTTTGGTGGTATTTGATCACCTCTGTGGTTTTTATTTTTTTACGCTATAAACAAAAAAAGAGTGACAATTTTGAAAATTTTGAAAAAACACAATATTTTTTACTTTTTGCTATAATAAATATCCCATTTTTTTTAAACATATTTCTTCATCAATTTAGGCCCATACGTATTCTTCTACATATTTTTGTTAAAAAAAAAAAAAATCACAATAAGCGAATATTGATTGGTTTAGTTATAGCACCTACAAAATAGGGAATAGATTTATGGCATTTTAATTTTTTTTATTTGTTTTACTAGTAATGCTGGCGATCTGCGATTTTTGTCAAGACTGGGATATTGCGGCGGACACATCGGACAGTTTTGACACCATTTTGGGACCAATCACATTTATACAGCGAACAGTGCTATAAAAATGAACTGATTACTGTATAAATGTCACTGGCAGGAAAGATGTTAACACTAGGGAGCGATCAAAGGGTTAAATGTGTTACCTAGGGAGTGCTTCTCACTGTGAGGGAAGGGGACTGACTGGGGGAGGTGACCGATCGGTGTTCCTCTGTACTAGGAACACATAATCTGTCTCCTCTCCCCTGACAGGACGTGGATCTGTGGGTTTACACCCACAGATCCATGTCCCTGCTCTGTGACCGGTAAACGCGGCCACGCCCCCTAGAAGGCCGGGAAGCCCAGAACATCATATCATGGCTGCCCAGGATGAGAGAGCTACCTTGCGGTCGTCATTTGACTATACGCGGGATGGGAAGAGGTTAAAGAAAATATGTTACTGAATGTCCACTAATTTTATTTACATAAATGAGGTGAATGTTCCCCAGTTAATATTGGGTGTATCTCAAGTTTTTAAATAGACCCTGTATGAGTCAATCAGGAAACTGTATGCCATCTTCTTGCCCTCACCAGGGGTAACTGCATTTTATATAAATCACTCTGCATTCTTACACCATGTTTTTGTGACACTAAAAATGCTTGTTCACACTGGCCAAGTGTTCTGAAAGGGAACCTGACCAGTCCTCAAGCGCCCCAACTAGGGATGAGCTCAGGCGTGTTCGCATGATCCACATGCAGAGCCCACCAGGAAGTCAGCGCAGTGCTGCGCTAATCACAGGCAGTGAGACGTTTCCCGATCTCTGCAGCTGCGCATCGGGGCAATGTCTCGCTGCCTATGATTAGCACAGCACTGCGCCGACTTCCTGGCGGGCTCTGCATGTGGACCATGCGAACACGCCTTAGCCCAACAGGTCATGTTTTTAGGATTTTCCTCAGATGAAATGGCTGTGGTAATTACTAAGGCTGGATTCACACCTATGCATTTTTTGTGCTTTTTGCATCTTGCAGATTTTCACTACAGAACGTGTTCCATAGGAAACCCTGATAAATGGACTGTAGTGCAAATCTGCAACATGCAAAAAGCACTAAAAATGCATAGGTGTGAATCAGGCCTAAGGCAGTAAAACTGATCATATCACCTGTGCAAAATAATAGACAGCCTGGAAATATGATCTGTTGGAGCGCCTTGAAGACTAGAGTTTGAGAAACACTGGCATAAAAGCTGGTAGCAGAGGCTACATAAGGCCCCTTTCACACATGCGGACATTATGTCCGTATTTCATCCATCTGTTTGCGGAAGAAATACAGACATACATGCATTTCTATGGGATAGCGGGTGTCTGCGGATAAACATCCACAGAGAGCCGCTATTGTCCGATTCTGCAGACGGAGGAAAATCCTATTTTTCTATCTATCTGCAGAGCGGATCGGATGAACACGGACAGACGGTTCGTGTTTATCCGATCCCCCATAGAGGAGAGAGGAGATCTGACAGGGCGGTCACCCTGTTATTCACCGGCTCAGCAGGGACAACGGAGTGATCCCTGCTGAGCAAGCGGATCATCACGGGGCAGATCATTACTGATCCGTCCCGTGTGAAAGGGGCCTTATACTAGGGTTGCCACCTCATCCCTTTAACCACTTCAATACAGGGCACTTTCGCCCCCTTCCTTCCCAGCCCAATTTTCAGCTTTCATCGCTCTAGCGCTTTCAGTGACAATTGCGCGGTCATGCTACACTGTACCCAAATGAAATTTTTATCATTTTGTTCGCACAAATAGAGCTTTATTTTGGTGTTATTTATTCACGACTCCGTTTTTTATTTTTTGCGATATAAGCGCAAAAAAAGCTGAAATTTGGAAAAAAAACTATATTTTCTTTTTTCTATTTTAAAAGAAATCCAATAAAATCAAATTTTGGCATAAATTTAAGCCAAAATGTATTCTGCTACATGTTTTTGGTAAAAAAAATTCCATTAAGTGTATAATAATTGGTTTGTGTGATCACGGACATATGTACGCAAATGATCATGTACATATGTGTGCAGGTGATCACTTATATATGTGTGCAGATAATCATTGGGACATGTGATTTTAGTGGGACATATGTGGGGGACATGTTTTTATTATTGGGGACATGTGTGGGGACATTGTGTTTATACTGTGTGGTGTGTTGTGTGTTTACACTAGACTGATGATCAGTGAGTAAAAAGCTGTAAAAAACAGCTCATACTCACTGATCATCAGCCGGCTGCAGCGATGACTTCTGTGTGAGGAGAGGAGGAGCCGATTGCCTAGCAACCGGCTGTTTGTTTACATCACATGACGGCCGTGATTGGACACGGCCATCATGTGATCAGGAGGGCCAATCACAGAGCCCTCCTGCTGATCTGAGATGCGCCGTGTCCGGGTGACACGAGCACATCGGGATCGCACCGCTGCGCGGGCCCGCTCCTTCTGAAGGACGTTCCTGAACATCCTATCAGAAGTAGACGGCTCCCACCCGGCCGTATATGTGCATTGGCCGGGTGGGAAGTGGTTAAAACCCAAACACATATTAATTACACAGGTTCTGTGGCTGATTAAGGTGGTAATTAAACTCACTTGGTGCCTTATCTGCATTAAATTAGCCTAAGAACCTGTGTGATTCCAAGTGTTTGGGTTTAAAGGGATTAGGTGGTAACCCTATATATGACCCTTTTGCCATGGGTATACCAGTCTGTATGCGTTGTGTGCCACAACCAAACTGGCATTGATCAGGAGACTGCTATAGTGTGTGTACATATATATATATTGGCCATAGAAGCTTCCAACTTTTTTATCAGATCAATGTGCGATTCGATCAAAACAATCAAATCCACAAAGAACTGAATGGCTATAACTTCCCTTTTTAATTAATTTAGAATCAATTTAAATCAAATTTGATCAAACTGAGTCAATTGGCCAGGATGAAATATTATTGATCATTTTACATCAATCAGCAGCACTGAGATACTTTGTTCATGCATACGATCAAACTTGGACCTCATACACACTCTACAACTTTTGTTGTCTGATTTCCTTTAGATTTATCAAAACCATGTAGTTCAAGGGCCTTGCATACAAATTGAAACTCTAAAGCCTCATACACACGTTAGGACTTTGTACAAACTTTCCCTTGGATTTTTGTACAAAGGGCGTCTGCCCTGAACTTGTATTGCATACACACAGCAGGACTTTTTCAGCCAACTTTCACCAAATCATGTGGTTTTTCTGCTCTTTACCGCCACCTTTGGTCAACTTCTGTATTGTTGCCTGATCTTTTGCATTGGTTCTGAGCATGCCTGTTTGTACTTTGTACAAAAGTCCTATGGTTTTTTGTACACACGATCAGATCAGACTTTGCTTCATTGGACTTTTATTGCCAGAAAGTTTGTCCGTTCGCACAGCCAACAAAAGTCAGATGAAAACCAAAAAAGTTTGTCCGATGGAGCGTACACACGGTCGGATGTTGCTCCAAAACAGCTAATTTGCATGTTTGTTGTCAAAAAGTCTGATCGTGTGTATGGGCCTTAACCAGTTGCCGACCGCCGCACGCCGATGTACGTCGGTACAATGGCACGGGCAGGCATAAGGACATACATGTACGTCCCTTGCCTCCCGCGGGTCGGGGGCCCGATCGGGCCCCCGCCCGGTGCCTGCGGCGGTCGGTATTCGTTCGGGAGCGATCCCGGACGAGGGGACGGCCATTCATTCATGGCCACCCCCTCGCGATCGCTCCCAACGAATAGAAATCCCCGGTGACATCACTTCCTCTCCTGTAATGTAAACACAGGAGAGGAAGTGATGTATTCTCTCCTCCGTGTCGGTATTTTTCGTTCCGACACGGAGGAGAGCGGATCAGTAAGTTGCACCAACACTCTACACACACAGTAGAACATGCCAGGCACACTCACACCCCCCCTTTACCCCCCGATCACCCCCCCAATTACCCCTGCCCCCCAGTCACAGTGACACCAATGTCATTTTTTTTTTTTTTTTTTTTTGCATTGGTGTCATTTGTGACTGTAATAACTGTTAGGGCAGTTAGAGTTAGCCCCCTTTAGTTCTAATGTACCCCCCTAACCCCCCCAATAAAGGTTTAACCCCGTGATCACCCCCCGTCGCCAGTGTCACTAAGGCTGGGTTCACATTGCAGCGGTTTATGAGAACGAATGTGATTCGCACCGCACTGCAGTGCAAATCACATCCAATCTCTGTGCGATTCGAGTTCAGCCATTCGCCGCACCCGCCGCACCCGCCACACCCGCCGCACCTGCCGCAAATTCGCACGGGACCCTTTTTTTGGCCCGCAGCAGAATCGGATCGCATGGGTGTTCACACCATGCGATCCGAGTTTGCAGATCGCACTGCGATATGCGAACTGATCTGGGGGTGTCAGTAACATTTCACTGACACTCCCAGCAGTTCGCATAGGGCAGTGTGAACTGCCGCCGGGAGGCATGCGATGCGGGAACCCGCCGCGGATTCGCGGCGTTTCCGCATCGCTCCAGTGTGAACCCAGCCTAATAAGCGATCATTTTTCTGATCGCCGTATTAGTGTCACAGGTGACGCTAGTTAGGCAGGTAGGTATTTAGGTTCGCCGCAGCTTTTTATAGCGCCAGGGACCCCCATATACTACCGCATAAAGCCCCCTGATTGCCCCCTAGTTAACCCTTTCACCAGTGATCACCATATAACTGTTACAGGTGACGCTGGTTGGTTAGTTATTTTTTTATAGTTTCAGGGCACCCGCCATTTATTACCTAATAAAGGTTTAACCCCCTGATCACCCGGCGGGTGTCATTTGTGACTAATAACTGTTAGGGCAGTTAGGGTTAGCCCCCTTTAGTTCTAAGGTACCCCCCTAACCCCCCCAATAAAGGTTTAACCCCATGATCACCCCCCGTCGCCAGTGTCACTAAGGCTGGGTTCACATTGCAGCGGTTTATGAGAACGGATGTGATTCGCACCGCACTGCAGTGCAAATCACATCCGATCTCTGTGCGATTCGAGTTCAGCCATTCGCCGCACCCGCCGCACCCGCCGCAAATTCGCACGGGACCCTTTTTTTGGCCCGCAGCAGAATCGGATCGCATGGGTGTTCAAACCATGCGATCCGAGTTTGCAGATCGCACTGCGATATGCGAACTGATCTGGGGGTGTCAGTAACATTTCACTGACACTCCCAGCAGTTCGCATAGGGCAGTGTGAACTGCCGCCGGGAGGCATGCGATGCGGGAACCCGCCGCGCATTCGTGGCGTTCACCGCATCGCTCCAGTGTGAACCCAGCCTAATAAGCGATCGTTTTTCTGATCGCTGTATTAGTGTCACAGGTGACGCTAGTTAGGCAGGTAGGTATTTAGGTTCGCTGCAGCTTTTTATAGCGCCAGGGACCCCCATATACTACCGCATAAAGCCCCCTAATTGCCCCCTAGTTAACCCTTTCACCAGTGATCACCATATAACTGTTACAGGTGACGCTGGTTGGTTAGTTATTTTTTTATAGTTTCAGGGCACCCGCCATTTATTACCTAGTCTCACTAGTGTACCCCTAAATTTAGGGGTGTCTACTTTCCAAAATGGGGTCATTTGGGGGGGGTTTGTGCCATCTTGGCATTTTATGGCCTTCAAAACTGTAACGCCCTTAGAAAGCCTGAAGGCGGTGCTTGGTTTTCGGGGCCCCGTACGCGGCTAGGCTCCCAAAAAGTCCCACATATGTGGTATCCCCATACTCAGGAGAAGCAGCAGAATTTATTTTGGGGTGTCATTTCACATATGCCCATGGCATGCGTGAGCAATATATCATTTAGTGACAACTTTGTGAAAAAAAAAAAAAAAAAAAAAAAGTTTGTAATTTTCCCGCAACTTGTGGCAAAATATAAAATATTCCATGGACTCAACATGCCTCTCAGCAAATAGCTTGGG
Organism: Lithobates pipiens; assembly: GCF_037356315.1. Taxonomy (NCBI): domain Eukaryota; kingdom Metazoa; phylum Chordata; class Amphibia; order Anura; family Ranidae; genus Lithobates; species Lithobates pipiens. The sequence goes on from NW_027507791.1 coordinate 182,119,394, forward strand.
GTGTCTACTTTCTAAAATGGGGTCATTTGTGGGGGTTTTGTGCCATCTTGGCATTTTATGGCCTTCAAAACTGTAATAGGTAGTGAGAAGTGAACTCAAAAATTTACGCCCTTAGAAAGCCTGAAGGCGGTGCTTGGTTTTCGGGGCCCCGTACGCGGCTAGGCTCCCAAAAAGTCCCACATATGTGGTATCCCCATACTCAGGAGAAGCAGCAGAATTTATTTTGGGGTGTCATTTCACATATGCCCATGGCATGCATGAGCAATATATCATTTAGTGACAACTTTGTTAAAAAAAAAAAAAAAAAAAAAAAGTTTGTAATTTTCCCGCAACTTGTGGCAAAATATAAAATATTCCATGAACTCAACATGCCTCTCAGCAAATAGCTTGGGGTGTCTACTTTCTAAAATGGGGTCATTTGTGGGGGTTTTGTGCCATCTTGGCATTTTATGGCCTTCAAAACTGTAATAGGTAGTGAGAAGTGAACTCAAAAATTTACGCCCTTAGAAAGCCTGAAGGCGGTGCTTGGTTTTCGGGGCCCCGTACGCGGCTAGGTTCCCAAAAAGTCCCACATATGTGGTATCCCCATACTCAGGAGAAGCAGCAGAATTTATTTTGGGGTGTCATTTCACATACGCCCATAGCATGTGTGAGCAATATATCATTTAGTGACAACTTTGTGTAAAAAAAAAAAAAAATTTTTTTTTTTGTCATTATTCAATCGCTTGAGGCAAAAAAATAAAATATTCAATGGGCTCAACATGCCTCTTATCAATTTCCTTAGGGGGTCTACTTTCCAAAATGGGGTCATTTGGGGGGGTTTTGTACTGCCCTGCCATTTTAGCACCTCAAGAAATGAGATAGGCAGTCGTAAACTAAAAGCTGCGTAAATTCCAGAAAACGTACCTTAGTTTGTAGATGTGACAACTTTTGCGCAAACCAATAAATATACAATTATTGACTTTTTTTTTACCAAAGACATGTGGCTGAATACATTTTGGCCTAAATGTATGACTAAAATTGAGTTTATTGGATTTTTCTAATAACAAAAAGTAGAAAATATCATTTTTTTTCAAAATTTGCGGTCTTTTTACGTTTATATCGCAAAAAATAAAAATCGCAGAGGCAATCAAATACCATCAAAAGAAAGCTCTATTTGTGGGAAGAAAAGGACGCAAATTTTGTTTGGGTACAACATTGCATGACCGCGCAATTACCAGTTAAAGCAGCGCAGTGCCAAAGTGTAAAAAGACCTCTGGTCATTTACCAGCAAAATGGTCCGGTCTGAAAGTGGTTAATGCCTTGTACACACGGTCGGACATTCCGACGACAAAATCCGTCTGATTTTTTCAGACGGATTTCGGCCCAAACTTGTCTTGCATACACACGGTCGCACAAAGTTGTTGGAAAATCCGATCATTCAGAATGAGGTGACGTAAAACACGTACAACAGGACTATAAATTATGGCTGAAACGATAATCGATATTATCGATAATGAAAATCATTGTCAACGATTTTCATTATCGATTAGTTGGTCCACACCATGCGATCCGCGGAGAGGTCCGTGGCCGCGACCTAGTTCCGGATCGGGCAGCCATCTTGGTACACCTCGCGGTGGCGAGCTGCGTGCTGACGTCACCCCCAGCGCAAGTTGTTCAGCCTGTGTCAGGCCAAGTGAAGGAATTTTGGAGGAGTCACGCTGGATGCCTTGCCTGCCCTCATTCAAAACTTCTTTTATGCAGGTACCACTACATCTATTACCTAATCTAACCTAATAACTAACTACTATCTATTAGATAGTAGTTATTATCTAATCCTATCTAAGCCTTTCCACTTGCTTGGCACAGCCACATTGTTTATTTAAATAAAAGGTATAACACTATCTCCCCCCAATAAAACACAGCTTATTACAAGCATAAAAACATAGCATATCACTGATGATTTGCGCCAATAGGCGTCATCCCAGGACTCATCACGGCGGGCTGTTTGTAGGAACTTTGATCGGTGGTGAGCTTGGCGCAAATCATCAGTGATATGCTGACTATGTTTTTATGCTTGTAGTAAGCTGCATTTTATTGGGGGGAGATAGTGTTATACCTTTTATTTAAATAAACAATGTGGCTGTGGGGGGGGGGGGGGGGGAGATAGTCTTATTTTTTTTGCTGATCCAAAAATTGATCCAATCCGTGACTCTGATCCGAGGAATGATCCGATCCGTGAGTTTTTTTGATCTGTTGCACCCCTAGTCTGCACCTTTCCCCCTGCCGGTCTGTTAGAATCCTGTGTATCCTCCTGTGTCCTACGCATGCGCCACTTTCACGAGCACGCAGCTACGCCTGCTCGCATTCTCCACCCAGCTGACATCCCGCCAGCAACGCGCCTGCGCTGCTTTCGGCTCCTCCTCTCCCCTCTACCCAGCAGCCTTCCAATAGACCCGCCGCAGAGCGCAGGCGCGGCAAGCCCTCGCCGGGCTGCTTTCCATCGCTGCCATGACTGGAGGTTGTGCTCTGCACACGTGTGCATCCATCTCCCGGCTTCGGGGTGCCCTTCGCGCCATTCAGAGGAGTTGGCCGAGTCATGTGTGGCGGGTCCGGACTGAGACTCCGCCCCACAACACCCGGCACACTGAGGAGGAGCCGCTGTCACCATGAAGGGGTGAGAGAACCCGAGACACCCCAGAATAGTACCCCATCATTGGTGTTTTATTCTGCAGTTTGAGTGTAACACTTTTTTATGATTTTATCCGATTAATTGAAAAAATAATTGGCCGATGAATCGATTATGAAAATAATCGTTAGTTGCAGTCCTACTTTAAAGAGGCCAGTAGCCAATAGCTTCCGTCTCGTAATTTATTCTAAGCATGCGTGGCACTTTGTCCGTCGGAATTGTCTACAAACGATCGGAATTCAAACAATCGGATTTTGTTATCGGAAAATTTTTGATGCAGCTCTGAAACTTTGTGTGTCGGAAATTCCAATGAAAAAAGTCAGATGGAGCCCACACACGATCAGATTTTCCAACACGATCCGATCGTACATTTTCCATCAGAAAGTCCGACCGTGTGTACATGGCATAAGGCCCCATTCCAACCTGAGTGTAGTGGTTTCAGGCAGAAAGTTGCACATTTTTTTGTGCGTTTTTTTAATTGCGTTTTGCCGCAATTTTGTACAGGTCAGAAGGTCACCAATGTAAAGAGCAGAAAAATGCCCAAATCTGCATAAAAAAAAGTTCCAGAACTTGTTTGAGCCATCTCCATAGAGAATTATTGATTTTAATCCCTCTAGCGTTTTGTAGCTTCAGGCTTTAAGCTACAAAACGTTCAGGTGTGAATGGGGCCTTAAGGTTTGACCTCATATTATATGGTTATCCAGGTTTAAGACCAATCAAATTATGAGATTATGTGGTGGAAACAGAAATGCAATTAATAACTTATGATTAGTGTTGAGCGAACCCGAACGGGTTCGTACCAAACTTTTGGCTTTTTAGGTCCCGAACCCGAACAATTGACTGTATGTTCGGGTTCGGTGTTGGGCAATGTAATGGCGCATTTTAAAGCGGTTCTTCACCCTAAAGGGGAAGTTCCACTAATCTGATCCCTCCCCCCCTCCGGTGCCACAATCGGCACCTTTCAGGGGGGAGGGGGGTGCAGTTACCTGGATAATCCAGGTATCTGCACCCACTTCCGGGCAGACCGCCGCAGACCCCTGCAGACGCCCCCCCCCCCCCCCCCCGTTGTGTTCTGGGAAACACAAAGTTCCCAGGACACAGCGGGGGATCTGAAGAGACGCTCAGCACGACTCGCGCATGCGCAGTAGGGAACCGGGCAGTGAAGCCGTCATGCTTCACTTCCCGATTCCCTGACAGAGGATGGTGGCGGTGGCAGCAGTGAGATGAGCGATCGCTCGTCATCTGCCGCCGACATCGCTGGACCCTGGGACAGGTAAGTGTGATTTTATTAAAAGTCAGCAGCTGCAATATTAGTAGCTGCTGGCTTTTAATATTTATTTTTTTAGGTGCAGAACCACTTTAAAAAGCCCTTCAGCAGCCAATCAACATTTTGTTTAACTGGTGTGGCCTTAGAAGCCATCACAGTCATGCCTACTAATGGCATGGCTGTGATTGGCCAGTGCAGCATGTGACCCAGCCTCTATTTAAGCTTGAAGCACACAGCAGAGCACATCACTCTGCTTGACACAGTGTAGGGAAAGGTTCCTGGCTGCTGCTGCTGTTAGGGAGAGAATAACATAGGAGTCCTGATTCTGAAATCTATTCTAATTAGTCAGTGATTTTACACTGCACTGAGAGAAAAGATAGACAGTGTAGGGCAAGGTTCCTGTTGGTGCTATGAGGGAGAGAGAATTATCTAGGAGTCCAGATTCAGAATTCTATTCTAATTACTCAGCGATCTACATAGATTTACCTGGTTGGGTTGCAGTGCACAGTCTTTTTACACTGTCATGAGCCCAGTGCCAGAGAAAATCAAACTTTTATCTGCAAGCTCAGTGCACCAGCACTACATATGTTACTGTGACATACACCCTGTACATACTGTGTGTGTATTCTGCTATTGCAAAAACACCCATTTAGTGCAACAAAAATAAAAAAACTTTGCAGTGTTTTCTGCATATGTGGAGGTGTGTTGCACAATTTATATATTTTTCTTCTATTGTGCTATTCAAAAAAAATAAAAAATTTAGGCCCAAAACTATTTTTTTGAATAGCATTTTCGCCATTTCTGTAGCTCTAAGATACACATTTACATACTCTGGGTGTATTCTGCTAATGCAAAAACAACCATTTAGTGCAAAAAAAAACAACAACTTTGCAGTGTTTTCTGCATATGTGGAGGTGTGTGTTACACAATTTATATATTTTTATTCTATTGTGCTATTCAAAAAAAAATTTTTAGGGCAAAAATTTTTTTTTTTTTAATAGCATTTTTGCCATTTCTGCAGCTCAAAGATACACGTTTACATACTCTGGGTGTATTCTGCTATTGCAAAAACACCCATTTAGGGCAAGATCCTAAATTTGGAAAATATGAGAACGTCAAAGAAGGGATGTGGCTAGGGTTGCCACCTGTCCGGTTTTGACCCGGACAGTATGGGTTTAGGAGGCTGTGCCCGGGTTTCCCTCTGCCTCACACCCGGACACCATTTCCAGCTGACAGGGGTACCATGGGGCCTCCTTTTACGAGCCCCAGCACACAGGGGGACCTGGACAGCAGGGGCATCGGAGCGGCGGGCGGGGGGAGCAATTACAGAGCAATCAAAACATATGGGAGAGAGCGGGCGACAGACAGCTGCTGGTGCGGAAGGTTTTAATAAAATAAATGCTTTAAAACAAACAATCCACTCACTCTCCATGTCAGAGCTGTATATGTCAGTCTGTGAAGTTGGCTGTCCCATTCTCCCCTCCGATCCACGCTGCTCTTATCACTGAATCGTTGGAGGAAGCCAATCATCATCAGAGGCTGACAGTTCACATGAGTTTCCCGCGGCTCTCTGTTTCCTCCAGCGATTCGGTGATAAGAGCAGCGTGGATCGGAGGGGAGAATGGGACATCCAACTTCACAGACTGACATATACAGCTCTGACATGGAGAGTGAGTGGATTGCTTTTAAGCATTTATTTTATTTAAAACTTCTGCACCAGCAGCTGCCTGTCGCCTCTCTCTCCCTTATGTTTTGACCCTTCTGTGTTTGTCACCCCCTCCTGTGTGTTTGCACCCCCCTCCTCTGTAATTGCCCCCCTCCTCTGTAATTGCCCCCTTCTCTGTAATTGCCCCCCTCTCTGTAATTTCCCCTCTCCTCTGTATTTGCACCCCCTTCCTCTGTAATTGTCCCTCCCTCCTCTGTATTTGCACCCCTCCTCTGTATTTGCACCCCTCCTCTGTATTTGCCCCCTTCCTCTTTATTTGCCCCCCTCCTCTGTATTCGCACCCCCTCCTCTGTAATTCCCCCCTTCTTGCACCCCTCTCCTCTGTAATTGCCCCCCTCTAATTGCTCCCCAATCTCTGTAATTGTCCCCCCTCCTCTGTAATTGCTCCCCACGCCCGCCGCTCCGAACCGCCTGCTGTCCGGGTCTCCCTGTGTGCTGGGGGCCCCGTGATACCCCCTGTCGGCTGCCATGGGGGTATTGGAGGGAGGAGGATGTGTGCTGGTAGGGGAAGAAGATTTGTGTAGCACTGACCCCCGAACAAGCGGCTGGATTTACTGGGTTTACCGTTACCTTCTCCGCCTCGTATACGTCTAGGTGTTTCCCAAGGTAGATGGCCCATAAACTGTAGAGACCAACACTTGACTCCCTTTAGGAATTTTTATTTGCAAAACGTTTAACAGAACACAGTCTCTCACAGTAGGGAATAGAGGGGATGGATAATAAAGCTCAGGTACTCTTGGAACTGCTGACACTTGAAATGTCTCTCTAGATAATCCAAGGAATAGCCATTCGCAACTGGATATTACAGCAATCGGATAAATCCTTTTTTTGTGAATTTAGCAACCGACAGGTGATTCGGGTGAAGCAAAGTCTCTGCAACAGACTTGGTTGTAGAACGTTAGAATGAGAGAGAGTCTCACAAACTTAGTTGTAACTGAAGGATGAAATTAGGAACTCTCATACGGTACCGGTATCTTGTAGCCGGTCTGGCGATACCGTAAGAGTGTGGATTCACTTGGTGTCCTTTCCAGCTTAGCTTACAGGCTCCTACCGAGCAGCCAGCCTTGTGCATGGCCCTCTTCTGAAGAGTCCTCCCCTGGTTGCGTTTTCAGTTGCTGGGCCTCTCCAAACCCGAGACGGCACCAGACCACCTTGGAACCCTCCTTCCAGTTACTGTGACTTGGACTAGCCAGCCCCGAGACTCGGAAATGGATGGATCCGCACTCCAGGCCATGAGGGCCTCTGGGGGCTGGTCAGGAGGACCAGGACCAGGGTGTCAGAACAGACTTCTGGACCGGAACCCAGAATCACGTGACCTCAGCACCTTAAGTACCCTCTCCCTGTATACACAACGAGACATCGCACCCACTGATTGGCTCCGAGAGAGAGATTGGTACCCAATGAGTCCAACCAGACTGCGTTCCAATGCCTGCCAAAGGTGACACCCATACCCATAGCCAGGCAGAACATAGTACAGTCCAGCCAAACTGATACTGAGACCACAATTTACTGAAATTAACCCTAAAACCCAACTATGGTCTTAGGAACATTTTAAATTTACAAAAACATAGCGCGTGCTCTTCAGGAGCCCGGCGCTACATTTGTAATAGAAGGGAATGGGGATAATGGCACCCCAATCACAAAGCAAAACTTCTTTTGGGTGACAGGCATCCCACAATTCTGTTTACGTGATTTTGCTGTGATGTGTCGGGTGCATGGGCGTCCGCAGAACATTTTTCAGGGGGGGGGCATAATTTTAAGGTCTGGTAGTGTGATCTTACCTGTGTCAGTCAACAGTGGCTGCAGGGGACAAAGCGCTTGGCGTCAGCTGATAAAGCCTGAGGAGGTGATGTCACCCATAGGTTCCCATGTCACAGTTGTTATTGGTGCTCCCTCCTCTCCCCTGCATACGCTGCTGGATCACACAGGTGAGATAACATGACCAGATTAGAACAGTCTGAAAATAGTTTAGTCCACATAGGTGTTAGGTGTAAGGGTAGGGGGGCAGTTTTTAAGGGTAGCGCAAGCTGGAATTCTACTTTCAATCTACCCTCCCTATTGGTGGCTTTTGGCAGTGTTAAAGCAGAGCTCCACCCAAAAGGAGAAGCTCCACTTGTTTGCACCCTCCCCCATTCCACTGCCACATTTGGCACTTTTTGGGGGAAAGAGTGTACCTGGTTTTGCCATGGTGATCTGAGGTACATGCAAAACCATGCAAAATATGCTGCGAGCGACCACAGCAAGTGAAGGCAGAGGCGGCTCTAGACTTTGTGAGGCCTTAGGCATAACCTAGACGTGAGGCCCTACTCACGTCTATAATGGGGGAAAAAATAATTGAAGCAATAAACATTTTTTGCAAATATTAATAGTACTGATGTCAGTGTGCTCTATCACACCAGCAGTCAGAGCACACTGACACCAGTACTGAAAGCACACTGACACCAGCGCTGAGAGCACACTGACACCAGCGCTGAGAGCACACTGACACCAGCGCTGAGAGCACACTGACACCAGCGCTGAGAGCACACTGACACCAGCACTGAGAGCACACTGACACCAGCACTGAGATAGAGAACACTGACACCAGTACTGAGAGCACACTGACACCAGCACTGAGAGCACACTGACACCAGCACTGAGAGCACACTGACACCAGCAGTGAGATACAGCACACTGACACCTGTACTGAGAGCACACTGACACCAGGGCTCTTAATATATGCAATTCATTTGAATTAATACTTAGTACTGTGCGCTGGTGTCAGTGCTCTCAACTCCCCATTCACATGTACCACCCCCCCAGTCACATGTACCACCCTAGTCATATATACCACCCCCCCAGTCACATGTACCACCTCCCAGTCACATGCACCCCCCAATCACATATACCACTCCAGTCACATGCACCCCCCCCATTCACATAAGCCCCCCCCAGTCACATGCACCCCCCAGTCACATGCACCCCCCAGTCACATACGCCCCTCCAGTCACATGTACCACCTCCCAGTTACATACACCACTCCAGTCACATGTACCACCCCCCAGTCACATGTGCCCCCCGCAGTCACATGTACTCCCCCAGTCACATGCACCCCCCCAGTCACATGCGCCCCTCCAGTCACATACGCCCCCCAGTCACATGCGCCCCTCCAGTCACATGTACCACCCCCCAGTCACATACACCACTCCAGTCACATGTACCACCCCCCAGTCACATACACCACTCCAGTCACATGTACCACCCCCCAGTCACATGTACCCCCCGCAGTCACATGTACACCCCCAGTCACATGCACCCCCCCAGTCACATGCACCCTCCCAGTCACATACGCCCCCCCCAGTCACATGTACCACCCCAGTCACATACGCCCCCCCCCCAGTCACATGCACCCCCCAGTCACATGCACCCCCCCAGTCACATGCACCCCCATCACATACGCCCCCACCCCCCAGTCACATGTACTACCTCAGTCTCATGCACCCCCCCCCCCCAGTCACATGCACACCTCCTAGTCATACACCCCTCCAGTCACATGTACCACCCCCCCAGTCATATACACCACTCCAGTCACATGTACCCCCCCAGTCACATGTACCACCCCTCCAGTCACATGTACCACTCCCCCCAGTCACATACACCCCTCCAGTCACATACACCCCTCCAGTCACATGTACCACCCCCCAGTCACATGTACCACCCAGTTACATGCATCCCCCCAGTCACATGCACCACCCCCCACTACATGTACCACCCCCCTGCCCATGTACCTCACACATAGCAAGGCTCTGTCTCCTCACAGCTCAGTCAGTAGGCTGCACACACAGAGGCCACAGAGTACTGGAATTGGCTCCGCCTCCACCACGGAAGCCCCTCCCTGGAAGGAGGGTGGACGCTGCAATCCTGTGCTGAGGTGCTAGCTGTGCCCTTGCAAGATAGTGGCTGAATGGAGTGACAGGATTTTCTGGCAGGGAGGGGTGGGACGGGGCGGGGCGGGGCGGCAGGGCAGTTGACAGTCTCTGTGTGTGTGTGTCTGCCAGTGTTCTGACAGGATTGGAGACTGGGCAGTGCCCTGGTGGGGCAGGGTGTTTCTGAGCAGAGAGGAGGATGACTGACTGGACTGTACTATGAACGAGGCAGCACAAACCTCTGCTGATTGTACCTTGGACTGATGTATGAGGATAGCCAAAGGAGGCACTTTAGGCAAAGTAGGAGGTCCGCAAGGCCCCTGGGAGGGCGAGGCCTTAGGCCACTGCCTACTTTGCCTAATTAGAGAGCCGCCTCTGAGTGAAGGTATAAATAAACATACAATTGGGCAATAAATCAATCACAAAAAAAAACTACACCTGCATGGTGCAGCATTGGCTTAAGCCAGTGGAGATTTTAAAATCTATATGGATACAATAGCATCTTTAGGCTGTTGTGCCCATATAGCTGCTTTTGTGCCCATATAGATGCTGGTGTGCCTCTATATGGGTGCAATACCATCTATATAGGCACAATAGCAGTTATATGGGCACAATATCATAAAGATGATATTCTGTTCATACTGTATGGCCTCTTTCATACGGGGCGGATCAGTGCTGATCCGCCTCGTGGATATCAGCTTTCTCAGCAGGATCGCCAGAGCGATCTCCGCTGAGCAGGCAGAGGACATGTCCGTCTCCGCACACTGCGCAGGGATGGACCTGTCACAGCGCCGATCTCCCCTATGGGAGATCGGATGACGACGGACCATAGAGTCCATCGTCACCCGATCTGATCCGCAGACTGATGGAAAAGTAAGTTTTTCCTCAGTCCCACTTTTTCGATGCTCCATAGACTTCTATGGAGCATCCGTTCAGGTCCGCCTGAAAAACTGACAGGCGGACCTGAACGAATCGGCCGGGTGAAAGAGGCCGAAAACTCCTATTGTGGCCATACAAATGCTACTGTTTCCTATTATGCCCAGTGACACAGACCTTGCAGCTCTGCCAGTGCCGGAACAAGTTATCTGGTGACCAGAGCGAAGATGCCAAACTGCGCTAAATTTTGGGTCTTTAATTAGCCTAAAATACAGATTTCTTGTAAAATATTAACAGCTACATACAGAATGCCCAAAATGATTTAGACCCCTTTCACACCACACCGCCGATAGCGTGGGTCGGATTTGCGGCGGATTTCGGCCGCTAGTGGGGCGCTTTTACCCCCGCTAGCGGCCGTGAAAGGGTTAAAACCGCCGGCAAAACGCCGCTATTACAGCGCTGCCCCATTGAGTTCAATGGGGAGCAGCTGTGGAGGAGCGGTAAACACACCGCTCCTTCACCGCTCCAAAGAAGCTGACGTCCAGCCAGCGTACTGCTGCAGTGTGAAAGTCCTCGGGCTTTCACACTACAGACAATGGTGCAGCTTCTTTAGGGTGTTTGCAGGCGCTATTTCTAACGCTATAGCGCCTGCAAAACGCCCTGGTGTGAAAGGGGTCTAAAGTGAGTGAGAGATTTTTAGACATATGTAACTGACCTTAAAGTGTAACCCCTTGTAAACCCTTACAAACCACTTTGACCTACAGGTAAGCCTAGATTAAGGCTTACCTGTAGGTCCAAGAAATATCTCCCAAACCTATACGGTTTAGGAGATATTTGCCCGAAGACGGGCACAGCTATCTACGGCGCATGCGCCGTAGACAGCGGCGCGCAGGCGCACTGAGCGGGGCATCGTCGATGACGGCAATGCCGTGAGTCTCGGCTCCCGTGCGCATGCGCGGGAGTGACGTCATCGCTGCTCCGGCGAATCACAGCGCTGGAGCAGCGAGACCCACCAAGAAGATGGACGCTCGGAACTACAGGGGACAGCGGTGACTTCGCTGGCTCCTGTGTCAGGTAAGTGACACATAATGGACTACTATGCGATGCATAGTAGTCCATTATGCTTTGCTTTACAGGGAATGAAAAAGGAAGTAAACTCATCAGGGTTTACTTCCTCTTTAACCACTTACAGACTGGACCATTTTGCTGGTCAAAGACCAGACCACTTTTTGCGATTCGGCACTGCATCGCTTTAACTGACAATTGCGTGGTCGTGCAACGTGGCTCCCAAACAAAATTGACGTCCTTTTTTTCCCACAAATAGAGCTTTCTTTTGGTGGTATTTGATCACCCCTGTGGTTTTTATTTTTTGCGCTATAAACAAAAATAGAGCGTCAATTTTGAAAAAAACATATTATTTTTTACTTTTTGTTATAATAAATATCCCCCAAAAATATCTAAAAAAACATTTTTTTTCCCTCAGTTTAGGCCGATACGTATTCTACATATTTTTGGTAAAAAAAATCGTAATAAGCGATTATTGATTGGTTTGCGCAAAAGTTATAGCATTTACAAAATAGGGACAGTTTTATAGCATTTTTATTAATAATTTTTTATAATTTTTTCTTTTACTAGTAATGGCGGCGATCAGCGATTTTTATTGTGACTGCGACATTGTGGGGGACCCATCGGACATTTTTGACACATTTTTGGGACCATTGTCATTTATACAGTAATCACTGCTATATAAATGCAGTGATTCCTGTGTAAATGACACTGGCAGTAAAGGGGTTAACCAGTGGGTGGCAGTGTAGGGGTTAAGTGTTCCTAGGGGTGTGTTACTAACTGTGGGGGGGTTGGGCTTTCATTTAGTGAACACTGATCTCTGCTCCAATCACACGGAGCAGAGATCAGCGTCACTAGTTGCTAGGCAGAATGGAGAAATGCTGTTTACACGGCATTTCCTCCATTCAGCCGTCCCGTGAGACGATCGCGGGTATGCCCGCGGCGATCGAGTCCGCGGATCCCGCGACCAGACTCACGGGGGTCCCGACCAGAGCGGGAGCGCGCCGCCGGCGGCGCGCTCCCGATGGCAGGGCGGCATTGAAGATTGGATGTACCTGTACGCCAATATGCCTGCCCGTGCCATTCTGTTGATGTACATTGGCGTACGCTGGTCGGGATCCGGTTAAAGAATATGTAACCGATCACATGCTTAGTCAGAAATTAATTCTTGCAGATGCTCACCTCCTTTGCAATCAAAACATGTAGCCATAAATATGTCCATTACAGATTTGTAATGAGCCTGGGATGTAGTAGAATTGTCCTGGTCTGGGGTCTTATCAGAGTTGCTGGATAATAACTAAACAGTAATCTGCAAGCACTGATTACATACAGACCATGACACAGAACAAGCTCACACTAACCCTGCTTCTTCTACAAATATCATTTAGCACTTCACCTAATGGCAGCTTCCATGACTTGATTCAGGATCTTCTAAGCTGGCTTGGGGTGAGCTCAGGTGACTGTTGGGCTGGACAGTGGCTGCTGAGTGAACTTTTTCTTCCTGCTCCGCCCACCCTCACTGCTGCTCTGACTGAGATCTCTCTGACTTGGATAGCAGACAAACCTGGGAGGATCTTTCTTCTCCTGTCTGGTACGGCTGCAGCTACAGAGAAGGAGGCAAACACAGCCTCAGTTCAGTGTGCGGCTGTATCAGAGGTCAAAGCGTGGGGCAGTGTGACAGCTGGGCAAGTTGCTGAAGAGCTTCTCCTGAGTGTTCTGAGCATAGTGCAGCTCACAATTTGGCTCCCCCTCTCCTCCCAGCTGTGCCTGCAAGGATTGCTCATGGATACCAGTGTGTGTGCAGACACATTGCCAATTCCAGGGAGGGGGCACTTGACCCCCCTTGCCTCTACCTGCGAACGCCCATGGTCGGGTGACCATCTCTGCAAAATCGCACACCGAGGTTGGGGTGCCATGCCTTGCGCCGCTAAACTGTTTGGGTTTGGCTTGAAGAAAAGGTGGCAACCCTAGATGTGGCTCTGGTCGTGGTGCTGCTGGTGGAGCTCCTGTTGCAGGGAGAGGACGTAGTCGATCTGTGCCAGCTACACGCACAAGTGAAACACCTTCCTCAGGTGTGAGTAGACGACAGATCCTGCAGCGGTATTTGGTCAGGCCTAATGCGGCTGTATGAATGTTGAAGCCAGGACAACTACAGGCGATAATAGATTGGGTTGCTGACAGTGCCTCCGGGTTCCTTGACATTGTCTCCTGATGAAAGATCAGAGTTGGCACCTGCAGCCGATGTCCATCAGTCTTTCACATCACCCCCTTGCAAATCAGCCAAGCAGTCTGAGCCCCAAATCATGCAGCAGTCTCTTCTACTTTTTGATGACTCTGTTAGCAGGGTTTCCCAGGGCCATCCACCTAGCCCTGCCCCAGAAGTGGAAGAGATTGTGTGCACCGATGCCCAACCACTTATGTTTGAAGATGAGTACATGGCAGGACCATAGCAGCACGTCTCGGATGATGACAAAACACAGGTGCCAACTGCTGCTGCTTTCGCAATTGTGCAGACCGACAAGGAGGGCAGGGGTGAAGACGGGGTGGAAGATAATGTGGAGGACGATGAGGTCCTCGACCCCACATGGAATCAACGTCATGCAGGTGACCAGTGTAGTTCGGAGGAAGAGGCGGTGGTCGCACAGAGCCACCAGCACAGCAGAAGAGGGAGCAGGGTGCAAAAGCGGAGCGTCCGTCCCCTAGACAGTACGCCTGCTACTGCCCAACACAGCAAGGGACCGAGAAGACCAAAGCCAGGTCCAAGTAGTTCCCTAGCGTGGCAGTTCTTAAGACAATGTGCTGATGACAAGACACAAATGGTTTGCACGCTGTGCAATCAGAGCCTGAAGAGAGGCATAAACGTTCTCAACCTGAGCACAACCTGCATGACCAGGCATCTAAGTGCAAAGCACGAGCTGCAGTAGAGTAGACACCTCAAAAACCAAGAAAGGTCTCTGGCCCCTCCTGCTTCCTCTTCTGCTTCATCCACCTCTGTAGTGACAGTGGCACCTGCCAACCTGCAAACAGAGGATCTGCCAGCAACACTACCACCTGGGTCACCAACCATCTCCACAATGTCCCATGGAAGCGTTCAGCTCTCTATCTCCCAAACACTGTAGTGAAAGAGGAAGTACCCCCCTAACCACCCGCGATCCCTGGCCCTGAATGCCAGCATTTCAAAATTCCTCACCTTTGAAATGATGTCATTCCGTCTGGTGGAGATGCAGAGTTTTAAAAGCCTGATGCTATTGGCTGTCCCACAGTAGGTTGTGCCCAGCCGCCACTACTTTTCCAGGCGAGCCATCCCTTCCCTGCACAACCAAGTGGGGGACAAAATCAGGTGTGCACTGCGCAACGCCATCTGTGACAAGGTCCACCTAACTATGGATGCGTGGACCAGTAAGCACGGTCAGGGGCGTTATATCTCTCTAACAGCACACTGGGTAAATGCAGTGGTGGCTGGGCCTGAGGACGGATAGCAGTTTGGCACATGTCTTTCCACCACCACAGGGCGCTTCAGTTTGCCTCCTGTTGCTAACTCCTCCTACTCCGCTTCCTGATCCTCTACCGCCTCCTCATCCAGTCAACACCTTCACCACCAACTTCAGCACAGCCTGGGGTAAACGACAGCAGGCAGTTTTAAAACTTTCTTGTTTGGGGGGAAAAACCCCACACCACGCAGGAGTTATGGAGGGACATGGAACAACAGACCGATGAGTGGTTGGTGACAGTGAGCCTCAAGCCCGGCCTGGTGGTGTGCGATAATGGGCGAAATCTCATAGCAGCTCTGGGCCTTAACGGTTTGACACACATCCCTTGCCTGGCGCATGTGCTGAACTTGGTAGTCCAGAGGTTCCTTAAAAATTACCCCCATATGCCAGAGCTGCTGCAGAAAGTGCGGGCATTCTGTGCGTACTTTCGGCGTTCTCACCCTGCTGCTGCTCGCCTGTCAGCGCTGCAGCATAACTTCGACCTTCCCGCTCACTGCCTCATATGTGACATGCCCACAAGGTGGAACTCCACCTTGCACATGCTGGCCAGACTGTGCGAGCAGCAGCAGGCGATAGTGGAGTTTCAGCTGCAGCACACAGGCGTGAGTCGCTCTGTGGAACAGCACCACTTCACCACCAATAACTGGGCCTCCATGCGAGACCTGTGTGCCTTGTTGCGCTGTTTTGAGTACTCCACCAACATGGCCATCACTAGTCCGTGGCTGGGGGGATACAGAGGACATAGACGATACACCTCCCACAGAGGACAGCTTTTCGTCGCTTCTGGGCAGCCTGGCACACATGAGAAATTACATGCTGCAGTGTCTCCACAACGACCGCCAAGTTGCCCACATTCTAACTGGTGCTGATTACTGGGTGGCCACCCTGCTGGATCCCCGTTACAAGGACAACATACCATCCTTAATTCCCTCACTGGAGCATGATCGTAAGATGCGCGAGTACAAGCGCACGCTGGTAGACGCGCTGCTGGTGGCATTCCCACCTGACAGCGGGGGTACGGTGGAAGCACGAGGCAGAGGAGGAGGAAGAGGTCGCCAACGCAGCCGGGGCACAGCCAGCACCTCAGAAGGCAGGGTTAGCATGGCCGAAATGTGGAAAAGCTTTGTCAGCACGCCACAAGAACCAGCACCACCAGCTGATATAGAACGTCTTAGCAGGAGGCATTATTTCACCAACATGGTGGAGCAGTATGTGTGCACATGCTTACACGTACTGAATGACGGGTCTGCCCCCTTTAACTTCTGGGTCTCCAAATTTGGGCACATGACCTGAACTTGCCCTTTATGCCTTGGAGGTGCTGGCCTGCCCTGCAGCCAGTGTATTATCTGAACCTGTATTTAGCACGGCAGGGGGCGTTATCACAGACAAGCGCAGATGCTTGTCCAGAGCCAATGTGGACAAGCTCACGTTCATTAAAATGAACCAGGCATGGATCCCACAGGACTTGTCCGTACCTTTTGCAGAATAGACATGGATAGTGTCCGGCCCAAGAACAAGGAGATTCCAAAAATCTGGGAAGATTAACGGCGCCTGCCCTGTGAGTGCAGGTTCAAGCCCCACCATCCAAGTGGACATACGGTAGCACATAATAACAGGGCCCCTCACAGGCTCGCCACGCTTCGGGCACGGCCTCGCTTCGCTCAGCTTGAACCTGGACTCACCGCGCAGCGCCGTTCGTCTTCAGAGATTTTCGAAATCCCCTTGTCCTACATACTGAGCAAATGCAGTACAGGGAGGACGCTATCTGACGGGGGACAGAATTCGACACATCACCGGCCTTACCCAGTCATTGTTGTATTTTTGAACCAGTGTTGGCTACCTCGTCCTCCACCGCCGCTTCCACCTACACCGCCATATCCACCGCCACCTCAACCTCCTACTCCATATGGACCTCGTCCTCCTAGGTCAAAATTATAATTTTTTATTTCAAAGTATTTTATTTTACCACTAGCTTATCCATTAAATTGAATAACTTTTTCCAGAAAGGGCGTATTCTGGGGCATTCCCACCATGTGTGTGGCATTGTGTCGTTGAGTTTCTGAGGTTCTTAATCACTTCCTGTACCACCTCTTCTGAGAAGGGGGCCTCCAGCGCATATATATATATATATATATATATATATATATATATATATATATATATTTTTATGCTATTTTAAGTTATTTCCATATCCACATTTTGTTTGCAGAGCACTTGCCATGATCTTAACAACATTTTGTTGCCATTTGCAGCCCTCTAAGCCCTTTCCATTACTTTTTTAGAGCCATTTTAGTCCTCAAAAGTTCGGGTCCCCATTGACTTCAATGGGGTTCGGGGTCAAGTTCGGTCCCGAACCCAAACTTTTTTCCGACGTTCGGTTGAACCCAAACATCCAGGTGTCTGCTCAACTCTACTTATGATCTTAAATTATTATCATATCTTAGCTATTGATTGAAATCCACCATGTGAGGCATATCGATCGGATTGCTTGCTGAGGTTGATAATTCCTGCTGAAACGGATCATAAAAGATATCAATCATTTATCAAATTCTGTATGGTACCATTACTCAAATTTATAAAAAAAAAATATTTCAAACAGAATAAATTGGGTTGCATGTTGATTCATAGGCAGCTACAGTATAGCCATGAGAGCATCACAATATAGTGAGGCCCGGAAAGCGGAAAAGACAGAAAAGAAAAAGTAGTGCAGGGCCGGGCATGACCATGTGTTTAGGGGAGACAATGCATGGGTTAATATGAAGAGGTTAGAGGGGAGGGGACAGTGAGAAAAGTCCAAGGGGGAGTGGTAATATATAAGGAGGAGGCGGGGCTGGGCTGGGAAACAGAAAGTTGTGGAGAAAGAAATGAGGAGGCAGTTTTTTGCTCTGCTCCTCCAACATGGCTGAGATGTCACTCGGATGAGGGCCTTTATGGATGACCAGGTGAGCGGATGGAGGCTGGGAGGTGAGGGTTGCTGTGCATGCACAGTTTGCAGCCTCTGGCACTCTGTTTTCACCAGGGCCCTCATCTGGGACCATGCGCCAGTCAAGGAGCCCTCTGGGGGGGAACAATCCGGTCCCCCAGCAAAGAATAGCCAGCCGTCTGCCTGAGCAGGGTCTGGGTGGACTCCACGCCACCAGCCCAGCTCGGTGGGCGGGGCAACGGGTCGTTCTGGTGTCGCTTCCCCGCCCATGAATCGCAGGACTACTGCCTCCTCTGCCTGCATCGCTGCGCGGGGAGGAAGGCTTGGCGAGGGAGACTTATTAGTATGGCCATCAGGCTGCTTATACAAAAAAAAAAAGTTTTTTTTAAAGGGGGCGGGGCTCCGTGGGTGGGCGTGGCCTATACCGGCGGCTCGAGATGGCACAAGATGGCGGTGGAAGGACGAGGTTGACCTTCCAGGTCATAGTATGTGAGGGCATGTGTGGAACTGTGGCAGGAGGCGGAGCTTCAGGGGTGAGACAGGCAGTACAATGGAGGGACTCCACGGCCCCCAGGACCTCTTTGCCTGGGGGGCTGATGACACCACCGGTCCTGGTCTGGGACCACAGGTCAGAAGGCGAGCTGACAGTGTGCGAGGAGGAGGAGCCGCAGGAATGCAAGCCAGCGATGGAGGCAAGCAAGGCGGCTGTTGGGGTTCCAGTCAGCCTGGTAAGTCAAATAATGTCTAAATGTTTTTCGTTTAAGTTGCATTGCAGGATTTGTTGGGGGGTTGGAAAAGGGGGTGCAATGTCGGCAGTAGTTGCTCCTCCTTAAACAGAGTTGGTGGATGCTGGCCCACAAGTGGCGGGCGGTGCACTTGCCAGTTTGGGGACAGTGGTGCAGTGGTGGGGTTGTCAGGTAATGGTAAGATGGAGATGGTAAGGATTGCAGATGCAAAATAAATAAATAATAATGTGAGATGTACGGGTGCTTTGAGGGTCCCCTGGGAACACAATTAAGTAGGGGGTCCGGGATACGATTTGAAAAGGCAAGTGTGTGGAGATCTTCTCGTTATGGCCACCTTTAAAAAAAAAAAAAGGGGGGGAATTTACATTTTAAGTGTATAGGGTCAAGCAGGAAGATCAAGGGGAAAAAGGATGAAGGTAAGAGGAGGTACCGATCGCTTTTGCCGAAGGCAGTCGCCATTATGCGATTGTCATGGGGGGAAGAACCCGAACATGGTTCGGCATTGTTCTGTTATATGTAGGCCATTGGTAGGTGCACATGTTAAAAAGGGGGATCTGATTGGCTACGGGATGATGAGCAGTTTAGACCGCGCAGGTCGGTATGGCCGTTTCTTACTGGGGATCAAAGGATAGCGGCTTCTGGATGTGGTTTCTGTAGTAGTAGAGGCAACTATACCCCCCTCAGCTGAAAAGAAAGGGGTGGGTTGGCAGTGCAATGTGAGCTCCTGTCAGTTCAGTTAAACACGAGTGTTAAAAGGGTGGGGGGACCCATCCATTGTATTGTGGCTTCATGTGAGGACAATGTACAGGCGAGCCTAGTCACACAAGGGATGACTTTTGGAAGGGGGTGAAAAGGTTGCAGCCTTTCATAAGTAGATACGGAAATAGCGAGGCTGCTTGCCTCCGGGGTTTTTTAATGGGGTCTACAGTGGGGGTGGTGCCTGAGAAGGAACCAGACAAGTTTTGCCTCGTTTCCCCACTTATCTGTGAAAAAAAAAAAGAGTTCTGTCTTAATCCGATGCGGTGCACTGTGTCCGATACTTCACGTACACAGCTATAAGGTGGGTTAGGTGTGACGGAAAAGGGGCGCCTATGGCAAACTAGGAATCCGTGTTCCACTTGCTTCCAGTTTATTCGGAGGGCTTTGGCTGCTGGATAGATGCTGGCAAGAGGAGTTTTTTTTTTCTTGGAACGGTGCCTGCCCATGGGTTTCTCAATTTAGTGGGCTATGGTTAGATGTTTAGTTCTTTACCGGAGTGGGGGGGGTAGAGACGTGTCGGTGCCTGATTCAATCATACATGGCTTGGACGTTTGTGTGTTGGGCCGCCTTCCTCCGATGTGTGTGCGATTATACTTTATACATTGCAGCAAGGTTCATTAGTGCCATTGGCTGCAAAACACAGGGGGCCGACGAGGGATATTGTACTATTTTGTTCTGGCATTGCGATTGTTTCAGGGGTTACGGAGGGTCATCTGTCGGTGACCAAGTTGGAGGTACTATAGAAGGGGGTGTGGGAGGCCCAGGGATGGCGTGAGGTACAGTTGAGGACTTTGCATTCATTGCTGGGTAAGTTCAATTTCACCTGCCGGTTTTATTCCAATGAGCGGGTTTTTGGCCGACGGCTGTCGTCTGCTACAGTGGGGGTTTCAGGCCCTGGATAATTTAAACAGTTAAATGCGGAACATAGGGAGGGTTAGAAGGTTTGGTACGAGTTCTTGGCCACATATAACGGACGATGGGTGGATGCCAGGTCGATGGGAAAAGAGGTCACGAACACGGCGGGGTAAACAGGTTTGGGGGAAAAATTTCTCTTTCAGGGGCAATAGAGTGAGGAAATTTGGCCCCAAGTTTGTTGGGTGGAAGGGGGGTGTTCATTCGTAAACTTGTGCTATTGTAATTTTTCCAGTGGTTCCGGCTATGGAGCTGGGGTAAGGGTCATGCAGGAACCTGACACGGAGTTGAATTGTGATTATGTGGGTGTGGTTACGTGGTCAACCACATGTCCGCATTGTCACAACTGGTCATACGGTGGCTATGCCATTTTGTGTTGCGTTAGGTGCAGTTGAACATTTTCTATATACTATTCATCTTGCAGGCTTCGGAAACACGGGGGGCTTACTCGTGCATCTATTTTCGGTGGGATAGGTTCAGAGAGTTAGCCGGACACAGAGGGGGAGGAGTTCCCTACTCAGGCTGGATAGGGGAGATGGCATTGGAGTCACCACGGGAGGTAACAGGGCAGTCAGCCAGTGAGTCCACATGGGCGGCTTATGTAAAGGTATGAAAAGGGTGGGTTGTTCGGTGCAGGAGTCTGAGGTCGAACATGGCTGTGTGGGGGGTAAGGTTGTTGGTGGTACTGTGGTTCCAGGAACTTGGTAAACGGGGTTGGTATCTGCCATCGAGCGGAAACTGGTGGGTTTTTGGCTTTTGTTTAACCTGCTCTGCAAGGTGGATTGAAAAAAGGAGTTTGGGTTGGACAATAAAAAAAAAAAAAAAAATGATCAAAGGGTTAGAGGGGTGGAGGTGCTGCTGTTTGTGTTACCAGGATTCAGAGTAATAAAAAAAAATAAAATAAAATTAAAATAAATAAATCATAAAATAATAATAAAAAATAAAAAAAGGGTTAAAACGGTTAGGGAGTTTCTAGGGTTTGGAACAGATGGCATGGGGGGCAGTTCATGTGGCACAAGGCTGGGAAGTATTGGTCGAGGTTCCAGTTTGGGTGGGTGTTCTGAAAATGCCACTGGGACGCAAGGTTGGATGGTGCAGAATACGCTTCACACTCCTTCCACATCGGGGCAGCTTTAGAAGCTGCCAGATATTGGTTGGATGAGGCGGCGGTAAGGAGGAATGGTGGTAGGTGGGAAGCAAAGCGATTACGCACTTACCTATGCCTTCATGTGGTGGTGGAATAAATAATAATAATAAAAAAATAAAGAAATAAAAAATAAAACACACGAGTGGGGGAGTAGTCTGTACATACGAGCTGTGTTGTTGTGGTATGGGGTTACATTGGTTTACTTTAAAGTTGGTGCTGCCTTTGTTTGCCGTTATTTTTTTTTATTTTTTTTGTCCAGATGGAGGACTTATACACCTTGTCTGGATTTTCTTTGTTATCTGTATGTTTGTTGGGGGGGGCCAGGAGAGCAGATGCGAGATCGGTTGGCAGACAGTTGGGTAGTTAGAGGAGGGAGGCATGTGTTCACTGGCTAGGTGTATGGGGGTTGAGGTGCAGCAAGGTGATATGGGAAGTGGAACGTTAGGCGCGGCGGGATAAACCGCCGGCCATTTGGGTTATGCATGCAAGGGGTAATGCTTTTGGGTTCGAATGATCAGGGAGCTGATCTCGGACGTTAAGTCAGATATTTTACGACTTCGTACAGTTGTCTTAGGCCGCGTACACACGCGGGGACTGTTCGCCCAACTTTGTCCGTCAAACAGTTTCAGCAAACAGTCCGCTCAAAATTAGCATGGACGGACATGGCCACACACGACGAACGAACAGTTTGCTGAAACCGTGCGCGATGACGTGAACGGCACGTACGACGGGACAAAAAATACGACGTCTTATACACTGCATTATAACTTTCGGCGTGTAAATCCTTTCTGAGCATGCGCGGAACTTAGTTTGACGAACAAGCCTACACACGAGGGGACTGTTCGCTGAAACAAAGTTTCAGCGGACAGTTTTTCGGAATTTCCGAAAAACCTTGTTCAGCGGACTGTTTGCTGAAACTGTCCGCTGAAAGCCCACACACGAGCGGACTGTCCGCCGAAACACTGTTCAGCGGACAAAGTTGGGCGAACAGTCCCCGCGTGTGTACGCGGCCTAACACTCAGGTGGTGGGGAGGTTGTGGCTCAGAATGGGGGGCCTGGTGATCAGGAAAGTAGAGGTGGAAACTAATGTGGGCCTGTAATTGAGGGTGTTAGAATACACCTCTAGGTAGTGGGGATAGTTTTCTGGGCTCTGGGACTCAAATATGGGATCTAGCGGGCCCCGGGGGTGTGGGGGAGCCCTTAAGGGTAAGGTGTCATCCTTGCGGGCTGTGGCGGTGTTTTGTTGGTCTTTGACGGTGGCAGTAAACATATGTGATGGAAAGGGGTGGGGGGCTCATCGGTAGTATGTGCCCCTCCGGTGTATTCCAGCGAAAGGTTAGGTGGAATACTGTAATGGTTGCACTGCGGGAAGGGGGTTGTCTCCGAGCTGATTATCCGCTGGAGGCCTATCGTGTGGAAAAAGGTCCCGCAGTGTATTGGTGGAATATGTGTTGGAGTTCCGGGGTGCCGTCAAAGACCAACAGACTGGAGTTGAACAAGTTGTTACGGAGGTGATATTTTGGTATATATTTGATATTGGAGTTATTTATATGGTGTGAATAATTAATAGGCTGCTATGGCCAGTTATACTCCAAAATTAAGGTGTGGTCTCATCATTTTAGAAGGGTAAGAAATGGGGATGGTGGAGTACAAGTGGTATAGCAGTAAGAGGCAAGTTGGGTACCTCTGAACTACACTGGTCAAGTTATGCTTTGTGAGGTCAGTGTGGTCACACTGCAGTCTGTTTGTAAAGCACTTTGAAAATGAAAAGAAATGATCTGATTCATAGCCAGGGCCGTTTTTAAGGCAGGGCAAAAGGGGCAGCTGCTCTGGACCCAATCATTGTTGTGGGGCCCAAAGCAGCTGCCTCAGTTGCCGGTTGCCAACTATCCTGGTTTAAATTCCCTTTTCCCTTAAGGTTTTAGTCCTGTGCTGTGTCCCAAAATCTCAGTGTAAAGTGCTGCCACTAATGCTGCATATCTCTGCCTTATTATTGTGTAGAGATGACTCGCCTGTTTACATGTAAATTATCGGCATTCACATGTAAATAGCAGCGACCGGCGGCATTGATATGTATATCATACCCCCCTGAGGTCATATCCACAGTAATCTCTAGCAACCAATCGACAAGCAGAAATCGTGTACTGTAACCTCTAGCAACTAATCAGTGAGTCGTAATGTGTGCTGAAACTTCTAGCAACCAGTCAGTGAGCGGTAATGATACACTGTAACCTCTGGCAACCAATCGCAATAGCTGCCTGATCTGATTCAGTAAACTGATTATGAAAAGTTTTTTGACCAGGGACCAATCAATATTAAAGATGGCCCTGTTCATAGCTATGGGCAATACAAACCTTTCCCTAAGGGCCTGTTCATGGTCATAATCGCTGGTGTGCGCCATGAGAAACAATACTGATGCTCAGATCTCGGTTTATCATACTATTTACTTTTCTCTTTCTACAGAACTTATTGCAAATTCACAAGTGACATTTTAACCTCTTCCCGTCCAGCCGCCACAGTTTTACCGCAGCAGGTTGTCTCCCCTGCACAAAACCACGTTACTGTACGTGGTCTCGCGGGGTCCGGATAGCAGGCACACGCACGGTTGCTGCATAGCAGGGGTACCGATGCTCATGGCTGACGGTCGCGATGACTGTTGGCCACAAGTGATCATGACCAGGAGACACAAAACAGGGATGAGTGTGTGTAAACAAACACTTCCCTGGTTCTGTTATGACAGGACTGACAGATTGTGTGTTCCTATTAGCTAGGAACCACGATCCGTCACTTCCTTTAGTCAGTCCCCTCCCCTTTCAGTTAGAATCACCTCCCAGGGAACACAGTTAACCCCTTCACCAGCCGCCAGTGTTAACCCCTTCACTGCCAGTGACATTTTTACAGCAAACAATGCATTTTTAATCGCACTGATTGGTGTATTAATGCCAATGGTTCCAAAAATGTGTCAATATTGTCCGATGTGTCCGGCATAATGTCACAGTCACAATAAAAATCGCAGATCACCACCATTACGAGTAAAAAAAATAAATAAATAATAATAATGCTATAAATCTATCCCCTATTTTATAGACACTATAACTTTTGCGCAAACCAATCAATATACGCTTATTGCGATTTTTTTTATTTTTTTTTTTACCAAAAATATGTAGAAGTATACATATCGGCCTAAACTGAGGAAAAAACAGTTACGTACCGGTAACGTTCTTTCCCGGAGTCTTTCAGGACAGCCACCTGAAAGACCTTGGCTCCTCCCCTCTTTAGGAAACACCTGCGTCAGCCTTATAAATTTCCTCCTCCCCTGCTGCTCCTCAGTTCTTTAAAGAGCACCTCCAGTTTGCTGGAGAGACACAAGAACATATGATAAACATAATCATATCACATTTCCTGTAAGGAAATCTTTACGTCTTGATACACATATGGGTGGGTACCCGGCTGTCCTGAAAGACTCCGGGAAAGAACGTTACTGGTACGTAACTTCGTTTTTCCCTAATCGTCTTTCAGGACAGCCACCTGAGAGGATAACCGAGCACTTACCCTTAGGGTGGGACTACAGCTTGCAAGACTTTGCGTCCAAAGGCCTGATCTTCAGCTGACCATAAGTCCACTCTATAGTGTCTTTTACGAAAGTGGCGAAGCTGGACCATGTTGCCGCTTTACAAATCTGTTCCGGCGTTGCTCCAGCTCTCTCTGCCTGCGATGCCGCCATTGCCCTTGTGGAGTGTGCCCTGATTCCTTCTGGAGTCTGCATACTGCCTAACTCGTAAGCCTGTTCTATGGCTTCTCTTAGCCACCTGGCTATTGTGCTTTTTGAAGCTTTGTGCCCTAACTTAGCCCCTGAATACAAAACAAATAAAGATTCTGTCTTTCTAATCGCTTTTGTTGCTTCTAAATAATGTAAGATGTATCTCCTGACATCTAAATTATGGAATTTCACTTCCTGTTCCTGCACAGGATTAGGATCAACTCTTTCTGGAAAAACTGAAGTGCGAACCATACTGCCTTCAATTCTCTCCAATTGGATGACCTCCTCCACTCTTCCTTCCCCCAAGTCCCTTGTGTTATCTGGGAGTCTAAATGTGCCCCCCATCCTGTACCACTTGCATCTGTGGTTAGGATTCAGGAAACGGGTAGGATCGCCCTTTGTTTATATTTCCTGCCCTTCTCTACCACCATAAGGTCTTTTTTATTTTTGCTGGTATTAACACCTGCGTATCCAGCGACTCTTGCCTGTGATCCCATGTTTCCAATAGGAACCTCTGTAATGGCCGAAAATGCAGACTTGTCCACTGTACCGCTGGGATTGCGGATGTTAGCAACCCTAGAGATGACATTACTTTCCTTATTGAGCATGGCAGATTGGTCTGCATAATTCCTATTTCTTTCTGAATGTTTTCTATTTTCTCCTTGGGTAGAAAAACTTTCTCTAAGAATGTCCTTGTGTATCTGAGGTCTTCTAACAACCTTCCGGGAGTTTTTGCGAACAAGAGGAGGTCGTTTAAATAGGCAATGATGGATATGCCCTTTAGACGCAATGGTGCCAGAGCCTCCACCAGGATCTTTGTAAAAATTCTGGGCGAAGAAGATAGGCCGAAGGGTAGAGCCTGGAATTGAAGGTGTATGGTTTCTTTCCCTGTTTCTATCGCTAACCTTAGAAACTTCTGATAACTTTGATGTATTGGTACATGTAGGTATGCGTCCTTTAAATCTAGTGAAACCATATAACAGTTTGGGGGTAACAGAGCCTTTACTGAGTATATGGAATCAATTCTGAATCTTTTGTAAGTTATGGATAGATTCAAAGGCTTGAGGTTGAGGATTGGCCTGACCTTCCCTGAAGGTTTCTGTACCCCAAAAATGTGGGAGTAGAAGCCCTGTCCTTATTCTCCTCTTGGTACTTTGGTGATTACCCCTTATTTCTTGAAGTCCTTTTATGGAACTCATTAACCCTCTGGCTATTCCTCTGTCTTTTGGCAGTTTGGTAGCGTAAAGTCTGTTTTGGGGGCGATCTTGAGAACTCTAGACAGTAACCTTCCCTTATTTTCCTCAAGATAAACTGATTGGATGATATTTTTTTCCCATTGTGAGATGAAGGCCCCCAGTCTTCCTCCCACTGAGATAACTTCATTGCTTATTACAGGTTTGCTCAGAAGGACGAAAAATCACTCCTCCCTTGCTTTTTCCCTTCTGGACCCAAGGCTTTCTCTGGTTGTCTGCTTTGGGTGTTGAGAAACGGGCTCTGGTATCCCCTCTTTGTCTCTTTTTATTTTGCTGAGGTTGCCCCCACGGTACTTTACATTTCAGCGGAAACGCTTTCTTTTTATCCGCTGTACGGTCCAGAACCTTTTCTAAACCTGGCCCAAACAGCAGGTCCCCTATAAACGGGATCCCGCACAATTTGGCATTGGATGCGCAGTCCCCCTGCCATATCTTTAGCCATAGGGCCCGTCTGGTAGAATTGGCTAGAGCCGAAGATCTGGCTGTCATGCGTACCAGCTCTGCCAATGCATCTGCAATATACGCAAGAAAAAAACCCACAACATTAACACTGCCATACTCCTACCAATGCAGGTGAACAGTATCTATCATGTGGGCTACCCTCACCAGGGACCCCATGAACCACCCTCTGACACTGGAGGGACCCTACCAACCCCCCCTTTTTCTCACCCCTTTACCCATGTACCCTTGATGGGGGGGAGGCAGGTTGCTAGTGGTTTAGGGCAGGGGAGATCCACCCCAGGTTCCCCTTACCTTACTATGGCTGGAGCTGGTCTCTGCTGGAGCAGTGTCCTTTGCCTCTGCGTCCGACATGCTGGTGACACCACCGGAGCCTCCGCTGTCTCTACAGCGTTTGCGGCTCCTCTCCAGCCCATGCCTGATGCCAGTTCATCCTTCGCGGCCTGAAACCAAAAGCCACGATCCCGGAAGTACATGCCCCCTTCGCCGAACGTGACATCACCCGCCACTGGCGCCGCTGTTCAAAATACCCGGCAAGATGCGTTGAAGGGCATGAGACGGCCGGCGTGTACCTCCCTGCACCACCCTCGGAGCTGAACCCGCGTCCCCCGACCTCTAACTGCGCTCAGCGATGCGGGGGCGGCATACAATGTCAGTCTTACTTTTTCCCAGCAGCCTCTGCTGTTTTTTAGGACATCTGGGTTTCCTTGGTGTCTCCCCTCTGGAGGAAACACAAAAAACTGAGGAGCAGCAGGGGAGGAGCAAATTTTATAAGGCTGATGCAGGTGTTTCCTGAAAGAGGGGAGGAGCCAAGGTCTCTCAGGTGGCTGTCCTGAAAGACGATTGGGGGAAAATCGTTTTTTTTTATATACAGGCATACCCCGCTTTTATGTAAACAATGGGGTTTATTTACTAAAGCTGGAAAGTGCAAAATCAGGCTCTCTTCTACATAGAAACCAATGAGCTTCCAGGTTTTATTACCAAAGCTTAATTGAACAAGCTGGGGTTAGAAGCTCATTGGTTTCTATGCAGAAGTGAGCCTGGTTTTGCACTTTCCAGCTTTAGTAAATAAACCCCATTGTGTACTTAAAAGTGGGGTATGCCTGTAATTTTTAGGGGATATTTATTATAGCAAAAGTAAAAAAATTATGTGTTGTTTTTTTTTTTTTTTTTTTTCAAAATTGTCGCTCTTTTTTTGTTTATATCGCAAAAAATAGAAACTGCAGAGGTGATCAAATACCAACAAAAGAAAGCTCTATTTGTGGGAAAAAAAAGGATGTCAATTTTGTTTGGGTACAATGTTGCACAACCGCTCAATTGTCAGTTAAAACGATGCAGTGCCGAATCGCAAATAGTGCTCTGGTCAGGAAGGGGGTAAAATCTTCAGAGACTGAAGTGGTTAATAGAGGTTTATTCACAGCAGTGCCGTTCCAGTGTGGTAGTTTGTGTCGTAACCCACTGCTCTGAAAAAAGTAACGCATGCGGTACTTTTTGTCAGCATACACCACAGGTGTGAACTGACACTATTGTAAGCAAGGCATTTTGTTTACCCATGCATTAGGGCTGCACAGGAAATAATGTCTAGTGTAGCTCCAATGCCTCATGCACATGGGTGTATTAAAATACTCCTATGTACACTTCCAGGAGCTGGCTGAAAAATTGGACTTAAAAAATGCAAATTTTTGTGCATAATTGCATGCGTATATATGCGTGTTTACAGGTTGTTGTGCTTTTAAGGACATTTTCCCACACAATATTTACTAAGTAATTTTTAACGAAGATATTTTTAAGATACAGAATCAGTCTATATGACACAGTCTATATATGTGAAACTTATTCACGGAGACGAGTGATCATACAAAATAGCTACATTTATTGGTTGACAGAAAACAAATATTTACATGAAATATTAAAATACAGATTACATTACTTGATCATTTTGACAATTTCTGGGAACACCCTCAAACTGGGCGTAGTAGTACCTTGGACACAATTATCACCATTATCATTTCTCGGTAGAATCAATAACCTTTTGATAATTGACAATTAAACAGAATGTCTGTATTTCACACATCCAACCGTTACTATACTGCAGGTAAGTAAGTGGTTAACAATGTGAAATAAATTAGACATTTGTTTGTCAATAAAATTGGCATCTATGCAAAAAGAAATGTATGAAAAATTTAATTTAGAGAAAAATCTAAAAGGCGGTTATTGATTCGGGAGAAGTATTTCAATAATAGAATATTCAAAAACATCAATATTTAAAAGAACATAAAATAGATGATAAACATATATTTACCCATTTCCAATATGGCTATTAGTGTGGAGTATTAGTTACCAGGAATTTTAAGATGGCTGCCGTGGCTTCAACATTCCAAGGAGCAGGGATCTTCATGAATGTAAAATGTGTATTCATGCATGTCTTCCAGTGTCCCTTCTCAGGGGGGGTCCCTAAGCTTCCCCCTGACTCTCTCCCCCCAGCTCTCCTCCGAGCTTCCTCCTCTTCTCCCTCTTTCTAGTTTCTTAAATATCCTTTTAAACAAAAGGATCATAAAATTATACTAAGTTCTGCCCAGAGGGTATGTGTTCCCCCCTCATTGGCCGGCAGACTTAATGGTTAGCTTTTCCGGGAGTCTCGTGATTTTAAGGTAATAGCACCTTCCACCACCAGGTGTCTCACCTATGTTTGGTGTTTTATTTCTTTAAGTGAATATTTTTCTAATTCTGTAATATGTGTTCCTTATTTATATGTTCTAACGAATATATTCGAGTGTTCAAGAATTAGGGCATAATGTAAAATACTCTTTAACATAAAGTTCAATAATCACTTGCATAAATTGTTGATATATATGTATATCAATGTATATCTGTTAATCTTTAGTCCGTTTAGAAAGGACACAGGTTAGATATATCACAAACAATATCACATACAATTATTATTGATATAGATCCATGTATAATTTGGGGTATCCAATCAATATTTGTTTATCTAAACATAGGTTAAATTCTTATACAATTATAATCATGATTTATGTTTTTTATAATACTAATTTGTTGCTAAAACACTTCTACTTATGATCACACTTTCATATATAATCTCTCCATGACTAAATTTCCCAGATCATTAGATACCAAACCACAATATCTCCTTTTTGTGACCTATATATATAATTTGAATGGCTTAGAAAAATATTGATGATACTGGGGTATATGAATCTTACAGCAGGTTTTGAGATGAACTCTATAGTAAGATATCATATCCCGGCTTCTCATATACGTATATTATGATATAAAAATGCACACAATTTTCAATGTTTTCTTGTAGTGTCTTCAATGGCCTTCAGGATTAGTGATGGACGAACTTCCGACGGGACGTTTCGCGAACGCGAAACGCGAACGGACACAAACGTTCGCGAAAACGACCGTTCGCCGCGGGCTCCATTGACTTCAATGGGAGGCGAATTTCGCAAACCTTTAGGTCGAATTTGCGGCCACGGGGTAATTATTAGGGGGTAGCACGTAGTCCCACCACCTGGACAATAGCATAATACATGTATGAGGTGAATTTGGGATCGATAACTACAAGCATTTTTTTTTTATTTGGGAAATTGTTCTGACAATTCAGGACTATGGAGCTAATGAAGGCAATGGAGGAGAGGGAAGGTCAGGGACCAGGGTAGGCAAACAAGAGGGTGCAGGAGATACAGAGCACTGACAGCAGCACCGTAATACAGAGCACTGACATCAGCACCGTGACATACAGCGCTGACAGCAGCTCCGTGACATACAGCGCTGACAGCAGCTCCGTGACATACAGCGCTGACAGCAGCTCCGTGACATACAGCGCTGACAGCAGCTCCGTGACATACAGCGCTGACAGCAGCTCCGTGACATACAGCGCTGACAGCAGCTCCGTGACATACAGCGCTGACAGCAGCTCCGTGACATACAGCGCTGACAGCAGCTCCGTGACATACAGCGCTGACAGCAGCTCCGTGACATACAGCGCTGACAGCAGCTCCGTGACATACAGCGCTGACAGCAGCTCCGTGACATACAGCGCTGACAGCAGCTCCGTGACATACAGCGCTGACAGCAGCTCCGTGACATACAGCGCTGACAGCAGCTCCGTGACATACAGCGCTGACAGCAGCTCCGTGACATACAGCGCTGACAGCAGCTCCGTGACATACAGCGCTGACAGCAGCTCCGTGACATACAGCGCTGACAGCAGCTCCGTGACATACAGCGCTGACAGCAGCTCCGTGACATACAGCGCTGACAGCAGCACCGTGACATACAGCGCTGACAGCAGCTCCGTGACATACAGCGCTGACAGCAGCTCCGTGACATACAGCGCTGACAGCAGCACCGTGACATACAGCGCTGACAGCAGCTCCGTGACATACAGCGCTGACAGCAGCTCCGTGACATACAGCGCTGACAGCAGCTCCGTGACATACAGCGCTGACAGCAGCTCCGTGACATACAGCGCTGACAGCAGCTCCGTGACATACAGCGCTGACAGCAGCTCCGTGACATACAGCGCTGACAGCAGCTCCGTGACATACAGCGCTGACAGCAGCTCCGTGACATACAGCGCTGACAGCAGCTCCGTGACATACAGCGCTGACAGCAGCTCCGTGACATACAGCGCTGACAGCAGCTCCGTGACATACAGCGCTGACAGCAGCTCCGTGACATACAGCGCTGACAGCAGCTCCGTGACATACAGCGCTGACAGCAGCACCGTAAGCAGCCCCAGGAGGAAGTCAGCACAGCACAGGGATGGTGTGATCCCCTCATAATAAGAACCCCCAGGAGGAAGTCAGCACAGCACAGGGATGGTGGGAGCCCCTCATAATAAGAACACCCAGGAGGAAGTCAGCACAGCACAGGGATGGTGGGAACCCCTCATAATAAGCAGCCCCAGTAGAAATATGACACCGCTCAACCTCTTCAAAGAGGAGGGTAGGGGCATATAGTACGGTGTGCTTTTTTGGGTCAGGGAAGTGAGCCAAATGAATTAAGAAGGTCTGTGTGCTTGATTCCAAAAATTGTTTATAGACATATACATGGTCTACTGATCACATGTGTTGAATTCCTCCGAGATCCATGCCTCATTCATTTTTAGAAATGTGAGGTAGTTAACACTGTGGTGAGCTAGGCGAGTACGCTTATCGGTCACAATCCCCCCTGCTGCGCTGAACGTCCTTTCGGACAGGACACTGGATGAGGGGCAAGCCAACAGTTCGATTGCAAATTGGGCAAGCTCTGGCCAGAGGTCAAGCCTGCCCACCCAGTAGTCTAGGGGTTCATCACTCCTCAGAGCGTCCACATCGGCCGTTAACCCAATGTAGTCGGACACCTGACGGTCTAGGCGTTCCCTGATGCTGGATCCGGATGACACCTGTCGATGGGTCGGCTGAAAGAATGACCTCATATCCGAAGTCACCAACACATCTTCAAACCGGCCTCTTCTTGCAGGCGCTGTTGGATTGGTACCCGCAAATCCTTCTCTGGGAGTGGGAATTGCTCCTCTGCCAGCGCACGCAAAAGCAGAATGCAGCATTTCTCGAAGCAAGGCCTGGAAGTGCTGCATTCTGACAGCCCTCTGCGACGGCGGTAACATTTCCGCCATTTTGTGTTTGTACCGGGGGTCTAAGTACGTTGCCACCCAGTACTGGTCCTTGACCCTCATGCTTTTTATACGGGGGTCCCTATTAAAACACTGGAGCATGAAGGCCCCCATTTGCACTAAAGTGGAAGCGGTGTGGTGGCCTGGCTCCTGCTCATCATCCAGGATAATGTCGTCCTCTTCATTCTCCTCTCCCCATCCTCGCACAACAGGGATCCCAGAAAGGTTTAAAGCATGCTCTTCTTGCTCCTGCTCATCCGCCCCGGCACCATCCTCCTCTGACTCCTCATCAGACTCCTGTTGTTGACTTGTCTCAGATAGAGTAGCCCCCCCTGGGAATTCATCCAGCATTGCGACTTCCTCATCTTCCCGCTCCTGCTCCTCCACAGCCTGATCAATGACACGACGCAATGCACGCTCCAGAAAGAAGGCATAAGGTACCATGTCACTGATGGCGCCATGGCTGCGACTGACCAGTTTGGTGATCTCCTCAAATGGCCGCAGAAGTCTGCATGTGTCGCGCATGAGCAGCCACTGGCGCGGTGAAAAAAAACCCAGCTCCCCAGAACCGTTTCTTTCGCAGAGTTCATACAGGTAGACGTTAACTGCACGTTTCTGCTGGAGCAGCCTATCAAGCATATAGAAGGTTGAGTTCCATCGCGTCGGGCAATCGCAAATAAGACGTCTGACCGGCAGATGGTGTCGCCGCTGAATGTCAGCAAGGCGAGCCATGGCCGTGTAAGATCTTCTGAAATGGGCCGAGATTTTCCTTGCCTGCCGCAAGATGTCCTGGACCCCAGGGTATTTGACAAGGAATCGCTGCACGACCAAGTTTAAGACGTGTGCCATGCACGGCACGTGCGTGATTTTGCCCTGTTTCAATGCGCTAAGCAGATTGGCACCGTTGTCACACACCACTTTACCAACTGTCAAATTGAGCGGTGTTAGCCACTCATCTGCCTGTGAACGCAAAGCTGAAAGGAGTGCCGGGCCAGTGTGGCTCTTTGCTTCCAGGCACAACAGACGCAGCACGGCATGGCAACGTCTCACCTGGCATGTGGAATAGGTTCTGGGGAGCTTGGGCGGTGCAGTGGAAGAGACGCTAGCAGCGGAAAAGGAGGAGGCAGCTGAGGAGGAGAGGGAGGAGGATGGAGTAGGAGGAGGAGAAGAAGAGTCAGGCCTGCATGCAATCCGTGGCGGTAAAACCAAATCTACACGGGTGCCACGGGTTACATGCTTGACGGCCGTCAGAAGGTTCACCCAGTGGGCAGTAAAACTGATATACCTTCCCTGCCCGTGTTTGCTAGACCACGTGTCTGTGGTCAGATGTATCTTGGCACCGACACTGTGTGCCAGAGATACATTCACTTGCCGCTGAACATGGCCATATAGCTCTGGGATGCCCTTCTCTGAGAAATACTTCCTTCCTGGGACCTTCCATTGTGGTGTTCCAATGGCCACAAATTTGCGAAAGGCCTCCGAGTCCACCAGTTTATATGGCAGTAGTTGGCGGGCTATGAGTTCTGACAAGCCAGCCGCCAACCGTTGGGCAAGAGGGTTATCCGGCGTCATCATTTTTTTACGCTCAAACATTAGGCCCACGGAAGCCTGCCTTTTTGCAGAAAAATGTGAGCTTGGCGTGATGGAAGGTGGAGTGGAGGACAATTGTGAGGAGAGAGGAGAAGGAGAAGTAGAAGACGAGGCTGGACGGTGAGAGCCTGCAGTGTGGCTTTGTGTGTTCCGTTGCTCCCACTGGGCTCGGTGATGGCTGCTCATGTGCCTTCTTAAGGCGGTCGTCCCTAGGTGAGTATTGGGCTTACCGCGACTAACGCGTTGACTGCAAAGATTGCAGATGGCAACGCTATTGTCAGCAGCGGACACGTTAAAAAAAGCCCACACTGCGGAGCCATGTGCCGGTGTCCTGGGAGCGCCAGATGTGACCGTACATGGTCGATGACTCGCTCCTGATACATTTGCAGTCTGCTTTGTCCCTGCTGTGCAATGTAAGTCATTGCTGCTTCTCCTCCCTATCTGCTGGTCCATATCTCCCTCTGAACTCCCCTCCTCTTCCTCTCTTGTGGGCACCCACGTGACATCACTAGACACGTCATCATCAACGTCACCTTCCCCACCGCTATAAGTAGAGTAGGCAGCAACACCGGGGACCAACCTCCTCCTTGGGCTGATCTGGGTACTGGCGTCAGACTGCTGAGTAGCGCTTGTT
Source organism: Lithobates pipiens (assembly GCF_037356315.1). Taxonomy (NCBI): domain Eukaryota; kingdom Metazoa; phylum Chordata; class Amphibia; order Anura; family Ranidae; genus Lithobates; species Lithobates pipiens. The sequence goes on from NW_027507791.1 coordinate 182,154,216, forward strand.
GCTACCTCCTCTTCCTGATCCAATACCAAGAGTGGCTGCGCATCAGAAATGTCCTCTTGATATGGATCGGAAAATAATTCCAGTGACTCAAGCGGAAGGTATGTGGTGGTGGTGGTGGTGGTCGTGTTGTTGGTGGTAGTGTCTTTGGGGGTGCACATAGCAGAGAGTGAAGAAGAGGGTGCAGATCGAGAGGATGAGGAGGGTGCAGAAGAGTAAGGCTGAGCGAGCCACTCAACCAAGTCTGGTGCATCCTTTAAAGTAATTGAACGCACCTTCTGCAACTTCCCACTTTGGCTCAAGCCTGTTGCTCCTGCCCTACCCCTACCACCCCTGCGGAAGGGCCTGCCTCTTCCTCTGCATGTCATTTTTTAAATGACCCTGTGACAAAACTCTTAGTCCCTATACCGCTGAAGGACTGCTGCAGTATAGGTGAGCGGTCAGCAGTGGTGCACGTCAACCCTATCTATTGTGGACCTATAGCGGTCCTTACAGAACAGCAGACTGTACCGCACTCAAGCCTATGTACCGTAGCACCCTATACCAAGTTACCAGTCCTTATAAGAACTTTTGTGGACCAAGCAGGTTGTGTATTAGTGTTTAGCAGACTGTACGTCAGTCCCTATACCGCTGAAGGACTGCTGCAGTATAGGGCAGCGGTCAGCAGTGGTGCACGTCAACCCTATCTATTGTGGACCGATAGCGGTCCTTACAGAACAGCAGACTGTACCGCACTCAAGCCTATGTACCGTAGCACCCTATACCAAGTTACCAGTCCTTATAAGAACTTTTGTGGACCAAGCAGGTTGTGTATTAGTGTTTAGCAGACTGTACGTCAGTCCCTATACCGCTGAAGGACTGCTGCAGTATAGGGCAGCGGTCAGCAGTGGTGCACGTCAACCCTATCTATTGTGGACCGATAGCGGTCCTTACAGAACAGCAGACTGTACCGCACTCAAGCCTATGTACCGTAGCACCCTATACCAAGTTACCAGTCCTTATAAGAACTTTTGTGGAACAAGCAGGTTGTGTGTTAGTGATTAGCAGACTGTACGTCAGTCCCTATACCAATGAAGGACTGCTGCAGTATAGGGCAGCGGTCAGCAGTAGTGCACGGCAACCCTATGTATTGTGGACCGATAGCGGTCCTTACAGAACAGCAGACTGTACCGCACTCAAGCCTATGTACCGTAGCACCCTATACCAAGTTACCAGTCCTTATAAGAACTTTTGTGGACCAAGCAGGTTGTGTATTAGTGTTTAGCAGACTGTACGTCAGTCCCTATACCGCTGAAGGACTGCTGCAGTATAGGGCAGCGGTCAGCAGTGGTGCACGTCAACCCTATGTATTGTGGACCGATAGCGGTCCTTACAGAACAGCAGACTGTAACGCACTCAGGCCTATGTACCGTAGCACCCTATACCAAGTTACCAGTCCTTATAAGAACTTTTGTGGACCAAGCAGGTTGTGTGTTAGTGATTAGCAGACTGTACGTCAGTCCCTATACCAATGAAGGACTGCTGCAGTATAGGGCAGCGGTCAGCAGTAGTGCACGGCAACCCTATGTATTGTGGACCGATAGCGGTCCTTACAGAACAGCAGACTGTAACGCACTCAGGCCTATGTACCGTAGCACCCTATACCAAGTTACCAGTCCTTATAAAAACTTTTGTGGACCAAGCAGGTTGTGTGTTAGTGTTTAGCAGACTGTGCGTCAGTCCCTATACCGCTGAAGGACTGCTGCAGTATAGGGCAGCGGTCAGCAGTGGTGCACGTCAACCCTATCTATTGTGGACCGATAGCGGTCCTTACAGAACAGCAGACTGTACCGCACTCAAGCCTATGTACCGTAGCACCCTATACCAAGTTACCAGTCCTTATAAGAACTTTTGTGGACCAAGCAGGTTGTGTATTAGTGTTTAGCAGACTGTACGTCAGTCCCTATACCGCTGAAGGACTGCTGCAGTATAGGGCAGCGGTCAGCAGTGGTGCACGTCAACCCTATGTATTGTGGACCGATAGCGGTCCTTACAGAACAGCAGACTGTAACGCACTCAGGCCTATGTACCGTAGCACCCTATACCAAGTTACCAGTCCTTATAAGAACTTTTGTGGACCAAGCAGGTTGTGTGTTAGTGATTAGCAGACTGTACGTCAGTCCCTATACCAATGAAGGACTGCTGCAGTATAGGGCAGCGGTCAGCAGTAGTGCACGGCAACCCTATGTATTGTGGACCGATAGCGGTCCTTACAGAACAGCAGACTGTAACGCACTCAGGCCTATGTACCGTAGCACCCTATACCAAGTTACCAGTCCTTATAAAAACTTTTGTGGACCAAGCAGGTTGTGTGTTAGTGTTTAGCAGACTGTGCGTCAGTCCCTATACCGCTGAAGGACTGCTGCAGTATAGGGCAGCGGTCAGCAGTGGTGCACGTCAACCCTATCTATTGTGGACCGATAGCGGTCCTTACAGAACAGCAGACTGTACCGCACTCAAGCCTATGTACCGTAGCACCCTATACCAAGTTACCAGTCCTTATAAGAACTTTTGTGGACCAAGCAGGTTGTGTATTAGTGTTTAGCAGACTGTACGTCAGTCCCTATACCGCTGAAGGACTGCTGCAGTATAGGGCAGCGGTCAGCAGTGGTGCACGTCAACCCTATGTATTGTGGACCGATAGCGGTCCTTACAGAACAGCAGACTGTAACGCACTCAGGCCTATGTACCGTAGCACCCTATACCAAGTTACCAGTCCTTATAAGAACTTTTGTGGACCAAGCAGGTTGTGTGTTAGTGATTAGCAGACTGTACGTCAGTCCCTATACCAATGAAGGACTGCTGCAGTATAGGGCAGCGGTCAGCAGTAGTGCACGGCAACCCTATGTATTGTGGACCGATAGCGGTCCTTACAGAACAGCAGACTGTAACGCACTCAGGCCTATGTACCGTAGCACCCTATACCAAGTTACCAGTCCTTATAAAAACTTTTGTGGACCAAGCAGGTTGTGTGTTAGTGTTTAGCAGACTGTGCGTCAGTCCCTATACCGCTGAAGGACTGCTGCAGTATAGGGCAGCGGTCAGCAGTGGTGCACGTCAACCCTATCTATTGTGGACCGATAGCGGTCCTTACAGAACAGCAGACTGTACCGCACTCAAGCCTATGTACCGTAGCACCCTATACCAAGTTACCAGTCCTTATAAGAACTTTTGTGGACCAAGCAGGTTGTGTATTAGTGTTTAGCAGACTGTACGTCAGTCCCTATACCGCTGAAGGACTGCTGCAGTATAGGGCAGCGGTCAGCAGTGGTGCACGTCAACCCTATGTATTGTGGACCGATAGCGGTCCTTACAGAACAGCAGACTGTAACGCACTCAGGCCTATGTACCGTAGCACCCTATACCAAGTTACCAGTCCTTATAAGAACTTTTGTGGACCAAGCAGGTTGTGTGTTAGTGATTAGCAGACTGTACGTCAGTCCCTATACCAATGAAGGACTGCTGCAGTATAGGGCAGCGGTCAGCAGTAGTGCACGGCAACCCTATGTATTGTGGACCGATAGCGGTCCTTACAGAACAGCAGACTGTAACGCACTCAGGCCTATGTACCGTAGCACCCTATACCAAGTTACCAGTCCTTATAAAAACTTTTGTGGACCAAGCAGGTTGTGTGTTAGTGTTTAGCAGACTGTGCGTCAGTCCCTATACCGCTGAAGGACTGCTGCAGTATAGGGCAGCGGTCAGCAGTAGTGCACGGCAACCCTATGTATTGTGGACCGATAGCGGTCCTTACAGAACAGCAGACTGTAACGCACTCAGGCCTATGTACCGTAGCACCCTATACCAAGTTACCAGTCCTTATAAGAACTTTTGTGGACCAAGCAGGTTGTGTGTTAGTGATTAGCAGACTGTACGTCAGTCCCTATACCAATGAAGGACTGCTGCAGTATAGGGCAGCGGTCAGCAGTAGTGCACGGCAACCCTATGTATTGTGGACCGATAGCGGTCCTTACAGAACAGCAGACTGTACCGCACCCAAGCCTATGTACCGTAGCACCCTAGACAGACCAAGTTACCAGTCCTGATAAAGAGCTTTGTGGAACAAGTGAGTTGTGAATGATTAGCAGACTGCAGCAGAAGGGCAGCAGTCAAGTATAATATTCTTTCTATATTTGGAAGAAAGAATATTATACGTGTACAAGCCTATTACCGTACCACTGATACCAGTCCTGAAAAGAACCTTTGTGGAACTAATAGTAACAGCAAGTCTTTAAAATTATCCTCACTGCCTGACACACTGCTTCCTGCCTGTCCCTATACAAATTGGCAAAAAAGAGTAGGCTGGAACGATTAGCTGGAACAGCTCTTTTGTGGACCTGATAGTAACAGCTAATGATGATGATGATGATGATGATGAAGAAAGACTAATCTGGCTGAGCTGTCCCTAAAATAGCAGCATACAGCGCTCTGTCCCTTTATCTAAACTGACAAAAGAAACTCAGGCTGCTGACCTAACACCTATACCAGTCCTGAAAAGAACTTTTGTGTACCAAATAGCTAGCGTTTTCTCTGTCCCTACTCCACACAGGATCCTTTCCCTACAGTGACAGAAGAAAGAATGTAAAATGGCCACCGGATCGGGTGTATTTATAGGTTAGGGGGAATGTCCAAGTGTCCATGAGCTGTCATGTCTCAATTGGTTGTCCTGTAACACATGATAAACGTGTCACGAAAGGTTAAAGTTCTTGTATACATTAAACACGTAAGTCCGCCGGGGCGAACGACGGAAAAAGGCGTTCGAACCCGCGGACGGCGAAAGTCGGAAATTCGCCGCGAAACGACCGCCGGGCGAACCGTTCGGCCATCACTATTCAGGATACCATTCCACTGTTTACTTTTCTAATAGAGGTGTCTTATTGCCCTGTGGGGGAGATCTCCATTTAATATCTTAGCCATTGTCTCATGAGAAGCTAGGACAACACTGACTACTTGGCTTATTGATCTTTCACTTTCTGAGACAATGGGATATTTGTTCTGGTCATTCAGGTTTAATGGCTGTTGGTCACAGGTACTCCAAAGCATAACCCAAACCTTGTCCTATCTATTTGCGTGGTTGTGTACTACCCAAACAGTCTTTTTACTTACGCACAATGGGGTTCTATAGTTGAGGGTTATTTCCATGTGATAAATACTTATGCAAGTTTGGCCTTCTCACTCTAACCAACAAAATAAGTAAACAGCTTTTTTTTTGGTGACAGAAGATACCATTGTTTCAGCGAGTTTCTGTCCCAATGCATGCTTGTAAAAGTTTTCAATAGTTAATGTAGTGATCATGTATTTTGTGTTCTTCAAGAGGGTAATAGTTCAATGATAGCAACATTGTAGATCATCTGTTCCTAAGGCCTAAACCATCTCACCTCTTTGACAGTAAATATGAATGTATTATTATTATTTTTTTTTAATGAATTCACAACAAGGTGTATGGCATTTAGAAGCACAAGTGCGTAAACTCTTTCTGTTGGCCAGAATATCGATGTATTCTAGCCACTAGAATGCATTTCTGCACATTTATGCGTATTTACATGCATTTATGTGCATAAATTATGCCTGTAAGTGCCTTTCCAAATTTAGATTTTTTTTCTTTGTCCCTGAATGCTGTTAAGGCCTCATTCACATGGGGTGTACTCTAGCGTATGCCCATGCAGGGCTGTGTATACCTATATGGGGATGCACAGGTGTTTAGAGAGCACTGACACCAGCACCGTGATATACAGCACTGACACCAGCACCGTGATATACAGCACTGACACCAGCACCGTGATATACAGCACTGACACCAGCACCGTGATATACAGCACTGACACCTGCACCGTAAGCAGCCCCAGGAGGAAGTCAGCACAGCACAGGGATGGTGAACTTTACAAACCTACAGGTCATATTTGCAGCCACAAAATAATTACTAGCTGTGCACACATAGTCCCACCACATGGCCAATGACATAACACATGTATGAGGTGAATCTGGGATCGACAACTACAAGCATTCTTTTTTTTATATGTGAAATTCAGAAAATTCAGGAATCTTGAGATAATGGAGGTGAGGGAAGGTGAGGGTAGGTAAAGAAGAGGGTGCATGAGATGATCACCAGCACCAGCACCATGATATAGAGCACTGACACCTGCACCGTGATTATGCTCATTATGAGGGGCTCCCACCATGCCTGTGCTGTGCTGACATCCTCCTGGGGCTGCTTATTATGAGGGGCTCCCACCATCCCTGTGCTATGCTGACTTCCTCCTGGGGCTGCTTATTATGAGGGGCTCCCACCATCCCTGTGCTATGCTGACTTCCTCCTGGGGCTGCTTACGGTGCAGGTGTCAGTGCTGTATATCACGGTGCTTGTGTCAGTGCTTTATGTCACGCTGCTGATGTCAGTGCTCTCTATCACGGTGCTGGTGTCAGATCACTCTATCACGGTGCAGGTGTCAGTGCTGTATATCACGGTGCAGGTGTCAGTGCTGTATGTCACGCTGCTAATGTCAGTGCTCTCTAGAGGTTGACCGAATAAAAAGGGCTCACTTGCGTTTGAAAGACCTCTGCGCAAATACCCCGTCACATAAAATATTGCAACAACTGCTATTTTATTCCCTAGGGTCTCTGCTAAAAAAATATATATAATTTTTGGGGCTTCTGAGTGATTTTCTAGCAGAAAATACTGGATTTTTACTTGTAAGCAACAAGTGTCAAAAAAGATTTAGTCTTTAAATGGTTAAACTGAGAACTTCTACACATTGAAGAAGAAACATTGTATCACTTTGTTCTTTTCTTGGCAGCCTGCCCAGAGAGGAGGAAAGTCCTTCACTAATGTCTTCAGCCAACTTACATTGACTTCTATCACAGAAGTCTTTTGCAAGTCATAATGAGCAATGTTTAAAGAAGGTTCGTACACGCTAACGAACCTAACGACAATTCGTATTTCGTACGAAACAGAACAGAATTTCGGACACGAAATACGAAGTATGAATTCATTTTATTACGAATCGAAATGGAACAGAACGAAACGAATTTATTGACGGCGCCCATGTCTATCCCGCACAGGCATACGCTATAGTATAAAATATACAAGGAAAAGAGAGTGCACGTCTGCCCTAGTGTAATATTGTGTAGCACTAGCCCCCGAAGGAGCTGCTGGTTATTTTTGGGCTTACCGTTACCTTCCGTTCGCCTTGTTGCACGTCAAGGGGATGTCCCGTGGTAGATGGCCCAGTAACTTGAGACTGACAAGAGATCCACTTGAATGGAATTTATTTGCAAAAAACTCAAACCATTGACTATTGGCTACTAGCCTGAACGTAGTCCCATCGTAACGAAATAATGTCATCACGTTACGAACGATCGGATTTTCCAACAACTTTGTCCGAATGTGTGTATGCAACACCAGTTTCAGATAAAATCCGCCGGACAAAATCCGACGGATTTTGTTGTCGGAATGTGCGACCGTGTGTACAAGGGCTTAGAGCTGACCTCATATCTCCTCAGCATTAGGCTTTTAAACAATTAACGTATGACATCCAGTTGGTTGGCCTAATTGTACCAAGGACTGGAGCAATCTTTGAAGAGAACAAGTTGTTTTTAATTGTGGAACTCCAACAAAAAGGGTTAAAGCGGAACTAGACTATGTGGAGAAATCTTTTGTCTTTCCTCATATGTTGGATCTGGCTGCACTGGTCTATGGATTCTGATCAGAAGAGGCATAAAGGAGTAGAGCTCTGGCGGGATTACTCAAGGTTCATGTAATCTGGAATTGTGGCGAGTTTGAACCCCAGAGGGGTGTGTGACCCAAGGGTGGAGCAATCTGGTGGAAGGGTGCACATTCAACAGACAAATATTGATATCACCATCTGTGTCTGGACGCTCCTTTCTTTCTTATAACACCATCTGATATTGCTATCAAGGGATGATTATTTTGGTTGTTTTATAATTGGAAAAATATTTTTCAGTCCGGTCATTTTAATTTGACAGGAGCGCCGCTAACGATGATAAAAGCTATTGGATGATTTGTATATCAGTATTTGCATTTGTCATAGAGAGAATACTGTGTATAAGGGCCGGTTCACACTGGGGGCGATGCGAGGCGACACGACTTGCCTCGCCGCGATCTGACAAGTCGCCCCCGTTCTGTACAATGGAACCGTTCTGAGAGGAGCGACTCGAGTCGCTCCGACTCAGAAAAAAGGTTCCTGTACTACTTTTGGGCGACCTCGGGGCGACTTGCATTGACTTCTATACAGAAGTCATTTGCAAGTCACCGCTGAGGTCGCGGCAGGTCGCGGCAAGGCAAGTCGGTGTCGCCTCGCATCGCCCCCTGTGTGAACCGGCCCTTAGAGTAAACGGCTGCTACAGGGCAACCTGAACAATTGTTTTTATTATTTTATGTATATTTGTGTGTTTTTTATTTGGAATTTTTATGCACCATTGGGCTGAGTGAGGAGATTGATACATCTGCTGCGCCCATTATTGTTGTTGTTTTTTTTCTCCTTGGCATAAAGAAAACCAACCTGTACGTTCTTCTTAAGAGTCCTCCCCTGGAATGCTTGAAGTACACTGGGTCCCTCCCGAACCGGAGACAGCACCCATCCACCTCAGAATCCTCCTTTAGTTCCCTTGCCTTGGGCAGCCCGAGGCATTAAAGTCGGGTGGAGCCGCACCCCAGGCCATAGCCTCCCTGGGGGCTGGTCAGGTGGACCAGGACCATGTAATCAGCACAGCATACTGGACCGGAACCCCAAACCACGTGACGTCCGCATCTTAAATACCCTCTCCCAGAGGGCACAGCGAAAAGGGTCATTCCCACTGACCTTGTTCCGGAAGAGAGTAACTTAAGCACATGACCAGACTATTGTTCCACGCCTGCCACCAGAGACAGTGCCCCCTATGGCCAGGCTGAACATCTCACAGTCCAGTCAGACTGATGCAGAGGTCAAATTTAGGCAATTAGACCCAAACCAAAATGTAGTTTGGGTAAAGTTAAATTTTGAAAAACGCATAGCGCATGCTCTTCAGGAGCCTGACGCTACAATTGTTTTAATGATACAAATGCAAAATCAAATAATAGAGAATTGCACTCACAAACATGGGACTTGGATCGCATGTACAGCAGGATGTTTGTCTCCCTTTCTGGCCTGTATGGCTGGTTTGGCTCCCTAAAGAGTGGTAATGATGTAGGATGTCACTGCAGACTCTGTGTCTGCTGTGGGGCATGCGCACGGTCCAGCCGGCGCTGCTTATGGTAACTCGTGGCCGGAGAGGAAAGACGAGGTGAGTGAAGTGTCTCCTCTTTCGCTAACAAAATGGTTGCCAAGACTACATGTTTCGGAGGTGCGGCCTCCTTCTTCAGGTCAATATGGTATGCCCCATGTGAACAAGGCCTAAATTTTTTTTTTTGCCTGTGTGCATGTGGTCTTATAGTACTTTATGAGCATGAGATCCTTCATAATATAATGCAAAAACTAATGTATAAACACACCTAACCGAATAATCAAAATCAATTCCCAGGGCAGGGAATCTGGGTCAGGGTTCAGTGACTCAGGGATGGGTGACTCATCTTAGCAGCTTCTCTGGTACCACCCCCTGTTTTCTGGGACATTGGAGAATGTTCAAGGCATAGTGGGTGGAGGTTAGGAGGAGCTGCTTGGAATATTTTATGAGGGCCTCAGCCAATCCCCAGTGAAGGGCTGACAGGGGGCAGGCCACCTCATAAATAGTCATTGCAGGGGGGAGCTGTCAGGAGGAAGATGGAGTGCTTAGGAGGCTGTTGGTGGCCCTTGAGGGTGCCCCCTAGACTGGGGGATTGACCTCAGGCCTAGAGCTGAGGTTCTGGAAGGATCCTGCCAAAACACACAGAAGAAGCCCTTCCTGGAGGCATGAGAGCAAAGAGAGAGGACAGCAGGAGCAGATCGGCACACCTGGGAGATCTCCTGAGAGTCATCCGGGTGAACTGGTGAGTAGGGAGGAGCCAAACACCCCCCCCCCCGGTTCGGTTCGCACCAGAACTTTCAAACGGACCTAAAATGTGTGCGAACTTTAGAACCCCATTGAAGTCTATGGGACTCAAACGTTCGAAATAAAATGTACTAATTTTAATGGCTAATATGCAACATATTGTCCTAAAAGGGGTTTGGGGACCTGGCTACTGCCCCAGGGGACATGGGCCAATGCCAAATTTGTTTTTAAAAACGGCTGTTTTTGCAGGGAGCACTGATTTTAATAAAGATTAAAGTGAAAAAAAAATGAAATATTCCTTTTAACCTCTTGAGATCCGCGCTATAGCCGAATGACGGCTACAGCGCGGACCTCCTTTGCCGGGACGGTCTATTGACGTCGTCCCGTGCACAAGAGGCCTGCGCGCCCCCTGAGGGGCGCGCGCGGGGCACGCTCTGTGATCAGCGAGTCAATGAGACTCGCCTGATCACCGATCCGAGCAAGGGGTCGATCCCGACCCCTTACCACGTGATCAGCTGTCAGCCAATGACAGCTGATCATGTGACAAAACAGAGCCGGTAATTGGCTATTTTTCCTCCTCGCGCTGACAGCGCGAGGAGAGGAAAAAAAAGCCGATCACGGCAAGTGTATCAGTGCCCACCTGCCCCCTGCCAGTAACCCCCAGAGAATTAAAAAAGTGCCACCCAGCAGTGCCACCCATCTGTGCCCATAATGCCACCCAGCAGTGCCATACATCAGTGCCCACAGTGCCATACATCAGTACCCACAGTGCCACCTATCAGTGCCCACAATCTGCCTCAACATTGCTGCACCTCAGTGCCACATATCTGTGCCCATCAGTGTCATCTACCAGTGGTACCTATCAATGCCCATCAGTCCCATCTATCAGTGGTACCTATCAGTGCCCCTTAGTGCCACCCATCCATGCCACCTATCAGTGTCACCTATCAGTGCCCATCTGTGCCGCCTTATCTGTGCCCATCAGTACTGCCTTATCTGTGCCTATTGGTGCCACCTTATCTGTGCCTATTAGTGTCACCTTAACTGTGCCTATCAGTGCCCACCAGTGCCGCCTATCAGTGCCCACCAGTGCCGCCTCATCAGCGCATTTCAATGAAGGAGAAAAATGACCTGTTTGCAAAATTTATAACAAACTATTAAACATGATTTTTAATTTTTTTTTATTTTGCATCTTTTTTTGTTTGTTTAGCAAAAAATAAAACACCTAACTGTAATTAAATACCACCAAAAGAAAGCTCTATTTGTGGGAAAAAAATGATAAAAATTTCATTTGGGTACAGTGTTGTATGGCCGCGCAATTGTCATTCAAAGTGCATCAGCGCTGAAAATTGGTCTGGGCAGGAGGGGGGTTTAAGTGCCCAGTAAGCAAGTGGTTAAATATCGTGCCTGGGGGTGTCTATAGTATGCCTGTGAAGTGGCATGTGTTTCCAGTGTTTAGAACAGTCCCTGCACAAAATGACATTTAACGGAAAAAAAGTAATTTAAAACTGCTTGCGGTTTTAATGTAATATCTGGTTCCGGTAATATGGATGAAAATCATTGAGAAAAATGGCATGGGTAGCCCCCCTGCCCATTACCCGCCCCTTTGGGTCTTGTACGGATATTAAGGGGAACCCCGTACCCAAATAAAAAAAAAAGGAAAGGCGTGGGGCCCCCAGGCCCTATATACTCAGAACAGCAGTATACAGGCGGTGCAAACAAGACAGGGACTGTGTAGGTTTGTTGTGTTGAGTAGAATCTGTTTGTAATTTTTGAACTGGTACATTTTGAAAGTGTAGCTCCAGTCAAAAAATCTATTTTTAAGCTATTTGGAAAGCATGGGAAGGGTTATCACCCCTGTATAATTTTTTTGGCCGTCCGTCTTTTTTCATCACACTTCCTGTTGTCTCTTTCCGTTTGCAAGTAGGAGACGTTTGTAAGTTGGATGTTTGAAAGTAGGGGCCTGCCCTATATGCTCTGCAGAAATGGCGGAACAAGGTGTTGGTGTTGCCACAACACTGTAAGCCCTCAAGTGACTCTTGGTGGGCGCTGGAGCACCCTGCTGTGAACGATTATATCAAGAATTGTAATTACATGCCATTGTTGAACAGTGGTAGAAAAATTAGGCGTTTGGTGGTTGTGGTAGTGGTGCTGGTGCCACAACACTATAAGTGCTCACAGCTACTCTCGGTGGGCACAGGAACGGGCCCTGCTGTGAAATATTATATCAAGAATTGTAATTACATGCCCCTGTTAAACAGGGGCTGAAAAATTGGGCCTTAGGCACTGCTTGCTGGTGCCACAACACGGCAACCTCTCCCAGATACTCTAGTTGGAGTGCAGGAATGAGCCCTGCTGCAAAGCATTGCATCAAAAATTGTAATTACATGCCCCTGTTAAACGGGCTGAAAAATTTGGGCTGGTGGCATCACTTAGAACCAAAAATGTTCTTCCAAGATATCAGCGGGATCATTGAGCAGGAAGAGGATAGTCGGTCAACATAACAGGACAGTCACTTCGCATCAGCATAGGCAGTCTTGAAGGGATGTGACATTTCCAAAAAAATTATTCGGTTACATCAGCTTCAGGTGCTTGGTAGCTGGTGGTGATCCAAGACTGATTCATCTTTATGAAGGTCAGTCGGTGGACAGGCGCACCCTGTGATCGGTTACAAAGCCACCAGCAGCACTGAAGGTGCGTTCTGAAAGAACGCTGGATGCAGGACAGGCCAGTAGCTCAATTGCATACTGTGCAAGCTCTAGCCAGTGATCCATCCTCAAGACCCAGTAAGCCAGAGGATTTTTGGTGGGAAAGGTGTCCAAGTCTGACCTTGCCCCTAGGTATTCCTGCACCATGTAAATCAGACGCTGGCAATGGTTGCTGGAACCGATCATACCTTGGGGCTGCGGACTAAAAAATTGTCTGAAAGCATCAGTCAGACGGCCACCTTCTCCACCGCTCCTTCTGACGGATGCCTCAGCAACAGGACCGGGAACGCGTTGCACAGACCTTTCTGCAAGGCCTCCCGGAGATGTCTCATCCTCTGCTCCCTCTGCGATGGCAAGATAAGGTCGGCAACCTTACCCTTGTACCGTGGATCAAGGAGAGTGGCCAGCCAGTAATGGTCCCTCTCCTTGATCCGAAGAATACGAGGATCCTTCCGCAGGCTTTGCAGGATCAGGGAGGCCATGCAGCGTAGGTTAGCTGAGGCATTCGGTCCGGAGTCCTCTGGGTCACTAAGGACAACATGATCCACAGCTACCTCCTCCCAGCCACGTACAAGTCTACGGGTTTCTTGGGACTGTAAATCACCCCTACAAGACTGCTGCTTATGCTGAGTGCCAGTCTCCACCTTCATGCTGACACAATCATCATCCTTCTCCTCCTCCTCCTCGTCCTCTTCCTGTGTGATGGGTGGGACAGCAGGAACACTGTCTGGATAAATGGGGCCTTTAGAGGCAAGGAAGTCTTTCTCTTCGTGCCTCTGTTCTGCCTCAAGTGCCCTGTCCATTATTCCACGCAGCGTATGCTCCAAGAGGTGGACAAGAGGTACAGTGTCACTGATGCATGCACTGTCACTGCTCACCATCCTTGTGGCCTCCTCAAACGGTAACAGGACAGTGCATGCATCCCTGATCATGGCCCACTGGCGTGGTGAGAAAAAACAGAGCTCCCCTGACCCTGTCCTGGTGCCGTAGTCACACAGTTACTGATTAATGGCCCTCTGCTGCATGTGCAGCAGCTGCAGCATGGCCAATGTTGAGTTCCACCTGGTAAGCATGTCACAGATAAGGCGGTTCTTGGGCAGGTTCAACTCCTTTTTGGAGCTCAGCCAGCTGAGCACTGGCATTAAATGATCGGTGGAAATGCACACAGACTTTCCTGGCCTGCTTCAGGACATCCTGTAAGCCCAGGTACCTGCCCAAGAACCACTGCACCACCAGGTTAAGGACGTGAGCCACACAGGGCACATGGGTCAGTTGTCCCTGTCGGAGGGCGGAGAGGAGGTTGGTGCCATTGTCGCAAACCACCATTCCTGGCTTAAGCTGGCGTAGCGTCAACCACCTCTCGGCCTGCCCCTGCAGAGCTTACAAAATATCTGCCCCACTGTGGCTCCTGTCCCCCAAACAAACCAGCGCAAGCATGGCATCTTTTTGCCTGAGTACTTGCGTAGCCCCTTGAACGCCTACGGAGCACCGCTGGTTCCGAGGACAGAGCACTGGAAGAGGCCATAGAGGAAGAAGAAGAGGAGGGGGTGGAGGAGAGAGGTGTGTCACAACCAGTAGTAGCATTTTGGAGGCGTGGTGGCGGAAAAACCTCCAACACTACTGCACCTTGTCCTGCATCCTTCCCAGCTGCCAGAAGAGTGACCCAATGGGCCGTAAAAGACAGGTAACGTCCCTGTCAATGCCTGATGGACCATGAGTCAGCGGTAATATGCACCTTACCACTGACCGCCCTGTCCAGCGAGGCAAGGACATTGCCTTCCACATGCTGGTAGAGAGCCAGAATCGCCTTCCGTGAGAAAAAGTGGTGTTTGGGGACCTGCCACTGAGGAACCGCACATTGCACAAACTCATGGAAGGGGGCCCGAGTCTACCAACTGAAAAGGCAGCAGTTGAAGTGCTAGCAATTTAGCCAAGCTAGCATTCAACCGCTGGGCATGTGGATGGCTGGGAGTGAACTTCTTTCTACAGTCCAGCAGCTGGGGCAGGGAAATTTGCCTGCTACAATCGGACGTGGGTGTACTGCTAGCAGAGTGCCCGCAAGCACTTGGCTGAGACACACCTAATTCTACACCTTCATTCCTCTCAGTGCAGATTTCAGAGAGGACCGAAGGTCTAGTGGGGTTGGAGATCCCAGCTGATGAGGAGCAAGGAGAGGTCCGCTTTGTTCTTTGGTGTGGGTCTTTAAGGTACGCTTGAGCTGCATGGCAGGTCAACATATGTCTGGTCAAGCATGTGGTGCCCAAGCGGCTGATGTTTTGACCACGCGAGATACGCTTGAGACATATGTTGCAAATAGCAGTGTTGCGATCTGATGCACTCGTTTCAAAAAAGGCCCACACCAAAGAACTTTTGGAATAATGCGCAGAGGCAGCGCCCTGCACAGGCGGAGCTCTGCGGTGTTATTCAGTCTGTGTACTGCCCCTAAGTTGGCCCCCGGAGGGCATCCTGCCTTGTTGGAGATGTGCCTCCTCTCTCCTATCAGGCACCCACGTGGAGTCAGTGACCTCATCATCCCCTCCCTCTTCATCACTGGAGCAAACCTGGCAGTATGCTGCAGCTTGTGAAAAATGACTGCCAGATTGCTGTCCTTCTTGAGCATCCCCTCTCTCTTTGCGCTCACGCTACTGCCTTCCTCTAGCTGAGTATCATCATTAGAGCCTTCAAAACACTGGGAATTCTCCTGGAACATGTACCCAACACTGTGCTCAAACAGTTCGGGATTCCTCAGGAGGACATGGTGGGTCTAGGGAAGGAGTGACTGATGATGACATTGAGACGAGGGAAGAGGATGCATTGGCAGCTGCTTTGCTAGTACCCTGAGCCTTGGTGAGAGAGGATGAGGCTAATGAAGAGGGCTTGGTCATCCACTCTACCAAGTCTTCGGCATGATGCGGCTCAACGCGTCCAGCTGCCAAAAATAAGGACAAGCGTGTCCCATGGCCACATGCTGATGACTATGCACCGCGTCCACGACCAGTACTGTTGTTTCTAGACACAGAGCCTGCTTGCACTCCTTTATTGGCTCGTGACTGTCTGCCTCCCCTTGTTGGCCTTCCATACATAGTAATGGCCTGCAGGGAGATGGGAAAACCAGCAATTGGGTAGTGTATATTGTGCTGGAGGCACACAACAGCCACTAACTCCTGCAGATGGCTGTATTAAAGAACACCAGCAATAAAGGGTAGATACAGGTGTATATTGTGCTGTGCTGGAGGCACACAACACCCACTAACTCCTGCAGATGGCACTATTAGAGAACAGCAATAAAGGGTAGATACAGGTGTATACTGCGCTGGAGGCACACAACACCCACTAACTCCTGCAGATGGCTCTATTAGAGAACAGCAATAAAGGGAAGATACAGGTGTATACTGTGCTGTGCTGGAGGCACACAACACCCACTAACTCCTGCAGACGCCGGAACACTACATAAGGCCGCCAGGCTGGCAGCCTTATAAAGTGCAGGGTGTGTACTAAACACCCTGCTTGTGGCCAATTATGGCTCTCCTCGCTGCCGGTGCTGTGATTGGCCAAGCATGTGGGGTCACAATGCATGCTTGGCCAATCATGATCCAGCAATGCACTGCGATGGCGCAGTGCATTGTGGGCTGTGAGCGCCACACGAATTTGGCACGAACGGCCCACAGATTTCTGGCTTCGCCGAACGGGCGAACAGCCAGTGTTCGAGTCGAACATGCATTCGACTTGAACACCCAGCTCATCCCTACTGGTGAGTGTCAGTCTGGAGGACTGTGGGAAGAATTTAGCCTGTAGGGTTAGTGAAAGGGGCAGCCACAGCCAGAAGAGTTGGCAGTGCCTGAAGGGGTGGTGCTGGGATCAGTGGCCACAAGAGTAATACAAGCTACACAACCAAGGGGCCTTGGGTTTCTGCCTGTAATGGGCTATTACTTTTTATCTGTGAATGTCAGTTATTCTCAGTGTTCCAGCTAGGTTCTGCAAGCAAGTGTGTGCTGGAAGAAGTGGAGCTGTATATAGAGACTGTCTATAGGAAGAGTTATCTCTAAAGTTATTGTTGAAGTCAAATGGGCTTCCCATAATCTCACATCCCTATCCATATTACCTTCAATAAATAACAAAAACAAAGTCACGGACTGTTCTCTGACTCGAGTGCCCGTGAAAATTCTGTGTGCCTGGCTGTGCAGGGTGGGTGATCCCATTTTAAAATGTATTCTAATCTCTTGCCACTCTTTTTGCAATAGGAAAAATTATTTAAATTCACATAAAATGTTAGTATTAGAATGTTTTTGGCCATTTCCTTTTGTAATAAAAATCAATATAAAATGAGAAAGGGGTATTCCTAAAACAGCATTAAAATCAATACTATTAATTGTATTCCTTTTTTATATTTTTGTGTCTTATTGATCTCTAAATAATAATCGGAGTGATGTCATGGACACTAACAGACATCTCAATGTCCAGATAAGTGAATAAGACAAGTTCAGTTTATTAAAAAGATACATAGGCAAGGGAAGCAAACTAAACATAATGATAAACTAGAATTAAAGCAATGCTGTAGAAACAGTAACTCTAGCTCTGGCTTCAGATTTCTCACTAGGCCTCAAGAGAGATCTGTGCTTGCTATATTGGAAAATCCCAAAGCTTCTGTTCTGTCTATTGTTTTCTGTAATTACAAATTACATTACACTTCTCCCTCAGTCTCTTCATCAAGACTCCCAAGACGTAGACCTCAGGTGCACGAACCTCAGTTCCTCCCGTCAATTATGATAATAAAAATTGTTTCAGGTGGGACTGGTGACGCGTGCCTAATGTTTTTCTCCGGATTATTCCAGAGGGTGTATAAAGTTAGCGTCTCTTGCATTACCCAGCCTCTCTGCCAATTAAGCGTTTCCCTATTGTCATTCCAAGAAAACAAATTCAAAGTGCATCTTATTAATAACCATTCCTGGCTGGTAAACAAGTCATAGAAAGTTCAAGTAACCAAAACCTCCATAGGAAAGAAGTTAGAAAAGTGACATCAGAGTTAAATAAATGCATTCTAATGCCTAAAGTAAATAAATAAGAATACAAGGGGCAGAAGCCTTCGTTCGGACTTTTCAGGCAATGGACAAAAGTATAGTAAAACAAATATTTTATTAACAGCAAGATTTTGTTGTAATCTTGTTGTTAATAAAATATTAGTTTTACTATACTTTTGTCCATTGCCTTAAAAGTCTGAACGAGGGCCTCTGCCCCTTTATTCCTCTCCTCTTCCGAGTTAAACATTATACCGATGTGGCCTTAGAAGTGTTGTTTCAATCATTTACAAATAAAAATACAAATAGCTGATTTTTAACCATTAGTAAAATAAAATGTAACTAAATTCTATAACCACTTCAGTCAAGAGGATTTGACTGCTCAATGACTGGAGCACTTTTTACAATTTTGCACTGCGCTGCTTTAACCACTTTCAGACCGGACCATTTTGCTGGTCAATGACCAGAGGTCTTTTTACAATTTGGCACTGCCCTGCTTTAACTGGTAATTGCGCAGTCATGCAATGTTGTACCCAAACAAAATTTGCATACTTTTTTTCCCACAAATAGAGCTTTCTTTTAAAGGTATTTGACTGACTCTGCGATTTTAATTTTTTGCGATATAAACGTAAAAAGACCGAAAATTTAGAAAAAAAATGATATTTTCTACTTTTTGTTATTAGAAAAATTCAATAAACTCAAACTAAATTTTAGTCATACATTTAGGCCAAAATGTATTCAGCCACATGTCTTTGGTAAAAAAAAAAAGTCAATAAGTGTATATTTATTGGTTTGCGCAAAAGTTGTCACGTCTACAAACTAAGGTACATTTTCTGGAATTTACGCAGCTTTTAGTTTATGACTGCCTATCTCATTTCTTGAGGTGCTAAAATGGCAGGGCAGTACACATGCTATGGGCATATGTGAAATGACACCCCAAAATAAATTCTGCTGCTTCTCCTGAGTATGGGGATACCACATGTGTGGGATTTTTTGGGAGCCTAGCTGCGTACGGGGCCCCGAAAGCCAAGCACCGCCTTCAGGCTTTCTAAGGTCGTATGCAGGGTCTCCTCGAGGACGACAGAGTTCATTGTCTGCAGTTATGTGTTTAGTGTTTTGTAAGTGACAGTGATCGATCAATACTGCACTTGGGTGGGCTGGGCTTGGCGGAGGGGCTAAACGCAGGTGCTAGCAGGTATCTGGGCTGATCCCACTAACAATGCGTTTTTGGGAAACCTAAACTGCTGGCGACGGTAATATAGATCTGATCAGATCAGATATTGATCTGTTCAGATACTATATTACTAAGGGAGGTGTATGCTTTGCGCGTGGGTGTTAGCGGTACTGGCACTAACCTGATGCTGCCTGGGGCGACGCAGACCCTATCTGACCCTCAAACTTATATCACCCGCCGGGTGATCAGGGGGTTAAACCTTTATTAGTTAATCAATGGCGGGTGCCCTGAAACTATAAAAAAAATAACCAACCAACCAGCGTCACCTGTAACAGTTATATGGTGATCACTGGTGAAAGGGTTAACTAGGGGGCAATCAGGGGGCTTTATGCGGTAGTATATGGGGGTCCCTATATAAAATGTAAAAAATGGACCCTCGCGCCACTAAGTGCTAAACGTGAAAATGTATCTAACTACGTGTAAAAAATGGAAAATGTACCAATACACAATATAAGTAAAATAACCAGTGAAGTGATACAAAAGTGCAAGTGCTACTAAATAATGCAAAATGCAGCGGGACAAAATAGTTAACACAAACTATCGCATCAAAATGAATAAAATAAAGAGTCCTGCGCAAATCGTGCCACTGAAAAAATTGATGATGAATATAAAAAAATATAAAAACAGTCAATAAAAAATCAAAAAATAAACACACCGATGAGTGAAGGTTTAAAGTGGAAAACAAGAGAAAGAACGGGACCAAATGTTCCAAAATATATAAATCCAGGCTCTCAGAACTCTCACCTCAAGATGGAATAATCAGACAAATGAAAATAACCCCAAAAACTTCTCCTTTGCTTCTCTGTATACAATAACCAAGGAATTGCAGATAAAGCATGTAGTATACACTTCTGCCACTAGAGGGCCATTTCCAGCTCTTGTATGTAATACTGCAGCTATGGACTTGTATTTCCGTGGTGTGGAACTTGAAAAGAACACAGATGGGAGGGGGAAAGGGAGAGAGAGAGGGGACTCCAATCGTGTAGTGGTTTCAATAAATGAACAAATTTATTAAGCGAAAACAATAGACTCTCACATTTAAAAGAAAAAATTCAAACAGATAGAATAAGATGGAGATCTGGCGTCTTCCGCCAGTCTTACGCTACTTCCGGTTTGTCCTACGGCCAATCCCTACGCGTTGCGTCATACCACGTGACTTCTTCATGGGGATAACGATAGGCCGTTCGAGATATATTTATACATTGAAAAAAACGGAACCGGAAGTGTCCGAACGGCCATTTTGGAAGAGGTAAGCAGGATGTAAACCAATGTAGACCGGATGCAAAAACTCCGCCATCTTGCTCCTCCTAGATGGTAAAAGGGAAGTGTATATACCACCATTTTAGACCGGAAATAGTTCCTCGGCCATCTTGCTCATCATAAATGATGCAAAGGAAATACACATTCTCCCATCTTAAAAAACAATAGACCCGAACGGAAAAAAGAAATACTAAATACCAATATTATAAAAACAGCGCATAAGGGTGGATAACTAAAATAAAAGAGAGCTATATGCATCTGGCAATTTTAGCATATATTAAAATAAACGAAAAAATGACAAGCACCAGTGTGTGAATGTCATTATAAACAATAAAGGTATAATGGCAATATGGATAAAGACTATAAATGCTATCCTAGCCATTTAAAGTGCTTAGTCACTATAATAAAAAATATATAGAATATATATAGCGATGGTGCCGACTCAACAAAAAAATAATTTTAAATGTCTAATAATATTATTAAAAAATATTATTAAAAAATTGTAGATATGATAAAATATAAAAATAAAACCATCAAAATATTCACCAAAATGGATAAATAAAAATGACATACCGGAAATAGAGCAGGACTTTACATAAATTATGTCCTATCATAGTAGTTCCCACAAGGGGATCAGATATGTACACATAATAAGCAGCATAATGAATAAAATTCAAAATTTTAAAATTATTTAAAAAACAATTAAGATCAAAATCGACATTTAAACCATCAGGATAAAAAGATCTCATAGTAAAAATCCATCTAGATTCCTTCTGACTAATGGTTCTAATTTTGTGGCTACCCCTACATGAAGGATTAAATCTTTCGATACCCCAAAATTCTAGATGGGAGGGGTCCCTATTATGCACTTGATCAAAATGTCTGGAGACACTATGTTGTGGAAAGCCCTTTAAAATGTTCTGTATATGTTCTTTAAGTCTTACTTTGAGTGCTCTTTTTGTTCTTCCAATATATTGTAATTTGCAACTACATTGTAGACAATATACCACACCTTCCGTATGGCATCCTATAAAATCCCGTATCAAGTGCGTTTCTCCAGTAGTGGTACTAGTAAAATCAATTCTTTTATTTTGAAATTTTTTGGCATGTCGACATGTGAAGCAATTTTTGCAAGGATAAAAAACTTTCCCCGTAAAAAAAGTAAAATCTCTTTTAGGAGGTGGTTCAACCACA
The DNA here is from genome assembly GCF_037356315.1 of Lithobates pipiens. Taxonomy (NCBI): domain Eukaryota; kingdom Metazoa; phylum Chordata; class Amphibia; order Anura; family Ranidae; genus Lithobates; species Lithobates pipiens. The sequence continues at coordinate 182,175,626 of NW_027507791.1, forward strand.
GATTTAGCTATGATATCGCTCAACGTGGGAGCCCTTTTATAGATAACATTAGGTTTTTCCGGCAAAATATTGCCCAAATCTTTATCTTTCTTAAGTATATGCCAGTGTCGACTCAACAACCTGGAGATCTCTTTATGTTGTACATTATAATCCAGTATAATCGAAGGAACTTCACAATTGAATATGGGGGTCCCTGACGCTATAAAAAGCTGCGGCGAACCTAAATACCTACCTGCCTAACTAGCGTCACCTGTGACACTAATACAGCGATCAGAAAAACGATCGCTTATTAGTGACACTGGCGACGGGGGGTGATCACGGGGTTAAACCTTTATTGGGGGGGTTAGGGGGTACCCTAGACCTAAAGGGGGCTAACCCTAACTGCCCTAACAGTTATTGCAGTCACAAATGACACCAATGCAATAATAAAAATAAAAAAATGCAATTGGTGTCACTGTGACTGGGGGTGCAGGGGTGATTGGGGGGATGATCGGGGGGTGAAGGGGGGTGAAAGTGTGCCTGGCATGTTCTACTGTTAGTGTAGTGTGTTGGTGCAACTCACTGATCATCTCTCCTCGGTGCCGGAACAAAAAAGACCGACACGAGGAGAGATTACATCACTTCCTCTGCCTGTGTTTACAATACAGGAGAGGAAATGATGTAGGGGAAGCATTTCATTCGTCAGGAGCGATCGCGAGGGGGTGGCCATGAATGAATGGCCGCCCCCTCATCTCGGATCGCTCCTGCATGGAATCCGACCGCCGCTGGCACCGGGGGGGGGCCCGATCGGGCCCCACACCCGCGGGAAGGCATGGACGTACCTGTACGCCAATATGCCTGCCCGTGCCATTCTGCACACGTACATCGGCGTGCGGCGGTCGGCAAGTGGTTAACTGGTAATTGCGCGGTCATGCAATGCTGTATCCAAACAAAACTTGTGTCCTTTTTTTGCCACAAATAGAGCTTTCTTTTGATGGTATTTGATTGCCTCTGCGATTTTTTTTATTTTTTGAAATATAAACGGAAAAAGACAGACCATTTGGAAAAAAAAAATATTTTCTACTTTTTGTTATAAGGAAATTTAATAAACTCAATTTTAGTCATACATTTAGGCCAAAATGTATTCAGCTACATATCTTTGGTAAAAAAAATGTCAATAAGCGTATATTTATTGGTTTGCGCAAAGGTTATAGTGTCTACAATCTAGGGTACATTTTCTGGAATTTACGCAGCTTTTAGTTTATGACTCCCTACCTCATTTCCTGAGGTGCTACAATGACAGGGCAGTACAACCCCCCATGCTCCCCCCAAATGACCCCATTTTGGAAAGCAGACACCCCAAGGAAATTGCTGAGAGACATGTTGACCCCATTGAATATTTTTAATTTTTTTTGTCACAAATGATTGTGTAATTTATTTAAATTTTTTTAATTTTTAAAAGTTGTCACTAAATTATATATTGCTCACACGTGCCATGGTTATATGTGGAATTACACCCCAAACTACATTCTGCTGCTTCTCCTGAGTATGGGGATACCACATGTGTGAGACTTTTTGGGAGCCTAGCCGTGTACAGGACCCTGAAAACCAATCACCGCCTTCAGGCTTTCTAAGGGCGTAAAATGGTGATTTCACTTCTTCACCTATTACAGTTTCGAAGGCCATGAAATGCCAAGATAGCACAAACCCCCCCAAATGACCCCATTTTGGAAAGAAGACACTTCAAGCTATTTGCTGAGAGGCATGTTGAGTCCATGGAATATTTTATATTTTGACACAAGTTTTGTGAATATTTTATAATTTTTTTCCTTTTTTTTTTTTTTTTTTTTTTTTACATAACATTGTCACTAAATTATATATTGTTCAAACATGGTCATATGTGGAATTACACCCCAGAATATATTCTGCTGCTTTTCCTGAATACAGGGATACCACGTGTGGAAATTTTTGGCAGTCTAACCGCATACAGGATCCCGAAAACCAATCACTGCCTTCAGGCTTTCTAAGGGCGTACATTTTTGATCTCACCCCTCAGTGCCTATCACAGTTTCAGAGGCCATGAAATGCCAAGATAGCACACCCCCCCCCCCAAATTACACCCATTATGGAAAGTAGACACCCCAAGCTATCTGCTGAGAGGCATGTTGAGTATTTTGCAGATCTCGCTTTTTGTTACAAAGTTTTGAAATTTGAAAAAAGAAAAAAAGAAATTTTTCTTTTCCTTCATTTAAAAAAATAAATGAGATATGCAAAATACTTACCATGCCTCTTAGCAAATACCTTGGGGTGTCTACTTTCCAAAATGGGGTCATTTGGTAGGTTGTTGTGATATCTGGACATTCCAGGCCCTCCGTAACTGTGATAGGTAGTGAGGAGTATTGATGGCCGAACGGTTCGCCCGGAGGTCGTTTCGCCCGTTCGGCGGACTAATGACGCTGTTCGCCCGGCGGACTTCCGTGTTTACTGTGTAAAAGAACTTTGACCTATGATGACACATCCATCATGGGGTACAGGACAGCCAATTGAGACATTACAGCACATGGACACTTGGACATTCCCCCTAACTTATAAATACACCCGATCCGGCGGCCATTTTACATTCTTTCTTCTGTCACTATAGGGAGAGGTTGCTGTGTGGAGCAGGGAGAGATTGCAGTGACCCAAATTGCTAGCTATTTGGTACACAAAAGTTCTTTTCAGGACTGGTATAGGTGTTAGGTGTAGTTCAGGATATAGGTTTGCTGCTGGTTGTGCTACTGATTGTTGCAGCAGCCTGAGTGTCTTTTGTCAGTTTAGAGAAAGGGACAGGACGGTGTGTCTGTGTTATATATGAAATATGTGAAATATTACGATATTTCAAAGTCTTAAGTATATGTTGAAATCAATCAATTCTTGTGAGACGAATTTCCTTAATTGGATCTGAGTCAGCGTAATTCAAAAATGTGTATTTATTTGTACACATTTAAATACAAAAGGATGCTTACAAAAATAGTACAATGTTAATCATTTGTATCTTAAAAATAAGGTTATTTCAAACCTAAAATGGCAGAATAGCCCTTTGTATGCTGACAGCCTGTGTGCAAGACATGTGTCCTTCTGTGTGTAAAATTCAAGAGGCCGTCCTCCTCCCAACTTTACCATTATATTAACAGCTCTAATTTCGCGCCACAAAAGACAACTCCTCCTCTACAGAGGTGGGAGGGCTAAGGATAACACAGCTCCACATTCTAATGACAGGATGTAAGGGGGGAAGGGAATTTCAGATTCTATGCAAACCTTCATTTACACTTAAGAAAAGCTTATATAAAATATACACTATTCCTCAAAATCCTGACAGATTTTAAATATTTACTTCTTCAATTATCGCAAGTCACAACATAGAAATTATTGTCTCAAAGTTCTTTCACACAGTATGAAAAATATTATATTCTGAATAAAGTATAATAAGCCAATTAAAATTTAGATATTAAGAATATAACATTCCCCTCTGAAATATGAATACCAATCATATTTTTCAGATTAAAAATTCATCCATCATCATTCATGTCACATTCAAACAAACTTTGATTCAATAACTCCAAATGTTCTGTCATGCAAAACTGAATTCATACCTTCAAAATGCATTTTCCTCTTTAATTTACTTTGTAACAAATCATCTCCTTTCTTAATATCACTTCTAATTCGATAATATAATTTCTTCATTCTAAACATTAAACATAACTGGAATATAAGGAATAACATGATAATAATAAAAATAATTACAATAGGATGTGATAAAATATTTCCTGCTGCTGAAGTTATCGAAGTTTTTCCCCACATGGATACACTATTACTAAATCTTTTCCACCAATTACTTCCTGAAAATTCTGACCATTGATGCGATATTTCTTGCAAATTACCTTGTTCATGTTTAAACAATATTTCTGCATTCTGCAATTCCTTAGCCAAAGCTATTAATAAACCTTGATCCTTTTGAATTATATTTGCCCATTTTTCCCATGGAAATTCATCTATTTGGGAAATATTATACTGTGTAGGTAGAGCGCTAATATTTTTCATAAACATATTTGTTAAATTTGTTCTCAACCCATTAATACTTATTGCAACAATATCTCCTTCTATACAATACAACCCTTGATTTAGGTTTTCTGTATTTGTACAAGAAGAGAAAAAAGTTTTAACCCTTTCTGTATCTGACATAATTTGAAAACAAACCTTCTTTTTATCTACACGAGTAACTAATTCAGAATTAATTTTATTTTCAATTCTTGCTGAACATAATGTATGATTATGATAACAAGAATGAAATATGCTTTTATCTTGATTAGGTAAACATATAATTTTAGACTGGAATTGTAAACATGATGACAAATCTAATTGTTCTAATTCAGAATTTTCATTGTTAAATACAAAATCTGTATACTGTAATTTATAGTATAATAATTGTGTATTACTGACAGGTAATCCCAAAACAGTGATTGGAACCAAAATTTGTTCTTTTCCGGCTATTGGAATCATAGAAGAACTATAACATATGTCCTGCTTGCATCCTATCCATTTATTTACCCATAAATCTGTATGATTTATCGCATATAAATATTCTTTGGGCAAATACTGTAAAATGCCAAGAGGAGTTATTCCACTCTGAAATGCTTGCGCAATTATTTTAAAATTAGTGGAATATTCCGTTTGAATCTCTAAACATGCTCTGGCTATATGAGAATGTTGTTCACTTCTCATCAGATCAAGAGTAATATTTTGAAGATGTAAAATAGATGGACCCATTATATTAGCAGTTTTAATTACCATATTTTCTAAAATCTGATTTAAATGTCTTTGTATTTTAATACCATTACTTCCCACTAAACCAGCGGTTTCTAGATCAGACTTTAAAGTACTAATATCCATACTATTTGTTATACTCCCGATTGTGCCAATCCCTCCTAAAATACCTTCAACAATACCACGCTTATTCCTGTTATAATTTCTATTATTAATTCCAAACCATCTCTCAATACCCAATTCCATATTAACCAGATGTCCTTGACATTGTGGAAACCTTGTAGAAATTTTCCATTCTGAAACATTAAAGTTCCACAAAACAATGGCAAACTTTCCTTCTCTCAAAAGAGTTCTGGATTGGAAATGGTTAATTTGAAAAGGGCTTGCAGAGAAACTTTTCTTATTGACATATGGAGTTTTCCTTGGAGACATAACAACAACACTTGCCTTTGCACATTTCACCGGATAATTTTCTATTGATATGCAACATTCATATATACCAGTATCATTCAAAGATACTCTCATTTGTTGATAAACAAATGTATTATTAATCCAATTCACATTACCAAAAATTCCTTTATGAATTATGACAGTAGAACTATAAAAAAAACTACCCAAAAACTCATCATTCCTTTTCCAAGTCAACAATGAATTTTGAGGTAAAGATATCTTTGTATCACATATCAAATGCAAATTATCTTTATCTTCCATAATTTTCAAAGATTGTGGGAAAATATTAATTTCTGGAACAATCTTATCAACTATAAAGATATCGATTTTGACCCTTATTTCAGTAAATTTTCTTATAACTTTAAAATCCCATGTTCTTACAACGTCTCCTTTTTCATCTCCAATGATGTTTAAATATTTTGGATTTAATATCTTTACAAAACTTTGAAAAAGATAATAAAATTGATCAAAGGAATAAAGTATTTTCCCAGATCTTGTCATAATATTAGTAACATCTCCAGACCAAATTGTTGACTCATTACCCTTTAAAAATATAGACCAGAAACTCCTCAACAATATGTTACACTCAAAAGTTCCGGTTTTGTTATTTAGTCTATAAGATCCCTGCATTTTAACAAACTTTGTTTTGGATTCTATTTTAACTTTGATGTCAATATCATTGCTGTGAATGAAATACAATTGTAAACAACAAAGATATCCATCTCCAATACACAAAAATCCATACAAATCTTCTGCTGTATTAATATCAACATCTCTAAAATTATGATTTTTATCATATGCACTAATATCAATAACTCTTATCATTTTTGTCCTTTGTAATGATATCAATGTTCTTATTTTTCAGTTCATCTGCATTGATATCAATGTCTACATCTCTCTTATTTCTGAATAACATATGATCTTTGTTGTGTAATTCTTCATTCCTGTTAGTCTTTATATAACTTGAGCAATTCTTGATATATCTTATCACAAATAAAATTGTCACTAGGGAAAAGATGCATCCTGTAGTGATGATACACTTCCTCTCTTTAAAACTTTTCATTTGTTGTGCTGACATCTTTTTCTTTTGGAATACGCACTTTCTTCAAGTTCGATTTTTATTTTTAATTCCTGAAAAAATAAAGGCAGCATCATTATCTTGGAATATAAAATTTGTTATACCCACATTTTTCTTTCTGCATACTTGTTTCACTGAACTAAGAAAGTATTTGTACCCCTTGAACATCGCAAAATGTCCATAGACTTTCTCAATTACTTTTCCATGTTTCAACTCCTGAAACTCTGTGAGTGTCACCATCTCTGGGTGTGGCCTCACATGTAACACTTCTTTAATCATCTTTTATCTTTTCTGTGTTAGACTTGTGTCAACAATATCTAATTTTATCTTAAATAAACCTTTCTGTTCCTGGTCTACTTAATAGACCACTTATCTTATACAAAAGATAATTTTGGTTTAACAACAAAATAACACAATGTTACAAAAAACAATATCAATTGTAAAATATCAAAAAATAGATTATTCTGAAGATTAAATCCGATATGTGCATGGATTTAATAACAATCCTTCATGATATATATGTGTCTTGTGTGTGCTGGAGAAAAAATCTCCCTGGAATGTATGCCCTCCAGTAATTGACTGTCTCCTCTCTTGTTACAAAATTCTACTCCTAAACACCAACTCCCACCTTTTTTCTTTTTAAGACTAGCTTAAAAGTTCAGCTGGGCTATATTGTTCCACAGAATGAGTATTTTCCCTCCCACCTTTCTAAAACAATGGGTGTCTCATTCTAAATTCCTAAGGGTTGCTATGAATAACCCTTTGTAAAAAATCATTTTAAACATACACAAACCTTTTTACCTTATCAATATATATACAAATTATTTCTTAATCTCTTAATCAAGAAACATTGTAATATAAAAACTTATATTTTTAACTAACAAAGACACTTTTTATCATGAATTAACTTTCTTTTTCAAACTTAGAAATATGAGGAGGAACCATTTTGTATACCTTCTTACTCCACGAGGCAACACAAACTCCATTTTATTTTCTCAACTGAAAATTTTTAGAGAAACCATTTTGTATCTCTTCTTCAACCAATTATGACTCCACGAGGCGATACAAACGCCATTTTACTTTTTCTTTTAAACTCAAAAGGAGAATACTTTGTAGCATCAGAAATTGTGCTTCTTACATCCATTAAAAATAACTGGAACAACATCAACCCAAATATTTCCTTTGTCCAACAACATTTATCAATCCTAGATTTAATTATCCGATACATCCTCACAATAATACCTACAAACTGTGAATGTTATCATACATGAAATCTCTGTTTTTATTCCCTGATATTACACATCCTCTGTCACAACTGAAGTTTGCTGATATATCCCAAACTAGAAAAACATGATTATTCAACCTCTAAACAATAGTTAAAGCATCATCATTAGTGAATCCCACCTGAAGGTGTTGTGATTTATATAAAAACACGAAAATCCTTTTTTGTCATGACACAAACTTATGGTCTAATGACCCAAATAATAACTCTGTGGCACCCTATGAGGATAAAAAAGATTGTGACCTTTTTTCCCTCTGAAATTAAAGGAATCTGTGTGTCCATTTTTTCACAACATTAATAGATACCATTCCAGGTTGAATTACTAACTCTCCATGCAAAAGCTGCTTCCTTTGCCAATGAATTCTGCTGTTCTGTTACCTACAGATAACTCACTATCTTTTTATGTGATGGAATTTTTACAATAACATATGCAAAAGAATTACTCTCTGCAAGGTCAAAAACTACTTCTAATGTCTCTTTCTGCACAAGAGTCTTATTGGATGAATCCACAAAACCTCTACATAGATAACATACAACATATGAATTATCACTCTAAATCATTAGTGAACCTTACTTCTCTTCCTTGTCAATACTCAATGCGGTTTAACTCAACAAATACAAGCTCATCACTTTTCTCTGTCTCTCCTTGTTGTCTATTCATTCAATTGCTAATTGAGTACCATGCTGAAAGGTCTTCAGTTACTGAATACACAACTATTCTTAAAACCATTTTTTCAAGTCCTTTCAATGTTCAGCCAGAACAAAACAAAAATAAAAACTTAATACTCATGACAATGAAACATTGATAAAAAATAATAATCCAATAGATTATCCTTGAAAAATATTAAAATTATATCAAAATCCTCAATAATATTCCAAACGTCAAAACCAAATCTTTTTAAACTCATATCAATCCTTATTCATAGCCATTAAACGTCAACCAGAAAATTCTTACCATATCTGCAGTTAATTTAAGGACTGCTGACTGTTTTCAGAGTGTTATATGCTACATAATTAAACCTTTCCTGTCTTAATGAACTATTTTCAGTTTGTAATCTTTGTCTTTGGGTCTTAGAAGAAAAATGAATTTGCTTATTATGACCTCTATACCTCAGATTACTGTGCCAACGTACAGAATAAACTTCTTGACGCCTGGGCAAAATTTTCGGATAATACAACCTCTTTTGTGTATTATTATTATTCAACTTTTTATAGACTTTCCTCTGAGCATATGGCGATGAAAATCTACATTTCTGCTTACTATCAGTATTATTTAAGTCAACTGACTTCCCACTCTCATTGTCTGAGGAAATATTAACATTTGACTCATTACAGGATATGACGGCTGCCTTCATCATATGTTCATCATCCTCAATCCTTGAGCACTGAACATGTGCAAAAACCTCAGCTTGCAGTAATTGGGTCTTAAGTATATTTAGAATATTTTCATGTTCAAATTTTTCCTGGGTCAAGAAAACAATTTGATTTTCATTTTCTTTCAGAGATTGCAATAATGCATCAATTCTATGTTCCAATTCAATTTTTTCAGTCAATAATTGTTCAGTATATTTCTTCTCCTGCTCTGCTGCAATTTCTATTGCATTCTCTAAATTTTCAATATATGTACAAAAAGTCTCACAACTTGAACAACTAGATTCAAAAAATACATTTTCAGTTACACTTTGACTTTGTTTTCCTGGCATATCAAACACCATATCATTATAACTTTTAACAAGTTTCATTATATTACGTACTTTTTTCTTTGTTTTAACTAATGAGAATCTATCCTTCTCAATGTCAGCATTTGCCTGAAAGCATTGATCATACATTAATTTCCATAAAACAGCATCAGAGACCTGTTTCGATAAACCTTTAAATTCTAATGTACTTTCATCAGCTAAAACAGCTACAAATTCCATAATTACGTTTCTACTCACCAAATAAAAAACCCGTCAGTTTTTTCCTGGAAATTCTCCGGTCTTTCACAATCAATCGATCGATTTTTCTTCTAGGTTCTTTTTCAATCTTTGCGAAGTTTAATCTCTGTTCATCAATTCATTCCCCTCTGATCACAAGGAGTGAAGTTGAAAAAAAACTTCCGACTTATGATTGACTGGCTGGAATTCGCCAATTGTTATATAAGAAATATGTGAAATATTACGATATTTCAAAGTCTTAAGTATATGTTGAAATCAATCAATTCTTGTGAGACGAATTTCCTTAATTGGATCTGAGTCAGCGTAATTCAAAAATGTGTATTTATTTGTACACATTTAAATACAAAAGGATGCTTACAAAAATAGTACAATGTTAATCATTTGTATCTTAAAAATAAGGTTATTTCAAACCTAAAATGGCAGAATAGCCCTTTGTATGCTGACAGCCTGTGTGCAAGACATGTGTCCTTCTGTGTGTAAAATTCAAGAGGCCGTCCTCCTCCCAACTTTACCATTATATTAACAGCTCTAATTTCGCGCCACAAAAGACAACTCCTCCTCTACAGAGGTGGGAGGGCTAAGGATAACACAGCTCCACATTCTAATGACAGGATGTAAGGGGGGAAGGGAATTTCAGATTCTATGCAAACCTTCATTTACACTTAAGAAAAGCTTATATAAAATATACACTATTCCTCAAAATCCTGACAGATTTTAAATATTTACTTCTTCAATTATCGCAAGTCACAACATAGAAATTATTGTCTCAAAGTTCTTTCACACAGTATGAAAAATATTATATTCTGAATAAAGTATAATAAGCCAATTAAAATTTAGATATTAAGAATATAACAGTCTGCTGCAGGGACAGTCAGTTTAGTCATTAGCTGTTACTATCAGGTCCACAAAAGTGCTATTCCAGTTATTATTCCAGTAGCCTCTGTTTTGTCAGTTTATATAGGGACAGGCAGGTAGCAGTGTGTGAGACAGTGAGGGTCAGTTTAATCAGTAGCTGTTACTATATTAGGTCCACAAAGGTTCTTTTCAGGACTGGTATCAGTGGTATGGTAATAGGCTTGTACACGTATAATATTCTTTCTTCCAAATATAGAAAGAATATTATACTTGACTGCTGCCCTTCTGCTGCAGTCTGCTAATCATTCACAACCTACTTGTTCCACAAAGGTCCTTATAAGGACTGGTAATAACCTGGTGTAGGGTGCTATAGTACATAGGGTTGAGTGAGGTACAGTCTGCTATTCTATAAGGACTGGTATAGGTCCACAATACATAGGGTTGAGGTGTACTACTGCTGACCGCTGCCCTATACTGCAGCAGTCCTTCATCGGTATAGGGACTGAGAGTTTTGTCACAGGGTCATATAAAAAATGACAGGCAGAGGAAGAGGCAGGCCCTTCCGCAGGGGTGGTAGGGGTAGGGCAGGAGCAACAGGCTTCAGCCAAAGTGGAAAGTTGCAGAAGGTGCGTTCAATTCATTTAAAGGACGCACCAGACTTGGTTGAGTGGCTCACTCAGCCTTACTCTTCTGCACCCTCCTCATCCTCTCGATCTGCACCCTCTTCTTCACTCTCTGCTATGTGCACCCCCAAAGACACTACCACCAACAACACCACCACCACCACATACCTTCCGCTTTAGTCACAGGAATTATTTTCCGATCCATATCAAGACATTTCTGATGCGCAGCCACTCTTGGTATTGGATCAGGAAGAGGAGGTAGCAACAATCGCTACTCAGCAGTCTGACGACAGTACCCACATCAGCCCAAGGAGGAGGTTGGTCCCCGGTGTTGCTGCCTACTCCGAGATCTCTACTTATAGCGGTGGGGAAGGTGACATCGATGATGACGTGTCTAGTGATGTCACGTGGGTGCCCACAAGAGAGGAAGAGGAGGGGAGTTCAGAGGGAGATATGGACCAGCAGATAGGGAGGAGAAGCAGGAATAACTTGCATTGCACAGGAGGGACAAAGCAGACTGCAAATGTATCGGGAGCGAGTCATCGACCATGTACGGTCACATCTGGCGCTCCCAGGACACCGGCACATGGCTCCGCAGTGTGGGCTTTTTTTAACGTGTCCGCTGCTGACAATAGCGTTGCCATCTGCAATCTTTGCAGTCAACGCATTAGTCGCGGTAAGCCCAACACTCACCTAGGGACGACCGCCTTAAGAAGGCACATGAGCAGCCATCACCGAGCCGAGTGGGAGCAACGGAACACACAAAGCCACACTGCAGGCTCTCACCATCCAGCCTCGTCTTCTACTTCTCCTTCTCCTCTCTCCTCACAATTGTCCTCCACTCCACCTTCCATCACGCCAAGCTCACGTTTTTTCTGCAAAAAGGCAGGCTTCCGTGGGCCTAATGTTCGAGCGTAAAAAAATTATGACGCTGGATAACCCTCTTGCCCAACCGTTGACAGCTGGCTTGTCAGAACTCATAGCCCACCAACTACTGCCATATAAACTGGTGGAATCGGAGGCCTTTCGCAAATTTGTGGCCATTGGAACACCACAATGGAAGGTCCCAGGAAGGAAGTATTTCTCAGAGAAGGGCATCCCAGAGCTATATGGCCATGTTCAGCGGCAAGTGAATGTATCTCTGGCACACAGTGTCGGTGCCAAGATACATCTGACCACAGACACGTGGTCTAGCAAACACGGGCAGGGAAGGTATATCACTTTTACTGCCCACTGGGTGAACCTTCTGACGGCCGTCAAGCATGTAACCCATGGCACCCGTGTAGATTTGGTTTTACCGCCACGGATTGCATGCAGGCCTGACTCTTCTTCTCCTCCTCCTCCTACTCCATCCTCCTCCCTCTCCTCCTCAGCTGACTCCTCCTTTTCCGCTGCTAGCATCTCTTCCGCTGCACCGCCCAAGCTCCCCAGAACCTATTCGACATGCCAGGTGAGACGTTGCCATGCCGTGCTGCGTCTGTTGTGCCTGGAAGCCAAGAGCCACACTGGCCCGGCACTCCTTTCAGCTTTACGTTCACAGGCAGATCAGTGGCTAACACCGCTCAATTTGACAGTTGGTAAAGTGGTGTGTGACAACGGTGCCAATCTGCTTAGCGCATTGAAACAGGGCAAAATCACGCACGTGCCATGCAATGCACACGTCTTAAACTTAGTCGTGCATTGATTCCTTGTCAAATACCCTGGGGTCCAGGACATCTTGCGGCAGGCAAGGAAAATCTCGGCCCATTTCAGAAGATCTTACACGGCCATGGCTCGCCTTGCTGACATTCAGCGGCGACACAATCTGCCGGTCAGACATCTTATTTGCGATTGCCCGACGCGATGGAACTCAACCTTCTATATGCTTGATAGGCTGCTCCAGCAGAAACGTGCAGTTAACGTCTACCTGTATGAACTCTGCGGCAGAACAGGTTCTGGGGAACTGGGTTTTTGTTCACCGCGCCAGTGGCTGCTCATGCGCGATGCATGCAGACTTCTGCGGCCATTTGAGGAGATCACCAAACTGGTCAGTTGCAGCCATGGCACCATCAGTGACATGGTACCTTATGCCTTCTTTATGGAGCGTGCATTGCGTCGTGTCATTGATCAAGCTGTGGAGGAGCAGGAGCGGGAAGATGAGGAAGTCGCAATGCTGGATGAATTCCCAGGGGGGGGCTACTCTATCTGAGACAAGTGAACAACAGGAGTCTGAAGAGGAGTCAGAGGAGGATGGTGCCGGGGCGGATGAGGAGGAGCATGCTTTAAACCTTTCTGGGATCCCTGGTGTTGTGCGTGGATGGGGAGAGGAGAATGAAGAGGACGACATTATCCTGGATGATGAGCAGGAGCCAGGCCACCACACCGCTTCCACTTTAGTGCAAATGGGGGCCTTCATGCTCCAGTGTTTTAATAGGGACCCCCGTATAAAAAGCATAAGGGTCAAGGACCAGTACTGGGTGGCAACGTACTTAGACCCCCGGTACAAACACAAAATGGCGGAAATATTACCGCCGTCAGAGGGCTGGCAGAATGGAGCACTTCCAGGCGTTGCTTCGAGAAATGCTGCATTCTGCCTTTGCGTGCGCTGGCAGAGGAGCAATTCCCACTCCCAGAGAAGGAGTTGCAGGTACCAATCCAACAGCGCCTGCAAGAAGAGGCCGGTTTGAAGATGTGTTGGTGACTTCGGATATGAGGTCATTCTTTCAGCCGACCCATCGACAGGTGTCATCCGGATCCAGCATTGGGGAACGCCTAGACCGTCAGGTGTCCGACTACATCGGGTTAACGGCCGATGTGGACGCTCTGAGGAGTGATGAACCCCTGGACTACTGGGTGGGCAGGCTTGACCTCTGGCCAGAGCTTGCCCAATTTGCAATCGAACTGTTGGCTTGCCCCTCATCCAGTGTCCTGTCCGAAAGGACGTTCAGCGCAGCAGGGGGGATCGTGACCGATAAGCGTACTCGCCTAGCTCACGACAGTGTTAACTACCTCACATTTCTAAAAATGAATGAGGCATGGATCTCGGAGGAATTCAACACATGTGACCAGTAGACCATGTATATGTCTATAAACAATTTTTTTAAACGAGCACAGAGACCTTCTTTCTTCATTTGGCTCACTTCCTTGTCCAAAAAAAGCACACCGTACTATATGCCCGTACCCTCTTTGAAGAGGTTGAGCGGTGTCATATTTCTACTGGGGCTGCTTATTATGAGGGGCTCCCACCATCCCTGTGCTGTGCTGACATCCTCCTGGGGCTGTACCTCTGCTGTGCATATTATGAGGGGCTCCCACCATCTCTGTGCTGTGCTCATTATGAGGGGCTCCCACCATCCCTGTGCTGTGCTGACTTCCTCCTGGGGCTGCTTATTATGAGGGGCTCCCACCATCCCTGTGCTATGCTGACATCCTCCTGGGGCTGCTTATTATGAGGGGCTCCCACCATCCCTGTGCTATGCTCATTATGAGGGGCTCCCACCATCCCTGTGCTATGCTCATTATGAGGGGCTCCCACCATCCCTGTGCTATGCTCATTATGAGGGGCTCCCACCATCCCTGTGCTATGCTGACTTCCTCCTGGGGCTGCTTACGGTGCAGGTGTCAGTGCTGTATATCACGGTGCTGATGTCAGTACTCTCTATCACGGTGCTGCTGTCAGTGCTGTATATCACGGTGCTGGTGTTAGTGCTTTATGTCACGCTGCTGATGTCAGTGCTCTCTATCACGGTGCTGTTGTCAGATGACTCTATCACGGTGCAGGTGTCATTGCTGTATGTCACGCTGCTGATGTCAGTGCTCTCTATCACGGTGCTGCTGTCAGTGCTGCATTTCAAGGTGCTGGCGTTAGTGCTTTATGTCACGCTGCTGATGTCAGTGCTCTCTATCACGGTGCTGTTGTCAGATCACTCTATCACGGTGCAGGTGTCATTGCTTTATGTCACGCTGCTGATGTCAGTGCTCTCTATCACGGTGCTGGTGTCAGATGACTCTATCACGGTGCAGGTGTCATTGCTGTATGTCACGCTGCTGGTGATCATCTCCTGCACCCTCTTCTTTGCCTACCCTGGTCCCTGACCTTCCCTCTCCTCCATTGCCTTCATGCGCTCCACAGTCCTGAATTGTCACAACAATTTCCCATATAAAAAAAGAATGCTTGTAGTTGTCGATCCCAGATTCACCTCATACATGTGTTATGTCATTGGCCATGTGGTGGGACTATGTTTGCACAGCTATTAATTATTTTGTTGAAAATAGAGTGATAGTGGGGGCGCTGAAGAAATCGTAACTATAAACATCAATTACAAATATAAAAATTAATGATCATAAAATACCTCAAGTGAAAGTCAACCTATCACCATAAATTGAGAAACAAATACTTGCAACGAAATGGAAATAATATAATAAAAAATAAAGTCCCACTTAGATACTAGAAAAATAGAAATATCCACAGTCCAAAACAGTGATTCATTCAATGGAAAACTCCGTCTAAATCCATATGCCAGAAGGCAACTGAAATCTTCTACAAAGTTGTGACACGTCCCTTCACCAAACTTTTTTTGGACACAGACAAAACACCCCAACTATGAAAATAAAGTTGTCTTCTTACCAGATGCTGTTGACTACTTTACTTAAAAAGATAGTCAAATAGGCTTGTGCAGGTGAATTCCCTGCTCACATGGAATATGCTGGACCTCTTATGGAAAAAACCTTCTCATAGATTCAGACAGGTCATAAAAAAGGAGAGCAAACAGAATCCATAGTGTGACACCGTTTAATAATAAAATAAATTAAAAAACATAAGACCAAATGGCTGCTTACATATGCCGGTGCCCGACCTGGCACTGGGGCTGCGCGCTTGAACCAATTGTTTCGTAATGGATGCGTAGTTCCTCGTTGTGTAGGGCGTGCGTTCCACCAAGAAACAGCCGACAACCAAAAACGTCCGGAACTGTACGTGTACGAACGTGACTAGGTACCGCCTCGACGTACGTTTCGTTTGACACGTCATCAGGAAGCGTACCCAGTCACAGAGTCAACGTTCTTTTATGGTATCTTGATCGATCGGAAAGACCAATAGAGACACACTTAATTTGGTACGCAGCCTCAGTCCCTCTCAAGGCTTAATGGATAATCTAATGTTTATAAAACAAGACTGACTTCCATACTTTAACCACTTGGGTACCGCGCTATTGCCGAATGACGGCATTAGCGCGGACCTAGATTTCCAGGACTACGTCTATTGACGTCGTCCTGGTTACGAGCGGCCTGCGCGCCCCCTGAGGGGCGCGCGCGGCGCGCTCTGTGATCGGCGAGTCCGTGAGACTCGCCTGATCACCGATCCGTGTAAGGGGTCGATCCCGACCCCTTATCACGTGATCAGCTGTCAGCCAATGACAGCTGATCATGTGATAGAACGGAGCCGGTAATCGGCTATTATTCCTCCTCGCGCTGACAGCGCGAGGAGAAAAAAAAAAGCCGATCACCGGCGGCCGTGATCGGGACATCAGTCCCGATCACGGCCAGCAATGAAAGGCACCACATGCCACCTGCCAGTGCCCACCTGCCTCCCGCAGTGCCATCCTGAAATATAACAAAGTAAAAGTAAGTGCCCCCCGTCTGTGCCCATAATGCCCACAGTGCCACCCCACAGTGCCACCCACAGTGCCACCCCACAGTGCCACCCCACAGTGCCACCCACAGTGCCACCCACAGTGCCACCCAATCTGCCTCAAAGGTGCTGCACCCCAGTGCCGCCCATCAGTGCCCAGCAGTGCCGCCCATCAGTGCCCAGCAGTGCCGCCCATCAGTGCCCAGCAGTGCCACCTATCAGAGCCACCTATCAGTGCCACCTATCAGTGCCCATCAGTCCCATCTATCTGTGGTACCTATCAGTGCCCATCCGTGCCACCCATCCGTGCCACTTATCCGTGCCACCCATCCGTGCCATCTTATCTGTGCCCATCTTTGCCCATCAGTGCCGCCTTATCTGTGCCCATCGGTGCCGCCTTATCTGTGCCTATTAGTGCCGCCTTAACTATGCCTATCAGTGCCCACCAGTGCAGCCTATCAGTGCCCACCAATGCAGCCTATCAGTGCCCACCAATGCAGCCCATCAGTGCCCACCAATGCAGCCTATCAGTGCCGCCTTATCAGCGCACTTCAATGAAGGAGAAAAATGACCCGTTTGCAAAATTTTATAACAAACTATTAAAACATGATTTTTTTTTTTTTTTTTTTTGCATCTTTTTTTGTTTGTTTAGCAAAAAATAAAACTCCGAGCTGTAACTAAATACCACCAAAAGAAAGCTCTATTTGTGGGAAAAAAATGATAGAAATTTCATTTGGGTACAGTGTTGTATGCCCGCGCAATTGTCATTCAAAGTGCATCAGCGCTGAAAGCTGAAAATTGGTCTGGGACTGAGGGGGGTTTAAGTGCCCAGTAAGCAAGTGGTTAACATGTAAAAAAACACAAACGAATAAAACAACTCAACATAGTTCACCCTAGATCACAAGGAAAAACATATACATGGCAAAAAATATTTTTTAAAAATAAAAATTAAAAAAATTAAAAAATAATAATGATAATCCTATCAATTAATTCCTAATTAAAAGAAAGGAGATGGAATTAATTTCTTGTAATTAACAAGATTGACCTATAGATGTCAGTCTATAGGTGTAAGTGTCTAATACCACTCATTAAACAGAGAATGGATTTTTAAACCTGAATATTAAATTATACTTATTATAAAATATGTTAGTACCATTCCTAAAAAATATTTGGCAATAATCTTATCTATATATGTAAGGAAATACCAAAAAACAACCCTACATCATAAGATAAAAATTCAAATTAAGAATGGGAAAAAAAGAGAAGAAAAAGAGAATCTAGAGCGAAAAGAAAAGGGGTTTCAATCATTGGACAAAAAACAATTTAAATCAAGCTCTATGTTCATTCCTAAAGGCTGCATTGTCTTTAATTTATATATCCATTTTGTTTCATTCTTTGATATTTCCCTTTTCATGTGTGTTCCTCTCCAATGTTTTGAAATCTTATCGATCCCATAAAATTTGCAAAGTGAGGGGTCGCTATCGTGATGTAATATAAAGTGTCTTGACACACTGTGATTGGGAAAACCTTTCTTAATATTTGTGAGATGTTCATTAATTCTAATTTTTAACTGTCTAGTAGTTCGACCTATATACTGTAAAGAGCATGGGCATTCTAGCACATAGGTTACATGGTCTGAATTACATGTGATTAATGGTTTAATTTTATATTCCATCTTAGTGACTTGAGATTGAAACTGAATCACCTTTTTTGTTGAACCGGGTCTTCTAGTTAACTTGCAGGCTTTGCATCTGGTACAGTAATGAAAACCGGATCCATCAAGAAAGGTTGAAAGCTTTTTTGGGGGGTCTGGAACATTACGGGCTAGTTGATTTCTCAACCCCGGAGCCCTTCTGTAAATGAATTTAGGATTCTGTGGAATAATAGATACCAGATCTTTATCTTGCTGTAAAATGGGCCAATACTTTTTAAAAATAGTTTCTACTTGTCTGTACTGCCTATTGAACCCTGTCACAAAAGCTGTAGCTCCTTGGTGCTCTGGTTTAGCTTTTGGTACCAATAAAGTTTGTCTATCCATCTGTGACACCTGTGTTACAACTTTCTCTAGGGTTTTTTGGGAGTAGCCTTTTTCTAAGAATCTACTAGTTAGAACCTGGGCTTGTAGGTGGAAATCAGATTCTTCCTCGCAGTTCCGTTTTAATCGCATATATTGTCCTTTAGGAACTGCTCCTATCCACTGTGGGTGGTGACAACTATGTGTGGGCACATATCCATTTCTATCTGTAGCCTTGAAATAAGTTTTGGTGACAAACTTGTTATGCTTTTTGGTAATAGTGAGGTCCAAATAGTTTACTTGCACCTTGCTGTATTCAGCTGTGAACTTCAGGCAGTATTGATTACCATTCATTTTATTCAAAAATTTCTTAAAGCTCTCCAAAAAAGAATTACATCATCAATATACCTTTTAGAGAAAATAAGGGACTTGTTCATGTTTTTATAGATGGTTTCTGATTCCCACTTATTCAGAACAATATTGGCTACACTGGGAGCATAACATGCTCCCATGGCCACTCCTGCTATTTGGTTATAATACTCATTATTGGCCCAGAAAGAATTACTCATAGCAAGATCAAGGCCTCTAATCAAATAGTTTATCTGAACCTTCTTGAGTTTGGATTCTTTTATTAGTGCCCATTTTATTGCTGTGAGTGCATCCTTATGTTGGATATTAGTATACAGTGACTCAATATCCACCGTAATCATGATGGTGTCTTCTGATGCTACTACATCCTGTAAAAGTACTAGCAGATCTCTGCTGTCTTTCAAATAAGAAGGACTTTTGGTCACTAGTGGTTTAAAAAAAACCATCTAAATATTCTCCCAATCTTGCAAACAGGGACTCCATCCCGCTTACTATAGGTCGACCCGGTGGGCTCTCATTGTTTTTGTGTATTTTTGGCAAAATGTACATTACTGGAATTTTTGGAGCATGTGGTATAAGGTAAAGTGGCGCGGAGTTTACTAGCTATTGTTTTTCAGCTATATTTTTTTCACATTATTTTGTGGCTGCAAATTTGACCTGTAGGTTTGCGAAGTTCGCCTCCCATTGAAGTCAATGGGGCCCGCCGCGAGGTTACGGTTCGCAAACTATTGTCCGCGTTCGTGAAACGTCCCGTCGGAATTTCGTCCATCACTAATCATGGGGCTCTTGGCTGCATCTCTAATCAGTCTTCTCCTTGTCTGAGCTGAAAGTTTAGAGGGACAGCCAGGTCTTGGTAGATTTGCAGTGGTCTGATACTCCTTCCATTTCAAAATGATCGCTTGCACAGTGCTCCTTGGGATGTTTAAAGCTTGGGAAATCTTTTTGTATCCAAATCCGGCTTTAAACTTCTCCAACAGTATTACGGACCTGCCTGGTGTGTTCCTTGGTCTTCATGATAATCTCTGCGCTTTCAACAGAACCCTGAGAATATCACAGAGTAGGTGCATTTATACAGAGACTTGATTACACACAGGTGGATTCTATTTATCACCATCAGTCATTTAGGATAACATTGGATCATTCAGAGATCCTCGCTGAACTTCTGGAGTGAGTTTGCTGCACTGAAAGTAAAGGGGCCGAATAATTTTGCACACATCACTTTTCAGTTTTTTATTTGCTAAAAAAGTTTAAAATATCCAATAGATTTCGTTCCACTTCACAATTGTGTCCCACTTGTTGGTGATTCTTCACAAAATTTTTTATATCTTTATGTTTGAAGCCTGAAATGTGGCAAAAGGTTGAAAAGTTCAAGGGGGCCGAATACTTTCGCAAGGCACTGTACATACATACACACGTGATCCTGCCGCCCTGTAGCAGCAGCCCTGCCCCCCATTCTACATGCTGTTACTGGTTCTCATACAGTAAAGGATCCTGTAGTTCCCCGTCCCCTCCTTTCCCCTTGTCCAATCACAAAAAAGTATTGTGGACAAGGGGAAATCCTGTAATTTACCCACCCTTTCCCCTCCTCTCCCCTTGACCATTCAGAAAACGACTTGTATTCCGTGAAAAGAAGTCAAGACTTTTGTGAAGGATGAGGGGACAGGACTGGGCGGGTGAACGCCAGGATCCTTTACCATATGAGAGATGGAACTATGAGTTACAGCACCCAAAAGAAGAGTACTGTGTGTGTGGCACAGGGTTGCCAACCCCAGCGCGACTTTTTTTAAACTCCTAAAACATGAAAATATTTCCTGACACGCGCAACAGCCGGTAGCGTTACATTTTGGTGCGATTTTCTCGGGCCTCCAGCCCCATCCATCTGTGTGCGCCCCCGCACTCCAACCCCAGCGTGCTGCCAGTGCTGTGCATGTGAAAGCAAATTATTATTTTTCTTTTTTTTTGAACAGCCTCAAAATCAAATAATCTACTTCTAACGATACGTACCTACCCGTTGCTGTCGTTTTATTCATCACCGATACTACAGGTTGTTACTGGTTCTTATACAATAAAGGATGTAGTAGTTCAACAACCCCTTCCCTTCCCGTGTCCATTCACAAAAAAGTTGTGTATCCTTTTCAAAGGATGCACGGCGTTCTGTGAATGGACAAGGGGAGATCCTGTCATTTGCCCGCCCCTTTCCCCTCCTCTCCCCCTTTTACTTTCACACCTTGCATTCTGCAAAAAAGAATGCAAGACTTTTTTTTTTTTTTGTGAAGGACGAATGGAGAGGATATGGCTGGTGAACCACAGGGATCTTTTACTGTATGAGAAATGGAACTATCTGTTGGAGCACCCATAGAAGAGCACTGTGTGCAGCACAGGGTTGCCAACCCCCTGCGATTCTTCTACACAAAACATGGAAAATTTACTGACATGCCCCAGTGGCTAGGAGCACTGCATCTTGGCTGCAACATGGCGCTGCCTGAGCCTCTGGAGACCAGTGAGTGAGCACTGTACACAGAACTCCTCCATCTACCTCACTCTCCCCCCTATCTCTCGTACCTCCTCTTCTACCCCCTATTTCCCTCTACCCCCTCTCCTTCCCGCTACCCTCCTCCCCTCTTCTACCCCCTATTTCCCTCTACCCCCCCCCCCCCCCCCACCCTCTACCCTCCCCTCTTCTACCCCCTATTTCCCTCTACCCTCCCCTCTTCTACCCCCTATTTCCCTCTACCCCCCCCCCCCCCCCCCCACCCTCTACCCTCCCCTCTTCTACCCCCTATTTCCCTCTACCCTCCCCTCTTCTACCCCCTATTTCCCTCTACCCTCCCCTCTTCTACCCCCTATTTCCCTCTACCCTCCCCTCTTCTACCCCCTATTTCCCTCTACCCTCCCCTCTTCTACCCCCTATTTCCCTCTACCCTCCCCTCTTCTACCCCCTATTTCCCTCTACCCTCCCCTCTTCTACCCCCTATTTCCCTCTACCCTCCCCTCTTCTATCCCCTATTTCCCTCTACCCCCCCTTCTACCTTCTCCTTCCTTCTAGCCCCCCTCTTCTAACCTCTCCTTCCCTCTACCCTCCCCCTCTTCTACCCTCTACCCCCCCCCCCCCCCCCACCCTCCACTTCATCCCTCCCTCCTCTACCCTATCTATACTTCCCCTAACGCATCCCTCCCTATTAAACACTCTACTAAGATGCAAACACACAACTATAACCACCCTACTGAGGTGCAAACACACAAATCTAAGCACCCTACTGAGGTGTTCTAAAAGGTGAACTTAGCCTTCACGGTGCCTCCTCCCACGGCCTTCTTCATCACGCTGGCCCATATCCAATCTCTGAGTCTCAAATCCTACTTCTGTAGCTAGGGAAAAAGATGTGCCGTGGATGGAGATCTGGAAGCTCTGGGTCTTCTTCAGGAGCTGGCCCATGTCCCGTCACCCGGGTCTCCAATCTTACCCCTGTTGCCAGGGAATAAGCTGCTTCGGGAATGAGATCTGGAGGCTCTCTGTATTCTTCAGGCGCTGGCCAGCTTTCCGTCTCTGAATCGCTGGTCTCCGACCTGTACTGGTACTCGTAGTCTGCGAGTCTGTAGTAAGAAAAGTGAAATGTGATATTAGTAATGGCCCCCCAAATAATTCTTAGCAGGCTTTCTCAACCAGGGGTTCCTTCAAATGGAAGACCCCCGCGCAGTGCGCAATGGCAGATTGATCTTTCACCCGTCCATCAAAATTATTTCAAGGGTTCCTCTGGGGTAAAAAGATTGAGAAATTCTACTAAGGACTATAGGACTAATTTTTAATAGTTAAAGACTGCTCTATTAGATATACATATTATGTACCAAGCTTTATTGACTGGGGTTACTCAAGAGGTTGTTAGAAGACCCCTGAGCAGTGGCAAATTAAAATTTCAACAGCTCATCTGAATTATTTCAAGGGTTCCTCTGGGGTAAAAAGATTGAGAAATTCTACTAAGGACTATAGGACTCATTTTTAATAGGTAAAGACTGCTCTATTAGATATACATATTATGTACCAAGCTTTGTCAACCAGGGTTCCTCAGGAGGTTGTTAGAAGGCCCCTGAGCAGTGAGCATTGGCAAATGAAACTTTCACCCGCTCATCGAAATTATTTCAAGGGTTCCTCTGGGGTAAAATCGTTATGGGTACCATATATGATGTGACTACATTTTTTTTTCCAAAGCTGCTCTATAAGATATTTCTCAACCAGGGTTCCTCCAGAGGTTGTTAGAAGATCCGCATAAGCAATGAGCAGTGACACATTGATCTCCACCCCCACCCAAATAAATTATTTAAAGGATTCCCTTGGGCTTAAAAGATTGAGAAAGGCTACTATATACTATATGATGATAATTTTTTTTCCAAGGTTGCTCTATAAGATATACATACTCAGACTCCGAGCTAGATCCGTGTTCACTGAAGCCAGAGCTTTCCCCATCACTGTCCTGCTGCCTGGCCCCAATGTATTTCTGGACAATGTCTGTCTCCTTTCCCCATCTTCTAACGATGTGCTTCAGTTGCTTCTTCAGGGCTTCCTTCATCTTTCTCTTCTCTGTCCTCTTTCCCTTCAAGTTCTTCATCGCCTCGATCCAGAGTTCAAGCTGCTCATCATGTCTGAGGAGCAAAAAAATTGAGAGAAAATGTAAGTATTTAAAAAAAAACAAAAAAAACAAAGACTTCCATTCATGCTTTATGAATGTCAGATGTGTGAAGAAATAGAATGACAAAACTTACAGTTCCTCCTCGAGGTCCACTTTGCAGGCTAATGGACCCATACAGATGACGCAGATGTTGTGTAGGATCTCAAAGCAGTCCTTGCAGTACAGATCTAAGCAACTGTTGGTCGTGCATTCCACAAAGTGCTCAATGGTGGCCGGCGTGGTCATTTTGGCGCACGCCAAGCAGTACCGTTCCGTCAATCCGAAAAGCTTCGTCAGGAGGCCAAATCCAGGAATCCTATAGACAGAAGAACATGTTAGTCGCATTCACTAACTGGCATGGCAATATAGTAAAGTTCCATAGCGGTACCAAAAAATAAAAAAAAATAATATTAGACTTACTATGCTGCAAGGATCATCAGGGCGTTTGAGTGGCCCACGTCTTCTATGTTCAACCGTACGCTCTTCTTCAAAGATGTTTCCAGATTCATCCTTTTGGTCAGCAGGTTGTTGAACAGAAAGCATATCTGTTCCTAAAAGAATACAAATCTTAGTTAATAAAAGTGAACTCTAGACAAGACTAAATATAAAGACTGAAGCTGTTGCAAAGTTTCTCACTTGGAGACCTTACAGGTAACGTCACCTCCTGAAGCAGGATGACAACGCAAAGCTGCTGCCCTTCCCCACCCCCCTGCAATTAGCAGAAGTGTTGTCAGCCTGCCAAATGGGCCACTTGGCTGCATATGAGTCCTATCAGATAGGAAGCCCAACAGCCTAAGCCCTTGTACACACGGTCGGACATTCCGACGGAAAATGTCCGATCGGACTGTGTTGTCGGATAATCCGACTGTGTGTGGGCTCCATCGGACTGTTTCCGTCGGAATATCCGACGGACAAAGTTTTAAAGCTGGGCTATAAAACTTTCCGACAACATGATCCGATCGGACTTTGTCCGATTTGTGTGTAGAGAATTCCGATCGGACAAAGTGCCACGCATGCTCAGAATAAATTCCTAGACCAAAGCTATTGGCTACTAGCCTGAACGTAGTCCCGTCGTAACTAAATACCGTCACCACGTTACCTACGATCGGATTTTCCAACAACTTTGTCCGACCGTGTGTATGCAACACCAGTTTCGGACAAAATCCGTCAGACAAAATCTGACGGATTTTGTTGTCGGAATGTCCGACCGTGTGTACAAGGGCTAACTGGAAGAGCTTGCATGGCAGGCTAACAACGCTGCCGCTAATTGATAGGCAGCTTGCAGCTGAAAGCGTTGTTGCTGGCAGGATCTCCAGGTAGGAAACTTTTCAAAAGGTTCACATTAGATAAAAATAAATAGCGGAACTGCTTTTTAGTCCTCTGCCTGCTGAAGTCATAGACAGAACGTGGTCAACTTACCTGCTCCCTTTCTGGAAAGTAACTCGCGCAAATGGTCCGTTTCAGCCTGTGGATGTAGACTCCAAAGACCGACGCAAAGAAGGCGAAAATGAGCAAACCACCTGTGAACAGAGAAAAGAAGAGGGTTAGTCATACTTATGTTTTCTGAGGAAAACTCTGGTGATTGGTTTATATTAGAGGAAGAACAACTTATCCCCCCAGGACCAGAAATTCTCAACCAGGGTTCCTCCAGTGATTGCTTGGGATTACTTGATCTGTTGCTAATAGACCCCCCCCCCCACGATTTTTCATGGTTACTGCATAGTTCAGGGCCAACATCACATGGCACAATCAAGACACTAGTGCTTTTTTTTAGTTAGGGGGCATTTAGACCACTACTGTAAAGGTATTTTTCCAACTGGCCATTGCTGTAAAGGGAATTTTTCCCATTGACTCCCAGTAAATTGGTTTTAGTAGGGGTTTCCCCCTAAGACCTAATAAACGATTTCAAGGGTTCCTCGGGGATAGAAAAGCTGCTCTGGATTATACAACTCCAGTGTAGCAATTAAAGGTGTCTACTCCAGAAATAAAATTCTCTAGGAGCTTGTCGGAAAACAGTAACTTACCAATTATAATATATCCGTAGTAATTTGGCTCCGAAGGTACAGCGATGCATTGCTTGGAGATCACTTTGTAGTTTTTTTGCCCGATGGCATCCAGCGTGTCCGCCAGCTGGGCAAGGATGTCGTTGATAAAGCCGCTTCCTGTAACATTGACTTTAAGAAAATACGGTGCTGGCGAAGAAAGAAGAATTAGAGGTCGTTATTGTCATATCGGCATTTATACTATTATTATTATTATGTGTTCAGCCTCAGGATATGTTGGGGATACTTACCTTTCACAACAATGTCCCCATTCAGGACAGAAGAAATCGCTGCTATGGCCCAGTACACACCATAGTCGGCAGCGATAATAAAAGACGATTAGCAGGCTCTGGAATATGTTCAGGATTTCAAATGTATATCCCTTTTTCTCCTTTCTGGTCAATGTCCAGGCCACTGTAAAGTAGAACAGAAAAATAAAAATGATGAGTGACGTTACATCATGATCATCTTATATCGACATCTAATTCTTTTTTTTTCCATTTCAAATGAAGTAGGGAAAGGGTTTTATTCTCTGTCAGATTATTTTTGCCCTCTTTGTCCTGTTTGAGAGGGTTTTTCTTCACTTCGTGTTTTCTAGACGCGACAGGAAGTGAGAGGAAATGTCTCCAAAGTGGCACATTGCCATGTGTTACCATTAGTGGATTTCCCCTCCTGTTACTGTTCTCAAGACAACTTAAGCCATGTACACGCGATGGGACTTTCCAGCGGACCAGAGTCCGTCGGACAATTCGATCGTGTGTGGGCTCCAGCGGACTTTTTCTTCCCAAAAGTCCGGCGGACCTAGAAATAAGACTGGCTTCAAATTTTCGGCCGGACTCGGCTTTTAGCAGACAATTCTTTTGTCTGTGTGCTAGTCCGACGGACTAAAACCAACGCTAGGGCAGCTATTAGCTACTGGCTATGAACTTCCTTATTCTACGTCATCACGTTCGAATCCGTCAGACTTTTGGCATGATCGTGTGTGGCCAAGTCCATTAGTCTGAAAGTCCGGAGGACCTCAGCTGCAAAGTCCATCGGATTGTCCGCCATAAAGTCCGATCGTGTGTACGAGGCATTAGTGTAGTGATGGCGAACCTTGGTACCCCAGATGTTTTGGAACTACATTTCCCACGATGCTCAATTACACTGCAGAGCGCATGAGCATCATGGGAAATGTAGTTCCAAAACATCTGGGGTGCCAAGGTTTGCCATCACTGACTTTTAGAGTTTTAGATCTTCTCTTACTTTCAGTCCAGGTGACAATGGTCAGTAGGACAGGTAGAGAGTGTAAAACTCCATAGAAGGGAAACAAAAAGCAAAAATAACATGGCAGGGGATCCAACATTGAATCCGAAGCCCTGACTTCATTTAACCACTTCAATACAGGGCACTTAAACACCTTCCTGCCCAGACCAATTTTGAGCTTTCAGCGCTGTCGCACTTTGAATGACAATTGCGCGGTCATGCTACACTGTACCCAAATGAAATTTTTATAATTTTTTTCCCACAAATAGAGCTTTATTTTGGTGGTATTTGATCACCTCAACGGTTTTTATTTTTTGCGCTACAAATAAAAAAATACCGAAAATTTTGAAAAAAAAAATGTTTTTTTTTTTGTTTCAGTTTCAAAACTTTGTAAATAAGTACGTTTTCTCCTGCACTGATGGGGCTACACTGATGGGCATTGATAAGGCGGCACTGATGGGCACCAATGTGGCACCAATGAAGTGGCACTGATGAGGTGGCATTGATGGACACTGATATGTGGCACTGATAGGCGACACGGATGGGCGACACGGATGGGCGACAAATTGGCACTGATAGCTGGCACGGATTGGCATGGATGGACGGCACAGATGGCCATGGATGGGTGGCACAGATGGGCATGGATAGGCGGCACAGATGGGCATGGGTGGGCACTCATAGGCGGCACAGGTGGGCACTCATAGGCGGCATTGGTGTTATACTATAGTAATGGATGCCAATCAGTGCCAAACAATAATGCATGCCAATCAGTGATGCCCATTGTGGGCACTGATTGGCATCCATTATGGGCACTGATTGGCATCCATTGTGCTGACTGGCATCCCTGGTGGTCTAGGGAGGATTACCTTTTCCCTGGTGGTCTGGTGGCATCCCTGGTGGTCCAGTGTGGGCATCCTCAGGGGGCTGTGCTGATAATCGATCAGCACAGACCCCCCCCTGTCAGAGGAGCAGCCGATCGGCTCTCCTCTACTCGCGTCTGACAGACGCGAGTGAGGGAAAGCCGATCACCGGCTCTACCCATTTACACTGTGATCAGCCGTGATTGGACACGGCTGATCACGTGGTAAAGAGTCTCAGTCGGAGACTCTTTACAGAGATCGTAGTTGCCGGGTGTCAGACTGACACCTAGCAACAACGATCGCCGCGATGCGCGCCCCGGGGGCGCGCAGCGGCTCATAATCCTGATCACGTCATATGACGTCCGGTCAGGATTATGCAACCACTTTGCAGCCGTCAATTGCCTATAGGGTGGGCGGCAAGTGGTTAAAGATGGGTAAAAAAAAGTTAAGACTACTCATGCTTACTTGGTCGGATCAGCCTGTAAGATTCCTTCTTGAAGAGAGGCAGTAGGGTTGTCAAGCCTTGCTTGAGCCTCCTTGCATCTATGCTAATGAATTTCCATGTAATATAAACGTTGTCAAAGTTGTTATCGTTGATATAATTTCGAAGATAACTGAAAGCCCTGGAAAAAAAAGAAAGAAAGAAAAAACCCTTGCCGGGTTACAAATGGTATACACGGGACATGGTCTATCTCTAGCTCCAAGGTGGGTTACAAATGGTATACACAGGACATGGTCTATCTCTAGCTCCAAGGCGAGTTACAAATGGTATACACAGGACATGGTCTATCTCTAGCTCCAAGGCGAGTTACAAATGGTATACACAGGACATGGTCTATCTCTAGCTCCAAGGGGGTTACAAATGGTATACACAGGACATGGTCTATCTCTAGCTCCAAGGCGAGTTACAAATGGTATACACAGGACATGGTCTATCTCTAGCTCCAAGGCGAGTTACAAATGGTATACACAGGACATGGTCTATCGCTAGTTCTGAATGCCGGTCAGATGGCGAGGGAACACAGAGGCATGCATATGATAGGCACACATGCTGCATATGATGGGGCACAGTGAGGCTGCATGTGATGGGGCACAGTGAGGCTGCATGTGATGGGGCACAGTGAGGCTGCATGTGATGGGGCACAGTGAGGCTGCATGTGATGGGGCACAGTGAGGCTGCATGTGATGGGGCACAGTGGCTGCATGTGATGGGGCACAGTGAGGCTGCATTTGATGGGCACAGTGAGGCTGCAATTGATTTTTTTCCCCTGAATTTTTTTGTTTGCTCCCAAACCCCCCCCCCCCCCCCCCAGGTGTACATGGGGCCTAAAGCTGTTGATGAGCTAAAATTCCCAGCTGGTAGCTTGTAGGCTCTCAAGAGATGAAGTGGTAGGAAAAAGCCCGTTCCTTAAAAAAAAAAAAAAAAAAAAGGGGAAAATAAATGGTACTTACCAATAGTAGGTGACGATGGCGATAATGAATAGTAGGTGAATATATGAAAGATCTCCCGGTAAGGATCGAGATCCTGTTTTACTTCCTCCATGATGTCACTAGCAATGGTGAATACACTCTTGCTAGAGTTGACTATTCCACCAAGATCGTAGTTGATGGTCATATTGTAATCAAATTTATTCTTTAGATCTTGTAAAATAACCACGACTAGTGTAGCCCAGATAAGACCCACTCTGTTTTAACCGACCCTTTTACTCCCAACCTTTTTACCCCCTTTTATTAAAAGACCACACCATTCTTTTTGTGGAGTAAAATGGCCACAACAGCCTTTATTAAAACCAAACAAAATAAAATTCCAAAATTTAATTTTAATATAATAAACATTTTCCACAACATGTGGAAACAACATATGAGAAAACAACATGTTTTACTCAATTTTGTTGATCAGTGACGGAGCTACTTTTTCCAAGTATACATATCTGTCACGTACCTGGTATGAGAGCCCAGAATGCAGGGAGCGGCTTCTCGTAAGCCTCTGGCTCGAGAACCCCTGAAGGTGGAAACAGGAATTCAAGAGTTCAGAGGGCACAAGTGCCTGGCTGGTGTAAAGCAGATCTGGACCGGCAGCAGCAAGGGATCCACAGAGGTACTGGATGGAAAACACCCGGCAGGCAGGTAGAAACGTGGACAACGGCAGGCACAGATGGTAGACTGGAACAGGTGGTGGCAGACGGCAGATGGCAGCAGGCACTGGCTATCAGACCAGAACAACAGATGGCAGTCAGCTGGTGTCAGCAGGCAATCAGCAGAGTCGTGTACAAGCCGGGTCAGTAACAGGCGGGCAACAGCGGTATACAGGGAGAGACGGAAACGTAGTCAGACAGGCAGGAGGTCGGTGGCAGGCGGCAAGCAAACGTAGTCAGGAACAGGCCGGGTAACAAGAATCAGAAGCAGCAGATAGCAGAATCACCGGACACGCTGTAGGCTGGACAGCAAGGAGGAACAGAGGCAGAGTCCTTAAGTAGCCCTTAGGGCGCCAAAACGGTCGTACGGCGAGTCTGCGTGCCCCCGCGGGTAACCGTGCCCCCCTTCGTGACCCTGCGCACCCGCGTGCGCCCGTTCCAACGCGCACCCGCGTGCGTCCGTTCGCGTTAGCGTGCACCCAAGGATACCGACAAGTTCTCAGCAAAGGAATCCTGCGGGCAGATCTCCCATGTGCGATCGGATCACCAGGACGGCCATGACAATATCTGTATACACACCAGGGGGCACTGCGGGACCTTTTACCACCACCTTACCGGCCTCCAGCTGTACCGCTCGGAGACCACCACCTTTCCCGCAGTGCAACAACACCATTAATATCAAAACTTTTGATGTACACACCGGAGGGGCCATCTCCCGATGAGCCCCCCACCTACTTAACCACCTCTTTTAATGCTACCATCACTGACCAACAATAAATACTGCCAACCCACCAGCTGTCATGACGACCCACCATATTCTAACCTGAAATTACAAGAAAACCATTAAAACATTCAAAAACTAAACCATAACCAACTAGGGAGCGTGGGTGGGAAAAACTGCCTCCTCGTGCGTTTTCTCTTCCCGACTGCCCGCTCGTGGCTCCGCCCCCTTTTTAAATGGCCGCTCCCCCTCCTTCGTTCCGCCTACATTTTTTCTAAACCCCATCCCCTAGTGTGTCACTCGACACACCGTCATGTCCGGCCCTCCTCTACCATTTATTGCTGATTCTTTTTACGGGGTTTACAAAAATTTTGAAGGCTAAGGCCACCTTTTACAAACCAGGGAGAAGAACCACCACACTCCTTTACGGGGTGGATGGTTTGGGTGTGGAGGGGTCCATTTGTAGTATGTTACATCCTAAATATGGGGGTAACATGGTCCAAAAGATGGAGTTAGCCTTTAATTTTGAGAAATGTTGTTATACTTACGAGCTTTAATGTTCTTCTGTATATATTCTCCTACGTAGGACGGTATGACACAGATGATGGTGGCAACTGCAAAAGAAAAACAGAAAGCATAAAGATTAGAGTCAAATCGTAATAAGGTCAGTGTAACTCTTCATGAACACCTAGGACTTCGGCTATCAGGGGATGTGGTGTGTTTTCCAAATACCGACCAACCAACCAAGGCAAGTTTGATGCATCAAAAGAATTAGCCTTGTTTCTCCAAGAGTTCAGTTATCAGGGTACTTTGGTATGTTTTCCCCATACCAACCAACCAACCAACCAACCAACCAACCAACCAACCCACCAACCAACCAACCAACCAACCAATGAAGGCAAGACTTCAGATCAGGGATGAGGTCAATGTAACTCTTCATGAACACCTAAGAATTTGGTTATCAGGGGATATGGTGCGTTTTCCAAATACCAACCAACCAACCAAGGCAAGTTTGATGCGTCAAAAGAATTAGCCTTGTTTCTCCAAGAGTTCAGTTATCAGAGTATTTTGGTATGTGTTCCCCATACCAACCAACCAACTAATGAAGGCAAGTTTGATGGGTCAGATAAATTAGCCTTGTTTCTCCAAGACTTCAGATCCGGGATGAGGTGAATGTAACTGTTCATGAACACCTAAGAATTTGGTTATCAGGGGATATGGTGTGTTTTCCAAATACCAACCAACCAAGGCATGTTTGATGCGTCAAAAAAATTTGCCTTGTTTCTCCAAGAGTTCAGTTATTAGAGTATTTTGGTATGTTTTCCCCATACCAGGTAACCAACCAACCAACCAACCAATGAAGGCAAGTTTGATGGGCCAGATAAATTAGCCTTGTTTCTCCAAGACTTCAGTTCAGGGGTCAATGTAACTCTTCATGAACACCTAAGAATTTGGTTATCAGGGAATATGGTGTGTTTTCTCCATACTAACCAACCAACTAACCAACCAAGCAATGAAGGAAAGTTTGATGAGTCGGATGAATTAGCCTTCTTTCTCCTGGAGACAAGTTTCAAGTGGAATTTCTTAAAAGACCTTATGAGTCGTGAAATGTGCCAGTTCATGAAGGATTACATATCCCCTTTCATCCATTGCTACATTCGATTTTAAATCAGAAGCATGGTGGTCATGAAAATGAACTTGACCACACTGACAGCCGAGTCCTAATTTTTTTGACAATAAAAAACAAAACAATCAAAAAAGCAAACATACCTTTGGCCACTTCGTATAGCCATGTGAAGCCATCTACGATGTTGCAAAGAATGCCGGCTCCTATGTCCAAGTTATTCTTGGCATCTGGAATGCCCTGGTGCACTTCTTGTGTGGGTACAATAGCTCCTCGTTGCAGATGTCCCCGATGCTGTGAATGAAGGCCCATATGTGACCGAGTGTCTTGCCTACAAGAAAAAAAAAAAACAGTCATGTCATCTACAGGAATGGACAGTAGAAGTAAAATAAAAAAATAAAAAAAAGCCCCCATCCTAGCCTCGTCCACCTCTTCTGGTCTAGTAATTGAGGTGAACTAACCCTTTAAGGAAAGGGTAAAAACTATCATTTGTGGTGCTATATTTATAAAGCATTGAATGTGACATTCACCAAACATTCACTGCATGTATTTTTAATGACAGCGAATATGTGAATGTAACATTGAATGCTTTATAAATATGCCCCCCCCCCCAGGTGTCATCTTTACAGATAATAGACAAATCTAGCGACGTCTGTCTGCTTTTTATTTTCCTTCACTTGAGGAGCCCAATCTACCCACCAAACCCCGAAGCTGAAAATGTTACTTACCAATCAGTTTTTTACTTTGCCCGCTATATTTCTCAGGTAGCTCAAAACATCTGCAGGAGAGAAGAAAAATACATCATAAGTTTAAAATGCTCCATTGTCCAATTCCCAAAGCTTTGTGTACCTTTCATTTTCTAATAAATAAATATCTATCTATCTATCTATCTCATATCTATCTATCTCTCCCTCTATCTATCCTTCCCTCTATCTATCGATCCCTCTATCTATCTCTCTATCAATCGATCCTTCTATCGATCCCTCTATCTATCCATCGATCCCTCTATCGATCCCTCTATCTATCCATCGATCCCTCTATCTATCTATCCATCGATCCCTCTATCTATCTATCAATCCCTCTATCCCTCTCATATCTATCCATCTATCTATTTATCTATCCCTCACATATCTATCTATTCATATACAGGATTGCTTTGTTATGAACCACTTGAAGCCCACATTCTAGCCGAAAGACAGCTACAGCGCAGGCTTAACCGCTTCAGCCCCCGACCAGAGCATTATTTTTGCGGTTCGGCACTGTGTCGCTTTAACTGACAATTGCGCGGTCGTGCGAAGTTGCACCCAAACAAAATTGACGTCCCTTTTTTTCCCCACAAAAAAACAGAGCTTTCTTTTGGTGGTATTTGATCACCCCTGCGGTTTTTATTTTTTGCGATATAAATAAAAAAAGAGCAACAATTTTGAAAAAAAAACACAATATTTTGTACTTTTTGCTATAATAATAATAAAAATAAAAAAAAAAAAGCAAAATTTTTCTCAGTTTAAGCAGATATGTAATTTTCTACATATTTTTGGTAAAAGAAAAAAAAATCGCCATAAGCGTATATTGATTGGTTTGCGCAAAAGTTATAGCGTCTACAAAATAAGGGATAAATTTATAGCTTATTTATTTATTTTTTTATTAGTAGTGGGGGTGATCTGCGATCCTTGACTGCGACATTATGGTGGACACATTGGACAATTTTGACACGTTTTTGGGACCACTGGCATTGATACAGTGATCAGTGGTATAAAAATGCACCGACTTCTGTATAAATGTCACTGGCAGTGAAGGGGTTAACCACTAGGGGGTGATCAAGGGGTTAACTGTGTTCCCTGGGAGGTGATCCTAACTGAAAGGGGGAGGGGACTGACTAGAGGAAGTGACAGATCGTGGTTCCTAGCTCATAGGAACACACGATCTGTCACTCCTGTCAGAACAGAGATTTGTGTGTTTACGCACACTTGTCCCTGTTCTGTGTCTCCTGCTCACAATCGCTTGTGGCTGGTGGTCACCTCGACCGTCGCGCCACGAGCATCGGCACCCCCAGCTGTGCAGCGGGCGTGCGCGCCTGCTATCCTGCCCCCGCGTACCGACATATAGCTGCGACGGTTCACGCAGGGGAGCCAACCTGCCACAGTGTAACTGGGGCGGCTGGTCAGGAAGCGGTTAATTTGCCAGGAGGGCGAACATAGACGTGCTGCCCGCGTGCCCCACTCTGTGATCACCGCGTGCCCTTTTTCCATGTGATTAGCTATCAGCCAATGATTGCCCCTGATGTTAACCCCTTCCCTACAAGTGTCATTAGTACAGTAACAGTGAGTTTTTTTAAGCACTGATCAATGTAATAATGTGACTGGTTCCCCAAAAAAGTGCCAGAAGTGTCAGTTAGGTGTCCAATTTGTCCACTGCAATGTCGCAGTCATGCTAAAAAAAACACTGATTGCTGCCATTACTAGTAAAAAAAACAGCCATAAAAATATCGCATCGTTTGTAGACACGATAACTTTTGCACAAACGAATCAATATATTGCAATTTTTTTTTTCTTTTTTACCAAAAATATGTAGAAGAATACATATCGGCCTAAACTGAGGAAAAATTGGCTTTTTTAAAAAACAAAAAATTGGGATATTTATTATAGCAAAAAGTACAAAATATTGTGTTTTTTTTTTTTTTTTCAAAATCGTCGCTATTTTTTTGTTTGTAGCACAAAAATAAAAACCGCAGAGGTGATCAAATACCACCTAAAGAAAGCTATATTTGTGGAAAAAAAAGGATGTACATTTTGTTTGGGTGCAACGCTTATTGGGATTTTTTTTTTTACCAAAAATATGTAGCAGAATACATATAGGCCTAAACTGATGAAGACATTAGCTTTTTAATTTTTTAATTTTTTTTTTTATTGGATGTGTAAAGTAAAAAAATTTTGTTTGTTTATAGTGCAAAAAAAAAAAACGCAGGTGATCAAATACCAAGAAAGCTCGTAGGAAAAAAGAAAAAGGAGATCAATTTTATTTGGGTGCAACATTTCACGACCTCGCAATTGCCAGTTAAAGTAACACAGTGCTGTATCAAAAAAAAAAAAAATGGCCTGGTCATTGAAGGGAGGTAAATCTTCCGGGGGGCTAAAAGAATCAGCTGCAATGCAACTCAACACCCATAAAATATGTAGGCTGGTGCTCAGTGCGCTGCAATTGAGGTGCATGGAGGAGGGTGGTGCATTGGAGTGCAGATTTGTTGTTGCAATGCACTAAACGCACCAATGCAATTCATCAATCAGGGCTCTGTTATGCAGAGCCGGTACAAGAGGTGGGCGGGAGGGCCGGGTGCCCTGGGCGGCAGAGCCGGTACAAGGGGTGGGTGGGAGGGCCGGGTGCCCTGGGCAGCAGAGGCGGTACAAGGGGTGGACGGGTGCCCTGGGCGAAGTGTGAGAAGGGCAATATCAGGGCCGTCTTTAACCACTTAAGGACCGCCGTATTGCCATTATACGTCATCAGAATGGCACAGGCAGGCACAAGCACGTAGATGTACGTGCCTGCCTTCCAGCAGGTGGGGGGTCCGATCGGACCCCCTCCCGCTGGATACAGCAGTCCGTTTCCCTCCAGCAGCGATCCGTGATGAGGGGATGGCCGTTGGTTTCTGGCCACCTCCTCTGGATCGCTCCTGGCCAATGACGAACTTCCTCCCGCTGTGTATTGTTTACACAGGAAGGAGGAAGTGATGTAATTCTCCTCGGGGCGGTCTTTTTGACCGGACTACGAGGAGAAGACTAATAGTAAGTGTGCACCAACACTACACTGACATGTAGGTACACACAGGTACACAAACCCCCCCGGGGTTCACCGCCAGGTTTTTATATCGCTAGGTACCCCGATATACTACCCAATAATGGTTTTAACCCCCGATTGCCGCTAGTTAACCCTTTCACCCCCTTTTGCCACTGTCACTAAGCGATCATTTTTCTGATTGCTGCATTAGTGTCGCTACTGTCGCTAGGTAGCTAGTTATTTAGGTTCACTGCCAGGTTTTTATAGCGCTAAGTACCCCGATATACTACCCAATAATGGTTTTAACATCCTGATTGCCCCTAGTTAACCTTTTCACCCCCTTTTGCCAGTGTCACTAAGCGATAATTTTTCTGATCGCTGCATTAGTGTCGCTACTGTCGCTAGGTAGCTAGTTGTTTTTTTAGGTTCACCGCCAGGTTTTTATAGCGCTAGGTACCCTGATATACTACCCAATAATGGTTTTAACCCCCTGATTGCCCCTAGTTAACCCTTTCACCAGCGATCACAGTATAAGTGTCACTGGTGACGCTGGTTAGCCAGTTAGTTATTTAGGTTCCCCGTCAGGTTTTTATATAGCGCCAGGGACCCCCATATACTACCTAATAAAAATTTGAACCCCCTGATTGCCCCTAGTTAACCCTTTCACCACTGATCACCGTATATAAGTGTTACGGGTGACTCTGGTTAGTTTGCTTTTTATAGCATCAGGGCACCCACCATTTATTACCCAATAAAGGTTTAACCCCCTGATCACCCGGCGGGTGATATCAATTAGGTTTTAGGGTCAGGGTCTGCGTCGCCCCAGGCAGCGCTAGGTTAGTGCCAGTACCGCTAACACCCACGCGCAAAGCATACACCTCCCGTAGTGGTATAGAATCTGAACAGATCAATATCTGATCAGATCTATACTAGCGTCCCCAGCAGTTCAGGGTTCCAAAAAAACGCATTGTTAGCGGGATCAGCCCAGATACCTGCTAGCACCTGCGTTTTGCCCCTCTGCCCAGCCCACCCAAGTGCAGTATCGATCGATCACTGTCACTTACAAAACACTAAACACATAACTGCAGCGATCGCAGAGTCAGGCCTGATCCCTGCGATCGCTAACAGTTTTTTTGGTAGCATTTTATATTTAAATCCGGAAGGCAGTGCTTGGTTTTCGGGGTCCCGTACGTGGCTAGGCTCCCAAAAAGTCCCCAACATGTGGTATCCCCGTACTCGGGAGAAGCAGCAGAATTTATTTTGGGGTGTAATTTGACTCCTGCCCATAGCATGTGTGAGCAATATATCATTTAGTGACAACTTTGTGCAAAAAAAAAAAAAGTTTGTAATATTCCCGCAACTTTTGGCAAAATATAAAATATTCCATGGACTCAACATGCCTCTCAGTAAATAGCTTGGGGTGTCTACTTTCCAAAATGGGGTCATTTTGGGGGGTTTTGTGCTATTTTGGCATTTTATGGCCTTTGAAACTGTGATAGGTAGTGAGGAGTTAAATCAAAAATGTACACCCTTAGAAATCCTGAAGGTGGTGATTGGTTTTCGGGGTGCCGTGCGCGACTAGACTCCCAAAAAGTCCCACACATGTGGTATCCCCATACTCGGGAGAAGTAGCGGAATATATTTTGGGGTGCAATTCCACATATAACCATGGCATGTGTGAGCAATATATCATTTAGTGACAACTTTTTGTAAAAAAAAAATTAATTTTTAATTTTTTGTCATTATTCAATCCCTTGGGACAAAAAAAAATATTCAATGGTCTCAACATGGCCCTCAGCAAATAGCTTGGGGTGTCTACTTTCCAAAATGGGGTCATTTTGGGGGGTTTTGTGCTATTTTGGCATTTTATGGCCTTTGAAACTGTGATAGGTAGTGAGGAGTTAAATCAAAAATGTACACCCTTAGAAATCCTGAAGGTGGTGATTGGTTTTCGGGGTGCCGTGCGCGACTAGACTCCCAAAAAGTCCCACACATGTGGTATCCCCATACTCGGGAGAAGTAGCGGAATATATTTTGGGGTGCAATTCCACATATAACCATGGCATGTGTGAGCAATATATCATTTAGTGACAACTTTTTGTAAAAAAAAAATTAATTTTTTATTTTTTGTCATTATTCAATCCCTTGGGACAAAAAAAAATATTCAATGGTCTCAACATGGCCCTCAGCAAATAGCTTGGGGTGTCTACTTTCCAAAATGGGGTCATTTGGGGGGGTTTTGTGCCATCTTGGCATTTTATGGCCTTCAAAACTGTGATAGGTAGTGATAGGTAGTGAGGAGTAAAATAAAAAATGTATGCCCTTAGAAATCCTGAAGGCGGTGCTTGGATTTCGGGGTCCCGTACGCGGCTAGGCTCCCAAAAAGTCCCACACATGTGGTATCTCCGTACTCAGGAGAAGCAGCAGAATGTATTTTGGGGTGTCATTTGACATATGCCCATAGCATGTGTGAGCAATATATCATTTAGTGACAACTTTGTGCAAAAAAAAAAAGTTTGTAATATTCCCGCAACTTGTGGCAAAATATAAAATATTCCATGGACTCAACGTGCCTCTCATTAAATAGCTTGGGGTGTCTTCTTTCCAAAATGGGGTCATTTTGGGGGGTTTTGTGCTATTTTGGCATTTTATGGCCTTCGAAACTGTGATAGGTAGTGAGGAGTTAAATCAAAAATTTGCACCCTTAGAAATCCTGACGGTGGTGATTGGTTTTCGGGGTGCCGTGCACGACTAGACTCCCAAAAAGTCCCACACATGTGGTATCCCCATACTCGGGAGAAGTAGCGGAATATATTTTGGGGTGCAATTCCACATATAACCATGGCATGTGCGAGCAATATATCATTTAGTGACAACTTTTTGTAAAAATTATTATTATTTTTTTGTCATTATTCAATCCCTTAGGACAAAAAAAATAAATATTCAATGGGCTCAACATACCCATCAGCAATTTCCTTGGGGTGTCTACTTTCCAAAATGGGGTCATTTGTGGGGGGTTTGTACTGCCCTGCCATTTTAGCACCTCAAGAAATGAGATAGGCAGTCATAAATTAAAAGCTGTGTAAATTCCAGAAAATGTACTCTAGTTTGTAGACGCTATAACTTTTGCGCAAACCAAAAAATATACGCTTATTGACATTTTTTTTACTAAAGACATGTGGCTGAATAAATTTTGCCCTCAATGTATGACTAAAATTTAGTTTATTCGATTTTTCTTATAACAAAAAGAAGAAAATATCTTTTTTTTTTCAAAATTTTCGCTCTTTTTCCATTTATATCGCAAAAAAAAAAAATCGCAGAGGCAATCAAATACCATCAAAAGAAAGCTCTATTTGTGGGAAGAAAAGGACGCAAATTTCGTTTGGGTGCAATATTGCATGACCGCGCAATTACCAGTTAAAGCAGCGCAGTGCGAAATTGGAAAAAGACCTCTGGTCCTTAGGGTGTTTATTGGTCCGGAGCTGAAGTGGTTAATGCAGGGCAAAAGCAGCTGCCCCTGAAGCCCGCGCTGCCTTAGAATAGTTCTCCTGGTGTAGAGGTCACAAACACAGCTGTTCCGTCCTCCCTGTTTGCTCTCCCGGCCGGTGTAGTGTCATATTTTGCTGCCTATCACAGGATGCTGCGGAAGTGACGTTGCCGCCAGAAA
The DNA here is from genome assembly GCF_037356315.1 of Lithobates pipiens. Classification (NCBI taxonomy): domain Eukaryota; kingdom Metazoa; phylum Chordata; class Amphibia; order Anura; family Ranidae; genus Lithobates; species Lithobates pipiens. The sequence goes on from NW_027507791.1 coordinate 182,215,350, forward strand.
TTGCGTACTGCGCATGCGCAAAGCATTCCAAACACTCGCGCCGTGCGTTCCAACATAGTTTCGGCAATACAGTCCAGCGAAACCATCACATAATGTTACGGAAGTGATGTTACAGACAACACAAACACTGGGCCGTGCGTTACAACACTAATACTTCCCTTGTTACCTAGTATCATTTTTTACCAACCATGCTGAGCTACGTGCCGTGTTAGGTTCTGCATTGCTGGGACTTGTAGTACCTATCCTGAGCTACATGCTTCAATGTTCAGTGTCCTCATCCTTATCCCTGAGCTTCAATGTTCAGTGTCCTCATCCCTATCCCTGAGCTTCAATGTTCAGTGTCCTCATCCTTATCCCCGTGCTTCAATGTTCAGTGTCCTCATCCTTATCCCCGAGCTTCAATGTTCAGTGTCCTCATCCTTATCCCTGTGCTTCAATGTTCAGTGTCCTCATCCTTATCCCCGAGCTTCAATGTTCAGTGTCCTCATCCTTATGCCCGAGCTTCAATGTTCAGTGTCCTCATCCCTATCCGCGAGCTTCAATGTTCAGTGTCCTCATCCTTATCCCCGTGTATATACGAAATACTAGTGCGCTCCCTAATGGTTTTATAGAACGACTAAATGAGTAAAAATAAATAAGTAAAAATTAGCATAGGAAGCAGCCAGCACAAAATCGGTGATCTCAACACCAAATAAATCCGTAAAAATGATATAAATAAATGCAGCGCTACCTAAAAGTGCATATAAAAATGATAATAACTAGATAAATATAGTGTAATTCAAATAAATGTAGTGCAACTCAAGTGCTATCCTATTAAATAATAAATGCAGCATATAAAAACACAAAAAAATAAATCTGCATAAATTTTCCAAATACATAAAATTCAAAATAGATTGTGAAAAAATATATATATAAATAATTAATAAATAAATATTTTTAAGTATCAATCCAGTGATTCTGTGTAAATTAATCAATATTTCAAGTGATTGTCCACAAAAAACATGCACATAAAGCTGAAAAAACTTTTTTCAAAAAACAAAAGACAAAAGTCCATGCAAAAAGTGATTTCCAATAGTGCCACTCCACTGCAAACTTCAGTGCCTATTCAGTGCACCACCTATTTCCCCCAGCCTCTCACCTCCAATAGCTGGCACAATAGGCGGTGTGTATAAACAGGTAAGCTGCTGGCTCCTTATTCATCCAGTTTCACTGTTCTATCGCTGTTAGTATTTCACTGTGACTCATATACATAGTACATATTCTCCCAATTTCTCCAGAGTATCCAATAAGTATGCAATGGAAGAAAACAGAAGGGCTTTCATGTGTAGTAACTATGTATCGCTTTATTACAAAGAACAAATCCACACTTGCATGAGAATACACAGTGGAACGTACAGCTGACGCGGACTTCCGGTTTCGGCCGTAACCGGAAGTGGTATGTGCGACACCCAATTCCTTCCCTGACGCGTTGCGTTACACCACGTAACTTTTTCAAAGGGTAATAGGAAGTAGGTGTCACCAGGGTATATATAGAGTGAGCGCCGTCGCCATAGTAACTCAGGACGGCGGCGCTATTACATACTAATATGTGAATCAATGTGAAAGGAATCAATATTCAATGTATTCCAGAGCAAAGAGATTAAAAAGTTTTAAATATCATATTACATAATAATATCAGTAGATAAATTAAAATTTTAAATGATAAGAATGAAATGAAAATAAAAATAAGCCATATCTAGTGCTGGCTTATAAGAAGAGTGGCATCTAGTGGTTAAATTTTAGAATGCTCTTCTTATTAATAAAACTGAATCCAAGGGGAAAAATAGAAGATAAAATGCATAAAATATATCGTTATGCTAATAATCAATAATCCTCTCTATTTAGAACTACAACAATTATGTGAAAAGGAGAATATCTCCATAATAATTATAGCTTCTACCTTAATATATATAAAATATCATATATAAATGTAAAATACTATACATAGATAAAAAAAGTATATATATTAAGTATTGATAAATCACCATAAATATCAACAGATCAAATCTATACAGTACCAGTGAATAAGGATACTATTACGTATCAAGAATGAAAGATGATGTATAGCGCACAAAAAATATTAAAAATATAATGTCATTTTTAAAAATTATTTTCTAAAGTTATTTCTGAATAAAAATAGGTTAAAAACGAAATTAAAAATTGGAAATAAAACAATTAAGATCGAACTCAACGTTATGGCCTGATGGTGTAAGGGTACGGAGTTTGTGTATCCACCTCGACTCAGCCTGACTAATTTTGATCACCTTGTTATCCCCTCTCCAATGAGGTACAAATTTTTGGATACCACAGATTTTAAGTGACGTGGGGTCCTTATTATGGAATTTCGCATAGTGTTTAGATAAACTATGTTTGTCAAAACCTTTCTTAATGTTTTGAACGTGTTCCCTCAATCTTTTCCATAGTTTTCTTTTTGTTCTTCCCACATACTGAATCTGGCAAGGGCATTCTAATAAATAAACAACCCCTTCCGTATGACAGGTAATACAATCTTCAATCAGATATTCTTTTTCTGTTACTGTAGATCTGAATGACTTCTTTTTAGTTTTTTCCTTAATATGTCTGCAAGCATAGCATCTTTTACAGGGGTAGAAACCTTTTCCCTCGAAGAAAAACATTGAAGCACAGGGATAAGGATGAGGACACTGAACATTGAGGCAGGGGGATAGGGATGAGGACACTGAACATTGAAGCATGGGGATAAGGATGAGGAGACTGAACATTGAAGCATGGGGATAAGGGTGAGGAGACTGAACATTGAAGCACGGGGGATAAGGATGAGGACACTGAACATTGAAGCTCGGGGATAGGGATGAGGACACTGAACATTGAAGCTCGGGGATAGGGATGAGGACACTGAACATTGAAGCTCGGGGATAAGGATGAGGACACTGAACATTGAAGCTCGGGATAAGGATGAGGACACTGAACATTGAAGCATGGGGATAGGGATGAGGACACTGAACATTGAAGCTCGGGGATAAGGATGAGGACACTGAACATTGAAGCTCGGGGATAAGGATGAGGACACTGAACATTGAAGCTCGGGGATAAGGATGAGGACACTGAACATTGAAGCTCGGGGATAAGGATGAGGACACTGAACATTGAAGCATGGGGATAGGGATGAGGACACTGAACATTGAAGCACAGGGATAAGGATGAGGACACTGAACATTGAAGCTCGGGGATAAGGATGAGGACACTGAACATTGAAGCATGGGGATAGGGATGAGGACACTGAACATTGAAGCACGGGGATAGGGAGGAGGACACTGAAAATTGAAGCTCGGGGATAAGGATGATGACACTGAACATTGAAGCATGTAGCTCAGGATAGGCACTACAAGTCCCAGCAATGCAAAACCTACTAGGTAACAAGGGAAGTATTAGTGTTGTAACGCACGGCCCAGTGTTTGTGTTGTCTGTAACGTCACTTCCGTAACATTATGTGATGGTTTCGCTGAACTGTATTGCCGAAACTATGTTGGAACGCACGGCGCAAGTGTTTGGAAAGCATCGCGCATGCGCAGTACGCAATTTCTGGCGGCAACGTCACTTCCGCAGCATCCTGTGATAGGCAGCAAAATATGACACTACACCGGGTTAACACAAGCTACCACACTGACAGGGGAGGAGAAGAGCTGTGGGTTGTGTGTGTGTGTAAGAGCTGACTCATCTTGCTTCTCCCTCTGTCAGGAGCTGCAGGATCAGAGTGGCTGTGGATAGGGGGGTATACATAGGTGGCTGTGGAAAGGGGGTTATACAGAGGAGGCTAAGGAAGGGGGGTATACAAAGGAAGCTATGGAAGGGGGGGTATACAGAGGTGGCTATGGAAGAGGGGTATACAGAGGGGACTATGGAAGGGGTGTGTACACAGAGGAGGCTATGGAAGGGGGGTATAGAGAAGAGTCTATGGAAGGGGGTGTACAGAGGTGGATGTGGAAGGGGGGGTGTATACAGAGGAGGCTGTGGACAGGAGGGATACAGACGTATGTGGGGGGTAGAGAGGTGGATGGGGGGTACAGAGGTGGCTGTGGATGGGGGGGTACATCCAGTACAGATGTGGGGGGCCGAGAACTGCAGAGTATTGCACTGAAAACTTCCCATATGGGCTGCTATGAGTGATCAGAGAACTCTGCAGAGCATCGCACATGATTGATCCTAGGGAGCTGGTATGAGGGATCCCTGCAGAGTATTGCATAGTGATCAGAGAACTCTGGAGATATTACAGGACTGGGTTATAGGTGTTGGTACCACTGATTAGAGAACCTGCAGAGTATTGCACAGGACTGGTGGGGGGGGGGGGCTGGTAATGGGGAACTCTGCAGAGTATTACACAGAGAACTTTCTTAAGAGGCTGGTATCCTTGATCAATCAGCTCTGCAGAGTATTGCTCAGTTTAGGCTATGTGGGGCTGACATCAGTAATCAGAGATCTCTGCAAAGTATTGCACAAGTCAGGCTACGTGAGGCTGATATCAGAGATCCCTGCAGAGTATTGCACAAGTCAGGCTATGTGGGGCTGATATAAGAGATCTCTGCAGAGTATTGCACAAGACAGGCTATGTGGGGCTGATTTCAGAGATCAGAAATCCATGCAGAGTATTGCACAAGACAGGCTATGTGGGGCTGATATCAGAGATCCCTGCAGAGTATTGCACAGGAAAGGCTATGTGGGGCTGATATCAGTGATTGGAGAGCTGTGCAGAGTATTGCACAAGACAAAATATGCGGGGCTGATAGCAGAGATCTCTGCAGAGTATTGTACAAGTCAGGCTATGTGGGGCTGATTTCAGTGATCAGAGATCTCTGCAGAGTATTGCACAAGTCAGGCTATGTGGGGCTGATAGAGATCCCTGCAGAGTATTGCACAAGAGAGGCTATGTGGGGCTATCAATAATCAGAGATTCCTGCAGAGTATTGCACATGATGTGCAATTCTCTGCAGAGATCTCTGATATCAGCCACATATAGCCTAAGACAGGCTATGTGGGTATGATAGCAGTGATTTGAGATCCCTGCAGAGTATTGCACAATACAGGCTCTGTGGGGCTGATATCAGAGATCCCTGCAGAGTATTCCACAAGTCAGGCTATTCGGGGCTGATATCAGTGATCCCTGCAGAGTATTGCACAGGACAGGCTATGTGGGGCTGATATCAGAGATCTCTGCAGAGTATTGCACAAGACAGGCTATGTGGGGATAATATCACAGATCTCTGCAAAGTATTGCACAAGACAGTCTATGTGGGGCTGATATCAGTGATTAGAGATTCCTGCACAGTATTGCACAGGACAGGCTATGTGGGGCTGATGGCAGAGATCCCTGCAGAGTATTGCACAAGACAGGCTATGTGGGGATAATATCAGAGATCTCTGCAGAGTATTGCACAAGACAGTCTATGTGGGGATAATATCAGAGATCTCTGCAGAGTATTGCACAAGACAGTCTATGTGGGCCTGATATCAGTGATCAGAAATCCCTGCAGATTATTGCACATAAGAGGCTATGTGGGGCTGATATCAGTGATCAGAGATCTGTGCAGAGTATTGCACAAGACGGGCTATGTGAGGCTGATATCAGAGGTCTGTGCAGAGTATTGCACATGACAGGCTATGTGGGGCTGATATCAGTGATTAGCCTGTCCTGTGCAATACTCTGCAGGAATCTCTAATCACTAATATCAGCCCCACATAGCCTGTCATGTGCAATACTCTGCAGAGATCTCTGCTATCAGCCCCACATAGCCTGATTTGTGCAATACTCTGCAGAAATCTCTATGTGGGGCTGATAGCAGAGATCCCTGCAGAGTATTGCACAAGTCAAGCTATGTGGGGCTGATAGCAGAGATCAGAGATCTGTGCAGAGTATTGCACAAGACGGGCTATGTGAGGCTGACATCAGAGATCCCCGCAGAGTATTGCACAAGACAGGCTATGTGGGGCTAATATCAGAGATCCCTGCAGAGTATTGCACACGACAGGCTATGTGGGGCTGATATCAGAGATCCCTGCAGAATATTGCACAAGACAGGCTATATGGGGCTGATATCACCGAACCCTGCAGAGTATTGCACAAGTCAGGCTACATGGAGCTGATATCAGAGATCTCTGCAGAGTATTGCACAAGACAGGCTATGTGGGGCTGAAATCAGAGATCTCTGCAGAGTATTGCACAAGACAAGCTATGTGGGGCTGATTTTAGTGATCAGAGATCTATGCAGAGTTTTGCACAAGTCAGGCTATGTGGGGCTGATATCGTGATCAGAAATCACTGCAGAGTATTGCACAGGACAGGCTATGTGGGGCTATTATCAGTGATCAGAGATCTCTGCAGAGTATTGCACAAGACAGGTTATGTAGGGCCGATATCAGATAATTCCCTGCAGAGTATTGCACAGGAAAGGCTATGTGGGGCTGATATCAGTGATCAGAAATCCCTGCAGAGTATTGCACAAGTCAGGCTATGTGGGGCTGATATCAGAGATCCCTGCAGAGTATTGCACAGGACAGGCTATGTGGGGCTGATATCATTGATTCGAGATTCCTGCAGAGTATTGCACAGGACAGGCTATGTGGGGCTGATATTGGAGATCTCTGCAGAGTATTGCACAAGTCAGGCTATGTGGGGCTGATATCAGTGATCAGAGATCCCTGCAGAGTATTGCACAGGACAGGCTATGTGGGGCTGATATCAGTGATCAGAAATCCCTGCAGAGTATTGCACAAGACAAGCTATGTGGGGCTGATATCACAGATCCCTGCAGAGTATTGCACAGGACAGGCTTTGTGGGGCTGATATCAGAGATCAGAAATCCCTGCACAGTATTGCACAGGACAGGCTATTTGGGGCTGATATCAGAGATCTCTGCAGAGTATTACACAAGACAGCCTATGTGGGGTTGATAACAGAGATCTCTGCAGATTATTGCACACGACAGGGAAAGTGGGGCTGATATCAGAGATCTCTGCAGAGCATTGCACAAGACAGGCTATGTGGGGCTGATATTAGAGATCCCTGCAGAGTATTGCACAGGACAGGCTATGTGGGGCTGATATCAGAGATACCTGCAGAGTATTGCACAAGACAGGCTATGTGAGGCTGATATCAGTGATTATAGCTCCCTGCAGAGTATTGCACAAGTCAGGCTACGTGGAGCTGATAGAGATGCCTGCAGAGTATTAAACAAGACAGGCTATGTGGGGCTGAAATCAGTGATCAGAGATCCCAGCAGAGTATTGCACAGGACAGGCTATGTGGGGCTGATATCAATGATCAGAGATCCCTGCAGAGTATTGCACAGGACAGGCTATGTGGGGCTGATATCAGTGATCAGAGATCCCTGCAGAGTATTGCACAGGACAGGCTATGTGGGGCTGATATCAGAAATCCCTGCAGAGTATTGCACAGGACAGGCTATGTGGGGCTGATATTGGAGATCTCTGCAGAGTATTGCACAAGTCAGGCTATGTGGGTCTGATATCAGAGATCTCTGCAGAGTATTTCACAAGTCAGGCTATGTGGGGTTGATATCAGAGATCCCTGCAGAGTATTGCACAGGACAGGCTATGTGGGGCTGATATCAGAGATCCCTGCAGAGTATTGCACAAGACAGGCTATGTGGGGCTGATATTAGTGATCAGAAATCCCTGCAGAGTATTGCACAGGACAGGCTATGTGGGGCTGATATCAGATCTCTGCAGAGTATTACACAAGACAGGCTATGTGAGGCTGATATCAGTGATTAGAGCTCCCTGCAGAGTATTGCACAAGTCAGGCTACGTGGAGCTGATAGAGATCCCTGCAGAGTATTGCACAAGACAGGCTATGTGGGGCTAATATCAGAGATCTCTGCAGAGTATTGCACAGGACAGGCTATGTGGGGCTGATATCAGAGATCCCTGCAGAGTATTGCACAAGACAGATTGTGGGGCTGATTTCAATAATCAGAAATCCCTGCAGAGTATTGCACAAATCAGCTTATGTGGGGCTGATATCAGAGATCTCTGCAGAGTATTGCACAAGACAGGCTATGTGGGGTTGATATCAGAGATCTCTGCAGAGTATTGCACAATTCAGGCAATGTGGGGCTGATATCATTAATCAGAGATCCCTGCAGAGTATTGCACAAGACAGGCTATGTGGGGCTGATATCATTAATCCGAGATCCATTCAGAGTATTGCACAGGACAGGCTATGTGGGGCTGATATCGGAGATCTCTGCAGAGTATTGCACAATTCAGGCAATGTGGGGCTGATATCATTAATCAGAGATCCCTGCAGAGTATTGCACAAGACAGGCTATGTGGGGCTGATGTCAGAGATCTCTGCAGAGTATTGCACAAGACAGGCTATGTGGGGCTGATATCGGAGATCTCTGCAGAGTATTGCACAAGTCAGGCTATGTGGGTTTGATATCAGTGATCAGAAATCCCTGCAGAGTATTGCACAAGTCAGGCTATGTGGGGTGGATATCAGAGATCCCTGCAGTGTATTGCACAGGGCAGGCTATGTGGGGCTGATTTCAGAGATCCCTGCAGAGTATTGCACAGGACAGGCTATGTAAGGGTGATATCAGATATCTCTGCAGAGTATTGCACAAGTCAGGCTATGTGGGTCTGATATCAGTGATCAGAAATCCCTGCAGAGTATTGCACAAAAAAAGCTTTGTGGGGCTGATATCAGAGATCCCTGCAGAGTATTGCACAAGACAGGCTATGTGGGGCTGATATCAGTGATCCCTGCAGAGTATTGCACAAGTCAGGCTATGGGGGTCTGATATCTGTGATCCCTGCAGAGTATTGCATAAGACAGGCTATGTGGGGCTGATATCAGTGATCAGAAATCCCTGCAGAGTATTGCACAAGTCAGGCTATGTGGGTCTGATATCAGAGATCTCTGCAGAGTATTTCACAAGTCAGGCTATGTGGGGTTGATATCAGAGATCCCTGCAGAGTATTGCACAAGACAGGCAAATTGGGGCTGATATCAGAGATCACAGCAGAGTATTGCACAAGACAGGCAAAGTGGGGCTGATATCAGAGATCCCTGCAGAGTATTGCACAAGACAGGCTATGTGGGGCTGATATCAGAGATCCCTGCAGAGTATTGTACAAGACAGGCTATGTGGGGCTGATATCAGAGATCTCTGCTGAGTATTGCACAAGACAGGCTATGTGGGGCTGATATCAGAGATCCCTGCAGAGTATTGCACAAGACAGGCTATGTGGGGCTGATATCGTGATCAGAAATCACTGCAGAGTATTGCACAGGACAGGCTATGTGGGGCTGATATCAGAGATCACAGCAGAGTATTGCACAAGACAGGCTATGTGGGGCTGATATCAGAGATCCCTGCAGAGTATTGCACAAGACAGGCTATGTGGGGCTGATATCAGAGATCCCTGCAGAGTATTGCACAGGACAGGCTATGTGGGGCTGATATCAGAGATCCCTGCAGAATATTGCACAGGACAGGCTATGTGGGGCTGATATCGGTGATCAGAAATCTTGCAGAGTATTGCACAAGACAAGCTATGTGGGGCTGATATCACAGATCCCTGCACAGTATTACACAAGTCAGGCTATGTGGGGCTGATATCCTGATCAGAAATCACTGCAGAGTATTGCACAGGACAGGCTATGTGGGGCTGATATTGGAGATCTCTGCAGAGTATTGCACAAGACAGGTTATGTAGGGCCGATATCAGAGATCCCTGCAGAGTATTGCACAAGACAGGCTTTGTGGGGCTGATATCAGAGATCTCTGCAGAGTATTTCACAAGACAGGCTATGTGGGGCTGATATCAGAGATCTCTGCAGAGCATTGCACAAGACAGGCTATGTGGGGCTGATATCAGAGATACCTGCAGAGTATTGCACAAGACAGGCTTTGTGGGGCTGATATCAGAGATCTCTGCAGAGCATTGCACAAGACAGGCTATGTGGGGCTGATATCAGAGATACCTGCAGAGTATTGCACAAGACAGGCTATGTGAGGCTGATATCAGTGATTAGAGCTCCCTGCAGAGTATTGCACAAGTCAGGCTACGTGGAGCTGATAGAGATGCCTGCAGAGTATTGCACGGGACAGGCTATGTGGGGCTGATATCAGAGATCTATGCAGAGTATTTCACAAGTCAGGCTATGTGGGGTTGATATCAGAGATCCCTGCAGAGTATTGCACAAGACAGGTTGTGGGGCTGATTTCAATAATCAGAATTCCCTGCAGAGTATTGCACAAGACAGGCAAAGTGGGGCTGATAGCAGTGATCAGAGATCCATGCAGAGTATTGCACAAATCAGGTTATGTGGGGCTGATATCAGAGATCTCTGCAGAGTATTGCACAAGACAGGCTATGTGGGGCTGATATCAGAGATCTCTGCAGAGTATTGCACAAGACAGGCTATGTGGGGCTGATATCAGTGATCTCTGCAGAGTACTGCACAAGTCAGGCTACGTGGAGCTGATAGAGATCCCTTCAGAGTATTGCACAGGACAGGCTATGTGGGGCTGATATCAGAAATCCCTGCAGAGTATTGCACAGGACAGGCTATGTGGGGCTGATATTGGAGATCTCTGCAGATTATTGCACAAGTCAGGCTATGTGGGTCTGATATCAGAGATCTCTGCAGAGTATTTCACAAGTCAGGCTATGTGGGGTTCATATCAGAGATCCCTGCAGAGTATTGCACAGGACAGGCTATGTGGGGCTGATATCAGAGATCCCTGCAGAGTATTGCACAAGACAGGCTATGTGGGGCTGATAACAGAAATCCCTGCAGAGTATTGCACAAGACAGGCTATGTGGGGCTGATATCAGTGATCAGAAATCCCTGCAGAGTATTGCACAAGACAGGCTATGTGGGGCTGATATCAGAGATCTCTGCAGAGCATTGCACAAGACAGGCTATGTGAGGCTGATATCAGTGATTAGAGCTCCCTGCAGAGTATTGCACAAGTCAGGCTACGTGGAGCTAATAGAGATCCCTGCAGAGTATTGCACAAGACAGGCTATGTGGGGCTAATATCAGAGATCTCTGCAGAGTATTGCACAAGACAGGCTATGTGGGGCTGATATCAGAGATCCCTGCAGAGTATTGCACAAGACAGGTTGTGGGGCTGATTTCAATAATCAGAAATCCCTGCAGAGTATTGCACAAATCAGCTTATGTGGGGCTGATATCAGAGATCTCTGCAGAGTATTGCACAATTCAGGCAATGTGGGGCTGATATCATTAATCAGAAATCCCTGCAGAGTATTGCACCAGACAGGCTATGTGGGGCTGATATCGGTGATCAGAAATCCCTGCAGAGTATTGCACAAGTCAGGCTATGTGGGGCTGATATCCTGATCAGAAATCACTGCAGAGTATTGCACAGGACAGGCTATGTGGGGCTGATATTGGAGATCTCTGCAGAGTATTGCACAAGACAGGTTATGTAGGGCCGATATCAGAGATCCCTGCAGTGTATTGCACAGGGCAGGCTATGTGGGGCTGATTTCAGAGATCCCTGCAGAGTATTGCACAGGACAGGCTATGTAAGGGTGATATCAGATATCTCTGCAGAGTATTGCACAAGTCAGGCTATGTGGGTCTGATATCAGTGATCAGAAATCCCTGCAGAGTATTGCACAAAAAAAGCTTTGTGGGGCTGATATCAGAGATCCCTGCAGAGTATTGCACAAGACAGGCTATGTGGGGCTGATATCAGTGATCCCTGCAGAGTATTGCACAAGTCAGGCTATGGGGGTCTGATATCAGTGATCCCTGCAGAGTATTGCACAAGACAGGCTATGTGGGGCTGATATCAGTGATCAGAAATCCCTGCAGAGTATTGCACAAGTCAGGCTATGCGGGTCTGATATCAGAGATCTCTGCAGAGTATTTCACAAGTCAGGCTATGTGGGGCTGATATCAGAGATCTCTGCAGATTATTACACACGACAAGCTATGTGGGGCTGATATCAGAGATCGCTGCAGAGTATTTCACAAGTCAGGCTATGTGGGGTTGATATCAGAGATCCCTGCAGAGTATTGCACAAGACAGGCAAAGTGGGGCTGATATCAGAGATCACAGCAGAGTATTGCACAAGACAGGCTATGTGGGGCTGATATCAGAGATCCCTGCAGAGTATTGCACAAGACAGGCTATGTGGGGCTGATATCGTGATCAGAAATCACTGCAGAGTATTGCACAGGACAGGCTATGTGGGGCTGATATCAGAGATCACAGCAGAGTATTGCACAAGTCAGGCTATGTGGGGCTGATATCATAGATCCCTGCAGAGTATTGCACAAGACAGGCTATGTGGGGCTGATATCAGAGATCCCTGCAGAGTATTGTACAAGACAGGCTATGTGGGGCTGATATCAGAGATCTCTGCAGAGTATTGCACAAGACAGGCTATGTGGGGCTGACATCAGAGATCTCTGCAGAGTATTGCACAAGACAGGTTATGTAGGGCCGATATCAGAGATCCCTGCTGAGTATTGCACAAGACAGGCTATGTGGGGCTGATATCAGAGATCCCTGCAGAGTATTGCACAAGACAGGCTATGTGGGGCTGATATCGTGATCAGAAATCACTGCAGAGTATTGCACAGGACAGGCTATGTGGGGCTGATATCAGAGATCACAGCAGAGTATTGCACAAGACAGGCTATGTGGGGCTGATATCAGAGATCCCTGCAGAGTATTGCACAGGACAGGCTATGTGGGGCTGATATCAGAGATCCCTGCAGAATATTGCACAGGACAGGCTATGTGGGGCTGATATCGGTGATCAGAAATCTTGCAGAGTATTGCACAAGACAAGCTATGTGGGGCTGATATCACAGATCCCTGCACAGTATTACACAAGTCAGGCTATGTGGGGCTGATATCCTGATCAGAAATCACTGCAGAGTATTGCACAGGACAGGCTATGTGGGGCTGATATTGGAGATCTCTGCAGAGTATTGCACAAGACAGGTTATGTAGGGCCGATATCAGAGATCCCTGCAGAGTATTGCACAAGACAGGCTTTGTGGGGCTGATATCAGAGATCTCTGCAGAGTATTTCACAAGACAGGCTATGTGGGGCTGATATCAGAGATCTCTGCAGAGCATTGCACAAGACAGGCTATGTGGGGCTGATATCAGAGATACCTGCAGAGTATTGCACAAGACAGGCTTTGTGGGGCTGATATCAGAGATCTCTGCAGAGCATTGCACAAGACAGGCTATGTGGGGCTGATATCAGAGATACCTGCAGAGTATTGCACAAGACAGGCTATGTGAGGCTGATATCAGTGATTAGAGCTCCCTGCAGAGTATTGCACAAGTCAGGCTACGTGGAGCTGATAGAGATGCCTGCAGAGTATTGCACGGGACAGGCTATGTGGGGCTGATATCAGAGATCTATGCAGAGTATTTCACAAGTCAGGCTATGTGGGGTTGATATCAGAGATCCCTGCAGAGTATTGCACAAGACAGGTTGTGGGGCTGATTTCAATAATCAGAATTCCCTGCAGAGTATTGCACAAGACAGGCAAAGTGGGGCTGATATCAGAGATCTCTGCAAAGCATTGCACACGACAGGCAAAGTGGGGCTGATAGCAGTGATCAGAGATCCATGCAGAGTATTGCACAAATCAGGTTATGTGGGGCTGATATCAGAGATCTCTGCAGAGTATTGCACAAGACAGGCTATGTGGGGCTGATATCAGAGATCTCTGCAGAGTATTGCACAAGACAGGCTATGTGGGGCTGATATCAGTGATCTCTGCAGAGTACTGCACAAGTCAGGCTACGTGGAGCTGATAGAGATCCCTTCAGAGTATTGCACAGGACAGGCTATGTGGGGCTGATATCAGAAATCCCTGCAGAGTATTGCACAGGACAGGCTATGTGGGGCTGATATTGGAGATCTCTGCAGATTATTGCACAAGTCAGGCTATGTGGGTCTGATATCAGAGATCTCTGCAGAGTATTTCACAAGTCAGGCTATGTGGGGTTCATATCAGAGATCCCTGCAGAGTATTGCACAGGACAGGCTATGTGGGGCTGATATCAGAGATCCCTGCAGAGTATTGCACAAGACAGGCTATGTGGGGCTGATAACAGAAATCCCTGCAGAGTATTGCACAAGACAGGCTATGTGGGGCTGATATCAGTGATCAGAAATCCCTGCAGAGTATTGCACAAGACAGGCTATGTGGGGCTGATATCAGAGATCTCTGCAGAGCATTGCACAAGACAGGCTATGTGAGGCTGATATCAGTGATTAGAGCTCCCTGCAGAGTATTGCACAAGTCAGGCTACGTGGAGCTAATAGAGATCCCTGCAGAGTATTGCACAAGACAGGCTATGTGGGGCTAATATCAGAGATCTCTGCAGAGTATTGCACAAGACAGGCTATGTGGGGCTGATATCAGAGATCCCTGCAGAGTATTGCACAAGACAGGTTGTGGGGCTGATTTCAATAATCAGAAATCCCTGCAGAGTATTGCACAAATCAGCTTATGTGGGGCTGATATCAGAGATCTCTGCAGAGTATTGCACAATTCAGGCAATGTGGGGCTGATATCATTAATCAGAAATCCCTGCAGAGTATTGCACCAGACAGGCTATGTGGGGCTGATATCGGTGATCAGAAATCCCTGCAGAGTATTGCACAAGTCAGGCTATGTGGGGTGGATATCAGAGATCCCTGCAGTGTATTGCACAGGGCAGGCTATGTGGGGCTGATTTCAGAGATCCCTGCAGAGTATTGCACAGGACAGGCTATGTAAGGGTGATATCAGATATCTCTGCAGAGTATTGCACAAGTCAGGCTATGTGGGTCTGATATCAGTGATCAGAAATCCCTGCAGAGTATTGCACAAAAAAAGCTTTGTGGGGCTGATATCAGAGATCCCTGCAGAGTATTGCACAAGACAGGCTATGTGGGGCTGATATCAGTGATCCCTGCAGAGTATTGCACAAGTCAGGCTATGGGGGTCTGATATCAGTGATCCCTGCAGAGTATTGCACAAGACAGGCTATGTGGGGCTGATATCAGTGATCAGAAATCCCTGCAGAGTATTGCACAAGTCAGGCTATGCGGGTCTGATATCAGAGATCTCTGCAGAGTATTTCACAAGTCAGGCTATGTGGGGTTGATATCAGAGATCCCTGCAGAGTATTGCACAAGACAGGCAAAGTGGGGCTGATATCAGAGATCACAGCAGAGTATTGCACAAGACAGGCTATGTGGGGCTGATATCAGAGATCCCTGCAGAGTATTGCACAAGACAGGCTATGTGGGGCTGATATCGTGATCAGAAATCACTGCAGAGTATTGCACAGGACAGGCTATGTGGGGCTGATATCAGAGATCACAGCAGAGTATTGCACAAGTCAGGCTATGTGGGGCTGATATCATAGATCCCTGCAGAGTATTGCACAAGACAGGCTATGTGGGGCTGATATCAGAGATCCCTGCAGAGTATTGTACAAGACAGGCTATGTGGGGCTGATATCAGAGATCTCTGCAGAGTATTGCACAAGACAGGCTATGTGGGGCTGACATCAGAGATCTCTGCAGAGTATTGCACAAGACAGGTTATGTAGGGCCGATATCAGAGATCCCTGCAGAGTATTGCACAAGACAGGCTTTGTGGGGCTGATATCAGAGATCTCTGCAGAGTATTTCACAAGACAGGCTATGTGGGACTGATATCAGTGATCAGAGATCCCTGCAGAGTATTGCACAAGACAGGCTACGTGGGGCTGATATTGGAGATCTCTGCAGAGTATTGCACAATTCAGGCAATGTGGGGCTGATGTCAGAGATCCCTGCAGAGTATTGCACAAGACAGGCTATGTGGGGCTGATGTCAGAGATCTCTGTAGAGTATTGCACACGACAGGCAACGTGGGGCTGATATCAGTGATCAGAGATCCCTGCAGAGTATTGCACAAGACAGGCTACGTGGGGCTGATATCGGAGATCTCTGCAGAGTATTGCACAAGACAGGTTATGTAGGGCCGATATCAGAGATCCCTGCAGAGTATTGCACAAGACAGGCTTTGTGGGGCTGATATCAGAGATCTCTGCAGAGTATTTCACAAGACAGGCTATGTGGGACTGATATCAGTGATCAGAGATCACAGCAGAGTATTGCACAGGACAGGCTATGTGGGGCTGATATCGGAGATCTCTGCAGAGTATTGCAGAAGACAGGCTTTGTGGGGCTGATATAATTGATTCGAGATTCCTGCAGAGTATTGCACAGGACAGGCTATGTGGGGCTGATATTGGAGATCTCTGCAGAGTATTGCACAAGTCAGGCTATGTGGGGCTGATATCAGTGATCAGAAATCCCTGCAGAGTATTGCACAAGACAGGCTATGTGGGGCTGATATCACAGATCCCTGCAGAGTATTACACAACACAAGCTTTGTGGGGCTGATATCAGTGATCCCTGCAGAGTATTACACAAGACAGGCTATGTGGGGTTGATATCAGAGATCTCTGCAGAGTATTACACAAGACAGGCTATGTGGGGTTGATATCAGAGATCTCTGCAGAGCATTGCACACGACAGGGAAAGTGGGGCTGATATCAGAGATCTCTGCAGAGCATTGCACAAGACAGGCTATGTGGGGCTTATATCAGAGATACCTGCAGAATATTGCACAAGACAGGCTATGTGAGGCTGATATCAGTGATTAGAGCTCCCTGCAGAGTATTGCACAAGTCAGGCTACGTGGAGCTGATAGAGATGCCTGCAGAGTATGGCACAGGACAGGCTATGTGGGGCTGATATCAGAGATCTATGCAGAGTATTTCACAAGTCAGGCTATGTGGGGTTGATATCAGAGATCCCAGCAGAGTATTGCACAAGACAGGTTGTGGGGCTGATTTCAATAATCAGAAATCCCTGCAGAGTATTGCACAAGACAGGCTATGTGGGGCTGATATCAGTGATCTCTGCAGAGTATTGCACAAGTCAGGCTACGTGGAGCTGATAGAGATCCCTTCAGAGTATTGCACAGGACAGGCTATGTGGGGCTGATATCAATGATCAGGGATCCCTGCAGAGTATTGCACAGGACAGGCTATGTGGGGCTGATATCAGTGATCAGAGAACCCTGCAGAGTATTGCACAGGACAGGCTATGTGGGGCTGATATCAGAAATCCCTGCAGAGTATTGCACAGGACAGGCTATGTGGGGCTGATATTGGAGATCTCTGCAGAGTATTTCACAAGTCAGGCTATGTGGGGTTGATATCAGAGATCCCTGCAGAGTATTGCACAGGACAGGCTATGTGGGGCTGATATCAGAGATCCCTGCAGAGTATTGCACAAGACAGGCTATGTGGGGCTGATATCAGATCTCTGCAGAGCATTGCACAAGACAGGCTATGTGAGGCTGATATCAGTGATTAGAGCTCCCTGCAGAGTATTGCACAAGTCAGGCTACGTGGAGCTGATAGAGATGCCTGCAGAGTATTGCACAAGACAGGCTATGTGGGGCTGATATCAGAGATCCCTGCAGAGTATTGCACAAGACAGGTTGTGGGGCTGATTTCAATAATCAGAAATCCCTGCAGAGTATTGCACAAATCAGCTTATATGGGGCTGATCTCAGAGATCTCTGCAGAGTATTGCACAAGACAGGCAAAGTGGGGCTGATATCAGAGATCTCTGCAGAGCATTGCACACGACAGGCAAAGTGGGGCTGATAGCAGTGATCAGAGATCCCTGCAGAGTATTGCACAAGACAGGCTATGTGGGGCTGATATCATTAATCAGAAATCCCTGCAGAGTATTGCACCAGACAGGCTATGTGGGGCTGATATCGGTGATCAGAAATCCCTGCAGAGTATTGCACAAGTCAGGCTATGTGGGGTGGATATCAGAGATCCCTGCAGTGTATTGCACAGGGCAGGCTATGTGGGGCTGATTTCAGAGATCCCTGCAGAGTATTGCACAGGACAGGCTATGTAAGGGTGATATCAGATATCTCTGCAGAGTATTGCACAAGTCAGGCTATGTGGGTCTGATATCAGTGATTAGAAATCCCTGCAGAGTATTGCACAAAAAAATCTTTGTGGGGCTGATATCAGAGATCCCTGCAGAGTATTGCACAAGACAGGCTATGTGGGGCTGATATCTGTGATCCCTGCAGAGTATTGCACAAGTCAGGCTATGGGGGTCTGATATCAGTGATCCCTGCAGAGTATTGCACACGACAGGCTATGTGGGGCTGATATCAGTGATCAGAAATCCCTGCAGAGTATTGCACAAGTCAGGCTATGTGGGTCTGATATCAGAGATCACAGCAGAGTATTGCACAAGACAGGCTATGTGGGGCTGATATCAGAGATCGCTGCAGAGTATTGCACAAGACAGGCTATGTGGGGCTGATATCGTGATCAGAAATCACTGCAGAGTATTGCACAGGACAGGCTATGTGGGGCTGATATCAGAAATCACTGCAGAGTATTGCACAGGACAGGCTATGTGGGGCTGATATCAGAGATCCCTGCAGAGTATTGCACAAGACAGGCTATGTGGGGCTGATATCAGAGATCCCTGCAGAGTATTGCACAAGACAGGCTATGTGGGGCTGATATCAGAAATCCCTGCAGAGTATTGCACAAGTCAGGCTATGTGGGGCTGATATCAGAGATCCCTGCAGAGTATTACACAAGTCAGGCTATGTGGGGCTGATATCATGATCAGAAATCACTGCAGAGTATTGCACAGGACAGGCTATGTGGGGCTGATATTGGAGATCTCTGCAGAGTGTTTCACAAGTCAGGCTATGTGGGGCTGATACCAGTGATCCCTGCAGAGTATTGCACAGGACAGGCTATGTGGGGCTGATATCAGAGATCTCTGTAGATTATTACACACGACAGGCTATGTGGGGCTGATATCAGAGATCGCTGCAGAGTATTGCACAAGACAGGCAAAGTGGGGCTGATATCAGAGATCACAGCAGAGTATTGCACAAGACAGGCAAAGTGGGGCTGATATCAGAGATCTCTGCAGAGTATTGCACAAGACAGGTTATGTAGGGCCGATATCAGAGATCCCTGCAGAGTATTGCACAAGACAGGTTTTGTGGGGCTGATAACAGAGATCTCTGCAGAGTATTGCACAAGACAGGCAAAGTGGGGCTGATATCAGAGATCACAGCAGAGTATTGCACAAGACAGGCAAAGTGGGGCTGATATCAGAGATCTCTGCAGAGTATTTCACAAGTCAGGCTATGTGTGGTTGATATCAGAGATCCCTGCAGAGTATTGCACAGGACAGGCTATGTGGGGCTGATATCAGTGATCAGAAATCCCTGCAGAGTATTGCTCAGGACAGGCTATGTGGGGCTGATATCAAAGATCCCTGCACAGTTTTGCACAGGACAGGCTATGTGGGGCTGATTTTGGAGATCTCTGCAGAGTATTGCACAAGTCAGGCTATGTGGGGCTGATATCAGTGATCAGAAATCCCTGCAGAGTATTGCACAAGACAAGCTATGTGGGGCTGATATCACAGATCCCTGCAGAGTATTACACAAGACAGGCTATGTGGGGCTGATATCAGTGATCCCTGCAGAGTATTGCACAGGACAGGCTATGTGGGGCTGATATCAGAGATCAGAAATCCCTGCAGAGTATTGCACAGGACAGGCTATGTGGGGTTGATATCAGAGATCTCTGCAGAGTATTGCACACGACAGGCTATGTGGGGCTGATATCAGAGATCTCTGCAGAGCATTGCACACGACAGGGAAAGTGGGGCTGATATCAGAGATCTCTGCAGTGCATTGCACAAGACAGGCTATGTGGGGCTGATATTTGAGATCCCTGCAGAGTATTGCACAGGACAGGCTATGTGGGGCTGATATCAGAGATCCCTGCAGAGTATTGCACAAGTCAGGCTATTTGAGGCTGATATCAGAGATCCCTGCAGAGTATTGCACAAGACAGGCTATGTGGGGCTGATATCAGTGATCAGAGATCCCTGCAGAGTATTGCACAAGACAGGCTACGTGGGGCTGATATCGGAGATCTCTGCAGAGTATTGCACAATTCAGGCAATGTGGGGCTGATGTCAGAGATCCCTGCAGAGTATTGCACAAGACAGGCTATGTGGGACTGATATCAGTGATCCCTGCAGAGTATTGCACAGGACAGGCTATGTGGGGCTGATATCAGAGATCAGAAATCCCTGCAGAGTATTGCACAGGACAGGCTATGTGGGGTTGATATCAGAGATCTCTGCAGAGTATTGCACACGACAGGCTATGTGGGGCTGATATCAGAGATCTCTGCAGAGCATTGCACACGACAGGGAAAGTGGGGCTGATATCAGAGATCTCTGCAGTGCATTGCACAAGACAGGCTATGTGGGGCTGATATTTGAGATCCCTGCAGAGTATTGCACAAGACAGGCTATGTGGGGCTGATATCAGAGATACCTGCAGAGTATTGCACAAGACAGGCTATTTGAGGCTGATATCAGAGATCCCTGCAGAGTATTGCACAAGACAGGCTATGTGGGGCTGATATCAGTGATCAGAAATCCCTGCAGAGTATTGCACAAGTCAGGCTATGTGGGGTTGATATCAGAGATCCCTGCAGAGTATTGCACAAGACAGGTTGTGGGGCTGATTTCAATAATCAGAAATCCCTGCAGAGTATTGCACAAATCAGGTTATGTGGGGCTGATATCAGTGATCTCTGCAGAGTATTGCACAAGACAGGCAAAGTGGGGCTGATATCAGAGATCTCTGCAGAGCATTGCACACGACAAAGTGGGGCTGATAGCAGTGATCAGAGATCCCTGCAGAGTATTGCACAAGACAGGCTATGTGGGGCTGATATCAGAAATCCCTGCAGAGTATTGCGCAGGACAGGCTATGTGGGGCTGATATCAGAGATCCCTGCAGAGTATTGCACAAGACAGGCTATGTGGGGTTGATATCAGAAATCCCTGCAGAGTATTGCACAGGACAGGCTATGTGGGGCTGATATCAGTGATCAGAAATCCCTGCAGAGTATTGCACAAGTCAGGCTATGTGGGGTTGATATCAGAGATCCCTGCAGAGTATTGAACAAGACAGGCAAAGTGGGGCTGATATCAGAGATCCCTGCAGAGTATTGCACAAGACAGGCTATGTGGGGCTGATATCAGAGATCTCTGCAGAGTATTGCACAAGAAAGGCTATGTGGGGCTGATATCAGAGATCCCTGCAGAGTATTGCACAAGTCAGGCTATGTGGGGCTGATATCAGTGATCAGAAATCCCTGCAGAGTATTGCACAAGACAAACTATGTGGGGCTGATATCAGTGATCAGAAATCCCGGCAGAGTATTGCACAGGACAGGCTATGTGGGGCTGATATTAGTGATCAGAAATCCCTGCAGAGTATTGCACAGGACAGGCTATGTGGGGCTGATATCAGAGATCTCTGCATAGTAATACACAAGACAGGGAAAGTGGGGCTGATATTAGAGATCCCTGCAGAGTATTGCACTGGACAGGCTATGTGGGGCTGATATCAGAGATCTCTGCAGAGCATTGCACAAGACAGGCTATGTGGGGCTGATATTAGAGATCCCTGCAGAGTATTGCACT
Organism: Lithobates pipiens; assembly: GCF_037356315.1. Classification (NCBI taxonomy): domain Eukaryota; kingdom Metazoa; phylum Chordata; class Amphibia; order Anura; family Ranidae; genus Lithobates; species Lithobates pipiens. The sequence goes on from NW_027507791.1 coordinate 182,237,028, forward strand.
GGACAGGCTATGTGAGGCTGATATCAGTGATTAGAGCTCCCTGCAGAGTATTGCACAAGTCAGGTTACGTGGAGCTGATAGAGATCCCTGCAGAGTATTGCACAAGACAGGCTATGTGGGGCTGATATCAGTGATCAGAGATCCCAGCAGAGTATTGCACAGGACAGGCTATGTGGGGCTGATATCAGAGATCTCTGCAGAGCATTGCACAAGACAGGCTATGTGGGGCTGATATTAGAGATCCCTGCAGAGTATTGCACTGGACAGGCTATGTGAGGCTGATATCAGTGATTAGAGCTCCCTGCAGAGTATTGCACAAGTCAGGTTACGTGGAGCTGATAGAGATCCCTGCAGAGTATTACACAACACAAGCTTTGTGGGGCTGATATCAGTGATCCCTGCAGAGTATTACACAAGACAGGCTATGTGGGGTTGATATCAGAGATCTCTGCAGAGTATTACACAAGACAGGCTATGTGGGGCTTATATCAGAGATACCTGCAGAATATTGCACAAGACAGGCTATGTGAGGCTGATATCAGTGATTAGAGCTCCCTGCAGAGTATTGCACAAGTCAGGCTACGTGGAGCTGATAGAGATGCCTGCAGAGTATTGCACAGGACAGGCTATGTGGGGCTGATATCAGAGATCCCTGCAGAGTATTGCACAAGTCAGGCTATTTGAGGCTGATATCAGAGATCCCTGCAGAGTATTGCACAAGACAGGCTATGTGGGGCTGATATCAGTGATCAGAGATCCCTGCAGAGTATTACACAAGACAGGCTACGTGGGGCTGATATCGGAGATCTCTGCAGAGTATTGCACAATTCAGGCAATGTGGGGCTGATGTCAGAGATCCCTGCAGAGTATTGCACAAGACAGGCTATGTGGGACTGATATCAGTGATCAGAGATCACAGCAGAGTATTGCACAGGACAGGCTATGTGGGGCTGATATCAGAGATCTATGCAGAATATTTCACAAGTCAGGCTATGTGGGGTTGATATCAGAGATCCCAGCAGAGTATTGCACAAGACAGGTTGTGGGGCTGATTTCAATAATCAGAAATCCCTGCAGAGTATTGCACAAGACAGGCTATGTGGGGCTGATATCAGTGATCTCTGCAGAGTATTGCACAAGTCAGGCTACGTGGAGCTGATAGAGATCCCTTCAGAGTATTGCACAGGACAGGCTATGTGGGGCTGATATCAATGATCAGGGATCCCTGCAGAGTATTGCACAGGACAGGCTATGTGGGGCTGATATCAGTGATCAGAGAACCCTGCAGAGTATTGCACAGGACAGGCTATGTGGGGCTGATATCAGAAATCCCTGCAGAGTATTGCACAGGACAGGCTATGTGGGGCTGATATTGGAGATCTCTGCAGAGTATTTCACAAGTCAGGCTATGTGGGGTTGATATCAGAGATCCCTGCAGAGTATTGCACAGGACAGGCTATGTGGGGCTGATATCAGAGATCCCTGCAGAGTATTGCACAAGACAGGCTATGTGGGGCTGATAACAGAAATCCCTGCAGAGTATTGCACAAGACAGGCTATGTGGGGCTGATATCAGATCTCTGCAGAGCATTGCACAAGACAGGCTATGTGAGGCTGATATCAGTGATTAGAGCTCCCTGCAGAGTATTGCACAAGTCAGGCTACGTGGAGCTGATAGAGATCCCTGCAGAGTATTGCACAAGACAGGCTATGTGGGGCTGATATCAGAGATCCCTGCAGAGTATTGCTCAAGACAGGCTATGTGGGGTTGATATCAGAGATCCCTGCAGAGTATTGCACAGGACAGGCTATGTGGGGCTGATATCAGAGATCTCTGCAGAGTATTGCACACGACAGGCTATGTAAGGGTGATATCAGATATCTCTGCAGAGTATTGCACAAGTCAGGCTATGTGGGTCTGATATCAGTGATTAGAAATCCCTGCAGAGTATTGCACAAAAAAATCTTTGTGGGGCTGATATCAGAGATCCCTGCAGAGTATTGCACAAGACAGGCTATGTGGGGCTGATATCTGTGATCCCTGCAGAGTATTGCACAAGTCAGGCTATGGGGGTCTGATATCAGTGATCCCTGCAGAGTATTGCACAAGACAGGCTATGTGGGGCTGATATCAGTGATCAGAAATCCCTGCAGAGTATTGCACAAGTCAGGCTATGTGGGTCTGATATCAGAGATCACAGCAGAGTATTGCACAAGACAGGCTATGTGGGGCTGATATCAGAGATCGCTGCAGAGTATTGCACAAGACAGGCTATGTGGGGCTGATATGGTGATCAGAAATCACTGCAGAGTATTGCACAGGACAGGCTATGTGGGGCTGATATCAGAGATCACAGCAGAGTATTGCACAAGACAGGCTATGTGGGGCTGATATCAGAGATCCCTGCAGAGTATTGCACAAGACAGGCTATGTGGGGCTGATATCAGAGATCCCTGCAGAGTATTGCACAAGACAGGCTATGTGGGGCTGATATCAGAAATCCCTGCAGAGTATTGCACAAGTCAGGCTATGTGGGGCTGATATCAGAGATCCCTGCAGAGTATTGCACAGGACAGGCTATGTGGGGCTGATATCGGTGATCAGAAATCCCTGCAGAGTATTTGCACAAGACAGGCTATGTGGGGCTGATATCACAGATCCCTGCAGAGTATTACACAAGTCAGGCTATGTGGGGCTGATATCAGAGATCTCTGCAGATTATTACACACGACAGGCTATGTGGGGCTGATATCAGAGATCGCTGCAGAGTATTTCACAAGTCAGGCTATGTGGGGTTGATATCAGAGATCCCTGCAGAGTATTGCACAAGACAGGCAAAGTGGGGCTGATATCAGAGATCACAGCAGAGTATTGCACAAGACAGGCAAAGTGGGGCTGATATCAGAGATCACAGCAGAGTATTGCACAAGACAGGCAAAGTGGGGCTGATATCAGAGATCTCTGCAGAGTATTGCACAAGACAGGTTATGTAGGGCCGATATCAGAGATCCCTGCAGAGTATTGCACAAGACAGGTTTTGTGGGGCTGATATCAGAGATCTCTGCAGAGTATTTCACAAGTCAGGCTATGTGGGGTTGATATCAGAGATCCCTGCAGAGTATTGCACAGGACAGGCCATGTGGGGCTATTATCAGTGATCAGAGATCACTGCAGAGTATTGCACAGGACAGGCTATGTGGGGCTGATATCAGTGATCAGAAATCCCTGCAGAGTATTGCTCAGGACAGGCTATGTGGGGCTGATATCAAAGATCCCTGCACAGTTTTGCACAGGACAGGCTATGTGGGGCTGATTTTGGAGATCTCTGCAGAGTATTGCACAAGTCAGGCTATGTGGGGCTGATATCAGTGATCAGAAATCCCTGCAGAGTATTGCACAAGACAAGCTATGTGGGGCTGATATCACAGATCCCTGCAGAGTATTACACAAGACAGGCTATGTGGGGCTGATATCAGTGATCCCTGCAGAGTATTGCACAGGACAGGCTATGTGGGGCTGATATCAGAGATCAGAAATCCCTGCAGAGTATTGCACAGGACAGGCTATGTGGGGTTGATATCAGAGATCTTTGCAGAGTATTGCACACGACAGGCTATGTGGGGCTGATATCAGAGATCTCTGCAGAGCATTGCACACGACAGGGAAAGTGGGGCTGATATCAGAGATCTCTGCAGTGCATTGCACAAGACAGGCTATGTGGGGCTGATATTTGAGATCCCTGCAGAGTATTGCACAAGACAGGCTATGTGGGGCTGATATCAGAGATACCTGCAGAGTATTGCACAAGACAGGCTATTTGAGGCTGATATCAGAGATCCCTGCAGAGTATTGCACAAGACAGGCTATGTGGGGCTGATATCAGTGATCAGAAATCCCTGCAGAGTATTGCACAAGTCAGGCTATGTGGGGTTGATATCAGAGATCCCTGCAGAGTATTGCACAAGACAGGTTGTGGGGCTGATTTCAATAATCAGAAATCCCTGCAGAGTATTGCACAAATCAGGTTATGTGGGGCTGATATCAGTGATCTCTGCAGAGTATTGCACAAGACAGGCAAAGTGGGGCTGATATCAGAGATCTCTGCAGAGCATTGCACACGACAAAGTGGGGCTGATAGCAGTGATCAGAGATCCCTGCAGAGTATTGCACAAGACAGGCTATGTGGGGCTGATATCAGAAATCCCTGCAGAGTATTGCGCAGGACAGGCTATGTGGGGCTGATATCAGAGATCCCTGCAGAGTATTGCACAAGACAGGCTATGTGGGGTTGATATCAGAAATCCCTGCAGAGTATTGCACAGGACAGGCTATGTGGGGCTGATATCAGTGATCAGAAATCCCTGCAGAGTATTGCACAAGTCAGGCTATGTGGGGTTGATATCAGAGATCCCTGCAGAGTATTGAACAAGACAGGCAAAGTGGGGCTGATATCAGAGATCCCTGCAGAGTATTGCACAAGACAGGCTATGTGGGGCTGATATCAGAGATCTCTGCAGAGTATTGCACAAGAAAGGCTATGTGGGGCTGATATCAGAGATCCCTGCAGAGTATTGCACAAGTCAGGCTATGTGGGGCTGATATCAGTGATCAGAAATCCCTGCAGAGTATTGCACAAGACAAACTATGTGGGGCTGATATCAGTGATCAGAAATCCCGGCAGAGTATTGCACAGGACAGGCTATGTGGGGCTGATATTAGTGATCAGAAATCCCTGCAGAGTATTGCACAGGACAGGCTATGTGGGGCTGATATCAGAGATCTCTGCATAGTAATACACAAGACAGGGAAAGTGGGGCTGATATTAGAGATCCCTGCAGAGTATTGCACTGGACAGGCTATGTGGGGCTGATATCAGAGATCTCTGCAGAGCATTGCACAAGACAGGCTATGTGGGGCTGATATTAGAGATCCCTGCAGAGTATTGCACTGGACAGGCTATGTGAGGCTGATATCAGTGATTAGAGCTCCCTGCAGAGTATTGCACAAGTCAGGTTACGTGGAGCTGATAGAGATCCCTGCAGAGTATTGCACAAGACAGGCTATGTGGGGCTGATATCAGTGATCAGAGATCCCAGCAGAGTATTGCACAGGACAGGCTATGTGGGGTTGATATCAGAGATCCCTGCAGAGTATTGCACAAGACAGGCAAAGTGGGGCTGATATCAGAGATCTCTGCAGAGCATTGCCCACGACAGGCAAAGTGGGGCTGATAGCAGTGATCAGAGATCCCTGCAGAGTATTGCACAAGACAGGCTATGTGGGGCCGATATCAGTGATCAGAGATCCCTGCAGAGTATTGCACAAGACAGGCTATGTGGGGCTGATATCAGAGATCTCTGCAGAGTATTGCACACGACAGGCAAAGTGGGTCTGATATCAGTGATCAGAGATCCCTGCAGAGTATTGCACAAGACAGGCTATGTGGGGCTGATATCAGAGATCCCTGCAGAGTATTGCACAAGACAGGCTATGTGGGGCTGATATCAGAGATCCCAGCAGAGTATTGCACAGGACAGGCTATGTGGGGCTGATTTCAATAATCAGAAATCCCTGCAGAGTATTGCACAAGTCAGGCTATGTGGGGTTGATATCAGAGATCCCTGCAGTGTATTGCACAGGACAGGCTATGTGGGGCTGATATCAGAGATCCCCACAGAGTATTGCACAAGACAGGCTATGTGGGGCTGATATCGGTGATCAGAAATCCCTGCAGAGTATTACACAAGTCAGGCTATGTGGGGCTGATATCGTGAACAGAAATCACTGCAGAGTATTGCACAGGACAGGCTATGTGGGGCTGATATCAGAGATCTCTGCAGAGTATTGCACAAGACTAGAGATGAGCTTCGTGTTCGAGTCGAACGTACGTTCGACTCGAACATTGGCTGTTTGTCCGTTCGGCGAAATCCGAACATTTTGGTCCGTTCGTGTCAAATTCGCGTGGCGCTCATGGCCCACAATGCACTGCGATGGCGCAGTGCATTGCTGGCTCATGATTGGCCAAGCATGCACTGTGACCCCGCATGCTTGGCCAATCGCAGCGCCAGCAGCGAGGAGAGCCATGATTGGCCACAGGCAGGATGCCTGTGGCCAATCATAGCTCAGGCTGTGTAGTGCACGCCCCACACTATATAAGGCCGCCATTGCGGCGGCCTTGTGTAGTGTGTTGGCGTCTGAAGCAGTGGGTGTTCTGTGTACCTTCAACACAGTACACACCGATCATTTTCGGCTGATTTTCTATCTTGCTGTTGTGTAGTGGTTGTTGTCTGTGCCCTGACCGCAGTATACACCACTATATTCACCTCACCTATATAGCTAGTGATCTATCTTTTATAATAGAGCTTGCAGTCAGTAGTGTTAGGAGCTTGTGCGTGCTGTCTGCGTGCTCTGTACCCAGTACATACCGCTATATCCACCTACATAGCTGTTCTCTATTTGAGCCCACTTGCCATCTGCAGGAGTTATTGGAAGTTGTGTGTGCCTCCAGCACAGCACAGTATACATCTGTATATACCCCTTTATCTCTGGTGTTCTATAATAAAGGCATCTGCAGGAGTTAGTGGGTGTTGTGTGCCTCCAGCACAATATAAACTACCCAACTGCTGTTTTACCCAACTCCCTTCAGGCCATTACCATGTCTGGAAGGCCAGCAAGGAGAGGCAGACAGGCGCGAGCCGATAAAAGAGGGCAAGCAGGCTCTGTGTCTAGAGACAACAGTGCTGGTCGTGGACGCAGTGCATTGTCATCAGCACGTGGCCATGGGACACGCTTGTCCTTCTTTTCCGCAGCTGGACATGTTGAACCGCCACATGCCAACGACTTGGTAGAGTGGATGACAAAGCCCTCTTCATCCTCCTCATCCTCTCTCACCCAGTCTCAGGGTACTAGCAAAGCAGCTGCCAACGCATCGTCTTCCCTCCTCTCAATGTCATCATCAGTGACTCCTTCCCTAGACCCACCACGTCCTCCTGAGGAGTCTCCTGAACTCTTTGAGCACAGTGTTGGGTACATGCTCCAGGAGGATGCCCAGTGTTTTGTGGGCTCTGATGATGACACTCAGCTAGAGGAAGGCAGTAGCGTGAGCGCAGAGAGAGGGGATGCTCAAGAAGGACAGCAATCTGGCAGTCATGTTCCACAAGCTGCAGCATACTGCCAGGTTTGCTACAGCGATGAAGAGGGAGGGGATGATGAGGACACTGACTCCACGTGGGTGCCTGGAAGGAGGGAGGAGGAGGAGGAGGAGGAGGCACATGTCCAACGAGGCAGGATGCCCTCCGGGGGCCAGCTTAGGGGCAGCACACCGACTGAATCACATCGCAGAGCTCCGCCTGTGCAGAGCGCTGCCTCTGCGCATTATTCTAAAAGTTCTTTGGTGTGGGCCTTTTTTGAGACGAGTGCATCAGATCGCACCGCTGCTATTTGCAACATATGTCTCAAGCGTATCTCACGTGGCCAAAACATCAGCCGCTTGGGCACCACATGCTTGACCAGACATATGTTGACCTGCCATGCAGCTCGTTGGCAAGCGTACCTCAAAGACCCACACCAAAGAACAAAGCGGACCTCTCCTTGCTCCTCATCAGCTGGCATCTCCAACCCCACTAGACCTTCAGTCCTCTCTGAAACCTGCTCTGAGAGGAATGAAGGTGTAGAATTAGGTGTGTCACAGCCAAGTGCTTCCGGGAACTCTGCTAGCGGTACACCTACGTCCGATTATAGCAGGCAAATGTCCCTGCCCCAGCTGCTGGACCGGCGAAAGAAGTTTACTCCCAGCCATCCACATGCCCAGCGGTTGAATGCTAGCTTGGCTAAATTGCTAGCACTTCAACTGCTGCCTTTTCAGTTGGTAGACTCAGCCCCTTCCGTGAGTTTGTACAATGTGCGGTTCCTCAGTGGCAGGTCCCCAAACGCCACTTTTTCTCACGGAAGGCGATTCCGGCTCTCTACCGGCATGTGGAAGGCAATGTCCTTGCCTCGCTGGACAGGGCGGTCAGCGGTAAGGTGCATATTACCGCTGACTCATGGTCCAGCAGGCATGGACAGGGACGTTACCTGTCTTTCACGGCCCATTGGGTCACTCTTCTGGCTGCTCGGAAGGATGCAGGACAAGGTGCAGTAGTGTTGGAGGTTGTTCCGCCACCACGGCTCCAAAATGCTACTATTGGTTGTGACACACCTCTCTCCTCCACCCCCTCCTCTTCTTCCTCCATGGCCTCTTCCAGTGCTCTGTCCTCAGAACCAGCGGTGCTCCGTAGGCGTTCCAGGGGCTATGCAAGTACGCAGGCAAAACGATGCCATGCCGTGCTTGCGCTGGTTTGTTTGGGGGACAGGAGCCACACTGGGGCGGATGTTTTGTCAGCTCTGCAGGGGCAGGCCGAGAGGTGGTTGACGCCACGCCAGCTTAAGCCAGGAATGGTGGTTTGCGACAATGGCACCAACCTCCTCTCCGCCCTTCGACAGGGACAACTGACCCATGTGCCCTGTGTAGCTCACGTCCTTAACCTGGTGGTGCAGCGGTTCTTGGGCAGGTACCCCGGCTTACAGGATGTCCTGAAGCAGGCCAGGAAAGTCTGTGTGCATTTCCGCCGATCATTTAATGCCTGTGCTCGGCTGGCTGAGCTCCAAAAGGAGTTGAACCTGCCCAAGAACCGCCTTATATGTGACATGCCCACCAGATGGAACTCAACATTGGCCATGCTGCAGTGGCTGCACACGCAGCAGAGGGCCATCAATGAGTACCTGTGCGACTACGGCACCAGGACAGGGTCAGGGGAGCTTGGTTTTTTCTCACCACGCCAGTGGGGCATGATCAGGGATGCATGCACTGTCCTGTCACCGTTTGAGGAGGCCACAAGGATGGTGAGCAGTGACAGTGCATGCATCAGTGACACTGTACCTCTTGTCCACCTCTTGGAGCATACGCTGCGTGGAATAATGGACAGGGCACTTGAGACAGAACAGAGGCAGGAAGAGGAGGACTTCCTTGCCTCTCAAGGCCCCCTTTATCCAGACAGTGTTCCTGCTGTGCCACCCATCACACAGGAAGAGGATGAGGAGGAGGAGGAGGAGGATGATTGTGTCAGCATGGAGGTGGAGGCTGGCACTCAGCATCAGTATCAGCAGCAGCAGCAGTCTTATAGGGATGATTTACAGTCCCAAGAAACACGTGGACTTGTACGTGGCTGGGAGGAGGTAGCTGCGGATCATGTTGTCCTTAGTGACCCAGAGGACTCCGGACCGAATGCCTCAGCTAACCTACGCTGCATGGCCTCCCTGATCCTACAAAGCCTGCGGAAGGATCCTCGTATTCTTCGGATCAAGGAGAGGGACCATTATTGGCTGGCCACTCTCCTTGATCCACGGTACAAGGGTAAGGTTGCCGACCTTATCTTGCCATCGCAGAGGGAGCAGAGGATGAGACATCTCCGGGATGCCTTGCAGAAAGGTCTGTGCAACGCGTTCCCAGAGATTGGGAGGTTACAAACTCCTGGTCCTGGACAACGTGTTGCTGAGGCATCGGTCAGAAGGAGCGGTGGAGAAGGTGGCCGTCTGACTGATGCTTTCAGACAATTTTTTAGTCCGCAGCCCCAAGGTATGATCGGTTCCAGCACCCATCGCCAGCGTCTGATATACATGGTGCAGGAATACCTAGGGGCAAGGTCAGACTTGGACACCTTTCCCACCGAAAATCCTCTGGCTTACTGGGTCTTGAGGATGGATCACTGGCCAGAGCTTGCACAGTATGCAATTGAGCTACTGGCCTGTCCTGCATCCAGTGTTCTTTCGGAACGCACCTTCAGTGCTGCTGGTGGCTTTGTTTCCGATCACAGGGTGCGCCTGTCCACCGAATCAGTTGATCAACTGACCTTCATCAAGATGAATCAGTCTTGGATCACCCACAGCTACCAAGCACCTGAAGCTGATGTAACCGAATAATTTTTTTTGAAATACCACATCCCTTCAAGACTGCCTATGCTGATGCTGAGTGACTGTCCTGTTATGTTGATTGTCTATCCTCTTCCTCCTCCGCTGATATGTTGGAAGAACATTTTTGGTTCTGGGTGATGCCAGCAGCCCAATTTTTCTGCCCCTGTTTAACAGGGGCGTTTAATTACAATTTTTGATGAAATGCTTTGCAGCAGGGCTAATTCCTGCAATAAAACTAGAGTATATGGCAGAGGTTGCAGTGTGGTGGCACCAGCACCAGTGCCTAAGGCCCAATTTTTCTGCCCCTGTTTAACAGGGACATGTAATTACAATTCTTGATATAATATTTCACAGGAGGGCCCCTTCCTGTGCCCACCCAGAGTAACGGTGAGGACTTACAGTGTTGTGGCACAACCACCAAAGGTCAATTTTTCTACCACTGTTCAACAATGGCATGTAATTACAATTCTTGGTATAATCGTTCACAGCAGGGCGCTCCAGCACCCACCAAGAGTCACTTTGAGGGCTTACAATGTTGTGGCAAAACCAACACCTTGTTCCGCCATTTCTGCAGAGCATATAGGGCAGGCCCCTACTTTCAAAAATCCAATTTACAAACATCTCCTACTTGCAAACGGAAGGAGACAACAGCAAGTGAGATGAAAAAAGATTGACGACAAAACAAATTATACAGGACTGGAGCTACACTTTAAAAATGTACCAGTTGAAAATTACAAACAGATTCAACTTAACACAACAAACCTACACAGTCCCTGTCTTGTTTGCACCGCCTGTATACTGCTGTTCTGAGTATATAGGGCCTGGGGGCCACACGCATTTCCTTTTTTTAATATGGGTACGGGGTTCCCCTTAATATGCGTACAAGACCCAAATAGACTGGTAATGGGCAGGGAGAGCTACCCATGCCATTTTTCTCAATGATTTTCAACCATATTGCAGGAACCAGATATAACATTAAAACCGCAAGCAGTTTTAAATGGTGTTATTTCCGTTAAATGTCATTTTGTGCAGGGACTGTTCTAAACACGGGAAACACGTGGCACTTCACAGGCATACTACAGACACCCACCAGGCACCATATTTAAAGGAATATTTCACTTTTTTTTTCACTTTAATCGTCATTAACCACTACAATACAGGGCACTTTCACCCCCTTCCTTCCCAGCCCAATTTTCAGCTTTCAGCGCTCTAGCGCTTTCAGTGACAATTGCGCGGTCATGCTACACTGTACCCAAATGAAATTGTTATCATTTTGTTCGCACAAATAGAGCTTTATTTTGGTGTTATTTATTCACGACTCCGTTTTTTTTTTGGGCGATATAAGCGCAAAAATAGCGGAAATTTGGAAAAAAAACAATATTTTCTTTTTTCTATTTGAAAAGAAATCCAATAAAATCAAATTTTGTCATAAATTTAAGCCAAAATGTATTCTGCTACATGTTTTTGGTAAAAAAAATTCCGTTAAGTGTATAATAATTGGTTTGTGTGATCACGGACATATGTACGCAAATGATCATGTACATATGTGTGCAGGTGATCACGTACATATGTGTGCAGATAATCATTGGGACATGTGATTTTAGTGGGACATATGTGGGGGACATGTTTTTATTATTAGGGACATGTGTTTTTATTATTTGGGGACATGTATGTTTTGGGGACATGTGTGTTTTGGGGACATATGTGGGGACTGTGTTTGTACTGTGTGGTGTGTTGTGTGTTGACACTACACTGATGATCAGTGAGTAAAAAGCTGTAAAAAGCAGCCCATACTCACTGATCATCAGCCGGCTGCAGCGTTCTGCTCTCCTCTCCTCAGCGGTGACTTCCGTGTGAGGAGAGGAGAGCCGATTGCCTAGCAACCGGCTGTTTGTTTACATCACATGACGGCCGTGATTGGACACGGCCGTCATGTGATCAGGAGGGCCAATCACAGAGCCCTCCTGCCGATCTGAGATGTGCCGTGTCCGGGTGACACGAGCACATCGGGTATGCGCCGCTGCGCGCGCGCGATCCCGCTACTCCTGAAGGACGTTCCTGAACGTCCTATCAGCAGTAGACGGCTCCCACCCGGCCGTATATATGCATTGGCCGGGTGGGAAGTGGTTAAAATCAGTGCTCCCGCCAAAACGGCAGTTTTTAAAACTTTTTTTTGCATTGACCCATGTCCCCTGGGGCAGGAGCCAGGTCCCCAAACCCTTTTTAGGACATTATCTTGCATATTAGCCGTTAAAATTAGCACTTTTCATTTCGAACATTCGAGTCCCATAGACTTCAATGGGGTTCTAACGTTCGTTCGAATTTGGGGTCCGTTCGAAAGTTCTGGTGCGAACCGAACCGGGGGGTGTTCGGCTCATCCCTACACAAGACAGGCAAAGTGGGGCTGATATCAGAGATCACAGCAGAGTATTGCACAAGACAGGCTATGTGGGGCTGATATCAGAGATCCCTGCAGAGTATTGCACAAGACGGGCTATGTGGGGCTGATATCAGAGATCCCTGCAGAGTATTGCACAAGACAGGCTATGTGGGGCTGATATCAGTGATCCCTGCAGAGTATTGCACAGGACAGGCTATGTGGGGCTGATATCAGTGATCAGAGATCCCTGCAGAGTATTGCACAAGACAGGCTTTGTGGGGCTGATATCAGAGATCAGAAATCCCTGCAGAGTATTGCACAGGACAGGCTATGTGGGGCTGATATCAGAGATCTCTGCAGAGAATTGCACACGACAGGGAAAGTGGGGCTGATATCAGAAATCTCTGCAGAGCATTGCACAAGACAGCCTATGTGGGGCTGATATTGGAGATCCCTGCAGAGTATTGCACTGGACAGGCTATGTGGGGCTGATATCAGAGATACCTGCAGAGTATTGCACAAGACAGGCTATGTGGGGCTGATATCAGTGATCAGAGATCCCAGCAGAGTATTGCACAGGACAGGCTATGTGAGGTTGATATCAGAGATCCCTGCAGAGTATTGCACAAGACAGGCAAAGTGGGGCTGATATCAGAGATCTCTGCAGGGCATTGCCCACGACAGGCAAAGTGGGGCTGATAGCAGTGATCAGAGATCTCTGCAGAGCATTGCACAAGACAGGCTATGTGGGGCTGATATCGGAGATCTCTGCAGAGTATTGCACAAGACAGGCTATGTGGGGCTGATATCAGAGATCCAAGCAGAGTATTGCACAGGACAGGCTATGTGGGGCTGATTTCAATAATCAGAAATCCCTGCAGAGTATTGCACAAGTCAGGCTATGTGGGGTTGATATCAGAGATCCCTGCAGATTATTGCACAAGACAGGCTTTGTGGGGCTGATATCAGTGATCATAAATCCCTGCAGAGTATTGCACAGGACAGGCTATGTGGGGCTGATATCAGTGATCAGAAATCCCTGCAGAGTATTGCACAAGTCAGGCTTTGTGGGGCTGATATCAGTGATCATAAATCCCTGCAGAGTATTGCACAAAACAGGCTTTGTGGGGCTGATATCAGTGATCAGAAATCCCTGCAGAGTATTGCACAAGTCAGGCTTTGTGGGGCTGATATCAGTGATCAGAAATCCCTGCAGAGTATTGCACAAAACAGGCTTTGTGGGGCTGATATCAGTGATCAGAAATCCCTGCAGAGTATTGCACAAGTCAGGCTTTGTGGGGCTGATATCAGTGATCAGAAATTCCTGCAGAGAATTGCACAAGACAAGCTATGTGGGGCTGATATCAGAGATCCCTGCAGAGTATTGCACAAGACAGGCTATGTGGGGCTGATTTCAATAATCAGAAATCCCTGCAGAGTATTGCACAGGACAGGCTATGTGGGGCTGATATTAGATATCTTTGCAGAGTATTGCACAGGACAGGCTATGTGGGGCTGATTTCATTGATTAGAGATCCCTGCAGAGTATTGCACAGGACAGGCTATGTGGGGCTGATATTGGAGATCTTTGCAGAGTATTGCACAAGTCAGGCTATGTGGGGCTTAAATCAGTGATCAGAGATCTCTGCAGAGTTTTGCACAAGACAGGCTATGTGGGGCTGATATCAGAGATCTCTGCAGAGTATTGCACAAGACAGGCTATGTGGAGCTGATAGAGATCTCTGCAAACTATTGCACAAGACAGGCAATGTGGGGCTGATATCAGAGATCTCTGCAGAGTATTGCACAAGTCAGGTTATGTGAGGCTGATATCATTGATCCCTGCAGAGTATTGCACAAGACAGGTTATGTGGGGCTGATATCAGTGATCAGAGATTTCTGCAGAGTATTGCACAAGACAGGCTATGTGGGGCCACCAAATGAAAGCTCTATTTAAGGGGGAAAAAAGGATGTCAATTTTGTTTTGGTGTAATGTCGCACTAACCGCGCAATTGTCAGTTAAAGGGATGCAGTGCCGAATCGCAAAAAGTGCTCTGGTCAGGAAGGGGGTAAAATCTCCCGGGGCTGAAGTGGTTAATACGTACCTTAATGTGATGCCAAGATGAGTGAGTATTGCATTGGAACTCAGTGAATATGCAGTGAATAGACATGGCGGAATGTGGCATACCCTTGGGCATGACATTGTGATGGTGACATGCTGGTAATGAGCCACCAACGATATTTCTAATGATCCTGATGACTCTTTGTGCTTTCAGAGCTGAACTCAAGTTGTGTTCCTGAAACTACACAAGTCCCTCCAGGAACAACACATTCAACTTTCCCATTCACTTTACTGTTTCTTTTCATCCTTCGTTAGCACCAAATAGGTTTTCCATCCATTACACAGGGGTTTGGGATCCCAGTTGTGGGAATCGTCCTCAGAGTCGGCCAATAGAAGTCTATAGCCTGGTACACACCATGAGATTATCCGACAAATAATCGTTTGTTTTTTATGCTAATCTCATATGGAAAATGAAGAGGGTCCTAAACTTCCACACAACAGAATACAACCTCGGGAGATGTAATGTGCTGAATTGTTCTGTAATGTATTCTTTCTCTTCCGAGCATGCGCAGTCTTGCTCTTACGTCTTTTCTCGGAGGCAAGCAGTACGGATTAAACGAATATCAGACGTTGTGTTCACTTCCGATAAACATTGTCTAGCGCACCTTCAGGTTTTGTTGTCTGAAAAGTCGGAACCGGCTGTCATAAGCACTATGCTAACGATCAGATAATCTGCCAATTGTTCGCCCTCCAACATTTTTCTTCCGGTCTTCTATTGCCGCGTACACACGACCGGACTTTCTGGCAGACTAGGTCCCACGGAATCAGTTTGTCGAACAGTCCAATCGTGTGTGGGCTAATCTGATCGTTTTTCTTTTAAAAAAATCCAACGGACCTCGAAATAGAACATTTCAAATCTGTCCGACGGACTCAATTCCTATCGGAAAACCGTTCGTCTGTGTGCTGGCCGATGGACCAAATACGACGCAAGGGAAGCTATTGGCTTGAAAGTCCATCGGGAAGACCGTCGGACCTATTCTACAGTAGTGATGGCCGAACGGTTCGCCCGGCGGTCGTTTCGCGGCGAATTTCGGCTGTTCACGGTCCGCCCGATCGGCGGACTATTGACGCCGTTCGCCCGGTGGACTTCCGTGTTTACTGTGTAAAAGAACTTTGACCTATGATGACACATCCATCATGGGGTACAGGACAGCCAATTGAGACATTACAGCACATGGGCACTTGGACATTCCCCCTAACTTATAAATAGACCCGATCCGGCGGCCATTTTAAATTTTTTCTTCTGTCACTATAGGGAGAGGTTGCTGTGTGGAGCAAGGAGAGATTACAGTGACCCAAATCGCTAGCTATTTGGTACACAAAAGTTCTTTTCAGGACTGGTATAGGTGTTAGGTGTAGTTCAGGATATAGGTTTGAGGCACTGCTGTGCTACTGATTGTTGCAGCAGCCTGAGTGTCTTTTGTCAGTGTAGAGAGAGGGACAGGACGCTGTGTGCTGCAGGGACAGTCAGTTTAGTCATTAGCTGTTACTATCAGGTCCACAAAAGTGCTATTCAAGTTATTGTTCCAGCAGCCTCTGTTTTGTCAGTTTATATAGGGACAGGCAGGAAGCTGTGTGTGAGGCAGTGAGGGTCAGTTTAATCAGTAGCTGTTACCAATAGGTCCACAATACATAGGGTTGAGGTGCACTACTGCTGACCACTGCCCTATACTGCAGCAGTCCTTCATCAGTATTGGGACTGACGTACAGTCTGATAATCAGTCACAACCTACTTGTTCCACAAAGGTCCTTATAAGGACTGGTAACTTGGTCTAGGGTGCTACAGTACATAGGGTTGAGTGAGGTACAGTCTGCTATTCTATAAGGACTGGTATAGGTCCACAATACATAGGGTTGAAGTGCACTGCTGCTGACCGCTGCCCTATACTGCAGCAGTCCTTTATCAGTATAGGGACTGAGAGTTTAGAGAGCCCGGAGCACAGTAAAAGAAAAAAGCACTAAGCGCAGGGCGGCATGACAGAGGGAATAGGGGGTTAAAAAAATCAGGCTTTGGTCACGCGGGGAGGGGGCGGAGGAGCAGGCATCCAGAGGGGGGAGTGGCTTCACACACAAGCTCAGTCTGGCCACGAGGAGCGAGCTTGCAGCATGGCAGGTGTGGAGGCTCTGTTCGCCCGGCTGAAGGCGGAAGCGGCGTCCAGGGGACCTGGATGGCTGGAGAAACGATTGTCGGCGGCGCTGGGAGGAGGTACTCCGGCGGCAGAAGCGGTGGGTGTTCGAGCGGTGCGAGCGCGGCGTTCCAGGCCTCCGGCTCGCTTCTCCCCTGACCCCCCCTCTCCCCCTATTGCCTGTACTACGGAGCGGTGGGGTAGGGCCTGCTCGGGGCCGCCGGCGAAGCGCACGGCGGTGCCCGCGGGCGGGGGGGCGCACATCCACGGAGGACTGTTGGGAGGCTTGGGGGGGGCGGCGCTGGCCTGTCTGCGGCAGTGGCTGGGCCCAGCAGGGGGACTGTGAGGAGGAGGGAGGCCCTGGCTTCTGGCCTGGAGTCGGCGGGGGCGGGGCCTGGACGTGGTGGCCGGGGAGGACTGGATACTGAGGCTGCTGAGACTGGGGCTGGAGGGTGGGGGCGCAGGGATGGTTGGATGGGGTCGGATGGAAGGCGCCCTGGCTTGGACAGATGGCAGGCGGCGGACGGAGCACTCCAGGACAGTGCTGGTGGGCGGGCTGAGGATGTGCTGGACAGAGGTGAACTGCAGGCGGTAGCTGGCGGTGGCTGTGGGCGGCGCACCGAGCAGGCATGGTCTGGGCCAAAGAAGGCTTTGCGGAAGTCCAAAAGTGGATCTGGTGCGCTACAGAGGAAGGTGGCAAACCGCGGATCCCCGGCAGCCAGGACCAGCAGATAGGGAGGAGAAGCAGGAATAACTTACATTGCACAAGAGGGACAAAGCAGACTGCAAATGTATCAGGAGCGAGTCATCGACCATGTACGGTCACATCTGGCGCTCCCAGGACACCGGCACATGGCTCCGCAGTGTGGGCTTTTTTTAATGTGTCCGCTGCTGACAATAGCGTTGCCATCTGCAATCTTTGCAGTCAACGCATTAGTCGCGGTAAGCCCAACACTCACCTAGGGACGACCGCCTTAAGAAGGCACATGAGCAGCCATCACCGAGCCCAGTGGGAGCAACGGAACACACAAAGCCACACTCCAGGCTCTCACCGTCCAGCCTTGTCTTCTACTTCTCCTTCTTCTCTCTCCTCACAATTGTCCTCCACTCCACCTTCCATCACGCCAAGCTCACGTTTTTCTGCAAAAAGGCAGGCTTCCGTGGGTCTAATGTTCGAGCGTAAAAAAATGACGCCGGATAACCCTCTTGCCCAACAGTTGACGGCTGGCTTGTCAGAACTCATAGCCCGCCAACTACTGCCATATAAACTGGTGGACTCGGAGGCCTTTCGCAAATTTGTGGCCATTGGAACACCACAATGGAAGGTCCCAGGAAGGAAGTATTTCTCACAGAAGGGCATCCCAGAGCTATATGGCCATGTTCAGCGGCAAGTGAATGTATCTCTGGCACACAGTGTCGGTTCCAAGATACATCTGACCACAGACACGTGGTCTAGCAAACACAAGCAGGGAAGGTATATCACTTTTACTGCCCACTGAGTGAACCTTCTGACTGCTGTGAAGCATGTAACCCGTGGCACCCGTGTAGATTTGGTTTTACCGCCACGGATTGCATGCAGGCCTGACTCTTCTTCTCCTCCTCCTCCTACTCCATCCTCCTCCCTCTCCTCCTCGGCTGACTCCTCCTTTTCCGCTGCTAGCGTCTCTTCCGCTGCACCGCCCAAGCTCCCCAGAACCTATTCGACATGCCAGGTGAGACGTTGCCATGCCGTGCTGCGTCTGTTGTGCCTGGAAGCCAAGAGCCACACTGGCCCGGCACTCCTTTCAGCTTTGCGTTCACAGGCAGATCAGTGGCTAACACCGCTCAATTTGACAGTTGGTAAAGTGGTGTGTGACAACGGTGCCAATCTGCTTAGTACATTGAAACAGGGCAAAATTACGCACGTGCCATGCATGGCACATGTCTTAAACTTGGTCGTGCAGCGATTCGTTGTCAAATACCCTGGGGTCCAGGACATCTTGCGGCAGGCAAGGAAAATCTTGGCCCATTTCAGAAGATCTTACACGACCTTCTATATGCTTGATAGGCTGCTCCAGCAGAAACGTGCAGTTAACGTCTACCTGTATGAACGCTGCGGCAGAACAGGTTCTGGGGAGCTGGGGTTTTTTTCACCGCGCCAGTGGCTGCTCATGCGCGATGCATGCAGACTTCTGCGGCCGTTTGAGGAGATCACCAAACTGGTCAGTCGCAGCCATGGCGCCATCAGTTGCGTTGTGTCATTGATCAAGCTGTGAAGGAGCAGGAGCGGGAAGATGAGGAAGTCGCAATGCTGGATGAATTCCCAGTGGGGGCTACTCTATCTGAGACAAGTCAACAACAGGAGACTGAAGAGGAGTCAGAGGAGGATGGTGCCAGGGCGGATAAGGAGGAGCAAGAAGAGCATGCTTTAAACCTTTCTGGGATCCCTGTTGTGCGTGGATGGGGAGAGGAGAATGAAGAGGACGACATTATCCTGGATGATGAGCAGGAGCCAGGCCACCACACCGCTTCCAGTTTAGTGCAAATGGGGGCTTCATGCTCCAGTGTTTTAATAGGGACCCCCGTATAAAAAGCATAAGGGTCAAGGACCAGTACTGGGTGGCAACGTACTTAGACCCCCGGTACAAACACAAAATGGTGGAAATGTTACCGCCGTCACAGAGGGCTGGCAGAATGGAGCACTTCCAGGCCTTGCTTCGAGAAATGCTGCATTCTGCTTTTGCGTGCGCTGGCAGAGGAGCAATTTCCACTCCCAGAGAAGGAATTGCGGGTACCAATCCAACAGCGCCTGCAAGAAGAGGCCTTTTGAAGATGTGTTGGTGACTGCGGATATGAGGTCATTCTTTCAGCCGACACATCGACAGGTATCATCCGGATCCAGCGTCAGGGAATGCCTAGACCGTCAGGTGTCCGACTACATCGGGTTAACGGCCGATGTGGACGCTCTGAGGAGTGATGAACCCCTGGACTACTGGGTGGGCAGGCTTGACCTCTGGCCAGAGCTTGCCCAATTTGCAATCAAACTGTTGGCTTGCCCCTCGTCCAGTGTCCTGTCCGAAAGGATGTTCAGCGCAGCAGGGGGGATCGTGACCGATAAGCGTACTCACTACCTCACATTTCTAAAAATGAATGAGGCATGGATCTCGGAGGAATTCAACACATGTGACCAGTAGACCATGTATATGTCTATAAGCAATTTTTTTAATTGAGCACACAGACCTTCTTTCTTCATTTGGCTCACTTACTTGTCCAAAAAAAGCACACCGTACTATATGCCCATACCCTCCTGTTTGAAGAGGTTGACCGGTGTCATATTTCTACTGGGGCGGCTTATTATGAGGGGCTTCCACCATCCCTGTGCTGTGCTGACTTCCTCCTGGGGCTGCTTATTATGAGGGGCTCCCACCATCTCTGCTATGCTGACATCCTCCTGGGGGTTCTTATTATGAGGGGCTCCCACCATCCCTGTGCTGTGCTGACTTCCTCCTGGGGCTGTACCTCTGCTGTGCATATTATGAGGGGCTCCCACCATCCCTGTGCTATGCTCATTATGAGGGGCTCCCACCATCCCTGTGCTATGCTCATTATGAGAGGCTCCCACCATCCCTGTGCTATGCTCATTATGAGGGGCTCCCACCATCCCTGTGCTATGCTGACTTCCTCCTGGGGCTGCTTACGGTGCAGGTGTCAGTGCTGTATATCACGGTGCTGATGTCAGTACTCTCTATCACGGTGCTGCTGTCAGTGCTGTATATCACGGTGCTGGTGTCAGTGCTTTGTCACGCTGCTGATGTCAGTGCTTTATGTCACGGTGCTGTTGTCAGAGGACTTTATCAAGGTGCAGGTGTCATTGCTGTATGTCACGCTGCTGATGTCAGTGCTCTCTATCACGGTGCTGGTGTCAGATGACGCTATCACGGTGCAGGTGTCATTGCTTTATGTCACGCTGCTGGTGATCATCTCCTGCACCCTCTTCTTTGCCTACCCTGACCTTCCCTCTCCTCCATTGCCTTCATGCGCTCCACAGTCCTGAATTGTCACAACAATTTCCCATATAAAAAAAAGAATGCTTGTAGTTGTCGATCCCTGATTCACCTCATACATGTGTTATGTCATTGGCCATGTGGTGGGACTATGTTTGCACAGCTATTAATTATTTTGTGGCTGCAAATCTGACCTGTAGGTTTGTAAAGTTTGCCTCCCATTGAAGTCAATGGGGCCCGCCGCAAACATTACGGTTCACGAACTATCGGCCGCGTTCGCGGTCCGCGTTCGCGAAACGTCCCATCGGAAGTTCGTCCATCACTATTCTACAGAAAGTCCGGCCGTGTGTACGCGGCATTATTATGTGTATGGGCCTTATAGATGGCAAATCCTATTATTACAATTCTGCCCACTTGTAGGAGCAGAAAGCCAATGTCATACAAAAGACATGGGGAGCTGGGAATGTCATGGAGGGCATGCCAAAACAAAACAAAAATGAAAATGAACAAATGTTTATTCATTGATAAACGATCTGGAGGATGGGATATACGGCCCAATCTCAGTATTTGCAGACAATACAAAGTTCAGCAGAGGAATAACATCTACGTAGGATGTGGAAAGCTTGTAAGACAACCTAAACAAATGAATGGGGTGGACTGGGCAACTACATGGCAAATGAGGTTTAATGAGGAAGTAAACTCTCTCTAAAATAAAAACACCCTACAGGACAAAGGCATAATGAGCTAGTAATCTCATTATGAATTACTTACCTGAGATCAAAGCCCCCAAAGCGACCCTCGTCCACATTCTCCATCACCGCCATGAAACCCAGCGTGACGTCCGGGTATCGCCGTTCCGGCACTGTGACTGGCCGGAGGGGTGATGATGTCCCCCCGGTGCATGCGCGTGGAAGCCGCCACTAACGCTCAGCACACTCAGTGCGCCTGCGCCATAGACATCAGTGCCCGTTTTTGGGGAACTATCTCCTTAACCGTGTAAGTTAAGGAGATATTTCTTACACATACAGGTAAGCCGGATCTAGGCTTACCTGTAGGTTAACGTGGTCTGTAAGAGTTTACAACCACTTTAACCGCTTCCGCCCTGGAAGATTTACCCCCTTCCTGACCAGAGCACTTTTTGCGATTCGGTACTGCGTCGCTTATGCGGTCGTGCGGCGTTGCTCCCAAACAAAAATGACGTCCTTTTTCCCCACAAATAAATCTTTCTCTTGGTGGTATTTGATCACCTCTTCGGTTTTTATTTTTTGAGCTATAAACAAAAAAAGAGCGACAATCTTGAAAAAAACACATTATTTTTTTTTTTTTACATTTTCCTATAATAAAGATTCCCCAAAAATATATAAAAAAGCAATTTTTTCCCTCAGTTTAGGCCGATACGTATTCTTCTACATATTTTTGGTAAAAAAAAGAATCGATAAGCGTTTATTGATTGCTTTGTGCAAAAGTTATATCATTTACAAAATAGGGGATAGTTTTATGGCATTTTTATTAAGATTTTTTTTCTAGTAATGGCGGCGATCAGCGATTTTTATCGCGACTGCAACATTATGGCGGACACATCGGACATTTTTGGGACCATTGTCATTTATACAGCAATCAGTGCTATACAAATGCACTGATTCCTGTGTAAATGACACTGGCCGTGAAGGGGTTAACCACTAGGGGGCAGGGTAAGGGTTAAATTTGTCCTGGGGCATGTTTCTAACTGCGGGGGGGGGGTCTTTCCACCTTTTCTGAAGACTTGTGTAAAAAAAATGAACCGTTCAAAAGACTCATAATGCTTCATAGAATATACTTTGGGGTGTTTGGTTTTCCAAAATTGGGTCATTTTGTGGGTAATTCCATTGTCCTGGTGCTCCAGGGCCTTCTCAAATGTAATAGGTCATTAGGAAATTAGAGGTGTCATTTATGCTCCTAGAACACCTGACAGCACTCCCTGCATGTTGGGCCTCTGTATGTGGACACGCTGTGTAAAAGTCCCACACGTGGTATCACCATACTCTGGAATAGTTGCAGAATGTATTTTGGGGTGTAATTGGAAGTATGCATATGCTGTGTATGAGAAACAACTTGTTATGACAATTTTGTAAAAAACAAAAAAAAATCTTCTTTTCCCCAAGAATTGTGGGAAAAAATTACACTTCAAAAAAACTCACCATGCCTCTTACTAAATACCTTGGACTGAAATACGGACATACATGCATTCCTATGAGATAGCGGGTGTCTGCGGATAAACATCCGCAGACACCCGCTATCGTCCGCCTCTGCTATTGTCCGATTCTGTAGACGGAGGAAAATCCTATTTTGCTATCCGTCTGCAGAGCGGATCGAATGAACACAGACAGATGGTCCGTGCTCATTCGATCCCCCATAGAGGAGAGCGGAGAGCTGACAGGGCGGTCCCGGCACAGTGTGTTGGGACCGCTCTGTCTGCCGCCAGCTCAGCGAGGACAACGGAGTGATCCCCGCTGAGCAAGCGGATCATCACGGGGCGGATCACTACTGATCCGTCCCGTGTGAAAGGGGCTTTTAACTTTCAAAGAGACTAAATAATATCCACTAATTTGGTTTATTTTTACCAAAGAGATGTAGCCGTATAAATTGTTGCCCAAATTTATGAACAAAAATGACTTACTTATTTGCAAAATTTCATCATAGAAACTAAAGAAAAGTGTTTTTTCTAAATTTTCGCTCTTTTTTCACTTATGCCGCAAAAAATAAAAAACCCAGTGGTGATTAAATACCACCAAAAGAAAGCTCTATTTGTATGAAAAAAATTATAAAAATTTTGTTTGGGTACAGTGTTGCACGACCTCAGGCTTTCACACTACACACAATGGTGCAGCTGCTTTAGGGCGGAATGCAGGCGCTATTTCTAACGCTATAGAGCCTGCAAAACGCCGTGGTGTGAAAGGGGTCTTATAGTTTTTTTTTTTTTTAATTAAAGACCAAAACATACAGAGATATACAATGTAATACTGACATATAATCTAGGGTTGCCACCTGTCCGGGATTCACCCGGACAGTACGGGTTTTGAAACATGTGCCCGGGTCTCTGACCACCTGAGAGAGCCTCCATGGTGCTCTCCTCCAATCCTCTGGCTGGCTGTAGAAGGGACAAGAAGGTGGGTGGTGCCTCTCCATTCCCTGCTGCTCTGGAATGTGTGCAGAGATCGCGCTGGGACTGCAGCCAAGCTTGTAAGGTAAGTTTTTTCATTGTCAGGTTTTCAAAGTACTCTCACCTCTCCCCCCCACCATACACCACCCTCCCCCCTCCATACACTATACATACCTCCCTCCCCCCACCATACACTATACATACACCCCCTCCCCCACCATACACCCCCCTCCCCCCACCATACATTATACATACACCCCCCTCCCCCACCATACATTACATCCTCTGCCCTACTGACACCGTCCACTGCCCTACTGACACCGTCCACTGCCCTACTGACACCATCCTCTGGTCTACTGACACCGTTTTCTGCCCTACTGACACAGTCTACTGCTCTACTGACACCGTCCTCTGCTCTACTGACACCGTCCTCTGCCCTACTGACACCGTCCTCTGCCCTACTGACACCGTCCTCTGCCCTACTGACACCGTCCCCTGCCCTACTGACACCGTCCTCTGCCCTACTGACACCATTTACTGCTCTACTGACACCATTTACTGCTCTACTGACACCATTTACTGCTCTACTGACACCATTTACTGCCCTACTGACACCATTTACTGCCTTACTGACACTGTCCACTGCTCTACTGACACTGTCCACTGCCCTACTGACACCATTTACTGCCCTACTGACACTGTCCACTGTTCTACTGACACTCTCCACTGTTCTACTGACACTGTCCACTGCCCTACTGACACCATTTACTGCTCTACTGACACTGTACACTGCTCTACTGACACTGTACACTGCTCTACTGACACTGTACACTGCTCTACTGACACTGTCCACTGCCCTACTGACACTGTCCACTGCCCTACTGACACCATTTACTGCTCTATTGACACCGTCCACTGCCCTACTGACACCGTCCACTGCTCTACTGGCTGACAGTGTCCACTTTTAAGGTAGGCTATTTTCACTGACATTTCTTTTATTCATAGTTAGTCAGGTTGAAAAAAAGACACAAGTCCATCCAGTTCAACCAAAAAAAATATATAATAAATTTCATACCAGCCCATATACCCAATTCTATACCCACAGTTGATCCAGAGGAAGGCAAAAAAAAACAGCAGAGCATGATCCAATTTGCTAAAGCAGGGGAAAAAATTCCTTCCTGATCCCGGAGAGGCATTTGGATTTTCCCCGGATCAACTTTATTCATAAATTTTAGTACCCAGTTAGATTACGTACACTTAGGAAATAATCCAGGCCTTTCTTAAAGCAATCCACTGAGCTGGCCATAACCACCTCTGCAGGGAGTCTATTCCACATTTTCACAGCTTTTACTGTGAAGAAATTCCGTATTTAGAGATGAAATCTCTTCTCCTCTAGACATAAAGAGTGCCCCCTTGTCCTCTTTGTTGACTGTAAAGTGAATAACTCGACACCAAGTTCCCTATATGGACCCCTTATATATTTGTACATGTTGATCAAATCCCCCCTTAATCTCCTCTTATCAAGAGTAAATAAATTCAGTTCCTCTAATCTTTCCTCATAGCTGAGTTCCTCCATGCCTCTTATCAGTTTGGTTGCCCTTCTCTGCACTCCAGTTCCCCGATATCCTTTTTGAGAACTGGTGCCCAAAACTGAACGGCATTATTCCAGATGAGGTCTTACTAATGATTTGAACAGGGGCAAAATTATATCTCTCTCTCTGGAGTCCATACCTCTCTTAATACAAGAAAGGACTTTGCTCGCTTTGGAAAACGCAGCTTGGCATTGCATACTATTATTGAGCTTATGATCTACCAAAACCCACAGATCCTTCTCCACTATGGATTCCCCCAGTTGTACTCCCCCTAGCATGTATTATGCATGCATATTCTTAGCCCCCAAGTGCATAACTTTACATTTCTCAACATTAAACCTCATCTGCCACATAGTTGCCCAATTAGACAGAGCATTGAGGTCGGCTTGTAATTTGGTGACATCCTGTAAGGACGTTATTCCACTGCATAACTTGGTGTCATCTGCAAAGACGGAAATGTTACTTTTGATCCCAGACCCAATATCATTTATAAAGATGTTAAAAAGCAAGGGTCCCAGCACTGAACCTTGGGGTACACCACTGATAACCTTAGACCATTCAGAGTAAGAATCCTTAACCACTACTCTCTGAATTCTGTCTTTTAGCCAGTTTTCTATCCATCTACAAACTGATGTTTCCAAACCTGTAGACTTTACCTTACACATGAGCCGTGTGTGCGGAACTGTATCGAACGCTTTTGCAAAATCCAAATATATCACGTCCACCGCCACCCCTCTGTCCAAGGTTTTACTTACCACCTCATAAAAAGAAATCAGGTTTGTCTGACAACTTCTGTCTTTCATGAATCCATGCTGTCTGTTGCTCAAAATATTTTTTTCCTGCGAGAACTCGTCTATGTGGTCTTTTATTAATCCCTCCAGTATTTTCTCAACTATAGAAGTTAAACGAACGGGTCTATAACAACTTGGTAAAGACTTTGTTCCCTTTTTAAATATAGGCACCACATTGACCCTGCGCCAATCCAGTGGTACTATTCCTGTCATTAATGAGTCCATAAAAATTAGATACAATGGCTTTGAAATTACAGAGCTCAATTCTTTTAGGATCCGTGGGTGGATGTCATCAGGTCCAGGTGCTTTATCCACCTTTATTCTGTCCAAATATTTCTGGACCATATCACTTATGAGCCATGGTGGATTTGGGGCTGCGTCACTACCACCCCCATTATGGACATGAGCTCCCCCATGCTCCTTTGTATACACAGAGCTGAAGAAAGTATTTAATAAGTTAGCCTTCTCTTTGTCCCCAGTCACCCACTCCAGATTATTTTGCAAAGGGCCTACATGCTCAGACCTGACCTTTTTACTATTAATATATTTTAAGAATTTTTTGGGGTTTGTCTTACTATCTTTTGCAATCTGTCTCTCATTTAGAATTTTTGCATCCTTGATTTCCTTTTTACATATTCTGTTATATTCCTTGTAACATTTAAATGACACTAGCGTTCCTTCATTTTTATATTTTTTGAAAGCTCTTTTTTTATAGTTTATAGCTTTTTTAACTTTGGCCGTGAGCCACATCGGTTTTATTTTTAACCTTTTAAACTTATTGCCCATGGGAATATACTTTGCCGTAAGATCACAAACAGTCTTTTTTAAGAATTCCCATTTCTGTTCTGTGCCCATTGATGCCAGTATTCCCTCCCAGTCTAAGTCCTGGAGAGCAGCCCTCATCATTGGAAAATTTGCTCTCTTGAAATTAAGTGTTTTTATCTTTCCCGTATGTGATTTTTGCTTACAGCTAACATCAAATGAAATCATGTTGTGGTCACTGCTACCCAGATGTTCCTTTATCTGAACATTAGTAATACGTTCTGCATGGTTTGAGATTACCAGGTCCAACAGAGCATCATTCCTAGTTGGGGCCTCAATAAACTGTACCATAAAATTGTCCTGTAATAGGTTTACAAATTCTTGCCCTTTAACTGTCCCAGCAGTGCCATTACCCCAGTCAATTTCTGGGTAGTTAAAATCCCCCATTATTATCACTGTCCCAGCCCTTGCCGCCCTTTCTATCTGTGCAAGGAGCGGAGTCTCCACCGCCTCATTAACATTGGGTGGTCTATAACACACTCCAATGATTAACTTTGAACTACGCTCATCTGTATGCAGTTCCACCCATAATGCCTCAGATTCATCACACTCTCCGTCCACCAGGTCCTCTTTCTCACTCGCTTTGAGATCATTTCTCACATACACACAGACCCCTCCACCTTTCCTTTTTACTCTGTCTTTCCGAAAGAGTGCATAGCCAGGAATATTAATAGCCCAGTCATGTGAGGAATGAAGCCAAGTTTCAGCAATACCGATTACATCATAGCTCTCCTGATGCACCAGAGCTTCCAACTCGCCTATTTTGCTTGGCAGACTTCTGGCATTGGCGAACAAACATTTTAATGTATTAATATATTTTGACCGGTCACATACTATCCTCTTGGGTGTTCCAAGATTACAACTAGTATTGCTAGTATATTTACCTTGGGTTTATGTGCTTTGGTTACCCTAGCACTAATGCCCCTAATATTACCCTCTGGAATATTCTCCACGCTGACTATCTCTATCTCTGAACCCTCCCCCCCATCGCCTAATTTAAAAACCCCTCTAACTTTTTGGCCATCCTTCATCCCAGCTGATCTGCACCCTCCTCCTTTAGGTGCAGTCTGTCCCTTCTATAGTACCGGTTATCGACTGAGAAGTCGTCCCAGTCCTCCGGGAATCTAAACCCCTCCTTACTACACCAGCTTTTGAGCCACTTGTTTACTTCCCTAATCTCCCTCTTCCTTTCTGGTGTGGCTCGATGTACTGGTAGTATTCCTGAGAATACTACCTTGGAGGTCCTTTTCCTCAACTTAGCTGTTTCTTAGATGTTTCTTGTTTGGAGATATAAAAGGTCAATGGCTGTGAATGACAGGAGGAGGCCTCTGGCATGGAGCGTTATAATTGTTGTTTTTACATGCGAGAGCTAAATCCTGTAATATAAGTATTACTTTTCTGAAAAGTTTTTTGCCCTTATAGAAATACAAGGGGTTGTCAATATCACATCTCTTTTTCTGTTTCTTAGGTATTCTTCCAGAAGTAATCGTGCGCTGTGTAACTAAGGGTCAGAGGCCCGCGGTGAGTGCTGGGATCACAATGCAGAGAACAGACCCAGCTTCCATGGTAAGTATAATGACAACCTACTGTCTAGAAGTGCATGCACTACATAAATGTCAGACATAAATAAAGTAGAGGAAAGTGGAAAGATAACACCGGACCTGTAGGTTTATTTTATTGGTATTGTTATCTTAAGGTATTACTGTTGGTGTAAATGATCAATGTGACAGACCTAACCAAGATAGGGGCTTCTGGAGAGGACTAGGAGCAAGCCTCTTACCCACTGATTACGGGCCCTGGGACTCCAGGGAGCAATACTTTGTGAGGTTTATGCCTGGGGACCCCTGAATTAATGTTTGGATTCAGGGAACCCTGTATAGGGCCTATAAGCCATATTGCAAATAGTGACTGCTTCACAGTGTTGGGACTCATAGCAGATACTGATGTCATCAGCGGCCACCTGTCTTGTATTGTCTGCTATAATGTGTATTATAGTTAAAGAGCTAGGAGATGAAAAGGCTAGACTGAAAGGTCATATCTCTGAGTCACCTAGTCTGGAAATGATTAGGTAATTAGTAAGCTCATGCTATTTTAGGTTTCTGGTTACAGGTGTATTGTAATGCCCTGTACACACGGTCGGACATTCCGATCGGATTATGTTGTCGCAAAACCCAATCGTGTGTGGGCTGTATTGGACTTTTTCAGTTGGAAATTCAGACGGAAAAAGTTTGAGAGCTGGATCTAAAATTTTCCGACCAAACTTTTTCTGATCGTTTTGTAGAGAATTCCGACGGACAAAGTGCCACGCATGCTCAGATTAAATTACGAGACCAAAGCTACTAGCCTCTACGTAGTCCGGTTGTAGTACGCAACGAACGTCACCTCGTTCTGAATGATCAGATTTTCCAACAACTTTGTCCGACAGTGTGTATGCAACACAAGTTTTGGACAAAATCCGTTGGAAAAAATCAGACGGATTTTGTGGTCGGAATGTCCGACCGTGTGCACAGGGCATTAGAGTAATATGAGCAGAAGGCAGGAACCTCCTACTCAAATGTTTAAAAGTAGGGCTGTTACTGATTAAAATTTTCGTGTTCAATTAATCAATTTTTTTTAATCGATTAATTGACTAATTTCGATTAATTATAACGCACATACAAATCCAACTACTTTTAGCTGATCTCCTTGCATTGCAACTCTGCATTAGTCAGTGGTAAATGTGGTATACACTATATACAATCACCCGACACTAGTTAGTTTCCACAATCCATGACTTAACTTCACAGTTCACACAAATACGTTTTAAATTCAAACTGTAGCACTGACGTAAGTCTTTTTTCCCCCCCACAGTAGTGTGACAATCCCTCCACCTCCGGTCTAACTAATCACTCTCACCTTATGGCATGGACCCCTGTGTAAACAGGTGGTCATGCAAGCGGATATCAAAAGGGTTACCACAGACCATAAACTTCTCTCACATCTCAGCAAGGATGCCAGGTCATGGGTAGAAAGAAAAGATCTAAGTTCTCACCGCTTAAGTATGAGATTTAATTTTTGTGTTCAAACACAAACTACTCACATAAAGATGATAAAAACACTGCATATAAAACCGACAATTGCGTTAGTTCCGTAGGGCAGCAGCGGGTGACGTCGATAGTTAAGAATCGTTATGACGATCTTGAATAAAGTGTTTCACAATTCTTTCTATGCAAAGAATTCTCTCTGCTCTTCTGAAGCCACAGCCTTCAAAAGAAAGGAAGAGAAAAACCAGGCAGTCTGCCAAGAATCAAAACATTCGTTATCAGTTGAACTTAAGTATAAACATTGTAACAATTTGTCAATGGAATAGACTGTGTGTAAGTGAACAAAAAAAACCCTTTTTCTGACATTTGTTGGTTTCAAGTAAAAATATTTTTTTTTTGCTAAAAGATTAATTAGAACCCCCAAATATATATGATTTTTTTGTTTTTTTTGTTAATAGACACCCTAGAGAATAAAATGGTGGTTGTTGCAATATTTTATGTCACACTGTATTTGCACAGCAGCCTTTCAAATGCATTTTTTTTGGGAAAAAATTACTTTGCTGGTTAGGGGTTTTTTTTATTCATTAGCCCATTTTTTTGTATAATGTGAATGATTTTACGTTGCGAGAATCGTGAGAGAATCGCAATCTTTTTAATCTAAGCAAAAAAAATTGTGATTCTCATTTTGGCCAGAATCGTGCAGCTCTAGTGAGGAATAATGCTTCATTGTTGTTTTTAGTGAGAGGAAGGATGCTCCTTCATTGGTGCCAGTGGGAGGAAGAAAGCTTCATTATTTGTATCAGTGGAAGGAAGAATTCTCTATCATTGGTGGTCAGTGGGCAGAAGAATGCCCTAGCATTGGTATCAGTGAATGACAGATCCTTGGTGGTCAGTTGGCGGTAGAATGCCCGATTCTTGATTGGCCAATTGCAGGTAGAATGTCCCAGTGTTGGTGGTCAGTAATGCCCCAGTGTTTCTATCAGTAGGCGATAAAATGCACCATTCTTGGTAGCCACTGGTAAGAAAAAATACCCAGCATTGGTACTATTGGGAGGCATGCCCCACATTACTTGGGCCCATGGGATCCTAGGATTTTGTTGAAGTCCCAGGACAGTCCTGGAGGATCTGATCTGCAATGGTTGGATAACCATAAATGTGTGGCCACATTTTATACCAAAAGCAACCATTCACAATACAAAGTCCACCAGGCCCATTGGTCATCTCTATCACCTACCCCCAAATCTAGGCACTTTCTGTGTTTGGACTTGTAACTTCAAGTAAAGCCCACTTCATGGGGTTTCTGGTGTGACAACCATTTTTTAACATGGAGTTGTAAAGTATCACTATACATAGGTTGTGCATCTAAATGTTTTCATATGAATTTGTTTAACAAAGGCTTTTATACCAGTCTGTGTTCTATTGGGGAGCTCTCCACCGCCTGGTGATGAGCTTCATACAAGATAGGGACAGAGGAGAGAGATCTTTAAAAAGAACTTGGACAGCAATAAAAATCTGATCTTTTCTTACAAAAAAAACAAAAACAAAAGTTTTGCTGGAGTTGGACTTAATTGATTAAAAAAATTTCAATTTTATAAACCCTCTAACATTGGCATGGAAATTAATTTTAATGTTTTTTTATTGAAGATTGCAGTGGATGTACATCAGTGATGTATGAAGCTTATCAGAAGGAGGCGACCTGCGCTGTTCGAAGTGTTGAAGATCATTTCATAAATATGTATTCTTCAGATCAGGTACTCCATATTGTCACAATGGCTGCAATCCATGTGTTTTTACCTGAAAAGGATGAGTGCGGAATAAAAAAAGAAACAAACATACATACCCACATGCTGCAGTATTGGTCCGATGCTGCAAGCTGTCCCCTGCCGCCTCTAAGCCCCTGTACACACGGTCGGAAATTTCCACAACCAAATCCGTCCGATTTTGTCTCAGATTTAGTCTGACGAATTGTGTCCGAAACTGTTGCATACACACGGTCGGACTAAGTTGTCGAAAAATCCGATCTTTCAGAACGTGATGACGTAATTTCGTTACGATGGGACTAGATTCAGGCTAGTAGCCAATAGCTTTGCTGTAGGAATTTGATCTGAGCATGCGTGGCACTTGGTCCGAGCAAAATTCTCTACACATGATCGGATTACGTCCGACCGGCCAGTTTGGTCGGGAAATATTTCCAACATGTTGGAAAATTGGGTCCGACGGAGATTCGGATGGAATCAGTCCGATGCATACCACACACAGTCGGATTATCTGACGACACAGTCCGATAAGACGTATTCCGACGGATTCTCCGACCGTGTGTACGCGGCATAAGACCTGAGCAATCAAGTGACCGATGAGCGTTCCGTTCTCAGTCCACTCTGAGTGGAGAGCAGTGACTGTCAATCACAGGTATATAAAAAACACAATAATGGTGCACTGAAGCTTTAGGAGGAGTAGATATGGACTAAGTCCAATAAGAGAGCAACTGTGTGTCTCTGAGAGTCTCTGATGAACAGTCTATGGCAGTGGTTCTCAGCCGGGTTCCACGGTGATCTGACTGTCAGTCAGGCAGCTGACAGGAGGATCGCACAGACACAGGCAGAGATAGGCAGGGAAGCGGCTGGCATCCTATTGGCTGTAGTGCGCTGTTCCCTGCAGGCCCCTCTTGTCCTTTCCGAGTACGTGACATCATCTGGGGTGGACAGGATAGGAGGAGGAGGGGCAGAGGGGCAACAGCGTGCCACTGGAGGAGATATGAACTGTACTCTGAAGCCAGAAGAAGAAAGCCATCAGTACTGTGCCCAGTTGTGTCTCTCCCCCCCCCCCCACCCAGAATGTGCCCAACAGTCTGCTCCATGTAATGTCCCTTGTCATGTCCCCCACCACATGTAATGTGCCCTGCCCCATGTAATGTCCCATGTAATGTGCCCTGCCCCCATGTAATGTGCTCTGCCCCAAGTAATGTGCCCCATCCCATGTAATGTGCTCTGCCCCATGTAATGCCCCTTTCATGTGCCCTGGCCCATGTAATGTCCCCTGTCCTATGTAATGTCCCCTGTAATGTGCTCTGAATGGATCAGCTCTGCAGGAAAAGAAAGCACAAGTTTCACATTAAATAGGTACATTTTAATATTTATTCTTTTATTTAATGCTATTTCTAATGCCAAACCTAATGCCTGAGGAAGGAACATGCATGCACCAAACACACACACCTCCCCACTCCATTTAAACATCCGGTAGTGACATCAGGGGCTTCCTCTCGTGTAAACCCATGGACTAGGAAGTGCTGGAAGACACCAGCACAGCCGCGACCAGAGGGACACCCCACACGCCACAGCATGTCCTCCACACAGAGCGGATGAACCCTGTATTGTACAATGCTGACCTTCCTAATTTTATTCTGAGAGTGTACATATTCTTTGTTGCCATTAAATCAATTGTTATACTGCACTCAGATGGCGCTGCTCTCTCTCCCTACCTACTGTCAGTCAATGTCTCTCTGCTGTGCCCCTCCAGTGCTCACTGAAGTGCCAGGCTGGGGAGGGAGCAGCTAGCTCGGGCTCTAAGCAGAGAGACTGGGCCAGCTGCTGGTCAGGAATCTGGGTTGATCCTGGCATTAATGTTGGGATCTTCTCAGAGATTGGAGCGGGTCTGTGATGTCAGCCGACAGCAGACTGTGTGTGGGAGCAGCATTACCTGTAAACATCTATAAAAATGGAATATAAAATTAGAAATATAACAAATATATAAAGTCGTGCCTCCTCTGATGCCAGGAGACATTGCTGGAACTAGTATCAGAGGAGGCACGACCCGCGGCACTCTCCGTTCAGAGCTTATGAGGGGGATTACAGAAGAGTGTAATAAGGTCGGATGGTAATCTTAAAAAGGGGGCTGAGCTTGTACCACTTTGGATCAATTTGGGCGCATGTTGATTGGCTTGGTAAAACAAGGGGTCACTTTAATCTGGGGAGTGCAGTATGTAAAGGGGCACTCCAGGCAGCCCTTGGAGGAACTCCGTCTCTGAACACTTTATTTGAGGCACATTTGGCCCTTGAGTTTAGTTTATAACTAAATTTGGATGGACTGTCTACCTTAAAAGCACTTCTAAAGGCTTGAGGTTTTTTACCTTCATGCATTCTATGCATGAAAATAAAAAACATCTGTGCAGCAGCCTCTTAGCCCCACCTAATACTTACCTGAGCCCCATCATGATCCAGCGATGTGCACGAGAACCTCGGCTCTCCAGGGACTCTCCCTCCTTATTGGCTCCCACTGCTGTCAATCACATCCAGTGAACCAATGAGGAGAGAAAGGGGGCAGGGCCGAGCCAAAGCTCTGCGTGTGAATGGATACACAGAGCAGCAGCTTGAGAGCGAGCCTGCTTTGGTGCCCCCATTGCAAGTTGCTTGCTCTTGTGGCACTCAGCAGGAGGGAGGGGAAGGGGAGCCAAGAAGAGGAGGATCGCGGTTGCACAGAACAGGTAAGTATGACATGTTTGTTATTGAGAAAAAAGAAATTGCCTTTAATATCACTTTAAATGTTGTATACACACATGATGCACTTTATATATTTGTTTATTTATTGGTAGTTGTGTTAACACAGGCAATGCTGCTCCCACACACAGTCTGCTGTCACACACAAAGGTGTAGGGGCATTAGGTAGAGGTATAAAAGCTTCCATGCCAAGATTTCCCCTGTGGAGATCCCTCCAGCATCAACCCACAGCTGAAACGTTAAATACAGTGCCTTGAAAAAGTATTAATACCCCTTGAAATTTTCCACATTTTGTCATGTTACAACCAAAAACATAAATGTATTTTATTGGGATTTTATGCGATAGACCAACACAAAGTGGCACATAATTGTGAAGTGGAAGGGAAATTATGAATGGTTTTCATTTTTTTTTTTTTACAAATATGTGAAAAGTGTGGGGTACATTTGTATGGCGCCCCCTGGAGTCAATACTTTGTAGAATCGCCTTTCACTGCAATTTCAGCTGCAAGTCTTTTTGGGGATGTCTCTACCAGATTTGCACATCCAGAGAGTGACATTTTTGCCCATTCTTCTTTGCAAAAAAGCTCAAGCTCTGTCAGATTGGATGGAGAGCGTCTGTGAACAGCAATTTTCAAGTTTTGCCACAGATTCTCAATTGGATTTAGGTCTGGACATTGACTGGGACATTGTAACACATAAATATGCTTTGATCTAAACCATTTCATTGTAGCTCTGGCTGTATGTTTTGGGTTGTTGTCCTGCTGGAAAGTGAACCTACGCCCCAGTCTCAAGTCTTTTGCAAACTGTAACAGGTTTTCTTCTAAGATAGCTATGAGTAAGCGCTAATTTCAGCGTGAAACGTGTCAGAATTCCTTGTTCTACATTCCCTTTGCTGTTGTAACTCGTATGATGTGAAGGTTTTTTAGTGGAATTAATAAAGGCACAACCTATTTTACCTGATCCGGAGTGTGGCTATCCAGAGTTTTTTCGGTTCCTTCATCAGGTTTTCTTCTAAGATTGCCCTGTATTTGGCTCCATCCATCTTCCCATCAACTCTGACCAGCTTCCCTGTCCCTGCTGAAGAAAAGCATCCCCACAATATAATGCTGCCACCACCATGTTTCACAGTAGGGATGGTGTGTTCAGGGTGATGTGCAGTGTTCGTTTTCCACCATACAGAGCGTTTTGCTTTTATGCATAAAAGTTCAATTTTGACCAGAGCGCCTCCTTCCACATGTTTTCTGTGTCCCCACATGGCTTCTTACAAACTGCAAAAGGGAATTCTTATGGCTTTCTTTCAAAGATGGCTTTCTTCTTGCCACTCTTCCATAAAGGTCCGATTTGTGGAGTGTACGACTAATAGTTGTCCTGTGGACAGATTCTCACACCTGAGCTGTGGATCTCTGCAGCTCCTCCAGTTACCATGGGCCTCTTGGCTGCTTCTGTGATGAATGCTCTCCTTGCGCGGCCACAATAGTTTGGTAGGTTTGCAGTTGTGCCATGCTCTTTCCATTTGGATAATGGATTGAACAGTGCTTCATGAGATGTTCAAAACTTGAGATATTGTTTTATAACCTAACCCTGTTTTAAACTTTTCCACAACTTTATTCCTGACCTGTCTGGTGTGTTCCTTTGACTTCGTGATGCTGTTTGTTTGCTAAGGTTCTCTAACAAACCTCTGAGGGCTTCACATTATAGCTGTATTTATACTGAGATAAAATTACACACAGGTGGACTCTATTTAGCAATTAGGTGACTTCTGAAGGCAATTTGTTCCACTAGATTTTAGTTAGGGGTATCAGAGTAAAGGGGGCTGAATACAAATGCACACCACACTTTTCACACATTTATTTGTAAAATATTTTGAAAACCATTTTATCATTTTTCTTCCACTTCACAATGATGTGCCACTTTGTGTTGTTTTATCAAACAACAAATTTAACAAAATTCCAATAAAATACATTTACGTTTTTGGTTGTAACATGACAAAATGCAGAAAATTTTAAGGGGTATGAATACTTTTTCAAGGCACTGTACTGCAGCTTTGTACAGACTGCCCAATATTCTGCCATAAAATATACCTACCTGCCTGCTTGCAGCTCAGTTTACAGCATCGGCCCAATCCCTGTGTGCCGGGATGACTTGCTTTTGCATGTGTGTAGGAGTGACATCCCGTGTCGGCCAATAAAGATGGCCACAAACCAGCACACAGAAGAAGATGCCAGCAAGGAACAGGGACCATTGGAAGAAAGGTGAGTAGTGCTCCCTTTTAGTTCTGCTTTACTCATAAACCAAACATTTGTGAAAAGGCAGACAGTATACAATATCCGGACCTGGCGGGCCCTTCCGCAGGGGTGGTAGGGGTAGGGCAGGAGCAACAGGCTTGAGCCAAAGTGGGAAGTTGCAGAAGGTGCGTTCAATTCATTTAAAGGACGCACCAAACTTGGTTGAGTGGTTCACTCAGCCTTACTCTTCTGCACCCTCCTCATCTTTTCGATCTGCACCCTCTTCTTCACTCTCTGCTATGTGCACCCCCAAAGACACTACCACCAACACCACCACATACCTTCCGCTTGAGTCACAGGAATTATTTTCCGATCCATATCAAGACATTTCTGATGCGCAGCCACACTTGGTATTGGATCAGGAAGAGGAGGTAGCAACAACCGCCACTCAGCAGTCTGACGACAGTACCCAGATCAGCCCAAGGAGGAGGTTGGTCCCCGCTGTTGCTGCCTTCTCAGAGATCTCTACTTATAGCGGTGGGGAAGGTGACGTCGATGATGACGTGTCTAGTGATGTCACGTGGGTGCCCACAAGAGAGGAAGAGGAGGGGAGTTCAGAGGGAGATATGGACCAGCAGATAGGGAGGAGAAGCAGGAATAACTTACATTGCACAGGAAGGACAAAGCAGACTGAAAATGTATCAGGAGCGAGTCATCGACCATGTACGGTCACATCTGGTGCACCCAGGACACCGGCACATGGCTCCGCAGTGTGGGCTTTTTTTAACGTATCCGCTGCTGACAATAGCGTTGCCATCTGCAATCTTTGCAGTCAACGCATTAGTCGCGGTAAGCCCAACACTCACCTAGGGACGACCGCCTTAAGAAGGCACATGAGCAGCCATCACCGAGCCCAGTGGGAGCAACGGAACACACAAAGCCACACTCCAGGCTCTCACCGTCCAGCCTCGTCTTCTACTTCTCCTTCTCCTCTCTCCTCACAATTGTCCTCCACTCCACCTTCCATCACGCCAAGCTCACGTTTTTCTGCAAAAAGGCAGGCTTCCGTGGGCCTAATGTTCGAGCGTAAAAAAAAATGATGACGCCGGATAACCCCCTTGCCCAACGGTTGGCGGCTGGCTTGTCAACTCATAGCCCCCCAACTACTGCCATATAAACTGGTGGACTCGGAGGCCTTTTGAAAATTTGTGGCCATTGGAACACCACAATGGAAGGTCCCAGGAAGGAAGTATTTCTCAGAGAAGGGCATCCCATAGCTATATGGCCATGTTCAGCGGCAAGTGAATGTATCTCTGGCACACAGTGTCAAGATACATCTGACCACAGACACGTGGTCTAGCAAACACGGGCAGGGAAGGTATGTCACTTTTATTGCCCACTGGGTGAACCTTCTGACGGCCGTCAAGCATGAAACCCGTAGCACCTGTGTAGATTTGGTTTTACCGCCACGGATTGCATGCAGGCCTGGCTCTTCTTCTCCTCCTCCTCCTACTCCATCCTCCTCCCTCTCCTCCTCGGCTGACTCCTTCTTTTCCGCTGCTAGCATCTCTTCCGCTGCACCGCCCAAGCTCCCCAGAACCTATTCGACATGCCAGGTGAGACGTTGCCATGCCGTGCTGCTTCTGTTGTGCCTGGAAGCCAAGAGCCACACTTGCCCGGCACTCCTTTCAGCTTTGCGTTCACAGGCAGATCAGTGGCTAACACCGCTCAATTTGACAGTTGGTAAAGTGGTGTGTGACAACGGTGCCAATCTGCTTAGTACATTGAAACAGGGCAAAATTACGCACGTGCCATGCATGGCACACGTCTTAAACTTGGTCGTGCAGCGATTCGTTGTCAAATACCCTGGGGTCCAGGACATCTTGCGGCAGGCAAGGAAGGAAGAAGGAGAAGAAGGAAAATCTCGGCCCATTTCAGAAGATCTTACACGGCCATGGCTCGCCTTGCTGACATTCAGCGGTGACACAATCTGCCAGTCAGACGTCTTATTTGCGATTGCCCGACGCGATGGAACTCAACCTTCTATATGCTTGATAGGCTGCTCCAGCAGTTAACGTCTACCTGTATGAACTCTGCGGCAGAACAGGTTCTGGGGAGCTGTTTTTTTTTTCACCGCGCCAGTGGCTGCTCATGCGCGACGCATGCAGACTTCTGCGGTCATTTGAGGAGATCACCAAACTGGTCAGTCACAGCCATGGCGCCATCAGTGACATGGTACCTTATGCCTTCTTTATGGAGCGTGCATTGCGTCATGTCATTGATCAAGCTGTGGAGGAGCAGGAGCAGGAAGATGAGGAAGTCGCAATGCTGGATGAATTCCCAAGGAGGGGCTACTCTATCTGAGACAAGTCAACAACAGGAGTCTGAAGAGGAGTCAGAGGAGGATGGTGCCGGGGCGGATGAGGAGGAGCAAGAAGAGCATGCTTTAAACCTTTCTGGGATCCCTGTTGTGCGTGGATGGGGAGAGGAGAATGAAGAGGACGACATTATCCTGGATGATGAGCAGGAGCCAGGCCACCACACCGCTTCCAGTTTAGTGCAAATGGGGGCCTTCATGCTCCAGTGTTTTAATAGGGACCCCCGTATAAAAAGCATAAGGGTCAAGGACCAGTACTGGGTGGCAACGTACTTAGATCCCCGGTATAAAACACAAAATGGCCGAAATGTTATCGCCGTCACAGAGGGCTGTCAGAATGGAGCACTTCCAGGCCTTGCTTCGAGAAATGCTGCATTCTGCTTTTGCGTGCGCTGGCAGCGGAGCAATTCCCACCCCCAGAGAAAGAGTTGCGGGTACCAATCCAACAGCGCCTGCAAGAAGAGGCCGGTTTGAAGATGTGTTGGTGACTTCGGATATGAGGTCATTCTTTCAGCCGACCCATCGACGGGTGTAATCCGGATCTAGCATCAGGGAACGCCTAGACCGTCAGGTGTCCGACTACATCGGGTTAAAGGCCGATGTGGACGCTCTGAGGAGTGATGAACCCCTGGACTACTGGGTGGGCAGGCTTGACCTCTGGCCAGAGCTTGCCCAATTTGCAATCGAACTGTTGGCTTGCCCCTCGTCCAGTGTCCTGTCCGAAAGGACGTTCAGCGCAGCAGGGGGGATCGTGACCGATAAGCGTACTTACCTAGCTCACGACAGTGTTAACTACCTCACATTTCTAAAAATGAATGAGGCATGGATCTCGGAGGAATTCAACACATGTGACCAGTAGACCATGTATATGTCTATAAACAATTTTTTTAATCGAGCACACAGACCTTCTTTCTTCATTTGGCTCACTTCCTTGTCCAAAAAGAGCACACCGTACTATATGCCCGTACCCTCCTGTTTGAAGAGGTTGAGCAGTGTCATATTTCTACTGGGGCTGCTTATTATGAGGGCCTCCCACCATCCCTGTGCTGTGCTGACTTCCTCCTGGGGCTGTACCTCTGCTGTGCATATTATGAGGGGTTCCCACCATCCCTGTGCTATGCTGACATCCTCCTGGGGCTGCTTATTATGAGGGGCTCCCACCATCCCTGTGCTGTGCTGACTTCCTCCTGGGGCTGTACCTCTGCTGTGCATATTATGAGGGGCTCCCACCATCCCTGTGCTATGCTCATTATGAGGGGCTCCCACCATCCCTGTGCTATGCTCATTATGAGGGGCTCCCACCATCCCTGTGCTATGCTCATTATGAGGGGCTTCCACCATCCCTGTGCTATGCTGACTTCCTCCTGGGGCTGCTTACGGTGCAGGTGTCATTGCTGTATGTCACGCTGCTGATGTCAGTGCTCTCTATCACAGTGCTGCTGTCAGTGCTGTATATCACGGTTCTGGTGTTAGTGCTTTATGTCACGCTGCTGATGTCAGTGCTCTCTATCACAGTGCTGGTGTCAGATGAATATCATGGTGCAGGTGTCATTGCTGTATGTCACGCTGCTGATGTCAGTGCTCTCTATCACGGTGCTGGTGTTAGTGCTGTATATCACGGTGCTGGTGTTAGTGCTGTATATCACGGTGCTGGTGTTAGTGCTGTATATCACGGTGCTGGTGTTAGTGCTGTATATCACGGTGCTGGTGTTAGTGCTGTATATCACGGTGCTGGTGTTAGTGCTGTATATCACGGTGCAGGTGTCATTGCTGTATGTCACACTGCTGATGTCAGTGCTCTCTATCATGGTGCTGGTGTCAGATGACTCTTTCACGGTGCAGGTGTCATTGCTGTATGTCACGCTGCTGGTGATCATCTCCTGCACCCTCTTTGCCTACCCTGACCTTCCCTCTCCTCCATTGCCTTCATGCGCTCCACAGTCCTGAATTGTCACAACAATTTCACATATAAAAAAAGAATGCTTGTAGTTGTTGATCCCAGATTCACCTCATACATGTGTTATGTCATTGGCCATGTGGTGGGACTATGTTTGCACAGCTATTAATTATTTTGTGGCTGCAAATTTGACCTGTAGGTTTGAAAAGTTTGCCTCCCATTGAAGTCAATGGGGCCCGCTGCGAACGTTACGGTTCGCAAACTATCGGCCACGTTCGCGGTCCGCGTTCGCGAAACGTCCCGTCGGAAGTTCGTCCATCACTACATCCAGGCTGATTTGTCGGTCAGCAAATTAGAGATGTTGTGAGCTGAGGGGTAAAGCGATAGATTTGGGTGTCATCGGCGTAGAAATATTGAAAGCCATGGGAGGCTATCAGTTGACCTAGGGAAGAGGTGTAGATTGAGAATAGAAGAGGTCCAAGAACAGAACCTCGGGGCCCCCAAGTAAAAAATTAAGAGGAGAGGAGGAAGTGGAATTGTAAATGACAATGAAGGTGTGGTGGAATAGTTAGGAATAGATCCAATGAAGAGTACAGTCACAGAGACCAGAGGAGAAAAGTTTTTTTTGAGGAAGAGGGGATCATCAACCGTATCAAAGGCAGCCAAAAGGTCTAGAAGTAGGAGTACAGAATAGTGTCCATTGGTTTTAGCTGTTGGTAAATCATTTGAGAGTTTTAGGAGAGCAGTTTCTGTGGATTGTTGAGGGCAAAATCCAGACTGAAGGGGATCAAGAAGGTTCTTCTTAATGAGAAGGTTACTCAGTTGGTTGTAGACCAGGCATTCAAGAAGTTTGAAGGAAAAGGGGAGCAAGGAGATGGGGCATAGGTTGTTAAGATTGGTGGGGTCCAAGGAAGGCTTTTTAAGTATGTGGGAGACTAGTTCATGTTTTAGAGAGTTTGGGAAGCTGCCAGAAGAGAGGGAGAGATTTAAGATGTGGGTTAGAGAGTGTAAAATAAAGCCAGAGGATGACTTCAGTGAGAGGGTCCAGGGGACAGGTGGGTAGGTGAGCGTTGGAAAAAAGTTTAGCCACCTCGTCTACCTCATCTAGAAGCAGGGTTGAAGCAGGGAAGTGTTGAGTGTATCTGTGGACATGGGGGGTTAAGTGGGGAGGGATATCTGTGGAGTGGAGATTTTCTCACAAATTGTGTCAATTTTATTTCTGAAGTGATTGGCGATCTCCTGGGCATTGAGTGAGTTAGTGGGAGGAGGCAATGGAGGACGTAGTAGAGAGTTAAAAGGTAGAGAAGAGTTGACGAGGACTGGATGAGAAGGTGTTAATGAGAGTGATAAAATAGGTCTGCTTGGCAGTCTGGAGGCAGGAATTGCATTTTTGGAGGAAAGATTTGTCTTGGTTGAAGACTTTCTGAGACTTTTGGTGCCCATACACTAGATGAAAAATCATTTGAAAATCTGTAATTTATACAGTTCATTTGTTTTTCGTCCAGTTAATGGTGTACAGATCGAAAATCATCTGTGACGTTTTAAGTCTAAAAAAATCAAAGGAAAAGTTTGAAAAACTTCTGACAAACGGATGATAAATTGAAAGGTTAATGTGTTTCTTGCCCGTTAAAAATTGAACTCTTGGTAACTGCACATATGTGACCTGGAAGAAAAAAAACAAACAAGAAACTGATTCATTTATGTCCATTGAACAATTTATCATTGGAAACTCAGTCGTTAAATGGTGTCAGTATCGTTTGCTCTCAACACCAAGTGATTTTTCAACTGGTGTATGGCTAGTCTTATGCCATACATGCTCAAGAGCGTTGCTACGTCTTTTGAGACTTTTGGTTACATCTGTTTGCCATGGTTGTTGGGGTCTAATTCTGTATGTATTGAGTGGGGTGAGCACATCTATGGTGGAAGACAGGGATCTATTGTTGACAGAAGTGGCTAGATTGGAGCAGGACAAGGGTAAGATTTTGTCATTAAGGTAGTCAGTGGCAGAAGAGAGGAGAGAAGGGCTGAATTGGTGAAGGTTTCTATGGGTAACTGTTGGTGGTTGGAGGGAGAGGAGGTGGAAGACAGGAAGAGAGCAAAACTAATAGGGTGGTAATCAGAGAAACGACAAGGATTGTTGGAGAGGTTGCACAAAGTGCGTAGGTAGAAGGATACAAGGTCAAGGGCGTTGCCATGAGAGTGAGTAGAAGCAGGTATCCATTGCTTTAGGTCGGAAATGGAGGTTAGACTGAGAAGTTTAGAAGTAGTAGTAGTGTTCGTATTAACTGGGATGTTGAAGTTGCCGAGAATGATTGTGGGAATTTCAGAAGAGAGCAAGCAGGGTAGCCAGGCTTAGAAGACATCAAGGAAAGTTGGGGGTGGTAGATCACAGCAATTCTTAAAGAAATTGGGGAAATGGACTTATACAGTGAGCTTCAAATGATAACTGGCCTAGTGCTGTCAAATAAGAGTAGGGAAGGAGTTCATAGTCTTGTGTAAGTTTAGATGAGTCAGTTTGGAGGAAAGGTGGGTTTATGCTTCTAGAGGTTTAAGGAAAAGGTAAATTTAACAACAGATCTAGACTGCAAAATATTATCAGAATGCAAATGTTTTATTCATTTGACAGCCCTGCTGGAACCCCCTAAAGTACCGCTACTTCCTCTTCTGCTCTCCTACAGCCCATAGGACCTGAGCAGCCATGACACGTGTCCCTGTAAGGAGAATTGAGGTGTAGGGTTTACCCAAATCAATGCAAATTCAAACTTTTTATAAATCCAGTATTTGCATGAAAACTTCTACAAGCTCTAGCAGCTCTGTGTGGGGGATTATCCTCACATGACTAATAGATGGCCTTATGGGTTTGTTTTCCCAAAGCTTTCTTTTTCATTTTGTTTAGAGTATGGAATGGTTAAATGAAATGGTTAAATATCCACATGTGTTTGTTTTTTTCTATCTGTGTCTCATTGAGATTTCCCTTAAATGCCTGCACTGGAGGTGAAACAGGAAGTGGCAGGAAATCGCTACAAAATTTAGGGAAATTTTCATCTAATAAATGTGTCACCAGAACCAGTGTTCCAGTTGAAAGATTTATCCTCACTGCTATCCAAAATGTTGTATTTTCCTTTACTTTTTGTCTCAGTAACAGAGGTCACCAGGACAAATAGAAGGGTACATGACTTCAGCCTGGGACACAGAAATAAACACTTTTTAATTTGGTCTAGAGGAATACACTTCTCCTTTTTTTCCTCTTTTCTCAATTGTGAAGGAGTGACGGCCTATGTAGGGTTCAGGTTTTATTGGGATTAACATATTCCCTCCTTTACCCACTATTGAGGTGAAGCTCACTGCTCCTTTTACCCTTTTCAGTTATATATA
Organism: Lithobates pipiens; assembly: GCF_037356315.1. Classification (NCBI taxonomy): domain Eukaryota; kingdom Metazoa; phylum Chordata; class Amphibia; order Anura; family Ranidae; genus Lithobates; species Lithobates pipiens. The sequence continues at coordinate 182,281,322 of NW_027507791.1, forward strand.
GACAGGGCTTTTTTTCTCAGAGAATAGGTGCAGAAACTGCACCCTTCTGAGTCCCTCATTATCTCCTCCCCCTACCCACCTCTGAGCACCGTTGTTCGGTTTCATCCCCTACCCACCTCTCAGTACTGCCCCTTTTAGAGAGTACAGAGCCAAGTATAACTTTGTATGAAATTTGTTAATGATAGCAAGAAAAGTAGTAAAATAGACTCCCTACAGCCAGCAGTAATATACCCCCCTCCCCAGCAACAATAGTATTAACACAAACAATAGACCCCCCCTAGAAAAAATGGACCCCCTTAACAAAATACCAATGTTAGCCGAATCGCAGGGTTGTTGTTGGACTCTGACGCCCGGAGCACATACCCCAGGTCTTCAAATGAGTGCCCTGGGTCTCCTTTGCACTAAGTTACCCACCTGTAGTGATGGCCGAACGGTTCGCCCGGCGGTCGTTTCGCGGCGAATTTCCGACTTTCGCCGTCCGCGGGTTCGAACGCCTTTTTCCGTCGTTCGCCCCGGCGGACTTACGTGTTTAATGTATACAAGAACTTTAACCTTTCGTGACACGTTTATCATGTGTTACAGGACAACCAATTGAGACATGACAGCTCATGGACACTTGGACATTCCCCCTAACCTATAAATACACCCGATCCGGTGGCCATTTTACATTCTTTCTTCTGTCACTGTAGGGAAAGGATCCTGTGTGGAGTAGGGACAGAGAAAACGCTAGCTATTTGGTACACAAAAGTTCTTTTCAGGACTGGTATAGGTGTTAGGTCAGCAGCCTGAGTTTCTTTTGTCAGTTTAGATAAAGGGACAGAGCGCTGTATGCTGCTATTTTAGGGACAGCTCAGCCAGATTAGTCTTTCTTCATCATCATCATCATCATCATCATTAGCTGTTACTATCAGGTCCACAAAAGAGCTGTTCCAGCTAATCGTTCCAGCCTACTCTTTTTTGCCAATTTGTATAGGGACAGGCAGGAAGCAGTGTGTCAGGCAGTGAGGATAATTTTAAAGACTTGCTGTTACTATTAGTTCCACAAAGGTTCTTTTCAGGACTGGTATCAGTGGTACGGTAATAGGCTTGTACACGTATAATATTCTTTCTTCCAAATATAGAAAGAATATTATACTTGACTGCTGCCCTTCTGCTGCAGTCTGCTAATCATTCACAACTCACTTGTTCCACAAAGCTCTTTATCAGGACTGGTAACTTGGTCTGTCTAGGGTGCTACGGTACATAGGCTTGGGTGCGGTACAGTCTGCTGTTCTGTAAGGACCGCTATCGGTCCACAATACATAGGGTTGCCGTGCACTACTGCTGACCGCTGCCCTATACTGCAGCAGTCCTTCAGCGGTATAGGGACTGACGCACAGTCTGCTAAACACTAATACACAACCTGCTTGGTCCACAAAAGTTCTTATAAGGACTGGTAACTTGGTATAGGGTGCTACGGTACATAGGCCTGAGTGCAGTACAGTCTGCTGTTCTGTAAGGACCGCTATCGGTCCACAATACATAGGGTTGCCGTGCACTACTGCTGACCGCTGCCCTATACTGCAGCAGTCCTTCATTGGTATAGGGACTGACGTACAGTCTGCTAATCACTAACACACAACCTGCTTGGTCCACAAAAGTTCTTATAAGGACTGGTAACTTGGTATAGGGTGCTACGGTACATAGGCCTGAGTGCAGTACAGTCTGCTGTTCTGTAAGGACCGCTATCGGTCCACAATACATAGGGTTGCCGTGCACTACTGCTGACCGCTGCCCTATACTGCAGCAGTCCTTCATTGGTATAGGGACTGACGTACAGTCTGCTAATCACTAACACACAACCTGCTTGGTCCACAAAAGTTCTTATAAGGACTGGTAACTTGGTATAGGGTGCTACGGTACATAGGCCTGAGTGCGTTACAGTCTGCTGTTCTGTAAGGACCGCTATCGGTCCACAATACATAGGGTTGCCGTGCACTACTGCTGACCGCTGCCCTATACTGCAGCAGTCCTTCAGCGGTATAGGGACTGACGCACAGTCTGCTAAACACTAACACACAACCTGCTTGGTCCACAAAAGTTTTTATAAGGACTGGTAACTTGGTATAGGGTGCTACGGTACATAGGCCTGAGTGCAGTACAGTCTGCTGTTCTGTAAGGACCGCTATCGGTCCACAATACATAGGGTTGCCGTGCACTACTGCTGACCGCTGCCCTATACTGCAGCAGTCCTTCATTGGTATAGGGACTGACGTACAGTCTGCTAATCACTAACACACAACCTGCTTGGTCCACAAAAGTTCTTATAAGGACTGGTAACTTGGTATAGGGTGCTACGGTACATAGGCCTGAGTGCGTTACAGTCTGCTGTTCTGTAAGGACCGCTATCGGTCCACAATACATAGGGTTGCCGTGCACTACTGCTGACCGCTGCCCTATACTGCAGCAGTCCTTCATTGGTATAGGGACTGACGTACAGTCTGCTAATCACTAACACACAACCTGCTTGGTCCACAAAAGTTCTTATAAGGACTGGTAACTTGGTATAGGGTGCTACGGTACATAGGCCTGAGTGCGTTACAGTCTGCTGTTCTGTAAGGACCGCTATCGGTCCACAATACATAGGGTTGCCGTGCACTACTGCTGACCGCTGCCCTATACTGCAGCAGTCCTTCATTGGTATAGGGACTGACGTACAGTCTGCTAATCACTAACACACAACCTGCTTGGTCCACAAAAGTTCTTATAAGGACTGGTAACTTGGTATAGGGTGCTACGGTACATAGGCCTGAGTGCGTTACAGTCTGCTGTTCTGTAAGGACCGCTATCGGTCCACAATACATAGGGTTGCCGTGCACTACTGCTGACCGCTGCCCTATACTGCAGCAGTCCTTCAGCGGTATAGGGACTGACGCACAGTCTGCTAAACACTAACACACAACCTGCTTGGTCCACAAAAGTTTTTATAAGGACTGGTAACTTGGTATAGGGTGCTACGGTACATAGGCCTGAGTGCGTTACAGTCTGCTGTTCTGTAAGGACCGCTATCGGTCCACAATACATAGGGTTGCCGTGCACTACTGCTGACCGCTGCCCTATACTGCAGCAGTCCTTCATTGGTATAGGGACTGACGTACAGTCTGCTAATCACTAACACACAACCTGCTTGGTCCACAAAAGTTCTTATAAGGACTGGTAACTTGGTATAGGGTGCTACGGTACATAGGCCTGAGTGCGTTACAGTCTGCTGTTCTGTAAGGACCGCTATCGGTCCACAATACATAGGGTTGCCGTGCACTACTGCTGACCGCTGCCCTATACTGCAGCAGTCCTTCAGCGGTATAGGGACTGACGCACAGTCTGCTAAACACTAACACACAACCTGCTTGGTCCACAAAAGTTTTTATAAGGACTGGTAACTTGGTATAGGGTGCTACGGTACATAGGCCTGAGTGCAGTACAGTCTGCTGTTCTGTAAGGACCGCTATCGGTCCACAATACATAGGGTTGCCGTGCACTACTGCTGACCGCTGCCCTATACTGCAGCAGTCCTTCATTGGTATAGGGACTGACGTACAGTCTGCTAATCACTAACACACAACCTGCTTGGTCCACAAAAGTTCTTATAAGGACTGGTAACTTGGTATAGGGTGCTACGGTACATAGGCCTGAGTGCGTTACAGTCTGCTGTTCTGTAAGGACCGCTATCGGTCCACAATACATAGGGTTGCCGTGCACTACTGCTGACCGCTGCCCTATACTGCAGCAGTCCTTCATTGGTATAGGGACTGACGTACAGTCTGCTAATCACTAACACACAACCTGCTTGGTCCACAAAAGTTCTTATAAGGACTGGTAACTTGGTATAGGGTGCTACGGTACATAGGCCTGAGTGCGTTACAGTCTGCTGTTCTGTAAGGACCGCTATCGGTCCACAATACATAGGGTTGCCGTGCACTACTGCTGACCGCTGCCCTATACTGCAGCAGTCCTTCATTGGTATAGGGACTGACGTACAGTCTGCTAATCACTAACACACAACCTGCTTGTTCCACAAAAGTTCTTATAAGGACTGGTAACTTGGTATAGGGTGCTACGGTACATAGGCTTGAGTGCGGTACAGTCTGCTGTTCTGTAAGGACCGCTATCGGTCCACAATAGATAGGGTTGACGTGCACCACTGCTGACCGCTGCCCTATACTGCAGCAGTCCTTCAGCGGTATAGGGACTGACGTACAGTCTGCTAAACACTAATACACAACCTGCTTGGTCCACAAAAGTTCTTATAAGGACTGGTAACTTGGTATAGGGTGCTACGGTACATAGGCTTGAGTGCGGTACAGTCTGCTGTTCTGTAAGGACCGCTATCGGTCCACAATAGATAGGGTTGACGTGCACCACTGCTGACCGCTGCCCTATACTGCAGCAGTCCTTCAGCGGTATAGGGACTGACGTACAGTCTGCTAAACACTAATACACAACCTGCTTGGTCCACAAAAGTTCTTATAAGGACTGGTAACTTGGTATAGGGTGCTACGGTACATAGGCTTGAGTGCGGTACAGTCTGCTGTTCTGTAAGGACCGCTATCGGTCCACAATAGATAGGGTTGACGTGCACCACTGCTGACCGCTCACCTATACTGCAGCAGTCCTTCAGCGGTATAGGGACTGACGTACAGTCTGCTAATCACTAACACACAACCTGCTTGTTCCACAAAAGTTCTTATAAGGACTGGTAACTTGGTATAGGGTGCTACGGTACATAGGCTTGAGTGCGGTACAGTCTGCTGTTCTGTAAGGACCGCTATCGGTCCACAATAGATAGGGTTGACGTGCACCACTGCTGACCGCTGCCCTATACTGCAGCAGTCCTTCAGCGGTATAGGGACTGACGTACAGTCTGCTAAACACTAATACACAACCTGCTTGGTCCACAAAAGTTCTTATAAGGACTGGTAACTTGGTATAGGGTGCTACGGTACATAGGCTTGAGTGCGGTACAGTCTGCTGTTCTGTAAGGACCGCTATCGGTCCACAATAGATAGGGTTGACGTGCACCACTGCTGACCGCTGCCCTATACTGCAGCAGTCCTTCAGCGGTATAGGGACTGACGTACAGTCTGCTAAACACTAATACACAACCTGCTTGGTCCACAAAAGTTCTTATAAGGACTGGTAACTTGGTATAGGGTGCTACGGTACATAGGCTTGAGTGCGGTACAGTCTGCTGTTCTGTAAGGACCGCTATAGGTCCACAATAGATAGGGTTGACGTGCACCACTGCTGACCGCTCACCTATACTGCAGCAGTCCTTCAGCGGTATAGGGACTAAGAGTTTTGTCACAGGGTCATTTAAAAAATGACATGCAGAGGAAGAGGCAGGCCCTTCCGCAGGGGTGGTAGGGGTAGGGCAGGAGCAACAGGCTTGAGCCAAAGTGGGAAGTTGCAGAAGGTGCGTTCAATTACTTTAAAGGATGCACCAGACTTGGTTGAGTGGCTCGCTCAGCCTTACTCTTCTGCACCCTCCTCATCCTCTCGATCTGCACCCTCTTCTTCACTCTCTGCTATGTGCACCCCCAAAGACACTACCACCAACAACACGACCACCACCACCACCACCACATACCTTCCGCTTGAGTCACTGGAATTATTTTCCGATCCATATCAAGAGGACATTTCTGATGCGCAGCCACTCTTGGTATTGGATCAGGAAGAGGAGGTAGCAACAAGCGCTACTCAGCAGTCTGACGCCAGTACCCAGATCAGCCCAAGGAGGAGGTTGGTCCCCGGTGTTGCTGCCTACTCTACTTATAGCGGTGGGGAAGGTGACGTTGATGATGACGTGTCTAGTGATGTCACGTGGGTGCCCACAAGAGAGGAAGAGGAGGGGAGTTCAGAGGGAGATATGGACCAGCAGATAGGGAGGAGAAGCAGCAATGACTTACATTGCACAGCAGGGACAAAGCAGACTGCAAATGTATCAGGAGCGAGTCATCGACCATGTACGGTCACATCTGGCGCTCCCAGGACACCGGCACATGGCTCCGCAGTGTGGGCTTTTTTTAACGTGTCCGCTGCTGACAATAGCGTTGCCATCTGCAATCTTTGCAGTCAACGCGTTAGTCGCGGTAAGCCCAATACTCACCTAGGGACGACCGCCTTAAGAAGGCACATGAGCAGCCATCACCGAGCCCAGTGGGAGCAACGGAACACACAAAGCCACACTGCAGGCTCTCACCGTCCAGCCTCGTCTTCTACTTCTCCTTCTCCTCTCTCCTCACAATTGTCCTCCACTCCACCTTCCATCACGCCAAGCTCACATTTTTCTGCAAAAAGGCAGGCTTCCGTGGGCCTAATGTTTGAGCGTAAAAAAATGATGACGCCGGATAACCCTCTTGCCCAACGGTTGGCGGCTGGCTTGTCAGAACTCATAGCCCGCCAACTACTGCCATATAAACTGGTGGACTCGGAGGCCTTTCGCAAATTTGTGGCCATTGGAACACCACAATGGAAGGTCCCAGGAAGGAAGTATTTCTCAGAGAAGGGCATCCCAGAGCTATATGGCCATGTTCAGCGGCAAGTGAATGTATCTCTGGCACACAGTGTCGGTGCCAAGATACATCTGACCACAGACACGTGGTCTAGCAAACACGGGCAGGGAAGGTATATCAGTTTTACTGCCCACTGGGTGAACCTTCTGACGGCCGTCAAGCATGTAACCCGTGGCACCCGTGTAGATTTGGTTTTACCGCCACGGATTGCATGCAGGCCTGACTCTTCTTCTCCTCCTCCTACTCCATCCTCCTCCCTCTCCTCCTCAGCTGCCTCCTCCTTTTCCGCTGCTAGCGTCTCTTCCACTGCACCGCCCAAGCTCCCCAGAACCTATTCCACATGCCAGGTGAGACGTTGCCATGCCGTGCTGCGTCTGTTGTGCCTGGAAGCAAAGAGCCACACTGGCCCGGCACTCCTTTCAGCTTTGCGTTCACAGGCAGATGAGTGGCTAACACCGCTCAATTTGACAGTTGGTAAAGTGGTGTGTGACAACGGTGCCAATCTGCTTAGCGCATTGAAACAGGGCAAAATCACGCACGTGCCGTGCATGGCACACGTCTTAAACTTGGTCGTGCAGCGATTCCTTGTCAAATACCCTGGGGTCCAGGACATCTTGCGGCAGGCAAGGAAAATCTCGGCCCATTTCAGAAGATCTTACACGGCCATGGCTCGCCTTGCTGACATTCAGCGGCGACACCATCTGCCGGTCAGACGTCTTATTTGCGATTGCCCGACGCGATGGAACTCAACCTTCTATATGCTTGATAGGCTGCTCCAGCAGAAACGTGCAGTTAACGTCTACCTGTATGAACTCTGCGAAAGAAACGGTTCTGGGGAGCTGGGTTTTTTTTCACCGCGCCAGTGGCTGCTCATGCGCGACACATGCAGACTTCTGCGGCCATTTGAGGAGATCACCAAACTGGTCAGTCGCAGCCATGGCGCCATCAGTGACATGGTACCTTATGCCTTCTTTCTGGAGCGTGCATTGCGTCGTGTCATTGATCAGGCTGTGGAGGAGCAGGAGCGGGAAGATGAGGAAGTCGCAATGCTGGATGAATTCCCAGGGGGGGCTACTCTATCTGAGACAAGTCAACAACAGGAGTCTGATGAGGAGTCAGAGGAGGATGGTGCCGGGGCGGATGAGCAGGAGCAAGAAGAGCATGCTTTAAACCTTTCTGGGATCCCTGTTGTGCGAGGATGGGGAGAGGAGAATGAAGAGGACGACATTATCCTGGATGATGAGCAGGAGCCAGGCCACCACACCGCTTCCACTTTAGTGCAAATGGGGGCCTTCATGCTCCAGTGTTTTAATAGGGACCCCCGTATAAAAAGCATGAGGGTCAAGGACCAGTACTGGGTGGCAACGTACTTAGACCCCCGGTACAAACACAAAATGGCGGAAATGTTACCGCCGTCGCAGAGGGCTGTCAGAATGCAGCACTTCCAGGCCTTGCTTCGAGAAATGCTGCATTCTGCTTTTGCGTGCGCTGGCAGAGGAGCAATTCCCACTCCCAGAGAAGGATTTGCGGGTACCAATCCAACAGCGCCTGCAAGAAGAGGCCGGTTTGAAGATGTGTTGGTGACTTCGGATATGAGGTCATTCTTTCAGCCGACCCATCGACAGGTGTCATCCGGATCCAGCATCAGGGAACGCCTAGACCGTCAGGTGTCCGACTACATTGGGTTAACGGCCGATGTGGACGCTCTGAGGAGTGATGAACCCCTAGACTACTGGGTGGGCAGGCTTGACCTCTGGCCAGAGCTTGCCCAATTTGCAATCGAACTGTTGGCTTGCCCCTCATCCAGTGTCCTGTCCGAAAGGACGTTCAGCGCAGCAGGGGGGATTGTGACCGATAAGCGTACTCGCCTAGCTCACCACAGTGTTAACTACCTCACATTTCTAAAAATGAATGAGGCATGGATCTCGGAGGAATTCAACACATGTGATCAGTAGACCATGTATATGTCTATAAACAATTTTTGGAATCAAGCACACAGACCTTCTTAATTCATTTGGCTCACTTCCCTGACCCAAAAAAGCACACCGTACTATATGCCCCTACCCTCCTCTTTGAAGAGGTTGAGCGGTGTCATATTTCTACTGGGGCTGCTTATTATGAGGGGTTCCCACCATCCCTGTGCTGTGCTGACTTCCTCCTGGGTGTTCTTATTATGAGGGGCTCCCACCATCCCTGTGCTGTGCTGACTTCCTCCTGGGGGTTCTTATTATGAGGGGATCACACCATCCCTGTGCTGTGCTGACTTCCTCCTGGGGCTGCTTACGGTGCTGCTGTCAGCGCTGTATGTCACGGAGCTGCTGTCAGCGCTGTATGTCACGGAGCTGCTGTCAGCGCTGTATGTCACGGAGCTGCTGTCAGCGCTGTATGTCACGGAGCTGCTGTCAGCGCTGTATGTCACGGAGCTGCTGTCAGCGCTGTATGTCACGGAGCTGCTGTCAGCGCTGTATGTCACGGAGCTGCTGTCAGCGCTGTATGTCACGGAGCTGCTGTCAGCGCTGTATGTCACGGAGCTGCTGTCAGCGCTGTATGTCACGGAGCTGCTGTCAGCGCTGTATGTCACGGTGCTGCTGTCAGCGCTGTATGTCACGGAGCTGCTGTCAGCGCTGTATGTCACGGAGCTGCTGTCAGTGCTGTATGTCACGGAGCTGCTGTCAGCGCTGTATGTCACGGAGCTGCTGTCAGCGCTGTATGTCACGGAGCTGCTGTCAGCGCTGTATGTCACGGTGCTGCTGTCAGCGCTGTATGTCACGGAGCTGCTGTCAGCGCTGTATGTCACGGAGCTGCTGTCAGCGCTGTATGTCACGGAGCTGCTGTCAGCGCTGTATGTCACGGAGCTGCTGTCAGCGCTGTATGTCACGGAGCTGCTGTCAGCGCTGTATGTCACGGTGCTGATGTCAGTGCTCTGTATTACGGTGCTGCTGTCAGTGCTCTGTATCTCCTGCACCCTCTTGTTTGCCTACCCTGGTCCCTGACCTTCCCTCTCCTCCATTGCCTTCATTAGCTCCATAGTCCTGAATTGTCAGAACAATTTCCCAAATAAAAAAAAAATGCTTGTAGTTATCGATCCCAAATTCACCTCATACATGTATTATGCTATTGTCCAGGTGGTGGGACTACGTGCTACCCCCTAATAATTACCCCGTGGCCGCAAATTCGACCTAAAGGTTTGCGAAATTCGCCTCCCATTGAAGTCAATGGAGCCCGCGGCGAACGGTCGTTTTCGCGAACGTTTGTGTCCGTTCGCGTTTCGCGTTCGCGAAACGTCCCGTCGGAAGTTCGTCCATCACTACCCACCTGTACTTTTCACTAAGTTTTGTCACCATGCCAGGTATTATCCTGTTGACAACCATACTTCAATCTCTGAACTTTGGTTTTAAGATTTTGTATCTTGTATATCCATTCAATACACAATATACTCTTTGAAATGTACAGGAGGGGGATACTAATGCGCAAACCACAAGGGGAAAAATAAACAACCTAACAAAGTAGCTGCCAACATAAAAGTGATCTCACACAAAAAAGATATTAATAGCAGGCAATGCGGCGCTTACTAATAAAAAACAAATAAATGTGGCGCTTCATGAATTAAACGCCAAAAAGCGAAAAAGATTTTTTTTAAAAACTAAAACGTGCAAATAAATGATCTTATCACAAAAAGAACCTGATAAATAAACAATTACTTGGAAATTCCAGAGGGAAGGATCCAAATAAATAAGAGCGTTCTTGAAATTAATCTCTCATATAAATTGTATAGCAAATGATTAAGCAAATCAATGCTATAACAATAACATGAAGAAATGTGCAAAACGGCAATCAGCTCTTCTCAATGATGTTCAATAGTGTTCTTAAAGGAGCCTCAACTTATATATAAGAAAATGAATCCAGTAAGTCCAAACCGTGGAGGTAGGAACATCAATAAGCGAATAAGAACATGTATTAATACCATAAGTGCATGTGCAAAATAATGTGCAAACAAAAGTAGATAAAGTGAAAACAGCAATTAATGTGCAAAAAAAAAAAAAAAGTGCAACAAATGACAATAATCTGTGCAAATGTATAGTAATATAAAGTGCGAATGGCAATGAAGTAAAGTGCAAAAAAAAAGTTCTCTCTCCTTATTTGTGTCCCATCATTCTCTTAATGAGAGGTATTTTTTGGACTAAGTCTCAAATTTTATGTGCATAAAAATATATACACAGTGCAAAACTGTCCAAGCAAACAACTGTGCAGCAACGACGTCCACAAATAAAAGTGCAAAGTGCCACCATCCAAAGACGGGTCTCCACAACCCTCTCTGTAAGATCCTTTTCCCCGGCCTCTCACCTCATAGGCTCAGCAAGTAAACCTTAATGATAATGACAGACTTGGTCCACTGATTCCTCACTGGTCCATCTGAATCTCCTCACTGTTATCACAGGATGTAAAGGTTCATATACATGTGGAGAAGAGAGGAGGGTTCCATGGTGCAGTATAAGCAATAATCATTTTATTAATAAAAAATAAAAGTAACTTACAATTTAGTAAAAAATCAGCAGAGTAATGTCCTAGAAAACATTCCGGTCTTGGCAGCGACTGGAAGCGATGTCACCCGTCTCTGTCTGACGCATTTCGTCACTGTTCACGTGACTTTTTCAAAGGGCATAGAGTCGGGTGCATGGAGGTGACTGATATAGCAGGGCGGTTGTCATAGCCTCATTGCATCAACGAACACTCACATCTTAACAAATTCATACAATACCATCCACATAGTATTCATAATTGCGTTAACTAAGAAATGTGGGGAAAAAACTATTTAAAATCAATAATAAAATTCCGACTGCAATTAACCACTTTAGGACCGGCGCACGCCAATGTACATCCATTTTTTGAAGAGGGATATCTCAGTAACGGCAGCAGCTGCTACCACAACTGAGATATCCATCTCTTCAGGCGCCGGTCCTGTGTACGATAATGGTGGTCTCCGTGGCGGGTTTGCAGTGAGACCACGTTATTGGTGGTGGGAGAGGTGTCACCCCCCCTCCCACTCCCTCAGCTGCTTACCGGAGCCGTTGGTAGTGGCGGAGGCGATCGGGACCTGCCTTGTCTGTCGTATGGAGACTAGTAAGGCTAAGATGGCCCCCATCCGTCTCTATACCATAGCAGGGCAGAAGCGACGTCAAAACTTCACTTTCGCCCATACCTCTTAAAGGCAAATTTTTTCAATGTAATTTTTTCAAATGACAATTTTTTATTTCTTTTTTTTTTTTTTTTTATTGCATTTAAGTCCAAATATGAGATCTGAGGTATTTTTGACCCCCAGATCTCATTTTTAAGAGTACTTGTCATGCTTTTTTCTATTACAAGGGATGGTTACATTCCTTGTAATAGGAATAAAAGTGATCCATTTTTTTTTATACAGTATAAAAATAAATAAAATCAAGTAAAATAAATAAGAAAAGCACCCTGTCCCGACGAGCTCGCACGCAGAAGCGAATGCAAATGTGAGCAGCGCCCGCATATGAAAACGGCAGTCAAACCGCACATGTGAGGTATCGCCGCGATCGGTAGAGCGAGAGCAATAATTCTAGCCCTAGACCTCCTCTGTAATGCAAAACATGCAACCTGTAGAATTTTTTAAATGTCACTTATGGAGACTTTTGAGGGTAAAAGTTTGACGCCATTCCACGAGCGGGCGCAATTTTGAAACGTGACATGTTGGGTAAAAATTTACTTGGCGTAACATTATCTTTCACAATATAAAAAGAAATGGGCTAATTTTACTGTTGTCTTATTTTTTTATTCTGAAACAGTGAGTTTTTTCCCAAAAAAGTGCGCTTGTAAAACCACTGCGCAAATACGGTGTAAAAAAAAAAAGTATTGCAATGACCGCCATTTTATTCTCCAGACAATGTATAATGTATAAAACAATGTATAATGTTTGGGGGTTCTAAGTAATTTTCTAGCAAAAAAAAAAATGTTTTAAAGCTACTAATATTGCAGCTGCTGACTTTTAATAATATCACACTTACCTGTCCCAGGTTCCAGCGATGTCGGCGGCAGATGACGAGCGATCGCTCGTCTCGCTGCAGCCACCGCCGCCATCCTCTGTCAGGGAATCGGGAAGTGAAGCATGAGGGCTTCACTGCCCGGTTCCCTACTGCGCATGCGCGAGTCGCGCTGCGCTGGTTCCCCGCTGTGTCTCTGGGAACTGTGTGCTTCCCAGAACACAACGGGGGGGGGGGCGGAGCCATGCGGGGGTGGGCGGAGCCATGCAGCGGTCTGGCCGGAAGTGGGTGCAGTTACCTGGATTATCCAGGTAACTGCACCCCCCTCCCCCCCGAAAGGTGCCGATTGTGGCACCGGAGGGGGGGAGGGATAATACTAGCGGAACTTCCCCTTTAGGGTGAAGAACCGCTTTAAGTGGTTAATAGAAAACGGCACTATCTAGTGGACAAAGTCCATAATGGCTCTTCAAAAATAAGACATCTATATGGACGGCTAAATACTGGCTGCTAATAGCACAGACATGACATCTAGTGGATGTTTTAAGAAATTGCAGTCCTATTCATTAAAACACAGAGCTAAGGCTCCATATAATAGAAATGTAAAATGGATTCCATGTGGCTAATAAAATATAATAAAAGGCAACTCAGCATCAACATCTAAGGAGTAATTTCCAATTTAAAAAAATCATAAAATTGATTAAAAGAGTAAAAAAGGAGAAGAATAAAAAACCTTTACAGTTCAATCTCTGAAATGTAGTTCATTTTATGAGCAATGATAATACATTTGTTTTTTTTGTTTTTTTTTGTTTTTTCAGCCACGTCATTAAATGTATAAAAATGACAGTTATGACCATTTAAGATCAAAGCACTTTTTCACCAAAAAAAATACGAGGTGTGGCAATTTAATTTCTGGAATGGACTAAAGAAAAAAATCTTCTTACCTATACATTAGCGGCTGCTGTCACCTTCAAAGTAGTCACGACACACTTTTCTAGACGACTGTGCCACTGCTGGAAAAATTCCTAAAATTAATTTTCTGGAACACTGAGCAGTATCTTTGTTGTGGTGCGCTGCCATGTCCAGAATGTCATCAAATCTGCGCTCTTTTAAGGCATTTTTTAAATGTTGGAAACAGACAAAAGTTGCAGGGTGCCAAGTCAGGGGAATAAGGTGGTTGGTCAAGTTTCGGAATAGATTTCTGGGCCAGGAAATCATGAACACTTAACGTATAATGTACAGAAGCATTGTTGTTGTGGACAATCAACTTATCCGGTCTTTTACTCCAAATGGATTCCCATAATCTTTTCAGAATTTCCGAGTAACAATGTTGGTTGGCTGTTGTACTATGTTCTGTAAACTTATATTGAGCTAATCCCTTGTGATTTAAAAAAAAAAAAAAAACACGCCAAGATTGTTTTGAACTGTCCACATTTGCATCCATCCTTTGCGTTTTAGGCTGCCCACTTCTGGTGTCATCGTGGACATCTTCCCACCCCCTCCTTAAAACGCCTATGCCATTCAAAAACACTTGATTTCTTCATGGAGTGTTCACCATAAGCCTGATGTAACAGACCTAAAGTTTCACACTTTTGCCAATTTTCACACAAAATTTGATGTTCATCTGCTGCTCCAGATTGGCCACTCATATTTTGCCAGCAGTGCAACGCACACAAGTACTATTTCTTCTACTACTCCGTTAAAGATGGCCATACACCTATAGATTATCTGCAGATTTTCTATGATTAGATGGAAAAAGTGCAACAGATTTCTCCATGTTGTAAACTGTGTGGATGGAGGAATCTCCCACTTTTAACCATAGAAAATCTGCAGATAATCTATAGGTGTATGGCCAGCTTAAGACTGAGTCTTCTAGTCAGCCACCCAGGCAAGTCAGAACATGCATTCCGGGAATTAAATAGTGTAATATTGGGAGTTGTTTAACTAAAGTGTAGCACTCACTAGCGAGACCGATCCACACCAGAAACTCAATTTCAGGGCTTTTTGACCCACTTTTATAAAAAAAATAAAAGAAAATGTCCATCAATAGCTCCCACGCAGGGGTTTCAATTTCACAGCAGTCATAAACGAAAAATACCAAGCCACCTGGCTTTATGGTCAGCAGTACTGCCGTTTGGGTAACTTCAGCCCTCTTGGCCATATAACAGAGATCACAAACTGTACTTCTTTTACTCTTCCTCACTGCTCATCCCACAGCTTTGGGCCCTCTGACTACACCATGCAGACATGCACGCTTCTCCCTTGCTTGCCTGGACTCCTCGGGAGGGTGGAGCCCAGAACCATGGTCAGGTGTCTAGAAATAGACCAACACACACCTGACCAGTCAGTGTGCTGGTGAATCCCAAAATCTGGACCCAGGACTGGGGATTTCATCCCACCCGGATCACTACGAAATCCCCGGGCTCCAGATCCCAAAACAGAATTTAGTAAATAATGAGGAAACTGAAAAGTCAGTTTCCTCCCAATGTTGCAAGCTACCTGGAGCCCCTCAACCCGCCTGGTTGAAAATACTGGGTCCATACACTGGTGGCTTACCACACTACCACAATAGTCAAACCTCATATATTAGACCCAGATTTGACCCAAAAGACCAATGATGAGCATTCCAAAACTTCAGATTACGTGAAATTCTAAGATCTAGGTAACCTTTTTTTAACTCAGATCTGAGACCCTTGTCAGGAAAAGCCATAGTACTAACAGCTCAATTCTTAGGGAGTACAGTAGGAAAAGGGATCAAAGCTCAAAGTATAACTTAAGTAAAAACATATTTTTCTAGTTTTGGATAGAATGGAGTGAGATTATAATACCTGTCAGGTTTTTTTTGCTGTCTGTGCCCCCATCAGGGAGATTCGCCCTTTCTATTTGCCCTGTTTACCATTATCATCTTAAGTGAAAGTAAAAGAAAAGTTTGCATTGTTCCCAGAAAAGTAATAGAGGGTTAATTTTCCAATAAGGAAAGAATTCCCTTAATTTGGAGGTATTTTCTCATTTCCTGTTTTGGCTATGGGACAGGACGTTAAGGTAAATCTCCCCAATGGGACACAGATAACTAAAAATAAACTAAAAATAAAATGGCCACTCTTAAATCTATCAATGGCCATGGCTTAACAGAAGTATTCACTATAATATGCTGCACGGCTTGCATAGCTTTGATATGAATGGACATTAAAGAGAATTTGTCACTTAGTTCATTCAAGGCAAAGTGACAGGTTCTTATGAAAGCTCGCCCACCTCACCTAACTCATTCTTGCCGTACCCCCCAGCCCCCCACCCTGTTCTTGTATTGGAGTCATTTCAAATACCTGGTGTTTTCGGCTATGGAGGAGCCTGTGTCCTTCTCCGTACCTCCAAAGATGCAGTATTTGAGCCTGACCTGCCAATCACTTGCCTGGAAAACTGTTAACATGGGGGATGGGATCCGCTCATCAACCCTGGGTAAACGGCAAGACTGTCTAACACAAAGCTTACAGGATTAAGAACACTGGCTCTGATGGATAAATGGAGCAGTGGGGAAGGTGATCTATAGTGGTGATGGGAGGTGAGCTATTGGAAGAACCTGTCAGTTTGACCAATTCTCTTTAAGCTCAAGGTTTAGTAATGTTTAAATGTACCAGGCCTTGTATTTAACCTTAATAAGAGAACTGAGAACTGTACTTTTATTTTATTTTATTGTATTTGCCCTAACAGGGCAAGATTTTAGGGGTCTACCCCCTTCTTCTAGGCCTAAGCTAACCTACTGTTTGAGGTTAGTGTGACGTCTTTTCAGTGTTTTTTTTTTTTGTTTTTGTTTTTTATAAATAAACACATAGATGTGATCAACCTGACATAAGTCATTTTATTAGTGCATATAGGTACACACAAATATTTCCAGACTCAAATAGCTAAAATATACAGTAAGGGCCGGTTCACACTGCTGCGATGCGAGGACCCGTGCCAATCCAGTACGGGTTTCCGCATCACATGTCACCCGCCAGCGGTTCACACTGCCCTATGCGAACCGCTGCTGGTGTCAATAGAAAGTTAATGACACCCCCAGATCGGTTCGCATATCACAGTGCGAACTGTCAATTCAGACAGGAATTGGATCACATGGGTGTGTGTCAGGTCACCTTAAGGCGAGGTGACAGGTGCACACTGTAGGGATCCGGAATGCACCGCAAGGTTGTGGACCCTATGGCTGACTGCTGCAGACGGGGGACAGATCCCACTGGGGATAGAGCGTGAGATTCCCTGGGGCGTGGAGTCTAAGAGCCAGCAGGTGTTCACCAGAGCCTCCAGTGGTGAGGATGGACTTGGCTGCAACTGGCTCCAGGTCGCAACCCCCAGGGTCCCCCAGCTCACACCCACAGTAGGCAAGAGGAGGATAGGGATGGTGAGGGACAAAGCCAAGGTCGGGGCCACAAGCAGACAAGGATAGTCGGGTACACGCCAAAAGGTCAGGGTCACAGGCAAGCAGGGATAGTCAAGACACGCCAAAGTCGGAAACGGAAACCAGTAGCAGAGCACACGGCAGGAAACAGGAAGCTGCTACACAAAGGATACACAATGGTTGATCAGCACTGAGGCCTGCAGTGCACAGGTTAATATAGGGCTCCCTGATAGGGCTTGGGGTGGAGCCATGCTTAGAGGAGAGGTTATAAAAACCCCCAGGTGGAAGTGGCTGGCTTCTTAGTCTGAAGACATGGGGGAAGGTAAGCAAACACAGGAAGATCACTGCATAACCATGACAGTACCCTCCCTCTTACGAGGCCTCCCCCTCCCCCGCCTGGGTCCAGGCTTAAAGGGAAACTCCAGATGGAACCTCCTAAACAGACAGGGAGCAAAGACCTCAGATGCAGTGATCCAAGACCTCTCCTCAGGACCCAACCCTTTCCAAAGTACGAGGTATTGAAGAATGCCTTTACGGAGCCGGGAATCCAAAACTTGACTAACCTCGTATTTTAGATTATCCTCAGAAACCAAAGCAGAGGTAGGGAGAGGACAAGAGGACTTGAGGACTAAAGGCTTTTTAGGAATGGGTAAGGGCATGAGAAGATCAGGAGTGTGAGCAGGGACCCCCACACCCTTAAAGTTGAGTTGGGCATCCATAACAGGACCACCAGACTGGACAGAGGTCAGTGGATCCTTGAGGTCAGGTTGGTTAGAGGGTGACATGTTGCAAGAGTCAAGCTGGATAGCTGAAACACAAACAGAACCCTGAGAAAAAGATCGAAAACCCCTCCTGGCCGAATGAGGTATTCTATCCAAAGGATGGATTGAGCCTCTTAAATGGGTTTGAACGGACATAGTAGTAGTAGTAGGGTGAGGCTGGGTCACAGAAGGTCCTGAACAAGAAGCAGGAAGCTCATTGGGCATGGGCTGGACTGGCATAAGTGGTGTGGAGGCCGACTGAATAGTATTGTCAGATGTAGCGACCATCTCAATCGCATCACAAGGCATAGCGACTCTGGAACTTGCAGACAAGTTAGCCTGGCTGTGCGTCCAAGGGAGATTAGGGACAGGCAGAGGTAATTGGTTATGCGAACTGGAGCAAATGATCAACTCAGGTTCATAGGTGGGCTCCTCATCCAGAGTACCACATGACCCAGAGAGTGCACCAGTCCGACTATTGCAGGACGCGTCCCAGAGATTGCCATATACAGCAGGAAAAGCAGAAGATACTGGGATGGTGGTAACGGGAAGTCTCTCCTTTGGGGTACCCTTGAGTAGGCAGGAGGAACCCCAAGCCAGGATCTGTCCAGCAGACCAGTCAACGTGTGGAGAATGGAGCCGAAACCAAGGAAGACCTAATATGATAGGAGATGAAGCCTTAGGTAAGACAAGGAAGGATATCCACTCCTGGTGGAGTGTCCCTACTGACATCTTAACAGGAATAGTCTGGAAGCGGATAGGACCCCCTGGGAGAACCGTGCCATCAATCGCCAAGACCACCAATGGTGTTGTAAGGGGCAAAAGGGTAAGTCTCATGGAGGATGCAGTTTTCCAATCCATGAAATTGGCAGCGGCTCCGGAATCCAGATGTGCTGAGACCGAACGAGAGGAAGCACCGACATGAAGCAACACAGAAAGGAGAAGACGAGAAGGTGAAGGTGATATTTCAGGGTCTAATACTCCACCTTCCAGATGTATTAGCCCTGAGCGTTTTTCCGGACGAAGAGAACAAGTGTCACGGAAATGACCTTTGGCCCCACAATAGAGGCATAGGCCCAGAGTTCTGCGCCTAGCGCGTTCTTCGGGAGATAACTTAGTCCAGCCCAACTGCATAGGTTCCTCGGTAGGCAGGGGGTGCTCCTCGGATCGAGGAGAAGGGACTGGGGACTCAGGCTGCCTAAAGAACGGGGAGTGTTGGCGTCTTTTTTCCAGGGCCCTCTCCTGAAAGCGAATATCGATCTGGTTACACAAGGTGATGACACTCTCCAGATCAGCAGGAAGGGATCTTCCTGCTAATTCATCCTTCACTCTATCAGAGAGGCCATGTAAAAAGGTTGCAACTAGGGCCTCATTATTCCAGCTCAATTCAGCTGAGAGGATACGGAACTGAAGAGCATACTGTCCCACAGAAGCGGACTCTTGGCGGAGACGTAAAAGAGCGCTAGCCGCTGAGGAGACACGACCCAGTTCCTCGAAGATATTCCGAAAAAGTTTCAAGAAATCAGACAACCACTGGATCATTCAGTTCCCACAGAGGGGCGGCCCAGGCTAACGCCTCGCCGGACAGGAGGGATATGATATATGCGACTTTTGCCCGATCGGACAGGAAGTTTTGGGGCTGAAGTTCAAAATGAATTGTGCACTGGCTAAGGAACCCCCTGCAAGCCTTGGAGTCCCCAGAGAAACGGACCGGAGCTGGTAGTTGTAATGAATGTCTGGCTGCGACTGATGCGATAGGTGCAGCGGCAGATAGCGGTTGAGGTTGTTGAACCGGGGGTCCTAATGAGGCCTGAACCTGTTCAAAACGGGACGCCAAATCCTGAAGGAATCGCATCACCTGGGTCTGATGCGATTCTTGGGTCTCAAGTCGCGGAACTAAGCTCTGCAATGGATCATCTGCAGGAAGCGGCACGTCAGCCGGGTCCATGGCTGATCAAACTGTCAGGTCACCTTGAGGCGAGGTGACAGGTGCACACCGTAGGGATCCGGAGTGCACCGCAAGGTTGTGGACCCTACGGCTGACTGCTGCAGATGGGGGACAGATCCCACTGGGGATAGAGCGTGAGATTCCCTGGGGCGCGGAGTCTAAGAGCCAGCAGGTGTTCACCAGAGCCTCCAGTGGTGAGGATGGACTTGGCTGCAACTGGCTCCAGGTCGCAACCCCCAGGGTCCCCCAGCTCACACCCACAGTAGGCAAGAGGAGGATAGGGATGGTGAGGGACAAAGCCAAGGTCGGGGCCACAAGCAGACAAGGATAGTCGGGTACACGCCAAAAGGTCAGGGTCACAGGCAAGCAGGGATAGTCAAGACACGCCAAAGCCGGTAACGGAAACCAGTAGCAGAGCACACGGCAGGAAACAGGAAGCTGCTACACAATGGTTGATCAGCACTGAGGCCTGCAGTGCACAGGTTAATATAGTGCTCCCTGATAGGGCTTGGGGTGGAGCCATGCTTAGAGGAGAGGTTATAAAAAACCCCAGGTGGAAGTGGCTGGCTTCTTAGTCTGAAGACATGGGGGAAGGTAAGCAAACACAGGAAGATCACTGCATAACCATGACAGTGTGAACACTCATGCAATCCGATTTTGGTGCCAACCAACAAAAGGGTCCTGCACGATTTTGGTCCGAATGCCATGCAAATTCAGCCATACACTTTGTATGGCTGAGTTCACATTGCATGTGATTTTTTACAGCAGTGTGGTGTGAACCACATGCAATGACTGACATTGCTCTGGTGTGAACCGACACTAATTTATTGTTTTTTCACAACGCCTATTAAAAAAGTACAAAAAGACACATTCTATCTGTCCCCTAACCTGGGACATAGCATGTGTGATATGCTAAAATTACAGTTCCCTCCCTGATGGGACTTCCCACAGGTGTCCAACCCCTTGTTGTGCACAATATATACATTACATTTATTTTTCTAGGGAGCCCGCAGCAAAAAGACAGAAAGGAATAGGCGAAGGGCGGGCATGACTGGGTTAACAGTTAGGAATGTAAAGGCTAGAGGAGGGACTTAGGTGCCGAGGGGGACGGGCTGGGGCTGAGTTTATTTATACTCCCGGTGCATCATGGGAGTTCAACAGAAGGTCAGGGGAAACGTTGAGCATGGCTTCGGTGGAGCTGCTCATGGCTCGTTTGCTGGCACAGGCGGCGGAGCGGGGGGATGGATGGCTGCAGGACACTCTGGAGGGAATATTACAGCGGCCTGTGGAGCAGCCCGGCGGGGAGGTGAGGAGCGGTACCAGGACCCGACGATCGCGGCCGCCTGAGCGCTTTTCTCCGGCCCGGGAGGGGGGGGGCAGGGCGGGCGGCGGTGCAGCGGCACGGGCGTCGGCGCCCCCGGCCAAGCGGCAGGCGGCTGAGTGTTCGGGCTCCCCTCAGTGTGATTCCAGGATGGCTGGGGCGGCCACGCGGGGGAGGCGAGGTGCGGAAGAGATGGCGGCCAAACACAGACGGCGGGGTGAGTCGCGGAGTGCGGGCCCCGCCCCCAGGACTGATTCAGCAGCGGTGGGAGAAGGAGGCAGCGGTGAGAGAGCTGGGGTCCCTGGGCTTGCTGTCTCGGCGGCAGGGGATGCTCCAAGCGTGGCCAGAGGTTGGATGGGACCAGCAGATGCCAGAGCGGAGGCTGCCCGGTCTGTGGCTCCAGGCGCCAGATCCGGAAAGGCCGTCCACAAGTCGGTGGGGGGGCACGCAGCGCGCAGGAGGAGTCGCATGTCCACGGCTGCAGCGGCATCCAGGTCTGAGCTGTCTGGTGGGCCGTCGTTGTCAGAGGAGGATGAGCTGGAGCTGCGGGACGTGGATGATTCGGTGGGGGCGGACGAGCCGGCCCCTGCTTCCGGGAGGAGATCGGTGGTGGAACACAGACATTCGGCTGATGGGGCGTCGCCTGTGCAGCCTGGTAAGTCCCCGCTACGTATGGACGGTGTGTGTGTTTCGGGTGCTGCGGGGGGTGGGGGAAGTGTGTGTGGTGAGGCTGCGGGTGTTGGTGCAGGGGGGTCTGGGGGTACCTCTGCGGGCTTGCTGGGGTTTTTGGCAGGGTTAAAGGAATTGGTGGCCAGGTTTGAACAGGGTGAGAGGGCTGTGGCTGGGCCGGCGGCAGCGTGGGTGCCGGCATCCGTGGGGGCGGTCGTGACAGGCGCTGCGGTGGCCCCGCCGGTGGTGGAATCTCCGCCTGGTGGGAGCACGGTGAGCGCGGCGGTGGGGGTGCGGTGGCGCCCCCAGTTGGAGAGAAGGTGGCGGTTGCGGCCGAAAAACCGGGTCGGCAGGACATCACGCGGCTGGCGGACGCGGCCAGCTGCGAGGTCTACGTGTGTTTTGAAGGGCCGTTAGGGGCTCATCTTAAGCAGGAGGTGCGGGAGAAGTTGTGGAAGGGTGAGTATGTGGAGATATTCTCCCTTCTTCCGCTGGAGAAGTTTAACCTGGATCGGGTGAAGCCGGACGACTCCAAGAAGGAAGATGAAGAAAAGCGTAGGTATAGGTTGATACCGCGAACGTTTTCAAATTGGCTGCAGGCATTCGCTATCATGGCGAGCGTCATAGGGGAAAAGCAACCCGAACATTGTTCGGCGCTTTTCTGTTATCAGGATGCGATAGGGGAGGCCTATCGGGTTTATGGTGGCACGGCTTGGCTTCGTTATGACGAACAGTTCAGGCAGCGGAGAGCGGTGAGACCGGCGCTACGATGGGACCACAAGGACATCAGCTTGTGGATGCGATTGATGACGTCGGCGAGGGCCCCGGGGCAGTTTTTTCAGGGGGGGGCCGGCGGTCCTTCGTCCCCTGGGCAGTCGGCCGGAAATAAAAAAAGGGGTGTGTTGGCAATACAATTCGGGGGTGTGTAAGTTTGGGAGCAGCTGCAGGTTCAAGCACGAGTGTTCCGGCTGCGGCGGATCACACCCGGCGTCCAGATGCTTTAAGCAAGGAAAAGGCCGCCCTGGAGAAGCTAACAACAAGAGGGAGGACTCCGGTGATGGTGGAAAGGATGCGGCCGTTTCTCGGTAGGTATCCGGATAGGGTGGCGGCTCAGGTTTTGGAATTGGGTTTTACTCAGGGCTTTCGGATTCCGTGTTCACTGGTGGTCGTTCCCCCGTTGGCACCCAACCTGAAGTCAGCGCTGCAACATCCGGAGGTGGTTTCGGAGAAGCTACGGAAGGAAGTTGCACTGGGTAGGATGAGTGGCCCCTTTTCTGCCCCCCCTTGGTCGGACTTGGTTGTGTCTCCACTGGGTGTGGTGCCCAAGAAGGAGCCTAATAAGTTTAGGCTCATACATCACCTGTCCTTTCCCAGGGGCGGGTCGGTTAACGATGCGATTGATCAAGACGAGTGCTCGGTGTCGTATACGTCGTTTGATGCGGCGGTACGCTGGGTGCGGAAGTACGGAAAGGGGGCGCTGTTGGCCAAGGCGGATGTGGAGTCGGCCTTTCGGTTGTTACCGGTTCATCCGGAGAGTTTCCGTTTGTTGGGGTGCCATTGGGCTGACGGTTTTTACGTTGACCAATGCTTGCCGATGGGTTGTTCGATTTCGTGCGCGTTGTTCGAACAATTCAGTTCCTTCGTGGAATGGGTGGTGCGAGACGTGTCCGGGGTGAATTCCATTATTCATTACCTCGATGATTTTTTGTGTATAGGGCCGGCGGGTTCTAAGCTCTGTGCGATTTTGTTGGCGACGCTACAACAGGTTGCAGGCAGGTTTGGCATTCCGTTGGCTCCGGACAAAACGGAGGGACCTCGCACGGTCATCACGTTTTTGGGCATTGTGCTTGATTCCGAGGCCATGGAATGCCGGTTGCCGGAGGGTAAGCTGGTGGACTTGAGAAGGGAGATCGCTGGGTTATTGGGTGTGAGGAAGGTTCAATTGCGGGTCTTGCAATCGGTGCTGGGCAAGCTCAATTTTGCTTGGCGAATTCTGCCGATGGGGCGTATTTTTAGCCGTAGGTTAGCGGCTAGTACTGCTGGTGTTCGGTCTCCTGCGCATTTTGTGCGTTTGGTGCGGTCGCACAAGGAAGACTTGAAGGTGTGGAATACCTTTCTGGAGTCTTTTAATGGTAGGGCTATGTGGATGTCGGGTCCGGTCAGCAATTTTGACCTGGAGCTCTTCACTGATGCTGCGGGTGCTTCGGGTTTTGGAGCATTTTTTCGGGGAAGCTGGTGTGCGGGCCCGTGGCCCCCTTCTTGGGTATCTGCGGGATACACCAAAAATTTGGTTTTGTTGTAACTGTTCCCGGTGGTTCTGGCGGTGGAGCTGTGGGGTGCAACATTTAAGGACCTGAAGGTGCGTTTTCACGTGGACAACTTGGGGGTGGTGCAGGTTCTCAACCGTAACTCTGCGTCATCGCCGCCGGTTGTGCGGTTGTTGCGGCATTTGGTGTTGCGTTGTCTTCAAATTAACGTTTTCATTCATGCTGTGCACATACCGGGCGTGGAGAATGTGGTGGCGGATGCGCTTTCCCGGTTTCAGTGGGAGAGGTTCCGGGAGTTGGCGCCAGCTGCAGATCTGCATGGCATGCCATGTCCCGAAGGGCTGTGGAACATAGCTTAGGGCGAGTCTCTGGAGGGGAGTTGAACGGGTCCAAGGTGGGTGGCTGTACGTGTGCTGATCGGGGGATTTTCCCTTCCTTGCGGTGGTATGCTGGAGTGCTGTTGCTATGCATAATAAAAAAAAAAAAAAAAAAAAAAAAGGAATAGTTAGGTGGGGCTTTGGGGGGGGGATTTTATTGTTCGGATTTTTGTTTTCGGTTAGTGTTTTTGTTTTTTCTGGCAGGGGAGGCAGTAATTGGGGATTTTGTACTATGCTACCGGGTGCTGCGATGGATGGCGTGTGGTGGATGTTTGGGTCGGGTTTTGGGGTCTCAAGGGCAGTCTCTGATAAACAGTAAAAAAAAAAAAAAAAGAGTGAAGTGTTTTTACGCAAACGCGGCCAGTTTATATCTCTTACAAAAAAAAAAAAAAAAAAAAAGAAAATAATAATTTTATAACGGGGAACGCTGGGAAGACAGTCTGCGGGCGAATGTGCTCGTTTGATGTTTGCATGGGGTCTGCGCTGTGGTTGGGGTATGTTGGGTGAGTTGGCAGGTACATATGATAAGGGGGTTAGGTTTAACTGGTTTGGTGTCGGTGTGGTTTGTCATGCATGGTTCTCTGTTTTTCTTCTATTTTCAGATTCAGCGAAGGGATTGGTCTGGATAATGGGCCATTCCTACGTGTGCTGGGGGGCACGGAGGGGTGATGCTAGGAGAGGGGGCAGGCAGCTGGGTTTTCCTAGGCGGGACGTCTGCATTAAGTGGTTTGGCTTCCCCAGTATGTTATGGGGGAGGTTAGTTTCGGAGGTGCACCGCTTTGCGTTACGGGATAGACCCCCGGATGTTTTGATCATTCATGCTGGGGGTAATGATCTGGGGTCGCGATCCATGGTTGACCTTACCAGAGACATTAAGGAGGATGTGGGGCGGTTGATGACTGATTTTCCTAAAACGGTCATTGTGTGGTCAGACATGGTGGCCCGCACGACATGGCGGTTGGCCAGGTCTGTGGTGGGTGTTAATAGGGCCAGGAAGAAGGTGAACAGGGCGGTTAGCAACTTTATGGTCAGGAGCGGAGGCCTGGCCATCCGGCATTTGGAGCTTGAATTCGAGACCTGGAGGTACCTGCGAGCGGATGGAGTACACCTGAATGATGTGGGCATTGACCTATGGACTCTGGGCCTGCAGGACGGCATAGAAAGAGCGCTTCGGGTGTGGAGGGGCATTCGGGAATAAGTAGGTTAATCCCTCATGCTGTGGCGGGTGTTGGTCTGTGCAGGGGAAGGAGATATAGAAAGTAAAGTTCAGGAACTATCGCTGGATGGCTCCTGATGGTGGTTTCCGGACAACTAAGGTAGACGGAAAGTGTTATGGGGCACTGCGGACAGTGTTTGTCTCTGAGCCTGCTTGTCGGCTTGAGGCCTAATATTACACTTGGAGAGGGACCGCAGTGCCAGTTGGGTTATTTGTTTTAGAAGTTTACAAAAATGCCTGCACAGACCAATGCCAGATAGTGTTTTTTGATAACTGAAGTTTTTATATTCATACAGAATTTTATTGGTTTATTGTTTATTTGTTATTTAAAATAAAGTAGGCCACTACGGCCTTTGTTACTCCAACCCGGTGTCGTCTCAATTTAATGGGGGATAATAGGGTTAAGTGTGGGGGGTTGGAATGAGTTATACTGTTATACAACAGTCATGACACCAGCAGGATTCTCCTTTCTCAATGCTTTTCATTCATAAAGCTTCTTCAACTTCATATACAGAGAAAGGAAATGTATCATTATCACTTGTGTTGTCTACTTAACCCTTTGATCATATAGTAGTGGTTCTTAGCCTTTTTGGAGTCATGGACCCCCCTTAAGAATCCTATGAAAGCAATGAACCCCTTTCCAGATATATTCACATAAACACAACTTTGCATGCAATGAATATATTTGATTTCCTCATTCATATACTGTATGACAAGCACAAAGTTTTAAGTGAACAATCTTAACGCCGCATACACACAATCGGAAATTCTCAATCATCTGTAGCAATTCTGACGCACAAAATTCCTATGCATGCTCGGAAACAATTTGACGCATGCTCAGAAGCATTGAACTTCATTTTCTCAGCTCGTCGTAGTGTTGTACGTTGTGTGACCGTGTGTATGCAAGCCAAGTTTGACCGGAATTCCGTCGGAAAAACCATCATAGCTTTTTCCGATGGAATTCCGCTCAAACTTGGCTTGCATAGACATGGTCACACAGCGTACAACACTACAACGAGAAAATTAAGTTCAGTGCTTCTGAGCATGCGTCAAATTTTTTCCAAGCATGCATAGGAATTTTGCGTGTCAGAATTGCTACAGACGATCAGGATTTCCAATCAAAACTTTTTCCGTCAGAAAAATTGAGAACATGCTCTCAATCTTTTGCTGACGGAAATTCAGCCAGCAAAATTCCAATGGAGCGTACACACGGTCACATTTTCCGTTGAAAAGCTCTCATCGATCTTTTGCTGGCCGAATTTCCGACCGCGTGTACGCGACATAAGAAAAAAACTCCCTTTCATGAAAAAAGTTATGGCCACAATCACCCTGTGCAAATTTAACAAAACAATTTAAATTCTGCTCAAACCTACTACTGAAAATAAGAATTAGCACTTGCTATCATGGAGTGCCACAAGATGGTGATTGTGCAGAGAATTATGATGCAAATGTATATGGTAAACATGGACCAACAACGAGTCAAGAGACGCCTAGCAGTCTGAGCTATAAGCAGTGACGGCATTTTCTTTCTTTTCTTTTAATGGGAAACCATTGATTGAGACAAGAGGGCTGTATAGTGAATATAAATGTTATTTTTTATCTGACCCTCACAGACCCTCTGAAACCCTTCCATAGGCCACATAGGGGTCCATGGACTCCAGGTTAAAATCCCTGATACAGAAGGATCATAAGACACAGGGAGACATTACCTTCCACATGCTGGTGGAGGGCAGGAATGGCCTTGTGGACAACAAAATGACAGCTGAGGACCTGCCATTGAGTGAGGCCCGGAGTGCATGGACTGCAAGGCAAGTAATGGAGGGCTGGGCATGACAGGGATGGATAAGGGACATTAAGGGGTTAAGAGAAAGGCGAGGCAGAGGCCGAGGGGTGGAGCTGGTGAGTGGGTCACGCGGACGGTGGGCGGCCATCTTGCCTGAGGGGGGGGCGGTGAGGAGTCTGCTGCTGGACGCTATGCTGTGGGGGGGAGGGCGGCTCGGGATGGCACTGCTGGGGACCCGGGGGCTCGGAATAGGGGGGATGTTGTCCGGCCTGGGCAGGTTCGGGGATCGCCTGCGGGCTGCTCTACGCAGTGTGGATCGGTGAGCGCCCGGGGGTCTGCCGTTCCAGGGGCTGGCAGGGCTGGTTCTCATCGCCAGGCTGCCGAGGAAGGATCAGCCGGGAGCGT
This sequence comes from Lithobates pipiens, assembly GCF_037356315.1. Lineage (NCBI taxonomy): Eukaryota > Metazoa > Chordata > Amphibia > Anura > Ranidae > Lithobates > Lithobates pipiens. Next base: position 182,309,012 of record NW_027507791.1, read on the forward strand.
GGCTGCACCCCTGCGGGCTGCGACGTCGGCCTCCGGGGTCTCTTCCCCCAGGGGGCTTACACCCCCGCCTACTTGGGGCCCGGATGATCGGTCAGAAGGGGAGGTCTCGGACGATGACGAACTGCCTGGTCCAAGTGGTGCTGTCGCCGGTCCGGCCGTGAGGAGCGTCCCTGGGCCGCCAGGTGAGTCCCCTGATGCGTTGTCCTTGTCGCATGCATTGCAGGGTTTGTTGGGGGTGGTGCAGGCAGGCACGGGGCGGCCAGTGACGCCTGTGGGGGGGGGGCCGGGGGGGCGGGCATCTCGGCGGTGGGGGTACCGGGGGGGGGGGAACCTGCCGGGGTATTGCGGGACCTGCTGGATGGTTTGCGGGCGTTGGTTGGTCGCTTCGACCAGGGACATTGCTCGGCACTTTTCTGTTACATGGATGCGATTGGCGAGGCCCATCGGGTGTATGGGGGGGTGGCGTGGCTCCGGTACGATGAGCAGTTTCGGCAGCGTAAGGCGGTGCGGCCGGAATTGCGCTGGGACCATAAGGACATCAGCCTCTGGATGAGGCTGATGTCTTCGGCGAGGGCTGCGCCTCAGTTTCTTCAGGGGGGGGGCGGGAGTGCGCCTACCTCAGGACTGTCGGCCGGAAAGAAGTGGGGGGTTTGCTGGCAATACAACGAGGGAGCCTGCAAGTTCGGGGGCACGTGCAAGTTTAAGCACGAGTGTTCCGGTTGGGGCGGGGCCCACATGTTGTCCCGCTGCTTCCGGAAGGGGAAGCGGGCCGGGGATGCCGCTCAGAAGAGGGAGGATGCCGGTGATGCTGGCAAGGATGCTCCCTTTTCTAAGTAGATATCCGGATAGGGCGGCGGCTCGGTTGCTGGAGGCGGGGTTTCGGGATGGCTTTCCGATTCCGTGTTCGTTGCCTGGGGTGCCGCGGGTCGCTAAAAATTTGAAGTCAGCGTTGGAGCGTCCGGGGGTGGTGGACGAGAAGCTGCGGAAGGAGGTGTCGCTGGGGCGCATGGGGGGGCCATTTGCGGACAGGCCATGGCCCGATTTGGTTCGGCTCATTCATCACCTGTCCTTTCCTAAGGGGGGCTCGGTGAATGATTTCATCGACCCTGAGGTGTGCACTGTTTCTTACACGTCGTTTGACGCCGCGGTTCAGTGGGTACGGCGGTATGGGCGTGGGGCACTGATGGCCAAAGCCGATGTGGAGTCGGCTTTTCGGCTGCTTCCGGTTCATCCTGATGGCTTTCGGCTGTTGGGGTGCTGCTGGCGCGACGAGTATTTTGTCGACATGTGCCTGCCGATGGGTTGCTCGATCTCCTGTGCGTACTTCGAGACGTTTAGCTCCTTTTTGGAATGGGTGGTGCGGGATGCTGCGGGTCTGGAGTTGGTCATTCATTATTTGGATGACTTTCTCTGTGTGGGCCCCCCTGCCTCCGCTGTGTGTGCGATTTTGTTGTCCACGTTGCAGCACATCGCAGGCAGGTTTGGGATTCCCCTGGCGGCCGATAAGACGGAGGGTCTGACGTCTGAGCTAAGTTTCCTGGGGATCGTGATTGATTCCCAGGCTATGGAATGCCGGCTGCCAGAGGCCAAGCTGTTGGATTTGCAGCGGGAGATTCGGGAGATTCAGGGTCGACGTAAGGTTCAGTTGCGGACCTTACAGTCGCTTTTAGGTAAAATTGAATTTCGCTTGCAGGATCATCCCCATGGGGCGGGTCTTTTACCGGCGGCTGTCGGTGGCGACGGCGGGTATCAGCGTTCCCACTCACTTCGTGCGGCTGGGGAGTGAGCACCGTGCGGATTTACGGGTCTGGCACGAGTTTTTGGCTTCTTACAATGGCAGGGCCATGTGGATGGCGGGCCCTCTCAGTAATTTTGATTTGGATTTGGTTATGGACGCTACGGGTTCCTCGGGTTACAGGGCGTTTTTCAAGGGCAGGTGGAGCGCGGAGCCTTGGCCGGAGGCGTGGCGTGCGGCGGGGTTCCTGGGCAAACTGGTCCTGTTGGAACTCTTTCCGATCGTGTTGGCAATGGAGCTGTGGGGGGAGGAGTGTCGGAATCTGAAGTTGCGCATTAATTGCGACAACATGGGGGTGGTGCAGGTGGTGAACCGAGTGTCAGCTTCTTCCCCTCCGGTTATACGTTTGATGCAGCAGTTAGTCCTGCGTTGTTTGCAGCTTAATGTCTTTGTTTACGCTGTCCACATACCGGGCGTGGAAAACGAGTTGGCTGACTCCCTGTCTTGTTTTCAGTGGGACAGGTTCCGGGAGCTGGCGCCGGGCGTGGAAGCAGACGGGGCACCTTGCCCGGAGTGGATCTGGAGGCTGCCCTTGGAGTCGCTGCCGGATGGATTCGGCAGTCAGCGAGTGGGCCCACCTGGTTGGCCTATTCCAAGGTTTGGTCTGAATGGTCGGGGCTGGTTTTGGAGGCGGGGGTAGTCGATCGGGGCTCCGATTGGCGGTTGTTGGTGATCTATTTTGTGGCCCGGAATATGGAGTGTGGGGCGTCGGTGTCTGCGATCGGTCGGAAGTTGGCGGGTTTGGCATTTTTGTTTAAGCTGTTGCGGGTGGAAGACTGGACTAAGGATTTTTGGGTACATCAGGCGTTGAAGGGTTATCGCAGGCGCTGCAGGGCAAAGGATACGCGGAGGCCGGTTATGTTTGCTACCTTGCAGGCGATCTGTGCTCAGTTGGGGATGGTGTGTTCTTCGGACTATGAGGTGCGTCTGTTTCGGGCGGCTTTTTCATTGGCGTTCTATGGGGCTTTTCGGATTGGGGAGTTGGTTAGCCCGTCCAAGCGCGTGGCCGGGGGTTTGTTGGACGGGGAGGTTCGCTTGGGGGCGGAGAGGGTTGGGCTCTGGCTGCGTAGGTCCAAAACGGATCAGCTGGGCAGAGGGGTTCTGGTGTCGCTGTTTGCTTTGCCGGGATCCGGGGTGTGCCCGGTGTCGGCGGTACGGGATTTTCGCGTTGTCCGTTGTGGGGGGGAGGGTCCATTCCTGTGTCACGCGGAGGGGTCCTTTTTGTCAAGATACCAGTTTGTTTCGGTTTTCCGTAAGTGTTTGCGGGCGGTTGGTTTGGATGGGAGAGAATTTGCGTCCCATTCGTTCCGGATCGGGGCGGCCACAGAGGCGGCCCGGTGTGGTCTGGATGAGGCGGCGGTTCGCAGGATTGGGAGGTGGGAGTCGCGGCGTTTCCGTTCTTACGTTAGGCCGCACTTGGTATTGCTTTAATAAAAAAAATAAAATAAAAAAAAAGGGAATGCATTTTTCACGGTTCCAAACACGGCTGTTAAATGTGGGGTGTGTTCTGCTTGTTGCCTTCGTGTCCCTCCCTGGGGGTTCCCTTTGTGGGTTGTTTGGGGGGGGTTGAGGTTGTTGTCCTTTCACTGGGGCTGCACTGTGCCTGGGTAGGGATGCTTTTTACGCTGTTGGTTTTTCTTTCAGATGGAGGTCCGGCTCGCCTCGTCTGGATCGTGGGCCACTCATACGTGTGTTGGGGGGCCAGGAGAGGAGATCAGCGTCCGGAGGGCAGGCAACTTGGGATCTCTAGGGGGGAGGCGTGTTTACGTTGGTTGGGTGTCCCTGGGATGCGCTGGGGTAGTTTGGTGGAGGAGGTTGAGAGACATGTGTCTCGGGGGGGTCCCCCGGCGGTGCTGGTGATTCACGCGTGGGGGGAATGACCTGGGGGTCTGGAAGGCTAGGGACTTGCTTGCAGACATCAAGTCTGACTTCCTGCGGCTGCGTTTCCGTTTTCCGGGTACGGTGCTGGTGTGGTCGGACATCGTGGTGCGGACGACCTGGCGTTGGGCTCGTTCGGTGGCGAGCATTCAGAAGACCCGTATTAGGGTTAACAAAGTTGTGGGGCGGTTCGTGGCCAAACAGAGCGGGATTGTGGTTCGCCACCGGGAATTGGAATGCAATGTGGGCATGTACCTTGGGCGGGATGGGGTGCACTTGTCCGATGTGGGGATTGATTTGTGGTCCTTGGGTTTGCAGGAGGGTATCCGAAGGGCTTTGCGGGTGTGGGGTGGCCCGCAAGGGTAAGGGAGTCACCCTTTTGGGCTGTGGCGGTGTGTGTCTGGTGGTCTTTGACGGTAAAAATTAGAAGTCATCTGATATGGGGTGGGGGGCCCATTGCTAAGATGGGTCCCTCCGGTGTATTCCTGAACGTTGGAGGGAATACCGGTATGGTTGTCACTGCGGAGGTTGTCTCCGAGCGGTCACAGCTGGAGGCCTGGAGAAGTGGGAAGTGGGTACCGCAGTGACTTGTTGGGTTGGTAAAAGTTATGGGTCACCGTCAGAGATCACCAGACCGGGCATGTTAGCTATATGCTATTCGTTACCAGATGTGTGTTATTGGTTATATGTATATGGTTATAAGTATATTTTTATATTGTACATTGTTTTGGTTATATATATATATATATATATGGAGATATATATTTATATATTTTGGTTGGAGTATTTTGAGTATTGTAATAAAGGCTGTTATGGCCATTTTACTCCAAAGCAAGGTGTGGTCTCTTACTTATGGGTGGAACATGGGATGGAGGTTAGAGTGGAATGGGTAACAGGTAATAGTGGGGACCTTTAGACTACCCTGGTCATGGTACAGTTTGCAGAAAGGGGCAGAATCCACTAGCTAGAATGGGAGAAGCTGTAAAGCTAGAAATATTGCCAAGCTGACATTGAAATGCTGAGCAGGGGGGTGCCTTGGTGCATATTTTAATAGGAGAGAAACCTTTGCATTTTTTTTGGGTGTCGGTTTCCTTTGTGGGAGAAACCCACAGAGTGCAGCCTAGATGGAATTGTCCTGTGGTGTTGCTTTTTCCATTCCTTTTCCCCTTTTTTTCCCAAGCGCTATCCAAAGGATGAATATATTACTTGTTATTTTTACCAACAATGAACATGAACAATGAACATATGATGACTTTTTCTTGTTCATCTTTCTATTAATGATAAGCTTATTATCAATTCCATCTTTTCCTTACCCACTCCACGTTTGAATTAGTCCATTGTTAGCCACTTATTGATTGATTATAATAGGGAACATATTTGATCCCAATTTAATCAATGTAAAAGTTAATTAACATGTGGTGATAAAGGACTAAACACTAAAGCAATACGTCCGGACTTCAGTGTTGAATGTTTGTCTTTATGTTTGTCTTGTTTGTCCAATTTGTCTGCAGCAATATAGTTCAATGGTTGATTGTTTTTCAATCAGCTTTAGGCTGATTACACCTATGCATGTTTAGTGCTTTTTGCATTTTGCAGATTTGCACTGCAGTCCATTTAACATTGTTTCCTATGGAACACGTTCTGTAGTGCAAATCTGCAAAATGCAAAAAGCACTTAAAATGCATAGGTGTGAATCCAGCCAAAGATCACCAGCAGGACTCCACAGAACAAGTATTGTAAATATCCGGCCAGCTTCACAGTTCATTTTTACAGAATAAAAAAAAGGCCTATCTAAATTACACCCCCGCTCTTACTACCTTGGGGGGGGGGGAGGTAATTACACTTTCCTGGGCCCCTCTGATGATGTTAAGGCTGAATGCAGAGGAGGAACTTTTTTCACTTTCTGGTTTATGTGCATTCTGCGCCCCTCTTTCATGTTGCTGGCTACTGAATTAGTCCTGTTGAGTGATCTTGCTCCACTCAGTAGCCGAGATCGAGGTGATTATGTCAGGTGGGTGACGGCAGGTAGTTGACAGGGAGCACAAGGATCCGGAAAGCCTATCACATCTCCAACTAATCTTTTATCACTTCCATTAGCTCATCCCCCACAGTTATAACCTTTTGTACCACTTGCCCCACCCTCTTGGATTGTAAGTTTTTATGAGCCGGGGCCCTCTTAACCCTCTTGTATTTTATTGTATTGTAACTGTACTGGGACCCCTTTTATATTGTAAAGCACTGCGTAAACTGTTGGCGCTATATAAATCCTGTATAATAATAATAATTCATTTTACTTACCTCCACTGTGGAGCTCGTTTTGCACAGAGTGGCCCCCTGAACATCCATTTCTGGGGTCCCTCGGCGGCTCCTCTGGTTCCTCCCTGCATTAGATAACCCCCTTGGAGAAGTGCTCTCCCGAGGGGATTACCTTGCCAGCGCGCTCCCTAGTCCAGAGAGGCCGAATGCAGGACTTGACTCCGGAAAATGTGCGATTGGATCATATTGTCGGAAAATCCAATCATATGTAGGCTCCATCTGACTTTTTCCATCTGAATCTCTGAAATACAAAGTTTGAGAGCTGGATCTCAAATTTTCCAACAACAAAATCCAATCATTTAAATTCCGATCGTGTGTAGACAAATCCGTCGCACAAATTGCCACGCATGCTTAGAATAAATTACGAGACTAAAGCGATTGGCTACTGGCCCGTTTATAGTCCCAACGTACTTCTTTTACGTCACCTTGTTCTGAATGATCGGATTTTCCGACAACTTTGTGCAATCGTGTGTATGCAAGACAAGTTTGGGCCAAAATCCATTGGAAAAAATCTGATGGATTTTGTTGTCGGAATATCCGACTGTGTATACGAGGCATAAGGCCTTAAATGCCATTGCAAAGATGGCCTTCCAGAACTCTCGAGCGATCGGGCATTGTCACTACATATGTAGAGGGGTGCCTGGATCTGAGCAGCCTTGGAAATAGGACTCTGAGTATGATGGGACAAATTTTGCGATTCTGGCCAGTACGAGATACCAGCGTAGGAGGACCTTATAGTTAGTTTCTAAGGCTAAGATATTGGCTGAAGAGGATTTAGTGGCTATCCAGATAGAGGACCAGTCAGCTATCTTGAACGTCCATTCCAGATCTTGTGCCCATTTATTAGCATGTGATGGTAATTAGTGATGGACGAACTTCCGACGGGACGTTTCGCGAACGCGGCCAATAGTAAGCGAACCGTAACGTTCGCGGCGGGCCCCATTGACTTCAATGGGAGGCTAACTTTGCAAACCTACAGGTCAAATTTGCAGCCACAAAATAATTAATAGCTGTGCGAACATAGTCCCACCACATGGCCAATGACATAACACATGTATGAGGTGAATCTGGGATCGACAACTACAAGCATTCTTTTTTTTATATGTGAAATTGTTGTGACAATTCAGGACTGTGGAGCGCATGAAGGCAATGGAGGAGAGGGAAGGTCAGGGTAGGCAAAGAAGAGGGTGCAGGAGATGATCACCAGCAGCGTGACATAGAGCAATGACACCAGCACCGTGATAGAGAGCACTGACATCAGCAACGTGACATACAGCAATGACACCTGCACCGTGATAGTGTCATCTGACACCAGCACCATGATAGAGAGCACTGACATCAGCAGCGTGACATACAGCAATGACACCTGCACCGTGATAGTGATCTGACAACAGCACCGTGATAGAGAGCACTGACATCAGCAGCGTGACATAAAGCACTAACACCAGCACCGTGATATACAGCACTGACAGCAGCACCATGATAGAGCGTACTGACATCAGCACCGTGATATACAGCACTGACACCTGCACCGTAAGCAGCCCCAGGAGGAAGTCAGCATAGCACAGGGATGGTGGGAGCCCCTCATAATGAGCATAGCACAGGGATGGTGGGAGCCCCTCATAATGAGCATAGCACAGGGATGGTGGGAGCCTCTCATAATGAGCATAGCACAGGGATGGTGGGAGCCCCTCATAATATGCACAGCAGAGGTACAGCCCCAGAAGGAAGTCAGCACAGCACAGGGATGGTGGGAGCCCTTCATAATAAGCAGCCCCAGGAGGAAATCAGTACAGGGATGGTGGGAGCCCCTCATAATAAGCAGCCCCAGGAGGATGTCAGCATAGCACAGGGATGGTGGGAGCCCCTCATAATATGCACAGCAGAGGTACAGCCCCAGGAGGAAGTCAGCACAGCACAGGGATGGTGGGAGCCCCTCATAATAAGCAGCCCCAGGAGGATGTCAGCATAGCACAGGGATGGTGGGAGCCCCTCATAATATGCACAGCAGAGGTACAGCCCCAGGAGGATGTCAGCACAGCACAGGGATGGTGGGAGCCCCTCATAATAAGCAGCCCCAGGAGGATGTCAGCATAGCACAGGGACGGTGGGAGCCCCTCATAATAAGCAGCCCCAGGAGGATGTCAGCATAGCACAGGGATGGTGGGAGCCCCTCATAATATGCACAGCAGAGGTACAGCCCCAGGAGGATGTCAGCACAGCACAGGGATGGTGGGAGCCCCTCATAATAAGCAGCCCCAGGAGGATGTCAGCATAGCACAGGGATGGTGGGAGCCCCTCATAATAAGCAGCCCCAGGAGGATGTCAGCATAGCACAGGGATGGTGGGAGCCCCTCATAATATGCACAGCAGAGGTACAGCCCCAGGAGGAAGTCAGCACAGCACAGGGATGGTGGGAGCCCCTCATAATAAGCAGCCCCAGGAGGATGTCAGCATAGCACAGGGATGGTGGGAGCCCCTCATAATAAGCAGCCCCAGGAGGATGTCAGCATAGCACAGGGATGGTGGAAGCCCCTCATAATATGCACAGCAGAGGTACAGCCCCAGGAGGAAGTCAGCACAGCACAGGGATAGTGGGAGCCCCTCATAATAAGCAGCCCCAGGAGGATGTCAGCATAGCACAGGGATGGTGGGAGCCCCTCATAATAAGCAGCCCCAGGAGGATGTCAGCATAGCACAGGGATGGTGGGAGCCCCTCATAATATGCACAGCAGAGGTACAGCCCCAGGAGGAAGTCAGCACAGCACAGGGATGATGGGAGCCCCTCATAATAAGCAGCCCCAGGAGGATGTCAGCATAGCACAGGGATGGTGGGAGCCCCTCATAATATGCACAGCAGAGGTACAGCCCCAGGAGGAGGTCAGCACAACACAGGGATGGTGGGAGCCCCTCATAATAAGCAGCCCCAGGAGGATGTCAGCATAGCACAGGGATGGTGGGAGCCCCTCATAATAAGCAGCCCCAGGAGGATGTCAGCATAGCACAGGGATTGTGGGAGCCCCTCATAATATGCACAGCAGAGGTACAGCCCCAGGAGGAAGTCAGCACAGCATAGGGATGGTGGGAGCCCCTCATAATAAGCAGCCCCAGTAGAAATATATCACCCTGCTCAACCTCTTCAAACAGGAGGGTACGGGCATATAGTATGGTGTGCTTTTTTTGGACAAGGAAGTGAGCCAAATGAAGAAAGAAGGTCTGTGTGCTCAATTAAAAAAATTGTTTATAGACATATACATGGTCTACTGGTCACATGTGTTGAATTCCTCTGAGATCCATGCCTCATTCATTTTTAGAAATGTGAGGTAGTTAACACTGTTGTGAGCTAGGCGAGTACGCTTATCGGTCACGATCCCCCCTGCTGCGCTGAACGTCCTTTCGGACAGAACACTGGATGAGGGGCAAGCCAACAGTTCGATTGCAAATTGGGCAAGCTCTGGCCAGAGGTCAAGCCTACCCACCCAGTACTCCAGGGGTTGTAGTCGGACACCTGACGGTCTAGGCGTTCCCTGATGCTGGATCCGGATGACACCTGTCGATGGGTCGGCTGAAAGAATGACCTCATATCCGAAGTCACCAACTCATCTTCAAACCGGCCTCTTCTTGCAGGCGCTGTTGGATTGGTACCCGCAACTTCTTTTCTGGGGGTGGGAATTGCTCCTCTGCCAGCGCACGCAAAAGCAGAATGCAGCATTTCTCGAAGCAAGGCCTGGAAGTGCTGCATTCTGACAGCCCTCTGTGACGGCGGTAACATTTTGGCCATTTTGTGTTTTATACCGGGGATCTAAGTACGTTGCCACCCAGTACTGGTCCTTGACCCTTATGCTTTTTATACGGGGGTCCCTATTAAAACACTGGAGCATGAAGGCCCCCATTTGCACTAAACTGGAAGTGGTGTGGTGGCCTGGCTCCTGCTCATCATCCAGGATAATGTCGTCCTCTTCATTCTCCTCTCCCCATCCACGCACAACAGGGATCCCAGAAAGGTTTAAAGCATGCTCTTCTTGCTCCTCCTCATCCGCCCCGTCACCATCCTCCTCTGACTCCTCTTCAGACTCCTGTTGTTGACTTGTCTCAGATAGAGTAGCCCCCCCTGGGAATTCACCCAGCATTGCGACTTCCTCATCTTCCCGCTCCTGCTCCTCCACAGCTTGATCAATGACACGACGCAATGCACGCTCCATAAAGAAGGCATAAAGTACCATGTCACTGATGGCGCCATGGCTGCGACTGACCAGTTTGGTGATCTCCTCAAATGGGTGCAGAAGTCTGCATGCGTCGCGCATGAGCAGCCACTGGCGCGGTAAAAAAAAACCCAGCTCCCCAGAACCTGTTCTGCCGCAGAGTTCATACAGTTGGACGTTAACTGCACGTTTCTGCTGGAGCAGCCTATCAAGCATATAGAAGATTGAGTTCCATCGCGCCGGGAAATCGCAAATAAGACGTCTGACCGGCAGATTGTGTCACCGCTGAATGTCAGCAAGGCGAGCCATGGCCGTGTAAGATCTTCTGAAATGGGCCGAGATTTTCCTTGCCTGCCGCAAGATGTCCTGGACCCCAGGGTATTTGACAACGAATTGCTGCACGACCAAGTTTAAGACGTGTGCCATGCATGGCACGTGCGTAATTTTGCCCTGTTTCAATGCGCTAAGCAGATTGGCACCATTGTCACACACCACTTTACCAACTGTCAAATTGAGCGGTGTTAGCCACTGATCTGCCTGTGAACGCAAAGCTGAAAGGAGTGCCGGGCCAGTGTGGCTCTTGGCTTCCAGGCACAAGAGACGCAGCACGGCATGGCAACGACTCACCTGGCATGTCGAATCGGTTCTGGGGAGCTTGGGCATCGCAGTGGAAGAGATGCTAGCAGCGGAAAAGGAGGAGTCAGCCGAGGAGGAGAGGGAGGAGGATGGAGTAGGAGGAGGAGGAGAAGAAGAGCCAGGCCTGCATGCAATCCGTGGCGGTAAAACCAAATCTACACGGGTGCCATGGGTTACATGCTTAACGGCCGTCAGAAGGTTCACCCAGTGGGCAGTAAAAGTGATATACCTTCCCTGCCCGTGTTTGCTAGACCACGTGTCTGTGGTTAGATGTATCTTGGCACCGACACTGTGTGGCAGAGATACATTCACTTGCCGCTGAACATGGCCATATAGCTCTGGGATGCCCTTCTCTGAGAAATACTTCCTTCCTGGGACCTTCCATTGGTGTTCCAATGGCCAGAAAATTTTCGAAAGGCCTCCGAGTCCACCAGTTTATATGGCAGTAGTTGGCGGGCTATGAGTTCTGACAAGCCAGCCGTCAACCGTTGGGCAAGAGGGTTATCCGGCGTCATCATTTTTTTACGCTCGAACATTAGGCCCACGGAAGCCTTCCTTTTTGCAGAAAAACGTGAGCTTGGCGTGATGGAAGGTGGAGTGGAGGACAATTATGAGGAGAGAGGAGAAGGAGAAGTAGAAGACGAGGCTGGACGGTGAGAGTCTGGAGTGTGGCTTTGTGTGTTCCGTTACTCCCACTGGGCTCGGTGATGGCTGCTCATGTGCCTTCTTAAGGTGGTCGTCCCTAGGTGAGTGTTGGGCTTACCGCGACTAATGCGTTGACTGCAAAGATTGCAGATGGCAACGCTATTGTCAGCAGCGGACACGTTAAAAAAAGCCCACACTGTGGAGCCATGTGCCGGTGTCCTGGGAGCGCCAGATGTGACCGTACATGGTCGATGACTCGCTCCTGATACATTTGCAGTCTGCTTTGTCCCTCCTGTGCAATGTAAGTTATTCCTGCTTCCCCTCCCTATCTGCTGGTCCATATCTCCCTCTGAACTCCCCTCCTCTTCCTCTCTTGTGGGCACCCACGTGACATCACTAGACACGTCATCATCGACGTCACCTTCCCCACCGCTATAAGTAGAGATCTTGGAGTAGGCAGCAACAGCGGGGACCAACCTCCTCCTTGGGCTGATCTGGGTACTGTCGTCAGACTGCTGAGTAGCGGTTGTTGCTACCTCCTCTTCCTGATCCAATACCAAGAGTGGCTGCGCATCAGAAATCTCTTGATATGGATCGGAAAATAATTCCTGTGACTCAAGCGGAAGATATGTGGTGGTGGTGGTGTTGTTGGTGGTAGTGTCTTTGTGGGTGCACATAGCAGAGAGTGAAGAAGAGGGTGCAGATCGAGAGGATGAGGAGGGTGCAGAAGAGTAAGGCTGAGTGAGCCACTCAACCAAGTCTGGTGCGTCCTTTAAATGAATTGAAAGCACCTTCTGCAACTTCCCACTTTGGCTCAAGCCTGTTGCTCCTGCCCTACCCCTACCACCCCTGCGGAAGGGCCTGCCTCTTCCTCTGCCTGTCATTTTTTAAATGACCCTGTGACAAAACTCTCAGTCCCTATACTGATAAAGGACTACTACAACAGTAAGACAGCAGTCAGCAGTAGTGCACCTCAACCTTATGTATTGTGGACCTATACCAGTCCTTAACGAATAGAAGACTGTACCTCACTCAACCCTATGTACTGTAGCACCCTAGACCTTACCAGTCCTTATAAGGACCTTTGTGGAACAAGTAGGTTGTGAATGATTAGCAGACTGCAGCAGAAGGGCAGCAGTCAAGTATAATATTCTTTCTATATTTGGAAGAAAGAATATTCTACGTGTACAAGCCTATTACCATACCAGTCCTGAAAAGAACCTTTGTGGACCTAATAGTAACAGCTACTGATTAAACTGACTGTCCCTGCAGCACACAGCGTCCTGTCCCTTTCTCTACACTGACAAAAGACACTCAGGCTGCTGCAACAATCACTAGCACAGCACTGCCTCAAACCTATATCCTGAACTACACCTAACACCTATACCAGTCCTGAAAAGAACTTTTGTGGACCAAATAGCTAGTGATTTGGGTCACTGCAATCTCTCCCTGCTCCACACAGCAACCTCTCCCTATAGTGACAGAAGAAAGAATGTAAAATGGCCGCCGGATCGGGTCTATTTATAAGTTAGGGGGAATGTCCAAGTGTCCATGTGCTGTAATGTCTCAATTGGCTGTCCTGTACCCCATGATGGATGTGTCATCATAGGTCAAAGTCCTTTTACACAGTAAACACGGAAGTCCGCCGGGCGAACGGGGGCAATCGGATGGCGAACAGCCGAAATTCGCCGCGAAACGACCGCCGGGTGAACCGTTCGGCCATCCCTAATGGTAATGAATTGTCTGGGTTGACAATTAGTTGTAGGTAGAGGATCAATATAAGTCCCCTGATATGTCGATGGCTTTTGCAGATATGCTTAAATTGTGTCATCTGTGTGAGCAGGGATCCTGATCTAAGGAATGGTAAGCAATAGTTTTTGACATGTAGGTAGCGAAACAGCTCAGACCTCGGAAGTGCATAGTTTTCACATAGGGTGGGGAATGTGTGAATATCTCTTGTTGATCAGGTTGTACAGTCTGAAGATTAGTGGTGGAGCAGGCAGCAAAGGCGACAGGGGATTCCCAAGCTGGGTAAAATGCAGGAGGAGAGATGGAGGTTATGTGTAGATTGTAGATTATGTGTGGTTTTGAATTTATCCCAGATGTTTAAAGAGTGCTTAGTTATGGAGTTTAGTATGGAAATTCTATTGGGTGCAGCCAGAGCATATTCGCTATGAAAATGGGATCACATTCAACAGATTCTACTGCCACCCACAGAGGTGCCTCCTTTGTTGCATGGTACTTGGGTAAACAGGCGAGCTGTGCTGCGTAATAATATTTTGGGAAATCTGGAATCCCCAATCCGCCACTTACTTTGGGAAGATAGAGCGTGGTTTTGGGTATACAAGGCTTGACACTCCCCCAGATATAGGACATTACCCTGTGTTGTATAAGATACAAAAAATAACTGGGGGTGGGGATGGGAAGAACTCTGAAAAGGTATTGGAGTTAAGGTACGATCATCATTTTGATTTCTGCCCATCCAAGACAAATAGAGGGAGGACCATTGGGACATGAGGTTAGTAACCTGTTTTAGTAGGGGTAAAAAATTTGCAGCACAGAATTCGGATATTGAAGCCGTGAGTTGCACGCCCAAGTACGGAAGTTGATGGTGCACCCATGTGAATGGCAGAGAAGCCTTGGCAAATTGGAGCTCTGAGGGTGAAAGGGATATGTTGAGCTCATTTGATTTTTTTGGGTTAACATGTAGGCCTGAAATTTGGACAAATTTCTCCAATAGTGATAGCAGGTTGGGAGCCAAGGTGTGTGGTTGTGATAGGAAAATAAGTATGTTGTCCGTGAACAGGCATACCTTGTGATGGTGCCCACCAAGTTCTATCCCTCTAACATCAGGATCTGATCTGATCAGTTGCACCAGGGGTTCTATGAGCAGAGCAAACAACAAAGGAGAGAGGGGGCAGCCCTGTCTGGTGCCTCTCTGAATATTAAACATTGCAGATTTATAGCCAGCGTACTTAATGTATGCCCGTGGATTGTTATATAGGGAGGACATCCATGTTAGGAAATAACTCCCAAAACCCCATTATTGGAGAGTGTATTGTCCATATGGCCAGGTGACTGAATCAAATGCTTTGCTGATGTCTGGAGATAGAAAGCAGGTTGGCAATGAATCTAGTTTTGGCGATGTGGGATAGAAGGAGAGCGTGTCTGATGTCGTAAGCTGGGGACAATTCCTGTCTGGTTGCAATGGATTAGGTGGCCTATGATGGTGTTCAAACGGGTTGCCGTGATTTTAGCCAGCAGCTTGACATCAAGATTTAGTAGAGAGATGGGGCGATAGTTTGTCCAAGAGGAAGGGTCAGATCTTGGTTTGGGTATCATGGAGATTATGGATGTTAGAGTCTCAGATCTAAATGAGTGTCCCGTCAGCAGAGAGTTGAAGGCTCTCATTAATATAGGCGTCAAAATAGATGTGAATTATAGTAAGTTGCCAACAAACCCATCAGGGCCCGGTCTTTTATGCGGTTTCAGGATACTCAAGAGATTCTCATTGCATTTGGGTGAATGAGGGTAGAGAGATACAAGAGAAGAGGGTGTCTGCCGCAGTAGAGTCTAAATCAGAGGATGAGGAATACAATTTGGCGAGGTTAGAGCAAGATACAGAATTTTGACTGGATTGCTAGAGTAAGATGTTGAAGGGCGGTGAATAGCTCGAGCCATGGGTGTGTCAGGCTTATTTGCTCTGAGATAAGAAATATGCTGTTGCTTGAGTAATAGTTTAGCTGCCGAGTCAGTAAGAAACAGATCGATGTCAAGCCTTTTCGAGATGGGAGTTTGTGGTGGGGTTAGGGGTAGCTTGTAAGGCAGCATGACAAGTGTTAAAGTTTGCCTCCAGATTTAGAAAGAGGTCTTTCCGCTCCCGCTTGATGGATGCAGCCTAGCAAATCAGTTTGCCCTGGATCACATGGTGGTGGGCTTCCCATAAAGTCAGTGTGGAGATGTTATCAGTAGCATTGTGGGAAAGGTATTCTTTAACCACATTCCGACAGCGCACACCGATATACGTCGGCAGAAATGCACAGACAGGCAACTGGGCATACAGGTACTTCCCTTTAAATTTGCCGCCATGCCATCGCGTGCACGCCACTGGTGGTGCCTGCGTTCGTGCGCTGGTCAGGACCTCCGTGAGTGTGATCGTGGGTCACGCGGACTCGATCGCCGTGGGGATACCCATTATCATCTCACGGGCAGATGCTAACGTAAACAAGCATTTCTCTGTTCTGCCTAGTGACAGTGTCACTGAACTCTGCTCCCTGTGATGGGAGCAGATATCAGTGACATGTCATACACAGCCAGCCCCCCACAGTTGGAAACACTCCCCAGGGCTCACTTAACCCCTACACTGCCACTTAATGGTTAACTCCTTCACTGCCAGTGTCCTTTACACAGGAATCAGTGCATTTGTATAGCACTGATTGCTGTATAAATGACAATGGTTCCAAAAATGTCTGTTGTTTCCACCATAATGTCTTTCCGCTCCCGCTTGATGGATGCAGCCTAGCAAATCAGTTTGCCCCGGATCACAGGGTGGTGGGCTTCCCATAAAGTCAGTGTGGAGATGTCATCAGTAGCATTGTGGGAAAGGTATTCTTTAACCACATTCCGACCGGCGCTGTTAGGTACCTGGTGTTGAAGCCCGACTTGTAGAAGGAGACCTCTTTTACAACGCTGGTTCAGGAGCCACTGGAATGGGAACAGTGGTCTCGGGAGCACAGTGGGTAGGAGTTCCTGCTGGAATAGGGCCGCTGGGACTGATAGCGGAGAAGAGATCCCTCTGGATGGCTGGACGGCTGGCGGACCAGGGCCGGAAGTTGATAGAAGAGCTGAGGAATGCAAGCAGCAGCTACAGGAGCCGATGAGAGGAACCACAGGCACAGCAGAACACTGAGTACAAAAGCAAGAGAGAGCGCACACCAGTCCTAGTGCATTAACGTTTATTAAACTTAATAAAAGAATAAAAAGCCAAGTGTTACACTCACAAACTGCCGAATTGGTTATGGCATTGACAACAGAAGCCTCCACGGCTACCTCATCCCCCAATTTCTTGCTCCCTGCAGCGGCTAACAGCAAAGGTGACCAGGCATTCACTTCGCCTGCTTGCTAGAGGTACGCTATCCCTCTCTCCGCATCTCACATGCACGGACCTGCCGGCTGTGGATGACGTCACTTGCGGCGGAGGGCGGATCTTTCGGCGTGTGTGCTGGCTCCAAGGCTATACAACGAACTGTTTCCATGACTACATGTTTCGGAGGCGTGGCCTCCTTCTTCAGGTGACGCCCTAATGTGTGTTTGCGATGTAAATACGCTAGCACCCTCCCCACCCTCCTCGCTAGTGCCAATCACAGGGAGCTTTAAATCTGGGGGAGGGAACGAGCCCAAAAGCACATCTATCGAACAGGAAGGGCAATTTGGAAACAACAACAAACTCATAATTACAGATAGTCTAAAAACTACTTTACAGTAATGGTCACTAGTTAAAAATGGAACTTTACATTTTAGTATATGTCTATGTATACACTACCTGGGGTTTTTTGGGGGTAGGTAGTGTTTAGACGAGCCAAAAACATTAAGAGTATTATTGCCCCTAGTCGTATTAAAAAGGTGAAAAGTCACAATCAAAATATGCGTACCATACCCCAACTTTTTGACATCATAGGCAGCTTTAGATGTAAAAGCAAAAAATGTAAAGCATGTAGATTTATTACACATGGACTAACAGCATTTAACTGCAAGGATGGCCGCAGGTTCCAGATTAAGCAATTCATATGTTGCAGTACACAGTTCGTAATATATGGGTTGAGGTGCCCATGTGGGTTCCTCTACGTAGGTAGGACAGTACGCGAAATGAGGACCCGCTTTGGTGAACACAGGAGATTTATAGAGAAGAAAATTGAAAAACATAGTGTACCACGCCACTTTAACCACTTTCAGACCGGACCATTTTGCTGGTAAATGACCAGAGGTCTTTTTACAATTTGGCACTGCGCTGCTTTAACTGGTAATTGCGCGGTCATGCAATGTTGTACCCAAACAAAATTTGCGTCCTTTTCTTCCCACAAATAGAGCTTTCTTTTGATGGTATTTGATTGCCTCTGCGATTTTTATTTTTTGCGATATAAACGTAAAAAGACCGCAAATTTTGAAAAAAAATGATATTTTCTACTTTTTGTTATTAGAAAAATCCAATAAACTCAATTTTAGTCATACATTTAGGCCAAAATGTATTCAGCCACATGTCTTTGGTAAAAAAAAAGTCAATAATTGTATATTTATTGGTTTGCGCAAAAGTTGTCACATCTACAAACTAAGGTAAGTTTTCTGGAATTTACGCAGCTTTTAGTTTACGACTGCCTATCTCATTTCTTGAGGTGCTAAAATGGCAGGGCAGTACAAAACCCCCCCAAATGACCCCATTTTAGAAAGTAGACACCCTAAGGAAATTGATAAGTGGCATGTTGAGCCCATTGAATATTTTATTTTTTTGCCTCAAGCGATTGAATAATGACAAAAAAAATTTTTTTTTTTTTTTTTTACACAAAGTTGTCACTAAATGATATATTGCTCACACATGCTATGGGCATATGTGAAATGACACCCCAAAATAAATTCTGCTGCTTCTCCTGAGTACGAGGATACCACATATGTGGGACTTTTTGGGAGCCTAGCCACGTACGGGGCCCCGAAAACCAAGCACCGCCTTTAGGCTTTCTAAGGGCGTAAATTTTTGATTTCACTTCTCACTACCTATTACAGTTTTGAAGGCCATAAAATGCCAAGATGGCACAAAACCCCCACAAATTTTGCCACAAGTTGCGGGAAAATTACAAACTTTAATTTTTTTTTTTTTTCACAAAGTTGTCACTAAATGATATATTGCTCACGCATGCCATGGGCATATGTGAAATGACACCCCAAAATAAATTCTGCTGCTTCTCCTGAGTACGGGGATACCACATATGTGGGACTTTTTGGGAGCCTAGCCGCGTACGGGGCCCTGAAAACCAAGCACCGCCTTCAGGCTTTCTAAGGGCGTTACAGTTTTGAAGGCCATAAAATGCCAAGATGGCACAAACCCCCCCCAAATGACCCCATTTTGGAAAGTAGACACTCCTAAATTTAGGGGTACACTAGTGAGACTAGGTAATAAATGGCGGGTGCCCTGAAACTATAAAAAAATAACTAACCAACCAGCGTCACCTGTAACAGTTATATGGTGATCACTGGTGAAAGGGTTAACTAGGGGGCAATCAGGGGGCTTTATGCGGTAGTATATGGGGGTCCCTGGCGCTATAAAAAGCTGCGGCGAACCTAAATACCTACCTGCCTAACTAGCGTCACCTGTGACACTAATACAGCGATCAGAAAAACGATCGCTTATTAGGCTGGGTTCACACTGGAGCGATGCGGGAACGCCACGAATCCGCGGCGGGTTCCCGCATCACATGCCTCCCGGTGGCAGTTCACACTGCCCTATGCAAACTGCTGGGAGTGTCAGTGAAATGTTAATGACACCCCCAGATCAGTTCGTATATCGCAGTGCGATCTGCAAACTCGAATCGCATGGTGTGAACACCCATGCGATCCGATTCTGCTGCGGACCAAAAAAAGGGTCCCGTGCGAGTTTGCGGCGGGTGCGGCGGGTGCGACACGAATTCAGCCATACTATCTGTATGGCTGAACTCGAATCGCACAGAGATCGGATGTGATTTGCACTGCAGTGCGGTGCGAATCACATCCGTTCTCATAAACCGCTGCAATGTGAACCCAGCCTTAGTGACACTGGCGACGGGGGGTGATCACGGGGTTAAACCTTTATTGGGGGGGTTAGGGGGGTACCTTAGAACTAAAGGGGGCTAGCCCTAACTGCCCTAACAGTTATTACAGTCACAAATGACACCCGCCGGGTGATCAGGGGGTTAAACCTTTATTAGGTAATAAATGGCGGGTGCCCTGAAACTATAAAAAAATAACTAACCAACCAGCGTCACCTGTAACAGTTATATGGTGATCACTGGTGAAAGGGTTAACTAGGGGGCAATCAGGGGGCTTTATACGGTAGTATATGGGGGTCCCTGGCGCTATAAAAAGCTGCGGCGAACCTAAATACCTACCTGCCTAACTAGCGTCACCTGTGACACTAATACAGCGATCAGAAAAACGATCGCTTATTAGGCTGGGTTCACACTGGAGCGATGCGGGAACGCCACGAATCCGCGGCGGGTTCCCGCATCGCATGCCTCCCGGCGGCAGTTCACACTGCCCTATGCGAACTGCTGGGAGTGTCAGTGAAATGTTAATGACACCCCCAGATCAGTTCGCATATCGCAGTGCGATCTGCAAACTCGGATCGCATGGTGTGAACACCCATGCGATCCGATTCTGCTGCGGGCCAAAAAAAGGGTCCCGTGCGAATTTGCGGCGGGTGCGGCGGGTGCGATGCGAATTCAGCCATACTATCTGTATGGCTGAACTCGAATCGCACAGAGATCGGATGTGATTTGCACTGCAGTGCGGTGCGAATCACATTCGTTCTCATAAACCGCTGCAATGTGAACCCAGCCTTAGTGACACTGGCGACGGGGGGTGATCACGGGGTTAAACCTTTATTGGGGGGGTTAGGGGGTACATTAGAACTAAAGGGGGCTAACCCTAACTGCCCTAACAGTTATTACAGTCACAAATGACACCAATGCAAAATAAAAAATAAAATAAAAATGACATTGGTGTCACTGTGACTGGGGGGCAGGGGTAATTGGGGGGGTGATCGGGGGGGTGTGAGTGTGCCTGGCATGTTCTACTATGTAGTGTCGTGTTGGTGCAACTCACCGATCCTCTCTCCTCGGTGTCGGAACGAAAAATACCGACACGGAGGAGAGAATACATCACTTCCTCTCCTGTGTTTACATTACAGGAGAGGAAGTGATGTCACGGAGCATTTTCATTCGTCGGGAGCGATCGCGAGGGGGTGGCCATGAATGAATGGCCGTCCCCTCGTCCGGGATCGCTCCCGAACGAATACCGACCGCCGCAGGCACCGGGCGGGGGCCCGATCGGGCCCCCGACCCGCGGGCAGGCAAGGACGTACATGTAAGCCCTTATGCCTGCCCGTGCCATTCTGTCGACGTACATCGTCGTGCGGCGGTCGGGAAGTGGTTAAACATAAGCATGAAGGTAGCACTAAAGGGTTAGAATTGTTTGGCATAGAACCCATACCGATGTCCATACCGGAGGGTGAACGTTTTGACAGATTGTGCAAACGTGAATCCTTTTGGATCTTTACGCTAAACAGTATGGCGCCGGAAGGGCCAAACGAGGAGCTGGAAATTGGGGCCCTCATATGACTACATGCTGTGTGTACTGTCTACAGATGCAATGCATGTCTATACTGATAATGCGCATGCTGGTATGCATGTGTGTGTGTGCGTATGTGCATATATATACACTTATATATGTGTGTATGGGTGTATGTATGCACATACAATAAATCAATAATTCCTGTTTTCATATGAATAACTTCTTTAGAAACCAATTTTAACTGACCTCCATAATAGATTTTTAACCTTTTATCTTTTATTTATTTTCTAATTCTTGAACCTTTTAATTACATATTGACTTTTTAAAAGGAGGAATTTTTTATACATATAATGATAATAATTTTTCTATACATTGTAACGATATCTGTCATATTGCTGGCTTCTTCTACCGTCATCATTATTGTATGTTTATCTTTGGGGATGTTCTGCAATGTGCTACCCTATTTTTGTTTTTATTTCTAGTTTTTTATTTTAATTTCATCTTTATTTTTATTATTTTTATTTTTATTTTTATTTTATTTTTATTCTTTATTTTTATTTTTATTTTCATTTTTATTTTTATTTATTTTTTATTTTTTTTTCATTTTTATTTTCATTTTATTTTTATCTTTATTTCTAATTATATTTTCTAAATATTAAAAACTTTTTTGTTGATTTTTTCTATTCTAATTCTTATTATTATCTTAATCTTATGTAGAATTAATTTATTACCCTATTATGGTATATACATAGACATATACTAAAATGTAAAGTTCCATTTTTAACTAGTGACCATTACTGTAAAGTAGTTTTTAGACTATCTGTAATTATGAGTTTGTTGTTGTTTCCAAATTGCCCTTCCAGTTCGATAGATGTGCTTTTGGGCTCGTTCCCTCCCCCAGATTTAAAGCTCCCTGTGATTGGCACTAGCGAGGAGGGTGGGGAGGGTGCTAGCGTATTTACATCGCAAACACACATTAGGGCGTCACCTGAAGAAGGAGGCCACGCCTCCGAAACATGTAGTCACGGAAACAGTTCGTTGTATAGCCTTGGAGCCAGCACACACGCTGAAAGATCTGCCCCCCGCCGCAAGTGACGTCATCCACAGCCGGCAGGTCCATGCATGTGAGACGCGGAGAGAGGGATAGCGTACCTGTAGCAAGCAGGCAAAGTGAATGCCTGGTCACCTTTGCTGTTAGCCGCTGCAGGGAGCAAGAAATCGGGGGATGAGGTAGCCGTGGAGGCTTCTGTTGTCAATGCCATAACCAATTCGGCAGTTTGTGAGTGTAACACTTGGCTTTTTATTCTTTTATTAAGTTTAATAAACGTTAATGCACTAGGGCTGGTGTGCGCTCTCTCTTGCTTTTGTACTCTATAGAATTGTCTGCCACCCAGTGGACTCCAGTAAGAGCAGCAACGCCCGAAGTGGATCTAATACATATTGTTTAGAAGCATTCTAGTGGAATTGGATAGGTGGGGACAGCGCCGTGCTTGATATATATATATATATCTCTACAGCAGAACACTGAACAGGCAGCAGTTTGGAGCAGGGTCGGACGGTCCGGGTCAGTAGGCGAGCAGACAGGTGATAGCAGCAGCCAAAGGCAGCGTCGGTAAGACTGGCAGAGGTCGGCAACGGAATCGCAGGCAGAAGTGGTAGCAAGGTCGGGCAGGACGGGGCGGGTTTGGAGAAGGCAGAGAAGTCAGACGAAGCCAGGTCGGTAACAGTAGCGGATGATCAGGTTCAAGTTCAGGTAGTCAGATACACAGGAGCTGAGACTAAACAGCGCCACACCAGCGCACTAGGAAAACCTTTAAGCATTGAGTGGTGGCAAACAGCGCCATCACGCACGTGCGCATGCCCGCGCACCACTCACGCACGTGCGCGTGCTGGCAGCACGCGCTGACGCCTGCCAGTGTGAACACGCTGAGGCTCAGTTTGAGAAGAAGCACGCGTGCGCATGCGCACACGCAGCTGTGCCTGTCCATCGCTGGTAAGTCCCTGACATTGCCCCCTCCCAAGGGGCAGCCTCCGGATGCTTAGCAAGTCCCTCTTTTCCGGATGGGCAGATGAGTAGATGCAAATTAACCGCATGGCATGGATATTGCTGTCAGGTTCCCAGGAATTGTTTTCCGGATCAAACCTCTTCCACTTAATCAAAAAGTGAATACGTCCCTGTCTTCTTCTGCAATCAAGGATGGCTTCCACCTCATACTCCTCGTTTCCATCCACTAAGATGGGTTCTGGAAGTCTAGTTCCTCTATCAGGGAAAGGATCAGGGACGGCAGGTTTCAGCAGTGACACATGAAACACAGGGTGAATCCTAAGCGACTCGGGCAGGGCTAACTCATAGGAAACTTCATTGATTTTCCTCTTTACCGGAAATGGTCCCATAAGTTTAGGTGCAAGTTTCCTGGAAGGACAAGCCAATTTAATGTTATCAGTAGAAAGGCATACCTGATCGCCAAGCTGTAGGGTCAGTTCCCCTCTTCTTCTCCGGTCAAAGGCTCTCTTGCTATCTGCCTGGGCTTTAGCCACTGCCTCCTGCAACACCCAGTTATTATGGCTGAGGAACTCCACTGTCTCCTGGACCGCTGGAACTGAGGTTTCTAAAAGAAAGTCAGGCAGAAAAGTTAAATGAAAGCCATAATTGGCAAAAAAAGAGGACTGACCGGTGGCTGAATGACAAGAATTATGGTAGGCAAATTTTGCTAAGGGCAGCAGGGACACCCAATCATTCTGTACAAAAGATGTGAAACACCTAATGTACCGTTCAAGAGTCTGGTTGGTCCTTTCCGTTTGCCTGTTGGTTTGGGGATGATAGGCCGAGGACAGGGCCAGCTCAATTTTCAGGATCTCACACAGAGCCCTCCAGAAACGTGAGGTGAACTGAACTCCTCTGTCAGAAACTATATTTGCTGGAATTCCATGTAACCTCACAATTTCTTTAATGAATATGCGGGCAGTCTCCACAGCAGATGGGGTCCCCTTTAGGGGTAAAAAATGGGCCATTTTGGACAGCCGGTCTACAACCACAAAGATAGCCGAGCACCCCTCAGAGCATGGAAGCTCACCTATAAAGTCCATGGTAATCATTCTCCAGGGTCTGTCGGGCACAGGTAAGGGTTTCAGCAGGCCCCAAGCCCGATTTCTTGGCATCTTGTTCTGGATACAAACAGGACAGGAGCTGATGTACTTCTCACAAAAGTCCTTCAAGTTGGGCCACCAGAACATGTGTCGTACAAGCTCAAGGGTCTTACGGACCCCAAAGTGGCCTGCCAGCGGATGATCGTGAAGAAGGGACAACACTTTGACTCGAACATTCTTTGGAACAAAGTTTTGACTTCCCCTCCAGAACAAGCCATCCCTGGACCTTAAAGTGATCCCGGGGGGTTTTGAGGAGTCAGAGGACGCTTCTTTGATCAAAGAGAGAAGATCTGTCTGTAAGAGTAAAACATTTCTGGCAGGCAGGATGGTATCAGGAACAGATGAGTCCTTTGGATTATGATACATGCGTGACAGCACATCCGGTTTCACGTTCTTCGATCCGGGCCGGTATGTTATATGGAAGGAGAAGCGTGAGAAGAATAGGGCCCAGCGAGCCTGTCGGGGTCTCAGTCGTTTGGCAGACCTTAGGTACTCTAAGTTCTTATGATCGGTATATATTCGTACTGGATGAGCAGCGCCCTCCAACAGATACCTCCACTCCTCCAAGGCAGCTTTAATAGCGAGCAGTTCTCGGTCGCCAACGTCATAATTCCTCTCTGCAGGAGAGAGTTTCGTAGAGAAGAACTCCACGGGGTGCATTAGGTCCTTGTTACCTCGACGTTGAGAGATGACTGCTTCTACGGCCGCTTCAGAAGCGTCTACTTCAAGAATGAAGGGTAAGGACGGGTCCGGATGACTGAGGATTGGGGCAGACGTGAAAAGTCCTTTAACCACTTTCAGACCGGACCATTTTGCTGGTAAATGACCAGAGGTCTTTTTACACTTTGGCACTGCGCTGCTTTAACTGGTAATTGCGCGGTCATGCAATGTTGTACCCAAACAAAATTTGCGTCCTTTTCTTCCCACAAATAGAGCTTTCTTTTGATGGTATTTGATTGCCTCTGCGATTTTTATTTTTTGCGATATAAACGTAAAAAGACTGCAAATTTTGAAAAAAAATGATATTTTCTACTTTTTGTTATTAGAAAAATCCAATAAACTCAATTTTAGTCATACATTTAGGCCAAAATGTATTCAGCCACATGTCTTTGGTAAAAAAAAAGTCAATAATTGTATATTTATTGGTTTGCGCAAAAGTTGTCACATCTACAAACTAAGGTACGTTTTCTGGAATTTACGCAGCTTTTAGTTTACGACTGCCTATCTCATTTCTTGAGGTGCTAAAATGGCAGGGCAGTACAAAACCCCCCCAAATGACCCCATTTTGGAAAGTAGACCCCCTAAGGAAATTGATAAGAGGCATGTTGAGCCCATTGAATATTTTATTTTTTTGCCTCAAGCGATTGAATAATGACAAAAAAAAAAATTTTTTTTTTTTTTTACACAAAGTTGTCACTAAATGATATATTGCTCACACATGCTATGGGCGTATGTGAAATGACACCCCAAAATAAATTCTGCTGCTTCTCCTGAGTATGGGGATACCACATATGTGGGACTTTTTGGGAGCCTAGCCGCGTACGGGGCCCCGAAAACCAAGCACCGCCTTCAGGCTTTCTAAGGGCGTAAATTTTTGAGTTCACTTCTCACTACCTATTACAGTTTTGAAGGCCATAAAATGCCAAGATGGCACAAAACCCCCACAAATGACCCCATTTTAGAAAGTAGACACCCCAAGCTATTTGCTGAGAGGCATGTTGAGTTCATGGAATATTTTATATTTTGCCACAAGTTACGGGAAAATTACAAACTTTTTTTTTTTTTTTTTTTTTTTAAAAAGTTGTCACTAAATGATATATTGCTCATGCATGCCATGGGCATATGTGAAATGACACCCCAAAATAAATTCTGCTGCTTCTCCTGAGTACGGGGATACCACATATGTGGGACTTTTTGGGAGCCTAGCCGCGTACGGGGCCCCGAAAACCAAGCACCGCCTTCAGGCTTTCTAAGGGCGTAAATTTTTGAGTTCACTTCTCACTACCTATTACAGTTTTGAAGGCCATAAAATGCCAAGATGGCACAAAACCCCCACAAATGACCCCATTTTAGAAAGTAGACACCCCAAGCTATTTGCTGAGAGGCATGTTGAGTCCATGGAATATTTTATATTTTGCCACAAGTTGCGGGAAAATTACAAACTTTTTTTTTTTTTTTTTTCACAAAGTTGTCACTAAATGATATATTGCTCACGCATGCCATGGGCATATGTGAAATGACACCCCAAAATAAATTCTGCTGCTTCTCCTGAGTATGGGGATACCACATATGTGGGACTTTTTGGGAGCCTAGCCGCGTACGGGGCCCCGAAAACCAAGCACCGCCTTCAGGCTTTCTAAGGGCGTTACAGTTTTGAAGGCCATAAAATGCCAAGATGGAACAAACCCCCCCCCAAATGACCCCATTTTGGAAAGTAGACACCCCTAAATTTAGGGGTACACTAGTGAGACTAGGTAATAAATGGCGGGTGCCCTGAAACTATAAAAAAATAACTAACCAACCAGCGTCACCTGTAACAGTTATATGGTGATCACTGGTGAAAGGGTTAACTAGGGGGCAATTAGGGGGCTTTATGCGGTAGTATATGGGGGTCCCTGGCGCTATAAAAAGCTGCAGCGAACCTAAATACCTACCTGCCTAACTAGCGTCACCTGTGACACTAATACAGCGATCAGAAAAACGATCGCTTATTAGGCTGGGTTCACACTGGAGCGATGCGGGAACGCCACGAATGTGCGGCGGGTTCCCGCATCGCATGCCTCCCGGCGGCAGTTCACACTGCCCTATGCGAACTGCTGGGAGTGTCAGTGAAATGTTACTGACACCCCCAGATCAGTTCGCATATCGCAGTGCGATCTGCAAACTCGGATCGCATGGTGTGAACACCCATGCGATCCGATTCTGCTGCGGGCCAAAAAAAGGGTCCTGTGCGAATTTGCGGCGGGTGCGGCGAATGGCTGAACTCGAATCGCACAGAGATCGGATGTGATTTGCACTGCAGTGCGGTGCGAATCACATCCGTTCTCCTAAACCGCTGCAATGTGAACCCAGCCTTAGTGACACTGGCGACGGGGGGTGATCACGGGGTTAAACCTTTATTGGGGGGGTTAGGGGGGTACCTTAGAACTAAAGGGGGCTAACCCTAACTGCCCTAACAGTTATTAGTCACAAATGACACCCGCCGGGTGATCAGGGGGTTAAACCTTTATTAGGTAATAAATGGCGGGTGCCCTGAAACTATAAAAAAATAACTAACCAACCAGCGTCACCTGTAACAGTTATATGGTGATCACTGGTGAAAGGGTTAACTAGGGGGCAATCAGGGGGCTTTATGCGGTAGTATATGGGGGTCCCTGGCGCTATAAAAAGCTGCGGCGAACCTAAATACCTACCTGCCTAACTAGCGTCACCTGTGACACTATTACGGCGATCAGAAAAATGATCGCTTATTAGGCTGGGTTCACACTGGAGCGATGCGGAAACGCCGCAAATCCGCGGCGGGTTCCCGCATCGCATGCCTCCCGGCGGCAGTTCACACTGCCCTATGCGAACTGCTGGGAGTGTCAGTGAAATGTTACTGACACCCCCAGATCAGTTCGCATATCGCAGTGCGATCTGCAAACTCGGATCGCATGGTGTGAACACCCATGCGATCCGATTCTGCTGCGGGCCAAAAAAAGGGTCCCGTGCGAATTTGCGGCGGGTGCGGCGGGTGTGGCGGGTGCGGCGGGTGCGGCGAATGGCTGAACTCGAATCGCACAGAGATCGGATGTGATTTGCACTGCAGTGCGGTGCGGATCACATTCGTTCTCATAAACCGCTGCAATGTGAACCCAGCCTTAGTGACACTGGCGACGGGGGTGATCACGGGGTTAAACCTTTATTGGGGGGGTTAGGGGGGTACATTAGAACTAAAGGGGGCTAACTCTAACTGCCCTAACAGTTATTACAGTCACAAATGACACCAATGCAAAAAAAAAAAAAAAATGACATTGGTGTCACTGTGACTGGGGGGCAGGGGTAATTGGGGGGGTGATCGGGGGGTAAAGGGGGGGTGTGAGTGTGCCTGGCATGTTCTACTGTGTGTGTAGAGTGTTGGTGCAACTCACTGATCCGCTCTCCTCCGTGTCGGAACGAAAAATACCGACACGGAGGAGAGAATACATCACTTCCTCTCCTGTGTTTACATTACAGGAGAGGAAGTGATGTCACCGGGGATTTCTATTCGTCGGGAGCGATCGCGAGGGGGTGGCCATGAATGAATGGCCGTCCCCTCGTCCGGGATCACTCCCGAACGAATACCGACCGGCGCAGGCACCGGGCGGGGGCCCGATCGGGCCCCCGACCCGCGGGAGGCAAGGGACGTACATGTATGTCCTTATGCCTGCCCGTGCCATTCTACCGACGTACATCGGCGTGCGGCGGTCGGCAACTGGTTAAGCTCTTCAAAGGCACTCTGAGCCTCCTGAGTCCAGCAGAAATTAGAGCTTTGTTTGGTTAGTTGCGTGATGCCTCTTATGAATTTCCTATACAAGTTCGCAAAGCCGATGAAGCATTGTACGCCCTTTTTTTATTTTATTTTTTTCGTGCCATCTCAGTCAGTTGCTTTATTCTAGCGGCTTCTAATCAGCTTGTCGCTCAGAATTCCGCTTATTCTCCATAACATCATTGTGGCACTCCTTCTATCCTTTTCTTTTTTCCTTCCCATTTTCCTTTTGTGTTCTTTATTTTACAATTTCCTATTAATACACATAATACATCAAATTGCTTATAAAAGATGACTTCCCTTACATTACATATCCCTCTCCCTCCCCCCTCCCACAACCCTGGGGCGAAAAAAAAAAAAAGGGGAGGTTTGCCCCTCTCTCCCCCTCCTCAGTCACCCCCCTCTCTTTCCCCCTATCCCTCCATTATAGCACGGCAGTCCTCGCTCTCCAGGAATGACAGCCATTGTTGCCATGTCCCATGACCTTCTCCCTGCATATCTTGTAATTTGTATAACGCTTCCTCCATTACCCTAGTTTGCTCCACCCTCTTCACCCACTCTGTTATTTTTGGGATCTGTGTAGATTTCCAATAACATGGGATCAGGGCTTTGGCTGCATTCAATAGATGCGGAACTATCGTGCTACTATATTGCGTTACTCCTAGCTCAGTGTCGTGAAATAGGCACGTCCAAGGACTTTTCTTAATCTTCTTTCGTGTCACCAAACATATAATTTCTACTATTTTGTCCCAAAAAGGGGTTATTTTGGGGCAATCCCACCATATATGTTTAAATGAGCCCTGCCCCGAGCAACCCCTCCAACACGCTGCTTGCTCTGCCCCTGTGAACCTCTGCATTCTTTGAGGGGTCATGTACCATCTTGATATCAATTTATAGGACATTTCTCTCATACGGACTTCTCTTGATGTTAAATATGTCATTTTAAGTATTTTTATCCTGTGATCTTCACTTATGAGTGGACCTAGTTCCTCTTCCCATTTCCCTAAATATTTCGGTAATTCTAAATCAGCTTCACGTCTTAATATTTTATATATTTTCGATACTCTTTTGACTAAACACTTTCTATCTTTCAATAATTTCTCCAG
The DNA here is from genome assembly GCF_037356315.1 of Lithobates pipiens. NCBI lineage: Eukaryota > Metazoa > Chordata > Amphibia > Anura > Ranidae > Lithobates > Lithobates pipiens. The sequence continues at coordinate 182,338,559 of NW_027507791.1, forward strand.
TGGTCTTAAACTCTCAATTCCCCTTAACGGTTGTGGCAAACTTTGGGTGAAGTGCAGTAATTGTGCGTGTCTCCATTTTTTCCAACGGTTTATGCCCCCACTCTTGTGTGAGTTCCCTATATGTAAAAACCCTATTCCCCTTGATTACTTCTCCTAGTCTTATTTCTTCTTTACTTGCCCATCTACTAAAATAAAGCCACTCCTCCTTACCTGGTAAAAAATAATTTGTGTCTAAAAGTGATATTAGTGGTGAATTGTGGGTCCAGTTATGTACCTTATTGATTTTATCCCATATTTTTAATGTGTATCTAGTTAAAGTGCTCGTGTCTACTCCTAACTTCCGGTGATGTGGAGGTATCCATATCATTTTTGCCAAACATGTCCCGCTCAAACTAATTTCCAGATCCACCCAACTCTTTTCTTTCTGGTTGTATATCCAATCTGTTACTCTAGATATAATTATAGCCTCAAAGTATTTTTTTTAAATCTGGTAGTGCCACTCCTCCCCTTTCTTTTTCCTTCACTAAAACTTTATAGGGTATGCGTGGTCGTTTAAGGGGCCAAAGAAATGCCTGGGCCAATGATTTTAATTTCCTAAAGAAGCTCATTGGGGCCGGGACAGGTATCATTTGAAATGTATAAATTACGATTGGTAATATAAACATTTTTATTACCTACTCTGCCCATCCAAGAAACTGCTTTCTGCCTCATCTTTTTCATTAGACCTTTAATTTTATTTAAGAGGGGGATGTAATTTGCCTCATAGAGCCCGTTTCTATGTGCCGATAATTTTATCCCTAAATAATTCAATTCACCCTTACACCACTTAAAGGGTAGACTTAATGCAAGGGTACTCTGCTCTGCCTCGGTTAAATTTAAGTTTAATATTTCAGTCTTTGTCAGATTTATTTTAAAATTTGATAATCTTCCATAAAGATCTAATTCTTTCAGCACCAGCGGTATCGATGTTCTAGGATTTACTATATATAATAATACATCATCTGCAAAGGCAGATAGCTTGTGTTCTTTCCCTCCTACCCGAATCCCTTGAATATCCTGATTCCTACGTATTGCTACCAGGAGAGGTTCAAGACTCAGCACGAACAACAACGGTGACAACGGGCATCCCTGTCTCGTCCCGTTGAACAACTCCAGGGGGTAAGACAGGGATCCGTTGACTCTTATTCTAGCGGTCGGCTGGGTGTAAAGCTCCTTGATCCATCTCATCATTCTTTCCCCTAGTCCCATATAATTTAGGGTCTCATGCATAAACTCCCAGTCAACTCTATCAAAAGCCTTTTCGGCGTCAACTGACATAAGGACTGTTGGAGTCTTCCCTTTCATTGCCTCTTGGATCAGAATGATGGATTTCACCGAGTTGTCCCTTCCCTCCCGTCCCTGTATGAATCCCACCTGATCGGTGTGGACCCATGCTGGGAGGAGTACTTTCAGTCTGTCAGCTATTATTTTTGCATACATTTTTATATCAGTATTCAGTAGAGATATCGGGCGATAACTCTCTAGGGCAGCCGGATCTTTACCCTCCTTCAAAATTAGGGCGATATGAGCTAGCCTCTTTACGGAAGCCCTGCCCTTCTCCAACTGCAGTAAAGTACTCACACAGCTTTGGTGCCAAAAAGCTCCGGAATCTCTTGTAATACAGGCTGGAGAATCCATCCGGGCCAGGGCTGCCCCCCAGTGGTATTTCCTTAATTACTCTCTCAACCTCCCTTATCGAGATGGGAGCCTCTAGGGCCTCCATCTCCTCCCTCACCCCTCTTGGGAAATCAAGGTTCCTCAGATACTCCCATATAGCTTTCTTCCTGTTTCCTCCCTTGCTACCTCTTCCTCCTATCTCATACAGGGTACTATAATAAGAATGGAAGTTCTCTGCGATCTCAGGAGTGGCAAACTTAAGCTCTGTACGCCCTTCTTATCCAGAGGCGCCGGCCAGTCTAACACAGCAGACACTTTTTGGGGATCCATCTTAATGCCCGTTGGGGAGATCACTAGCCCCAAGAATTGGATGCTCCGTATTTTGAATTCGCATTTCTCAGCCTTTGTGTAAAGTCTGTGCTGGCGAAGGTGGCTTAGGATCTTGCGGACATGCTCCCAATGCTGATCGAGTGATCCGGAAAATATCAAGATGTCGTCCAGGTAGACAATCACGAATACATCAAGAAAGTCTCTGAATACATCGTTAATGAGATGTTGGAAAGTGGCCGGAGCGTTGTAGAGCCCGAAGGGCATTACCAAGTATTCATAATGCCCGAATCGGGTCAGGAAGGCTGTCTTCCATTCATGCCCAGCCTGAATGTGGACTAGATTGTACGCCCCTCTTAGGTCAAGCCGAGAAGTCAGACGAAGCCGGTCGGTAACAGTAGCGGATGATCAGGTTCAGGTTCAGGTAGTCAGATACACAGGAGCTGAGATGAAACAGCGCCGCACCAGTGCACTAGGAGAACCTTTAAGCGTTCAGTGGCGGCAAACAGCATCATCGCACACACGCGCGCGCCTAATGCCCAGACGCCCGCGCACCACTCGTGCGTGCGCCGGCAGTACACGCTGTGCCTGTCCATCGCTGGCAAGTCCCTGACAGGCGCATGCCAATATATGTCGGCAGAATGGCACGGACAGGCAAATTTGTAACTGGTGAGAAGCTGCTGGAATGTCTGGCTGAGCTCTTTGAAGAGGCTGGCGGGGCCTTATTAAGGAAAGGGAAAATCACCTGATTAGAGTCTCCGCATAGAACTGTTCCAAATTTATGTGGGTCTACTATCTGAAAGAGATGTGAGAGAAATGCGGTCGGGTGCTAATTTGGGGCATAATAGGATACAATTGTAATCGCAATATCTGATGAATGGCCCGTGAGTATTAAGTAGCAGCCCTCTGGGTCTTTGATTTGTGAAGCAAGGGTGAAAGGCAAAGAACGATGGAAGCCGAAGTGTCCCGTGTTGTGTGGTTGTGGCTGAGGCTGTATAGAATTGTGGGTAGGAGGCACTGGGGTATTTGGGGGGGTGTTTCTCTATGAAATGTGTCTCTTGTAAACAAATGAGGTGGGCTTTTTCAGCTGCAAAAGAACGTAGGGCCTTGGTACGCTTGTGTGGGGTGTTGAAGCCTTGAACATTCAATGAAAGGATGATTTGGGTTTTGTGCGATGGTGGTGGTGTTAGATCCTGAACGAAGAACTGCGACAACCGTAGAGAAAAGGGGGGGGGGGGGGTGAAATAGTGCGGAGAAGAGCAAAATGAGGTAATACAATCCTTAGAACTGCAAAAAATGTAATTAAATAACAGCATAACAATAGGGTACAGGAGCGTACTAGGGGAGCGACAAGCGGTCCCGAAGAGGCTCTGAGACTACCATCAGGATCCTGCATAAGGAGCAAGGTGTTGAGGGCAGTTAATGAGCGTGCAAGTGGTTCCAATGGGGGAATAGCAGCAGGAGAGAAAAAAAAGAAAAAGGACGAAAGTCCTTAACAGATATACTTGTAGCATGGCATAGCAATGATAAGAGAGATACCGTGACCCGTCACCAGGTGTCACTCAGTGAGTGATGTGAAAGTACATTTAATTGCAAAACATTAATAGGAAGAAAACAGCTAGACATGTACGTAGCTGTAGTGCAACTGTTAGGACCTGGGCTTGAACCTGGGACCTCTGGTGTGTCTGGCAGTGACTCTGCTTGCTGAGCCACCTGGAATGCTGGACAGCTCCTTGGACAATTCCTTTAGTGATCTTGTCTTGAATCTTGTTTGCCTTGAACCTTGAACCCTTTGCTCCTCCCATGAACTTCCTGATATAAGCCATGTCTCTGCACTTCCTCCTTGCCAGAATATTGTGCCTTTACCAGCCAATATCTTGCTTCTATCTCTCCTGCTGCCGACCGTATCCTCGCTACCTTTCGTTACCGACATTTGGCTTGCTCCTGGACTACGCTTCTGCTGAATCCCAACCTGCAACTATTGGTTACCGACTTTTGGCTTGTTTCTCAACTACGCTTCTGCTTGATCTCTACCTGCTATATCTGCTACCAGACCCCCGGCTTGCTCACCTAATTCTTTATCAACTCATTTTGTCATCCCTATAAAGCTTATTGTTGAAAGCAATGAAATACCTTGCTCTGCTATGCTGGACTCAGGGGCTGGGGGAAACTTCATCGACATCGAATTTGCCCAAAGTAATAACATTCAAATAAGAAATAAACTTGCCCCAATTGATATGGAAACTGTGGATGGCTCACCTTTGACTTCAGGCCCTTGTTACCCACGAGACAATCCCACTTAAACTCCTAATTGAAACTGACCATCAGGAGACTATCAGCTTTGAGCTGATTACATCACCCAAGTTCCCTATTATCCTGGGCATTCCTTGGTTCTCTATCCATAATCCCTCCATCAACTGGGAGACACGTTCTTTAAGCTTTACATCTGACCATTGCAAGAAACATTGCAAAGAATCTTATCAAATAAGCCCTCCACCAACCCAAGATTTACAAGCAGTTTTGGCAACTATCCAGTCATATGACAAGCTACCTCCACAATATCTTGAGTTTCGGGACGTTTGTGATAAAAAGAACGCAGATGAGCTGCCTCCTCATCGCTCTTATGTCCCATTGAATTGCTTCCAGGGGCAGAAATACCATTTGGTCGCCTTTATTCTTTATCAGAACCTGAACTGAAAGTGCTCAGGGAGTGGATTAATGAGAATCTTGAGAAGGGTTTTATCAGACACTCAACCTCTCCTGCTGGCGCAGCCTTATTCTTCGTGACGAAAAAGGACTCCACCCTGCGTCCGTGTATTGACTACAGAGATTTAAATAAGATCACAATTAAGAATCGCTATCCACTCCCACTGATTCCAGAAATGCTTGAGAGACTCCGCTCTGCCAAGCTCTTTACCAAATTAGATTTACGGGGGGGCATATAACCTTGTCCGCATTCGTTCCGATGATGAATGGAAAACTGCTTTCAGAACCAGATATGGACATTTTGAGTCTTTGGTCATGCCCTTTGGGCTTTGCAATGCTCCTGCAACTTTTCAACATTTTATTAATGATGCTTTTCGAGATTTGCTTGATCAGTTTGTAATAGCATATTTGGATGACATTCTCATTTTCTCTGATACTTTGGAAGAACACCGCAAGCATGTCTGTATTGTTTTTGAGAGATTAAGGCAAAATCAACTTTACATAAAATTAGAGAAATGCGAGTTTGAACAAACTCAGATCCAGTTCTTGGGATACATAATCTCTTCTGAAGGGGTAAGCATGGATCCCGATAAGATCAAAGCTGTGGTGGATTGGCCCGCTCCTAAGAATGTTAAAGAGATACAGCGATTTGTTGGATTTGCCAACTTTTACAGAAGATTTATAAGGAATTTCTCTAGGGTAATTGCTCCAATCACACAGTTGACAAAGAAAGGGGTGCCCTTTTTGTGGTCACCTGAGGCACAGGCTGCCTTTAGTAAACTGAAAACTCTCTTCACTTCTGCACCAATACTGGTACATTCAGATCCAGAACTACCTTTCATTGTAGAAGTTGATGCTTCTAATTCTGCTGTGGGAGCTATCCTTTCTCAGCGAATGGGAGAAAAATGCAGCTTCATCCTTGTGCTTATTTCTCTCGACTGATGTCTTCAGCCGAGATGAATTATGACATTGGAAACAAGGAGCTGCTGGCAATTAAGGAAGCATTTTCTGAGTGGAGGCATCTGCTGGAAGGAGCTAAGCACCCTGTAACCGTTCTCACCGATCATAAAAATTTAGAATTTATTAGGTCTGCTAAAAGGTTGTCATCTAGACAAGCACGTTGGACCCTTTTCTTTTCCAGGTTTAATTTTGTTATTTCATACCGCCCTGGGTCAAGGAATGGTAAGGCTGATGCCCTATCACGGATGTTGTCTGGGCCTCTCCAGGAAAGCACCTCTGAATGTACAATCCTGCCTCAAAAGAACTTTCTAGGGGCCATGAGTTCAAAGACATTTCTTAATCTTCTCAAGGAGGGGTATGAGAATGACCCACTTCTTAATAATCCTCCTAAGGACATTAACCTCAAGTACAACAATGGTTTTTGGACTCAAGCGCATTGCCTCTATGTACCTGAATCAGTTTGTGTAGAAGCCCTCAGGTGTTACATGACTCTAAGCTTGCTGGTCATTTTGGGGTTTCTAAAACAGAAGAACTCTTATCACGTTCCTTTTGGTGGCCTGGGTACAAGAAAGATGTTAAGAGTTATGTGTCTTCATGTCTAACCTGTGCTCGCAATAAGACACCTCGATCTTCTCCTCTGGGGTTACTTCTACCACTACCTGTTCCATCAAGACCATGGGGGTCAATTTCTATGGACTTTGTGGTTGACCTTCCTCTTTCAAAAGGGATGACCACCATTCTGGTAGTCGTTGACCGTCTCACTAAGATGGCTCATTTTATTCCAGTTAAAGGGGTACCCTCCGCCGTACATACTGCTGAGGTAATGGTTAGAGAAGTTTTTAAACTTCATGGAATTCCTGATGATGTGGTGTCTGACAGAGGGGTACAGTTTACCTCAAAATTTTGGAGAAGTTTTTGCTCAGCTTTGGGTGTAACAGTTAATCTGTCCTCGGCTTTTCATCCGCAGTCTAATGGTCAGACCGAGAGGACCAATCAAACTCTGGAGCAATACCTTTGTTGCTTCGTGAGTTATCTTCAGGATGACTGGGTGGACTACCTTCCTACGGCAGAGTTTGCTTATAATAACTCTAAACATAGTTCCACATCCCAAAGCCCATTTTTCTTAAACACGGGGTATCATCCAGTTTTTATTCCTGATCTCCCCATCTCAACTTCAATTCCTGCTGTTACCAACAGACTAACTTCATTACATGAGATCCAGGAGAAATTGACTGATACATTGAAGGAGGCGCAGGAATATTACAAGAAGGCTGCTGACAGACATCGTAGGTCTATTCCCACTTTTCAAGTAGGTGAGAAAGTTTGGTTATCTACCAAAAATTTAAAAGTTCAAGTTCCATGTGCTAAGTTGGGTCAAAAGTTTATGGGACCTTTTGAGATTTCTGCTCAAATCAACCCAGTCACTTTTCGCCTAAAACTTCCTGACAATATGAAGATTCACCCTGTGTTTCATATATCACTACTCAAACCATTTCATGAAAATACTTTTTCTGGAAGAATTCATCCTCCTCCCCCACCTGTCGCGGTACAGGGTGAAGAAGAATTTGTGGTGGGAAAAATTCTTGACTCCAGGATCTCTAGGAACAAATTGCAATATTTGGTTCAATGGGAAGGATATGGGCCAGAAGAAAATTCTTGGGAGCCTGAGGAGAATGTTCATGCCCCTAGATTAACAAGGGAATTCCACCAGAGGTTTCCTCAGAAACCTGGCCCTAAGACGTCCAGGGGACATCCTGGGAGGAGGGGAGTACTGTTGGGACCTGGGCTTGAACCTGGGACCTCTGGTGTGTCTGGCAGTGACTCTGCTTGCTGAGCCACCTGGAATGCTGGACAGCTCCTTGGACAGCTCCTTGGACAGCTCCTTGGACAATTCCTTTAGTGATCTTGTCTTGAATCTTGTTTGCCTTGAACCTTGAACCCTTTGCTCCTCCCATGAACTTCCTGATATAAGCCATGTCTCTGCACTTCCTCCTTGCCAGAATATTGTGCCTTTACCAGCCAATATCTTGCTTCTATCTCTCCTGCTGCCGACCGTATCCTCGCTACCTTTCGTTACCGACATTTGGCTTGCTCCTGGACTACGCTTCTGCTGAATCCCAGCCTGCAACTATTGGTTACCGACTTTTGGCTTGTTTCTCAACTACGCTTCTGCTTGATCTCTACCTGCTATATCTGCTACCAGACCCCCGGCTTGCTCACCTCCTGGTGGGGCTATCCTGAGGACCGCGACCTGGCACTAACACGCAGCCAAGCCCATCTCCACCTTTGGGAGCTCTGGTGAATACCGGTTAGTGCTTAGACCCCGCACCTCAGGTGAACCCGTGCCATCAGCCAGGGTGACCTGTGTGAATATCTGCTCTGCTGCTATAGCTATTGGTCTCTGAGCCTGACTCCAGATCGTGACAGCAACGTAAGCGTAGGACATACATGACCGGGTGCAAGGCTTACGCAGGGGAATGGTACGAGGGGTTAAGAAAGTTACAAGGCTTACCTGATTGGAGGATGGTGTAAGAGGGGGAGGGGTAGAGTTGATGTGAAGGCACGTGAGTTTAGGAAGGTCAGCAGTCTGGAGCAGCAGGTCAGGAGGAACGTGCCCGCCCGCCCGCCCTTAATAGGGAGGGTTGGAGAATATGAGGTGAACATGAGTACGGGTGGCGGTAGGGTCCTTGATGGCTGGTATACAATTTATCTGTTCAAAATGAGGTTTTGGAAAAGTTAGGACCCATCATAGGTATGGAGTCCTCCCGGGTGGTCTGGCGGCTGGCCAGACTGACGGGCTAATAAGTTGGGGGTCTGTGGTCAATTGGTAAGTCCCCGAGGCAAGTTGGCGGCTGGGGACAAATGCCATAAAAAGTTGGGATTATAGGCTCAAGAAGAAATGGGGTCGTCAGGGATAAACAACTGTTTATCTGATGAGCTGGTTTTGGTTACAAGAAAATAGATGGTAAAATAAAATGGTTACAGAAGTTTTAAATAAAAGGCCATTTACATCCAGCAGGTGTTTGTGTCATTATTTATAGAATAAGGTATAAAAGGGGTGTACATGTGGACAGTCTCTGGTTATCTCCTGTAGTCCACCAGCAGCCTCTGATTATCTGTGCATTTTGCTTGTGGCTACGGTGACTGTAACTTCAATGGCTAAGTTTAACGACGCCACCACCTGTGAAACTTGACATGTCGGGTTTACGGCACCATGAAGCCAAGCATCAATATCATGGCAATGTGTTGTTGACGTAGCAGCTGCTATATTCATTTAGATGAATATAGCAGCTGGTCATAGTTTCATAGTTAGTAAGGTTGAATAAAGACACCAGTACATCCAGTTCAACCTGAGTGAGTGTCTACAATTGTCCCTATCCCTGTACATTGCATGCTCACATCAGTCCCTGCCCTCAAGGAGCCCACAATCCCCCATTCATATACTAGGGCCAATTTTGGACAGAAGCCAATTAACCTACCTGCATGTCTTTGGATTGTGGGAGGAAACTGGAGTACCCGGAGGAAACCCACGCAGGCACAGGGAGAACATGCAAACTCCAGGGAGGTAGTGTCATGGTTGGGATTTGAACCAGCGACCCTTTTTACTGCTAGATGAGAGTGCAAACCACTACACCACTGTGCCTGATTGGGCCAGGGGGTGGTTCTGTTTAATCAACCTCTTTGAGTCCCTGTTCACATTGACTGCGGATTTGAAATCGTGCAACTTCATCATGCAAAGATGTCTACGCAAGTCACACCTTAAATTGCCAATAGTAGTGCAAGAACTTTTTGAAATTGTGGGATTTGAACATGGCCATTGCTGGCAATAGGGTGTGACTTGTCATGCAATTTGACCTGTCAAAAAAAGAGCAATCAAAAGAGCGATCCATCTATGGGCAGCCTGAGGCCTAGTTCATACTTTTGCGTTTTTTTGTGCTTTTTGCAGAAACACACTAAAGTTAATTTAACATAGTTTCCTATGGGACATGTTCACATCTATGCTTTTTTCAGCTGCTGTGTTTTTGGAAAGGGTCAGGGACTTTTTTAAATGCAAAACAGTGCTTTTTTGGATCAATAGACTTCAATGGAGAAGCTGAAGAAAAGCATGTGGTGCGTTTTTGCCACGATTTTGCTATAATTAGCATTTCGCGTTTTTTTTAATCTGCCCAAAAACAAATTGGGCAAAAAAAAAAGCATAAAGGAATGCAAAACGCGAATTGTAGCAAAATTGAGTGTGCAAAAACGCAAAAAGTACTGCGGAAACTGATAAAAAGCAAACTGCATAGGTGAGAACTAAGCCTAAAGCCCTGTATACACGATCAGAATATCATACAAAAAATACTGCTTTCAATTCTATGGTACACAGCTTTCGTCCAAAATTTTCCGAAGGGACAAACACGAAAATGTTTCTCGTACGATGCCAGATCATATGATTTTTGTTTAATCAGCACAGTTTTCGGCCGAAAATACAATATAAATACATGACATCACTTACGAATTTTAACCACTTAAGGACCGCCGCATGTAGATATACGTCGGCAGAATGGCATGTACGGGCACAAGCACGTACCCGTACGTGCTTGCCTTCCAGCGGGTTGGGGGTCCGATCGGACCCCCTCCCGCTGGCTGTGGCGGTCCGTTTTGCTTCAGGAGCGATCCAGGATGAGGGGATGGCCGTTGGTTTCTGGCCATCCCCTCTCGATCGCTCCTGGCGAATGAGAAGCTTTCCCTGCCTGTGTAGTGTAAACACAGGCAGGGAGGAAGTGATGTCACTCTCCACCGGACTGCGAGGAGAGGAGATAGTAAGTGCACCAATCAATACACTGACATGTAGGTACACATAGGCACACAAATCCCCCCCCCCCCTCCCAGTCACAGTGTCACTGATTGCAGTGATCATTTATTTACTGATCACTGCATTTAGTGTCAGTTGGGACAGTAAAAAGTGTCAGGGCAGTTAGTGTTAGGTCCTGGGTAGCCCCCTACTCCCCCAATAAAGGTTTAACCCCCTGATTGCCCCTAGAGTTAACCCTTTCACCCCCTTTTGCCAGTTTCACTAAGCAATCGTTTTTCTGATCGCTGCATTAGTGTCACTGGTGCCGCTAGGTAGCTAGTTATTTTTTAGGTTCACCGCCAGGTTTTTATAGCATTAGGTACCCCCATATACAACCTAATAAAGGTTTTAACCCCCTGATTGCCCCTAGAGTTAACCCTTTCACCAGCGATCACTGCATAAGTGTAACTGGTGACGCTTGATAGCCAGTTAGTTATTTAGTTATTTAGGTTCTCCGTCCGGTTTTTGTATAGCGTCCGGGACCCCCATATACTGCCTAATAAAGATTTCAACCCCCTGATTGCCCCTAGTTAACCCTTTCACCAGTGATCACTGTATAAGTGTTACGGGTGACTCTGGTTAGTTTGCTTTTTATAGCATCAGGGCACCCACCATTTATTACCCAATAAAGGTTTAACCCCCTGATCACCCGGCGGGTGATATCAATTAGGTTTTAGGGTCAGGGTCTGCATCGCCCCAGGCAGCGCTAGGTTAGTGCCAGTACCGCTAACACCCACGCGCAAAGCATACACGTCCCGTAGTGGTATAGTATCTGAACAGATCAATATCTGAGCAGATCTATACTAGCGTCCCCAGCAGCTTAGGGTTCCAAAAAAAGCATTGTTAGCGGGATCAGCCCAGATACCTGCTGGCACCTGTGTTTTGCCCCTCCGCCCAGCCCACCCAAGTGCAGTATCGATCGATCACTGTCACTTACAAAACACTAAACGCATAACTGCAGCGTTTGCAGAGTCAGGCCTGATCCCTGCGATCGCTAACAATTTTTTTTGGTAGCGTTTTATATTTAAATACTGAAGGCAGTGCTTGGTTTTCAAGGTCCCGTACGCGGCTAGGCTCCCAAAAAGTCCCCCACATGTGGTATCCCCGTACTCGGGAGAAGCAGCAGAATTTATTTTGGGGTGTAATTTCACTTATGCCCATAGCATGTGTGAGCAATATATCATTTAGTGACAACTTTGTGCAAAAAAAAAAGGTTGTAATATTCACATATCAACTTGTGGCAAAATATAAAATATTTCATGGACTCAACATGCCTCTCAGTAAATAGCTTGGGGTGTCTACTTTCCAAAATGGGGTCATTTTGGGGGGGTTTTGTGCGGAGTGAAATCAAAAATTTGCACCCTTAGAAACCCTGAAGGCAGTGATTGGTTTTCGGGGTGCCGTACGTGACTAGACTCCCAAAAAGTCCCACATATGTGGTATCTCCGTACTCAGGAGAAGCAGCAGAATATATTTTGGGGTGCAATTCCACATATAACTATGGCCTGTGTGAGTAATATATCATTTAGTGACAACTTTTTGTAAACTTCTTTTTTTTTTTTTGTGTCATTATTCAATCACTTGGGACAAAAAAAAATATTCAATGGGCTCAACATGCCCCTCAGCAATTTCCTTGGGGTGTCTACTTTACAAAATGGGGTCATTTGGGGGGGGGGTTTGTACTGCCCTGCCATTTTAGCACCTCAAGAAATGAGATAGGCAGTCATAAATTAAAAGCTGTGTAAATTCCAGAAAATGTACTCTAGTTTGTAGACGCTATAACTTTTGCGCAAACCAATAAATATACGCTTATTGACATTTTTTTTTACTAAAGACATGTGGCTGAATACATTTTGGCCTAAATGTATGACTAAAATTTAGTTTATTAGATTTTTCTTATAACAAAAAGTAGAAAATATCTTTTTTTTTTCAAAATTTTCAGTCATTTTCTTTTTATATCGTAAAAAATAAAAATCGCAGAGGCAATCAAATACCATCAAAAGAAAGCTCTATTTGTGGGAAGAAAAGGACGCAAATTTTGTTTGGGTACAACATTGCATGACCGCACAATTACCAGTTAAAGCAGTGCAGTGCCAAATTGTAAATAGACCTCTGGTCCTTAGGCTGACAATTGGTCCGGGGCTTAAGTGGTTAATTCTGTCGTAAGAGCATTTTCGTACTTTAGATATGGAGACTAGCATGCAAATAAACACCTGACAATCATCGGTCCAATATTCACCATGTGTATGAAGCTTAGGGGCTGGTTAACATCATGAATCTCACAGGAACATTCTTGTGCCATTCACATGCAATCTGGGTGTAGTGCGATTTTATTCCATTAAATTGATTGGGCTGAAAAAGTACCATATTGCACCAAAGGTTGTGTACTACTACTACTACTTTACAAAATGCACAACAAATGGGTCGCATTGTACCATTGTACTATGTGATCTGGTGCGATCTCCACTTGGTGTGTCGTTAAGTTAACATTGACTGCCACTGCAGATCACAAGTAAAGTGCATTTTAAACATGATGTGGGAAACTCACGCAGAATGCAGGTTTTCCACACCACATTCTGGTGTGAACTAGCCCTAAAGCCGGGTACACTCAGATCTAAATTCAACCGGTACAGTAGGGTGTGGCTGGTTCTGTATGGCCCTTCCTGCATCCATCTCACTTGTGCAGATTGGGGAATTTGTTCATTTTTTTCTTTCCTTCAGCCTATTGGTTGAATGAAAAAAAGACAGCATGTACACTCAGCTTTAATTATAGAAAGTTTGAGCGATGCAGGAATCTCTTGTGCAGCATAGCCCAAAAGCATGTGGGTGTGTTGTGTTTTAGAAAGGTGCTGCCCCGGACAGGAGGGTTGAAGTTAACTCTGTTCCTGGGTTTTTGGTGCTTGGGTCTTTCCCGCTAGTCATGTGCCTATAAGAAAGGGACAATGGCCCAGAACTTGAGCGCAGTCCGTGACCTTTCTGTGTTGAAGCTCGCTATGTTGCTGTAAGAGCTGAAGGGGTCCTGCCATAGTTGGTTAGGCCCTGAAGGTGTAGAGCCAAAAGCCAGGGCATTCTCCATGAAGATGTCAACTTCTGGAACCTGCCACCAATGGACCAACACAGGACAAAGAATCTACCTCTGCAGGTATGCTTGGGCAGGACAAAGTTTGGGTAGGTGTAGGGACTAGGGAATTCAGAACAATGACATTTGTTGCAAAGTACTTTGGAAGGTCCTGTTCTTTTGGACTTTGTATTGCTCTGCACTTTATTCAAGTAAAACATTTAAACTTTCGCTTCTGCCTGATCTGAAGACCTTTAAAAGGGGCGCACTGCAGGTAATCGGCATTAGTCCACAGTTGGGTCACTAGCACATGGGGTATGAAAAGTTAACATGCTAAGTCACCTTAAAGCAAGTGAAGTGCTGGTATTTTTGCCTGTTAGTGCTATGCAATGTTATGTGAACATTGTAGTACCTCATGAATATTGGAATTAGGGTTTATGAGTTGGTATCCTCATCCTCATTAATTGGAACGAAAGAGAAAAAAGGGGTTAACATGGACTACTCCAAATAAGTTACCATGTGACACCAGTGGAATTGAGGACTGTCTTTATACCAGAAATTAGGCAAAATAACATAACAGTTACATCGATTTTATTCAAAAAAAGTTAATCATTAAAAACATTTGTTGATAACCAACCATTTTACAGGTTTGTGGCACAAACAATGTTACAATGAAATAATGTCCAGCGCCCCATTTAAAGATGCCAGGAATCCAACAGCTTATGCTCAAGTTGATGGTATTTCTCTACTAGTTTTGCGACTAAGTCGCTTCTTCAGGAGATCTCTTGGCGCAGCTAAGGTTAACTAAATACAATCTCATGATTAAGGTAATACAAAGCTTTCTACAGTAAGACATATTATGGCCTTACAAAATTAAAGACATGGAGTCATTTTATAATCATAACAAAATTAATGATAGCACGGCTTACCATTGAGGTCCCCAAGAGAAGCCTTCTTTCTTAGCTAGCTAAAGTTACTCCTTTGTTATTTGTAATCCAAAGTCTATGGAGGGTTAAGCTGAAGTGCGCCTGGTGTAACTCCAATAACTTATATACAACACTTGAGGCGCCAAGGTAGATAGGCCTCAAGCCTGCACAGTGTCAGTTGCTCTGCTATTCCTCCGTGGAACCACAGATTCCAGTGAGGCCTGTATGTGAGTCTAACTGCATGCAAAAGTTAACAAACGGTGGGCCGTAACCCGCTCACCAACTGCGTGACACTCTGTATCGCTCCGCTGAATGGATCCGGTTCTCTGCTAAGTGTCTCTGGACCCTCTCAATCCGGTCACCATCTTTCAGGCTCTGTCAGGTCACTTCACAACAAGCAGACCGGCCACTGTCTCCGGGAAGCCTCCCCCACAGATCCGCACAGGCAGGCAACGTGATCCCAAGAGACCTAAAATGGGCGCTCGGGTCCCTTTTATCCCCTACCCAGTGTAAGAGTGTTCATGGGTATGTCACACGTACTCCTCGGTAACAAGGTCAACCTTCAGGATCCAAACAGTCACTTCCTATATAAGTCTTTAGGTTGTTCTCAGGTAAAATTAAACCGGTGCATTACTCATATTTGGTCGTTAGATGGCTCTGGTACGGAACCACAGTAATGTCCATTAACTTACATTAAAGTCTACATAACCACATTAATAGGCAAGGATGTCAGTGCTACAGTACCATCTAGTGACCAAAATGTGAAAGGTACTTTGTCTATTTTCTATTAAATAACATAGAGGAAATGTTACAGGAAGTGACTCATTGTTTACATTGTGCAAGGACTTAACTACCCATAATGCTAAGTGACCTGCCCATGAATACTCAGCACTGAACTGTATGCTGGGTAGGTTATAAAAGGACAAACGCGGCCATTTTCTTTCTCTTCTGGACGCATGGCCTGCCTACCTCAACTGCGGAGCAAAACCACCATTGATTCTGCCTTACACCTGTGTGCTGGTGTATGACCGGATCGGGAATGATCCAGAGACACCTGACGGAACCATCTGAGGGTCCCGGTCATCTTGCAGAGCAGTATAGTATGACGGCGCTGGAGTGAAGCAGGACTGAGACAACCGGAGCGGAGGTTTCCTATTCTTCCAGGCCTGGTTGGGTGAGAGGGCTGCCACCCATAGTTCCTAGCACACTTTTACACTCTTATGCCTTGTACACAAGGTCGGACATTCCGACAACAAAATCCGTCTGATTTTTTCCGACGTATTTTGTCCGAAACTTGTGTTGCATACACATGGTCGGGCAAAGTTGTTGGAAAATCCGATCATTCGGAACGTGGTGATGTTCATTACGTACGACGGGACTAGGTAGAGGCTAGTAGCCAATAGCTTTGGTCTCATAATTTGATCTGCGCATGCGTGGCTCTTTATCCAATCGGAATTCTCTACAAACGATCTGAAAAAGTCAAATCTGATTTTTTTGTCGGAAATTTTTAGATCCTGCTCTCAAATTTTTTCCGTCGGAATTTCCAACGGAAAAAGTCTGATAGAGCCCACATACGATCGGATTTTCCGACAATATAATCCGATCGGACCTTTTTCGTCTGCATTTCCGACCGTGTGTACAGGGCATTAGACTCATATCACAGTGTTGCTGGGACCTGTAGTCCCACTGAGGAGGTTTCACATTATTGGACTTAGTGTCAGTTCTCAGTGGAGTATAGGCTTGAGGCCTGCTTAAACTAAGTGATTTTTGCAGATAACTACACCGGAGGCAGTTATAAGAGTGCTACATATTCTTTGTTTGTTAAACCCTTTGGATTACAAATACTTTAACACAATAGCTAGCAGAAGAAAGAAGACTAAAGTATATTCCCATGGACAATAAGTTTAAAAGGCTAAAAATAAAACCTATGTGGCTCACGGCCAAAGTTAAAAAAGCTATAATCTATAAAAAAAAGAGCTTTTAAAAAATATAAAAATGAAGGAGCACTAGTGTCTTTTAAATGTTACAAAGAATATAACAGAATATGTAAAAAGGAAATCAAGGATAGAAAAATTCTAAATGAAAGACAGATTGCAAAAGAAAGTAGGACAAACCCCCAAAAAATCTTCAAATATATTAATAGTAAAAAGGTCAAATCTGAGCATGTAGGCCCTTTACAAAATAATCTGGAGTGGGTGACTGGGGACAAAGGGAAGGCTAACTTATTAAATACTTTCTTCAACTGTGTGTATACAAAGGAGCATGGGGGAGCTCATGTCCATAATGAGGGTGGTAGTGACACAGCCCCAAATCCACAATGGCTCAAAAGGGATATGGTTCAGAAATATTTGGACAGAATAAAGGTAGATAAAGCACCTGGACCTGATGGCATCCACCCACGGATCCTAAAAGAATTGAGCTCTGTAATTTCAAAGCCATTGTATCTAATTTTTAGGGACTCATTAATGACAGGAATAGTACCACTGGATTGGCACAGGGCCAATTTGGTGCCTATATTTAAAAAGGGAAAAAAGTCTTTACCAAGTAACTATAGACCTGTTAGTTTAACTTCTATAGTTGGGAAGATACTGGAGAGATTAATAAAAGACCACATAGACGAGTTCTTGCAGGAAAAAAATATTTTAAGCAACAGACAGCATGGATTCATGAAAGACAGAAGTTGTCAGACAAACCTGATTTCTTTTTATGAGGTGGTAAGTAAAACCTTGGACAGAGGGGTGGCGGTGGACGTGGTATACTTGGATTTTGCGAAAGCGTTCGATAAAATTCCACACACATGGCTCATGTGTAAGGTAAAGTCTATAGGCTTGGAAATATCAGTTTGTAAGAGCCGGACACGACTTTCAGGACGACTTTGTGAGGCAACTTGGAGACGACTTGAACACGACTTACAACACGAGACTTTAAGTCGCCCCAGGCCAAGCGACTTTTGCCGTGGCCAATCAGAGAATGAGCTCTGAAGGGGGAACTTCACGCCAAATTTATGAAAAAAATTTGGCGTGGGTCCTTAGGTCTGGTATGGATTCTAAGTGGAACCCCCTACGCCGATAAAACGGCGGGGGGGTCCCCTCCAGATCCATACCAGACCCTTATCCGAGCACGCTACCCGGCCGGCCAGGAAAGGGGGTGGGGACAAGCGAGCCCCCCCCCCCCGAGCCGTACCAGGCGGCCCACCCCACCCCAAAGCACCTTGTCCCCATGTTGATGAGGACAAGGGCCTCTTCCCGACAACCCTGGCCGTTGTTTGTCGGGGTCTGCAGGTGGGGGGCTTATCGGAATCCGGGAGCCCCCTTTAATAAGGGAGCCCCCAGATCCTGGCCCCCCACCCTATGTGAATGAGTAGGGGGTACAATGTACCCCTACCCATTCACCTGTGAAAAAAAATGTACAAAAAAAAACACAACACACAAGGGTTAAAATAGTTTATTGCACAGCTCCGGGGGTCTTCCATCTTCGGGGGTCTTCTCGCCGGACTCCTCCGCTATCTTCTGCTCTTTTGCTAGCTCTTTCACTAGCGGAGGAGTCCGGCTTTCTTCTTCGCCGCCGCCCTCTTCTTCCGACTTCAGGGGTCTTGTCCCCCTCTTCGGTTCTTCTTGCCGGGCCACCGTGCCTCCTTCTAGCTCTTTTACAAGCGGTGGCCCGGTCTTCTGTCGCCGTTGCCGCTGTCGCCGTCTTCTGTTCTTCTCTTCTTCTCTTCAGGAGATGTTGCCTCGTTGCTGTCTCTGCTCACAATGACAGGGACGCGGCGTGCGGCGACTTATATAAGGACATCACTGGACTGTGGACGGGGACTGTGACATCATAATGGGCGGGGACATCATCTGGTGATGTCCCTATATAAGTCGCCGCACGCCGTGTCCCCGTCATTGTGAGCAGAGACAGCGACGAGGCAACATCTCCTGAAGAGAAGAACAGAAGACGGCGACAGCAGCAACGGCGACAGAAGACCGGGACAAGACCCCCGAAGTCGGAAGAAGATAGCGGCGGTGAAGAAGAAAGCTGGGTATGGATATTAAGGGGAACCCCGCGTCAAATTTTAAAAAAAATCACTCGCAGCTATTATGAATTGTCGGCTCCGTAATACAGAGAACACTCATTGAAAGCCATTGATAAAATAAATAAATAAATAAAAAAGCATGGGGGTCCCCCAAATTCAATTACCAGGCCCTTCAGGTCTGGTATGGATATTAAGGGGAACCCCGCGTCAAATTAACAAAAAAAATTGACGTGGTGGTCCCCCTAAAAATCCATACCAGACCCTTTATCCGAGAATGCAACCTGGCAGGCTACAGGAAAAGAGGGGGGGATGAGAGAGCGGCCCCCTCCCTCCTGAACCGTACCAGGCCACATGCCCTCAACATTGGGAGGATGCTTTGGGGGTCTGTGACCCCTCAAAGTACCATGTCCCCATGTTGATGGGGACAAGGGCCTCATCCCCACAACCCTGGCCGGTGGTTGCGGGGGTCTGCGGGGGGGGGGGGGGGCTTATCAGAATCTCAGAATCTGGAAGCCCCCTTTAACAAGGGGACCCCCAGATCCCGCCCCCCCTGTTTGAAATGGTAAGGGGGTACAAAAGTACCCCTACCATTTCACAAAGAATGTGTAAAAAAATTGTTAAATAAGACAAACACACTTTTGAAAAATTCCTTTATTAAAAATAAAAAAAAGATTCCAGCGGTGGTAATCCACTCTTGCTATCCAGCGACGGATGATCATCTCTCTGGGGTCCAGCGATGGCTGATCTGATGAAGCGCAGCGAATCCATCCATCTTCTGTCTCCACGGAGGAGACACTGCGGGGATCCCAGCGGCCTGACGTTTGTTATATGCATAGGGCGGGGCCACCCGTCACCTGACCCGCCCCCTCTGACGCAAGAGGAAACCCGGGCTTCCCCTGTGACGTATGGGTGACCCCGCCCCCCTCTGATGTAACACAGGCAGGTTTCCGTTACATCAGAGGGGGGTGGGATCACCCATACGTCATGGGGGAAGCCCGGGTTTCCCCTTGCGTCAGAGGGGGGCGGGGTCAGGTGACAGGTGGCCCCGCCCTCCACATATAACAAACGTCAGGCCGCTGTGATCCCCGCAGTGTCTCCTCCGTGGAGACAGAAGATGGATGGATTTGCTGTGCTGGATCAGATCAGTCATCGCTGGACCCCGAAGAGATGATCATCCGTCGCTGGATAGCAAGAGTGGATTACCACTCTTGGAATTTTTTTTTTTTTTTTTTTTTTTTTTATAAAGGAATTTTTCAAAAGTATGTTTGTCTTATTTAACTATTTTTTACACTTTCTTTGTGAAATGGTAGGGGTACTTTTGTACCCCCTTACCATTTCAAACAGGGGGGGTGGGATCTGGGGGTCCCCTTGTTAAAGGGGGCTTCCAGATTCTGATAAGCCCCCCACCCGCAGACCACCACAACCACTGGCCAGGGTTGTGGGGATGAGGCCCTTGTCCCTATCAACATGGGGACATGGTGCTTTGAGGGGTCACAGACCCCCAAAGCATCCTCCCAATGTTGAGGGCATGTGGCCTGGTACGGTTCAGGAGGGGGGGCGCTCTCTCGTCCCCCCCCCTCTTTCCCTGCGGCCTGCCAGGTTGCGTGCTCGGATAAAGGGTCTGGTATGGATTTTTAAATTTGACGCGGGGTTCCCCTTAATATCCATACCAGACCTGAAGGGTCTGGTATGGATATTTAGGGGGAACCCCACGTCATTTTTTTTTTTTTAATATGATGCAGGGTTCTCCTTAATATCCATACCAGACCTGAAGGGCCTGGTAATTGAATTTGGGGGACCCCCACGCTTTTTTATTTTTATTATTATTTTTTTTTTTTATCAATGACTTTCAATGAGTGTTCTCTGTATTACGGAGCCAACAATTCATAATAGCTGCCAGTGATTTTAAAGGAGTTTTTTTCCTGCATAAATGACACTTTGTGCAGGGACAGTTATAAGCACCAGAAACATGTGCTCCTTCACAGGCATACTATAGACATCCCCCAGGTACGAAATTTAAAGGAATATTACACTTTTATTTCACTTTAATCATTATTAAAATCACTGCTCCCGAAAAAACGGCAGTTTTTAAAACTTTTCTTTTCATTGATACATGTCCCCTGGGACAGGACCCAGGTCCCCAAACACTTTTCAGGACAGTAACTTGCATATTAGCCTTTAAAATTAGCACTTTAGAATCTTTACTCTTTGTCAAATCTTTTCTCTCTGTCGAATATTTTCTCTATATAATCTTGGACTAATAGAGGTAAGGTTAGGCACATTCGACCACAGGTTCTATAGACACAGATTGTTATTGTCAGAGTCACGTCGAATCTCCTATATATATAGAGAAACTGTTGTAACAACGAAAATGAAAATAAAGCATTTATTTATGTCGGATCTTTCGTTTTTCGGATTCTGTGCTTTCGTTATCGTATGTCAAAACGAAAACGAAAATACCTGAAATTCGGACGAAAATGCATTCGGACGAAAGCGAATGCACATGTCTAATAGTATGCAATGCCAAGCTGCAGTTTCCAAAGCAAGCAAAGTCCTTTCCTGTATTAAGAGAGATATGGACTCCAGAGAGAGAGATATAATTTTTCCCCTGTACAAATCATTAGTAAGACCTCATCTGGAATATGCAGTTCAGTTTTGGGCACCAGTTCTCAAAAAGGAAATCGGGGAACTGGAGAAAGTGCAGAGAAGGGCAACCAAACTGATAAGAGGCATGGAGGAGCTCAGCTATGAGGAAAGATTAGAGGAACTGAATTTATTCACTCTTGATAAGAGGAGATTAAGGGGGGATATGATCAACATGTACAAATATATAAGGGGTCCATATAGTGAACTTGGCGTCGAGTTATTCACTTTACAGTCTACAAAGAGGACAAGGGGGCACTCTTTACGTCTAGAAGAAAGGAGAGTTCATCTCCAAATACGGAAAAGGTTTCTTCACAGTAAGAGCTGTGAAAATGTGGAATAGACTCCCTGCAGAGGTGGTTCTGGCCAGTTCAGTGGATTGCTTTAAGAAGGGCCTGTATTATTTCCTAAGTGTATATAATATAACTGGGTACTGACATTTATAGGTAAAGTTGATCCGGGGAAAATCTGATTGCCTCTCGGGGGATCAGGAAGGAATTTTCTTCCCCTGCTTTAGCAAATTGGATCATGCTCTGCTGGGGTTTTTTGCCTTCCTCTGGATCAACTGTGGGTATAGAATTGGGTATATGGGATTGTATGATATTATTATTTTTTTTAATTATTTTTTTTGTGGTTGAACTAGATGGACTTGTGTCTTTTTTCAACCTGACTAACTATGTAACTAAAGACTACAGCTTTATTGCAAGGCCTTGCATTCCACCACTACAATAAGGGACTGCATTATAAAGCAGGGGGAGCTCCCTAGCAATTGTATTGTATAGTGTTGATGGTTTTGCATAACTGTGTTTAATACAGCGTGCTGGAAGAGGGAAGGTGCCCGGAGCTAAGATATTGTCACTCTGAGCATTGGTCCCACTTGGAGAAACGCGTGCAAGGGTTATCCAATAATTCCTTATATGTTAAAATTGTTGTGAATACCTACTGCGCTGTCGCATTACGTTTGTGTGACAGTGTACATATTGTAATTACTGTTTTATACCAGTTTTAGTAAAAACACTTTCTGGTTAATTACAATTTGTGTGCAGTGTTGTTCCTTTTCCTATAGGTGGAGCAACGGATACCCAGTTACAGGTAAAGGTACACTGTTGTTGTATTGTACATTGTGGGGTCATCCTCTATTGTTAGTTTCACACCAACACTGCACCACAGCTGTGTCAAGGGGGTTGAGCCAAGTTATTGGGGGTATAATAACAGAGTGCAGGCCCAATCAAATATCAGCAGCTCCTTTGGGGGGTCAGTGCTACACAAGTTGTACATGTGGTTGCCGCGAGCAATGGAAGATATGGTCAGCAAGCAGCCTGCCTCTAACTGCGAGGGAGATGTTGTTGCCACTACCTATGCAGCAGTCCATCTCCCATAGCAATCGGAATGGACCTGCCTCACATAGGTCCCCATCCTGTACAGAATTTCAATAGCTACAGGCAAGTGCACATGGGAGCCCACACTAGGTGCATGGTGGGGTTCCATTCTGCTGTTGGGATCAGTAGTGAAAATGTTGGACAGGTGGCTGTGGTCATTTACTGTACACAAAGCCCCGACAGCAACTGGAGAACAGCTATGGTGCAAGTGTAGCAGAATCTCTAACCTCTTCCAGTCTGAGAACCTTCTGAGGCCACAGACCACTGACATCCTTCAATATGTAGTGGGTTGTGAGGCATAGTGGGTGCAAAGGTGTTAAAAGTAGACATGTGCATTTCGTTTCGTTCCGAATCGAAATTCGGACGAATTTTCATTATTCGGACATTCGAATTATTGAATTACAATGCTAACGAATTCAACCGAATTCAGACGAAATTCGAATCAAATTCGAAAAATTAAATTTTTCGACCCAAATTTGGGGCCATGTATCTTGGGGCCACTTGTGCAAACACAGTAGAACTAGCACTACAACATATCCAAATTTGGTGTTTCTAGCTATAAGTGACCCCGAGATACGTGGCCCCAAAGTCGGGTCAAAAAATGTCATTCTCTGCTGCAGAAAAGTGCTTGACATTTTGTGACCCGACTTTGGGGCCATGTATCTCGGGGTCACGTGGTGCTAGAAACTCCAATTTGGAGATGTTGTAGTGCTAGTTCTATTACGTTTGCATACCAAATTTGGTGTTTCTAGCTATAAGTGACCCCGAGATATGTGGCCCCAAAATCGGGTCGCAAAATGTCATTCTCTGCTGCAGAAAAGTGCTTGACATATTGTCCATATCTCGGGGTCACTTGGTGCTAGGAACCCCACAACTTGTGGCAGGTGACGTGGCAAGTGGACAATCCACAACTTGGTCATGAGGCACTCGTGGCAGGTCATGTGGCACTCGTGGCCAGTCACATGTAATGGCAAGTGGACAATACACAACTTGTGGCAGGTGATGTGGCAAGTGGACAATACACAACTTGTGGCAGGTGACGTGGCAAGTGGACAATGACATACAGCATGCTGACAACTTCATTGATGTGATAAATATAAATTAAATAAGATGTGTGTGTTTTTTTTTACACTGGTACACTGCAAGTATGAGAAGTTGATTGAAAGTGATTACTATTTGTTTCCATAAGATCTCCTGCAGACAATTAGCATCTATTTAATTTTAGAATAAAATATAATATATTCTATTCTGTTCTATTGTTTTTCTAGTCTATTCTCTATTTCTATTCTAATCTCTTCTATTCAAATTCATTCTATACGAAATTCGAATGTCGGAAAGAAAAAAAGAAAAAAAGAAAAAAATATATATAGGTATGCAAACACAGTAGACCTAGCACTACAACGTTTCTAGCTCAATGTGACCCTGAGATACGTGGCCCCAAAGTCGAGTCACAAAATGTCAAGCACTTTTTTTTTTTTTTTATGGTTTTTATTGAAAATTTTTCAAGAAGGACATTACAGGATATAGCATTAACAAGCAGGTAAACACAGCGTTGGTTACATAAATCAGTAGTTGTAAACATCAGTACTTCGTTATCAAAATAGTCCCGGAGGACAACAGGCTGGGTCTCTAGCCCACAATCTAGCCGAGCGTGGTAGCTTTACCGGCTTGGTTAACTTAAAGAAAGAAAAAGAAATGACAGTAAAGAAGAGTAGAAGATAGAGAAGGAAATGAAGGAATGGGAGGGAGGGGGGGGGGGGGGGGGTCAGTCCACGAGCTGATAGAGGAGAATCGGAAGAGTAAAGGAAACAGATCAAGCACATATAGGGAATGCAAGTTCAGTAGGAGGAGATAACCCATGGTACTATAGAGAAATACATCATGCGTTGTGTTTATACCAGGAGGACCAGATTGCCCATTGTTTATCGAATTTTTGTTTATTACCATTCTTAATAGCCAACAAGGATTCAAAAATATAATGTGATTGGGTAGCACATAGCACTTCTGAGACATTCAATGATTTATCAGTTTTCCAATTCCTTGCGATTAGTGACCTTGCAGACAACAAGATATGTGTTATTACCGTTCTGAAATCCGGGGGGAAATTGTCAATGCCAACATTTAATATGGCTAAGGAGGGGTTAGGACGGGTCAAAATACCAGTTCGATCTGAAATGTGGCGAAAGATAGAGTTCCAGAAGCTGATTAAGTGTTTACATGACCACAGCATGTGAACTAAATTACCTACCATTCCATAATTTCGCCAGCATAGTGGAGAGTTGTGGGATCTGAATTTGGAAATTCTATATGGGGTGAGATACCATCTGAGAGCTATCTTCTGAGACAGCTCCCAGTGGTTGACACATCTAGAGGCCTTGTATATCGAACGAAGTGCGTGTTGCCACTGTGGAAGCGAGATAGTTGTTTCCAACTCTGTCTCCCATTTTCTAAAGGGTTGAGACTTAACGAATGTCAATTTATGCTGGAAAAAGCACCAGATTTCTGTAGGGAGTTAGATCTTGTATGTGCCTAGTGACATGAGGAGATGGGATACCTGGAGATATCTGTAGTATTCTGTGTACGCCAATGAGAATTTGTTTCGTAGGGAGGAGAATGAGAGAAGAGCGTCCCCTTGAAACAAATCCTCTATCAGTTTAATTCCTTTTGCTTTCCAAGATTGAGTAGAAAGATTAGGAATCATCTGGGAGAGGATTTTGATGGGCATAGGAACTGATATTTGGTTAGAAGGTGACACCTGGACTTTCCTGAGGTCCCTCCAGACTAGGGATGAGCCGAACACCCCCCGGTTCGGTTCGCACCAGAACTTTCGAACGGACCCCACGTTCGTTACGAACGTTAGAACCCCATTGAAGTCTATGGGACTCGAACGTTCGAAATGGAAAGTGCTAATTTTAACGGCTAATATGCAAGATATTGTCCTAAAAAGGGTTTGGGGACCTGACTCCTGCCTCAGGGGACATGGGTCAATGCAAAAAAAAGTTTTAAAAACGGCCGTTTTGGCGGGAGCACTGATTTTAATGACGATTAAAGTGAAAAAAAAAGTGAAATATTCCTTTAAATATGGTGCCTGGGGGGTGTCTGTAGTATGCCTGTGAAGTGCCACGTGTTTCCCGTGTTTAGAACAGTCCCTGCACAAAATGACATTAAACGCAAATAACACCATTTAAAACTGCTTGCGGTTTTAATGTTATATCTGGTTCCTGCAATATGGTTGAAAATCATTGATAAAAATGGCATGGGTAGCCCTCCCTGCCCATTACCAGCCTATTTGGGTCTTGTACGCATATTAAGGGGAACCCTGTACCCATATTAAAAAAAGGAAATGCGTGTGGCCCCCAGGCCCTATATACTCAGAACAGCAGTATACAGGCGGTGCAAACAAGACAGGGACTGTGTAGGTTTGTTGTGTTAAGTTGAATCTGTTTGTAATTTTCAACTGGTACATTTTTAAAGTGTAGCTCCAGTCAAAAAAACAATTTTTAAGCTTTTTGGAAAACATAGGGAAGGGTTATCACCCCTGTATAATTTGTTTTGTCGTCCATCTTTTTTCATCTAACTTGCTGCTGTCTCCTTGCGTTTGCAAGTAGGAGATGTTTGTAAGTTGGATGTTTGAAAGTAGGGGCCTGCCCTATATGCTCTGCAGAAATGGCGGAACAAGGTGTTGGTTTTGCCACAACATTGTAAGCCCTCAAAGTGACTCTTGGTGGGCGCTGGAGCGCCCTGCTGTGAACGATTATATCAAGAATTGTAATTACATGCCATTGTTGAACAGTGGTAGAAAAATTGACCTTTGGTGGTTGTGGTGCTGGTGCCACAACACTATAAGTCCTCACCGTTACTCTGGGTGGGCACAGGAAGGGGCCCTCCTGTGAAATATTATATCAAGAATTGTAATTACATGTCCCTGTTAAACAGGGGCAGAAAAATTTGGCCTTAGGCACTGCTGCTGGTGCCACCACACTGCAACCTCTTCCATATACTCTAGTTTTTTTGCTGGAATTAGCCCTGCTGCAAAGCATTGCATCAAAAATTGTACTTAAACGCCCCTGTAAAACAGGGGCAGAAAAATTGGGCCTTAGGCACTGGTGCTGGTGCCACCACACTGCAACCTCTGCCATATACTCTAGTTTTATTGCAGGAATTAGCCCTGCTGCAAAGCATTGCATCAAAAATTGTAATTAAACGCCCCTGTTAAACAGGGGCAGAAAAATTGGGCCTTAGGCACTGGTGCTGGTGCCACCACACTGCAACCTCTGCCATATACTCTAGTTTTATTGCAGGAATTAGCCCTGCTGCAAAGCATTGCATCAAAAATTGTAATTAAACGCCCCTGTTAAACAGGGGCAGAAAAATTGGGCTGCTGGCATCACCCAGAACCAAAAATGTTCTTCCAACATATCAGCGGAGGAGGAAGAGGATAGACAATCATCATAACAGGACAGTCACTCAGCATCAGCATAGGCAGTCTTGAAGGGATGTGGTATTTCAAAAAAAAATATTCGGTTACATCAGCTTCAGGTGCTTGGTAGCTGTGGGTGAACCAAGACTGATTCATCTTGATGAAGGTCAGTCGATCAACTGATTCGGTGGACAGGCGCACCCTGTGATCGGTAACAAAGCCACCAGCAGCACTGAAGGTGCGTTCCGAAAGAACGCTGGATGCAGGACAGGCCAGTAGCTCAATTGCATACTGTGCAAGCTCTGGCCAGTGATCCATCCTCAAGACCCAGTAAGCCAGAGGATTTTCGGTGGGAAAGGTGTCCAAGTCTGACCTTGCCCCTAGGTATTCCTGCACCATGTAAATTAGACGCTGGCGATGAGTGCTGGAACCAATCATACCTTGGGGCTGCGGACTAAAAAATTGTCTGAAAGCATCAGTCAGACGGCCACCTTCTCCACCGCTCCTTCTGACCGATGCCTCAGCAACACGTTGTCCAGGACCAGGAGTTTGTAACCTCCCAGTCTCTGAGAACGCGTTGCACAGAGCTTTCTGCAAGGCCTCCCGGAGATGTCTCATCCTCTGTTCCCTCTGCGATGGCAAGATAAGGTCGGCAACCTTACCCTTGTACCGTGGATCAAGGAGAGTGGCCAGCCAGTAATGGTCCCTCTCCTTGATCCGAAGAATACGAGGATCCTTCCGCAGGCTTTGCAGGATCAGGGAGGCCATGCAGCGTAGGTTAGCTGAGGCATTCGGTCCGGAGTCCTCTGGGTCACTAAGGACAACATGATCCGCAGCTACCTCCTCCCAGCCACGTACAAGTCCACGTGTTTCTTGGGACTGTAAATCATCCCTATAAGACTGCTGCTGCTGCTGCTGATGCTGATGCTGAGTGCCAGCCTCCACCTCCATGCTGACACAATCATCCTCCTCCTCCTCTTCCTCCTCCTCATCCTCTTCCTGTGTGATGGGTGGCACAGCAGGAACACTGTCTGGATAAAGGGGGCCTTGAGAGGCAAGGAAGTCCTCCTCTTCCTGCCTCTGTTCTGCCTCAAGTGCCCTGTCCATTATTCCACGCAGCGTATGCTCCAAGAGGTGGACAAGAGGTACAGTGTCACTGATGCATGCACTGTCACTGCTCACCATCCTTGTGGCCTCCTCAAACGGTGACAGGACAGTGCATGCATCCCTGATCATGCCCCACTGGTGTGGTGAGAAAAAACCAAGCTCCCCTGACCCTGTCCTGGTGCCGTAGTCGCACAGGTACTCATTGATGGCCCTCTGCTGCGTGTGCAGCCGCTGCAGCATGGCCAATGTTGAGTTCCATCTGGTGGGCATGTCACATATAAGGCGGTTCTTGGGCAAGTTCAACTCCTTTTGGAGCTCAGCCAGCCGAGCACAGGCATTAAATGATCGGCGGAAATGCACACAGACTTTCCTGGCCTGCTTCAGGACATCATGTAAGCCGGGGTACCTGCCCAAGAACCGCTGCACCACCAGGTTAAGGACGTGAGCTACACAGGGCACATGGGTCAGTTGTCCCTGTCGGAGGGCGGAGAGGAGGTTGGTGCCATTGTCGCAAACCACCATTCCTGGCTTAAGCTGGTGTGGCGTCAACCACCTCTCGGCCTGCCCCTGCAGAGCTGACAAAACATCTGCCCCAGTGTGGCTCCTGTCCCCCAAACAAACCAGCGCAAGCACGGCATGGCATCGTTTTGCCTGCATACTTGCGTAGCCCCTGGAACGCCTACGGAGCACCGCTGGTTCTGAGGACAGAGCACTGGAAGAGGCCATGGATGAAGAAGAAGAGGAGGGGGTGGAGGAGAGAGGTGTGTCACAACCAATAGTAGCATTTTGGAGGCGTGGTGGCGGAACAACCTCCAACACTACTGCACCTTGTCCTGCATCCTTCCCAGCAGCCAGAAGAGTGACCCAATGGGCCGTGAAAGACAGGTAACGTCCCTGTCCATGCCTGCTGGACCATGAGTCAGCGGTAATATGCACCTTACCGCTGACTGCCCTGTCCAGCGAGGCAAGGACATTGCCTTCCACATGCCGGTAGAGAGCCGGAATCGCCTTCCGTGAGAAAAAGTGGCGTTTGGGGACCTGCCACTGAGGAACCGCACATTGCACAAACTCACGGAAGGGGGCCGAGTCTACCAACTGAAAAGGCAGCAGTTGAAGTGCTAGCAATTTAGCCAAGCTAGCATTCAACCGCTGGGCATGTGGATGGCTAGGAGTAAACTTCTTCCGCCGGTCCAGCAGCTGGGGCAGGGACATTTGCCTGCTATAATCGGACGTGGGTGTACCACTAGCAGAGTTCCCGGAAGCACTTGGCTGTGACACACCTAATTCTACACCTTCATTCCTCTCAGAGCAGGTTTCAGAGAGGACTGAAGGTCTAGTGGGGTTGGAGATGCCAGCTGATGAGGAGCAAGGAGAGGTCCGCTTTGTTCTTTGGTGTGGGTCTTTGAGGTACGCTTGCCAACGAGCTGCATGGCAGGTCAACATATGTCTGGTCAAGCATGTGGTGCCCAAGCGGCTGATGTTTTGGCCACGTGAGATACGCTTGAGACATATGTTGCAAATAGCAGCAGTGCGATCTGATGCACTCGTCTCAAAAAAGGCCCACACCAAAGAACTTTTAGAATAACGCGCAGAGGAAGAGCTCTGCGCAGGCGGAGCTCTGCGGTGTGATTCAGTCGGTGTGCTGCCCCTAAGCTGGCCCCCGGAGGGCATCCTGCCTCGTTGGACATGTGCCTCCTCCTCCTCCTCTTCCTCCTCCTCCTCCCTCCTTCCATGCACCCACGTGGAGTCAGTGCCCTCATCATCCCCTCCCTCTTCATCGCTGTAGCAAACCTGGCAGTATGCTGCAGCTTGTGGAACATGACTGCCAGATTGCTGTCCTTCTTGAGCATCCCCTCTCTCTGCGCTCACGCTACTGCCTTCCTCTAGCTGAGTGTCATCATCAGAGCCCACCAAACACTGGGCATCCTCCTGGAGCATGTACCCAACACTGTGCTCAAAGAGTTCAGGAGACTCCTCAGGAGGACGTGGTGGGTCTAGGGAAGGAGTCACTGATGATGACATTGAGAGGAGGGAAGACGATGCGTTGGCAGCTGCTTTGCTACTACCCTGAGACTGGGTGAGAGAGGATGAGGAGGATGAAGAGGGCTTGGTCATCCACTCTACCAAGTCGTTGGCATGTTGCGGTTCAACATGTCCAGCTGCAGAAAAGAAGGACAAGCATGTCCCATGGCCACGTGCTGATGACAATGCACCGCGTCCACGACCAGCACTGTTGTCTCTAGACACAGAGCCTGCTTGCCCTCTTTTATCGGCTCGCGCCTGTCTGCCTCTCCTTGCTGGCCTTCCAGACATGGTAATGGCCTGAAGGGAGTTGGGTAAAACAGTAGTTGGGTAGTTTATATTGTGCTGGAGGCACACAACACCCACTAACTCCTGCAGATGCCTTTTTTATAGAACAGCAGAGATAAAGGGGTATATACAGATGTATACTGTGCTGTGCTGGAGGCACACACAACTTCCAATAACTCCTGCAGATGGCAATTGGGCTCAAATAGAGAACAGCTATGTAGGTGGATTATAGCGGTATGTACTGGGTACAGAGCACGCAGACAGCACGCACTATCTCCTAACACTACTGACTGCAAGCTCTATTATTAAAGATAGATCACTAGCTATATAGGTGAGGTGAATATAGTGGTGTATACTGCGGTCAGGGCACAGACAATAACCACTACACAACAGCAAGATAGGAAATCAGCCAAAAACGATCGGTGTGTACTGTGTTGAAGGTACACAGAACACCCACTGCTTCAGATGCCAACACACTACACGAGGCCGCCTCAAAGGCGGCCTTATATAGTGTGGGGCGTGCACTACACAGCCTGAGCTATGATTGGCCACAGGCAGGATGCCTGTGGCCAATCATGGCTCTCCTCGCTGCTGGCGCTGCGATTGGCCAAGCATGCGGGGTCACAGTGCATGCTTGGCCAATCATGAGCCAGCAATGCACTGCGCCATCGCAGTGCATTGTGGGCCGTGCGCCACACGAATTTTGACGCGAACGGACCAAGAGTTCGGATTTCGCCGAACGGACGAACAGACAATGTTCGAGTCGAACGTACGTTCGACTCGAACACGAAGCTCATCCCTACTCCAGACCATCGGGGAGGCTTGGATCATAGGAGGTAATCCATGCAAGGGTAAAGGTTTTTTCCCCGGTTAGGGACAGGGGATATGGATTTTTCAATCTCTCTCCATAGGGAAGGTGCTGCTGGGTTCAGCCAGCTTTTAAGTTGGGTCAAGAGCGAAGCTCTATAATAGTCCTGAATATCAAACAAACCCATTCCCCCTGCCGCCATATGTTTAACCAGGTGGATCTTGGAGCATCTAGGTTTTCTGAGTTTCCAGATAAATTGAGAAAGGAGAACATTAAGGCCTCTAAGGTGTGTCCTGTTGAGGGGGATGGGAAGAGTTCTGAATACATATAGGATTTGTGGTAGAATCAGTATTTTAAATGCTGCTAGGCGTCCGGACCAGGATAACTCTATATTGGCTAATCATTTCGTTTCTATGGTTATTTTACTAATCAACGCAGAGTAATTGGTTTCCCCTAATAGGAGGGGATCACTCGTGATTTTGATGCCCAGGTAGGTGATAGATGAGTTACTCCAGGAGTATGGAAAGATGCTTTGGAGGTGGCGTTTTAGAGGGGGAGGAATACCCAAGTCCAGGATGATCGACTTTGTAAAATTGATTTTGTAGTAGGAAATATCACTAAATTCGGTGAGAGTGTCGTGAGCATGTGGTAGGGAGGTAGAAGGGGAGGTTATGAACAGGATTATATCATCAGCAAATAGATTAATATCATGTGAGCAGTCCTGCGTGGGGAAACCTTGGATATCTGGATGGGATCTGATCCTCTCGGCCAATGGCTCAATAAGGAGGTTAAAAATTGAAGGGGAAAGAGGACAACCCTGCCTGGTGCCATTGGAAATGGAGAAGGTGGAAGAAATCATGTTAGAAATGTAGACTTGGGCACAAGGGGAATAATATAAGGCAAGTATGGCCAAGAGGATGGAATCCGAGAAGCCGAACCCCCACAGAACATGCTCCATGTAGCCCCAGTGAATCCGGTCCAACGCCTTCTCCGCGTCCAAAGATAGGTGCAGAGAAGGCGTCCGACAGGACCTAGCACACTGCACTATCCCCAGCACACGGCTTGTAGCGTCCGACGTCTGTCTGCACTGAGTGAAGCCAGATTGGTCAGGGCCAATTAACATAGGTAAAATAGGCAACAGTCTGTGCGCTAGACATGTGCAGAGTAAAATATTTCGTTTCGGAATTTCGTTTTCGTACGAAAACTTAATTTATTTAGTTACTCCCGAAATTCGTTTTTATTTATTTCGTTTTTCGTTCAAAAATTGCATTCGTCCGAAAATCCACATGAATTACGGTCGAATCTGTCTTTAAGGCTTATGGTGTCTGTCGAATGTATAAAGAAGATTCGACGGAGCTAGTATATAGCATACTTTAGAACCCCTGTTAAAGTCTATGGGACTCCAACATTCAAAATCTAAAGTGCTAATTTTAAAGACTAATTTGCAAGTTACTGTCCTAAAAAGTGTTTGGGGACCCGGGTCCTGCCCCAGGGAACATGTATCAATGCAAATAAAGTTTTAAAAACGGCCGTTTTTTCAGGAGCAGTGATTTTAATAATGATTAAAGTGAAACAATAAAAGTGTAATATTCCTTTAAATTTCGTAGGGGGGGTGTCTATAGTATGCCTGTGAAGGGGCTCATGTTCTGGTGCTTAGAACTGTCCCTGCACAAAGTGTCATTTATGCAGGAAAAAAAGTCCTTTAAAATCACTCGCAGCTATTATGAATTGTCGGCTCCGTAATACAGAGAACACTCATTGAAAGTCATTGATAAAAAATAAAAAAAAGCGTGGGGGTCCCCCAAATTCAATTACCAGGCCCTTCAGGTCTGGTATGGATATTAAGGGGAACCCTGCCTCAAATTTAAGAAAAAATTTGACGTGGGGTTCCCCCTAAATATCCATAACCAGACCCTTCAGGTCTGGTATGGATATTAAGGGGAACCCCGCATCAAATTTTTAAAAAATTGACGTGGGGGTCCCCCTAAAAATCCATACCAGACCCTTTATCCGAGCACGCAACCTGGCAGGCCGCAGGAAAAGAGGGGGGACGAGAGAGCAGCCTGCCTGCCATGCCCTCAACATTGGGAGGATGCTTTGGGGGTCTGTGACCCCTCAAAGCACCTTGTCCCCATGTTGATGAGGACAAGGGCCTCATCCCCACAACCGTGGCCGGTGGTTGTGGAGGTCTGCGGGCGGGGGGCTTATCAGAATCTGGAAGCCCCCTTTAACAAGGGAACCCCCAGATCCCGGCCCCCTCCCTGTTTGAAATGGTAAGGGGGTACTTTTGTACCCCTACCATTTCACAAAGAAAGTGTAAAAAATAGTTAAATAAGACAAACACACTTTTGAAAAATATCTTTATTAAAAATAAAAAAAATAAAAAAAAGATTCCAGCGGTGCTAATCCACTCTTGCTATCCAGCGACGGACGGTCATCTCTCCAGCGATGGCTCATCTCATCCAGCGCAGCGAATACATCCTTCTTCTGTCTCTGCAGAGGAGACACTGCAAGGATTCCGGCGGCCTGACGTTTCTTATATACGGAGGGCGGGGCCAGCCGTCACCTGACCCCGCCCCCCTCTGACGCAAGGGGAAACCCGGGGTTCCCCGTGACGTATGGGTGACCCCGCCCCCTCTGATGTAACGGAAACCTGCCTGTGTTATATCAGAGGGGTGCGGGGTCACCCATACGTCACAGGGAACCCCGGGTTTTCCCTTGCGTCAGAGGGGGGCGTGGTCAGGTGACGGGTGACCCCGCCCACTGTATATAAGAAACGTCAGGTCGCCGGAATCCTTGCAGTGTCTCCTCCGCGGAGACAGAAGAAGGATGTATTCGCTGCGCTGGATGAGATGAGCCATCGCTGGAGAGATGACCGTCCGTCGCTGGACAGCAAGAGTGGATTACCACCGCTGGAATCTTTTTTTTATTTTTTTTATTTTTAATAAAGATATTTTTCAAAAGTGTGTTTGTCTTATTTAACTATTTTTTACACTTTCTTTGTGAAATGGTAGGGGTACTTTTGTACCCCTTACCATTTCAAACGGGGGGGGCCGGGATCTGGGGGTCCCCTTGTTAAAGGGGGCTTCCAGATTCTGATAAGCCCCCCGCCCGCAGACCTCCACAACCACCGGCCACGGTTGTGGGGATGAGGCCCTTGTCCTCATCAACATGGGGACAAGGTGCTTTGAGGGGTCACAGACCCCCAAAGCATCCTCCCAATGTTGAGGGCATGTGGCCTGGTAAGGTTCAGGAGGGAGGGGGGGCCGCTCTCTCGTCCTGAAGGGTCTGGTTATGGATATTTAGGGGGAACCCCACGTCAAATTTTTTCTTAAATTTGAGGCAGGGTTCCCCTTAATATCCATACCAGACCTGAAGGGCCTGGTAATTGAATTTGGGGGACCCCCACGCTTTTTTATTTATTTATTTATTTATTTTTTTATCAATGACTTTCAATGAGTGCTCTCTGTATTATGGGAGCCGACAATTCATAATAGCTGCGAGTGATTTTAAAGGACTTTTTTTCCTGCATAAATGACACTTTGTGCAGGGACAGTTCTAAGCACCAGAAACATGAGCCCCTTCACAGGCATACTATAGACATCCCCCCCCCCTACGAAATTTAAAGGAATATTACACTTTTATTGTTTCACTTTAATCATTATTAAAATCACTGCTCCCGAAAAAACGGCCGTTTTTAAAACTTTTTTTTGCATTGATCCATGTCCCCTGGGGCAGGACCCGGGTCCCCAAACACTTTTTAGGACAGTAACTTGCAGAATCTTTTCTCTCTGTCAAATCTTTTTTCTCTGTCGAATATTTTCTCTATATAATCTTGGACTAATAGAGGTAAGGTTAGGCACATTCGACCACAGGTTCTATAGACAGATTGTTATTGTCAGAGTCATGTCGAATCTCCTATTCTATATCGAACTGTTGTAACAATGAAAACGAAAATAAAGCATTTATTTATGTCGGATCTTTCGTTTTTCGGATTTTGTGCTTTCGTTATCGTTTGTCAAAACGAAAACGAAAATAGCTGAAATTCGGACGAAAATGCATTCGGACGAAAACGAATGCACATGTCTACTGTGCGCTAAGATTTTTGCATATAACTTAACATCAGAGTTAAGTAAAGATATCGGTCTGAAATTCACAGGATTATTAGGTTCTTTACCTGGTTTAGGTATTGTGACAATTAAGCATTTCGGCTGGAAAAGAGGCAGAGGACATTGCAGCATTAAACATTTCTTGAAGATGCGATATCACAGTGCTTTGGAAAAATTTGTAATAACTGTTGGGAAGGCCGTCAGGGCCAGGTGATTTGCCTAAGGGGAGCGAGTTGATAGCTCTCGTAATCTCTAGTTCAGTAATGGGGGAATTTAGGGAGATAAGATGTGATTATGAGAGAGAGGGAAGTTTAATTTTGCCAGGAAGGCCTGGATACAGTCTTCAGTTGTTTGGGAGGTGTTGGGTCATCTTTCAGATTATATAGGGCGGAATAGTACTCCGTGAAGGAGTTGGCTATTTCCTGGGGGTTAATTATTTTGTGCCTTCCAGTCTGGTGGTAAAAAATGGGATTTGTGCTTTGACTCTGGCGGATTTAAGCCTCTGAGCCAGGAACTTACCTGCCCTGTTTCCAGAGGAATAGTAAGTTAACTTTAAGGATTGGACATGCTTATCATATTGTTCTAAAAGGAACAGTCTAAGGTCAGAACGAAGTTGGGAAAGCTTTTGGTAAGTGACACCGGATGGGGTGGCTTTGTTGTGGGTCTCTAGCAATTTGATGTTGGTAAGAAGCTGATCTCGTTTCTGAGTCCTCTACCTCTTTTCCCTTGCACATATCTGTAAGATTATACCTCTAATAAATGCCTTATGGGCACACTACAATGTTGCAGGGTTAGAGATGGAGCCCACATTGTCATCAAAAAACTTAAGTTATAAGTTATCTTTTATTGTATTAGCATGAGAAGGCATCTGAAAAACACGAGAGTTGGCCCGCCAGATGTAGGCAGGGCTGGGTGTGTGCCCCTCCACCACCACAATCGAAACTGGGGCATGGTCAGACCATGTAATATCGTGGATGGTGGAGGAGGACACCGCTTGTAACAACATTTCATCAACCAGAATTAGGTCTAACACAATAGAACTAGCACTACAAAATTTGGGGTTTCTAGCACCAAGTGACCCTGAGATACATGGACCTAAAGTTGGGTCGCAAAATATTTTTGAATCCGGTTGAAATAGTTTCAAATGCGGTTGAAATAATTTTGAAATTGGTAGAAATATTTTCGAATGCGACCGATTTTTCTAATTCGGTAGAAAACTAAACAAAATCCGGAAACGAATTTAAGGAATATAACTAAACAAAATTAATTAATTAACTAATTAAAACGAAACAAAACTAAACAATTTTCCTTTTGCACATGTCTAGTTAAGTCATTGGGCGCCATCAGGGCTCAAGTCCTGCGGGAGCGCATGGGAACGGAGTTCCTGTACTTTTTCCACAACAGGAACTGAGTTCCTGTTAGCAGCCGTGTCCTGCAAGACTTGCGAGGTGTGTGGCAGGTGCTACACCAGCAGCCACCGACACAGGTCGCTATAGTAAGTGCTGCACACCTGACCATTCAGGCATTGCCAGTAGGGGGCTCCATGACAACTTCCGCTTCGATCTACCTGTCAATCACAGCTAGCTAGCGGGTAGATCAGGTCCCTGCTGCTAAGAGATTGTATTTAGTCAGACCTCTCATGATGCGCTCCTCCCTGTCGGTCCCTCCTGATTTTCTGTCTCCTCATCCCCCCCCAGTCTCCTGCATACTTGCTCTGTGTGTCCCGCTGAATCCCCCCCCCCCTCTATCTTCAGTGCTATATGATGAGAGAACCCAGAGCAGGAGCACAGCTATTGCAGGGAGAGAGGTGAGCTGAGGGAGGAACATCAGTTTGGGGTGGTAAGCTGAGCACAATACCTGGCAAAGTTTAATGCCAGGAGGGAAGTTTATGTGGAAATATTTGAAGGGTTGGAATAGCAGCGAGTGTGTGTTGGAGCCCTGCAGAGTTTGCAGCCTCCCAAGCTAACATACATCTCCTAAGCAGGAACACATCACTATCTCCCCAAGCATTCTGTCCAGATAATGTGCAATTAATTTATGACCTTTCCATTTAACCCTGTGTCATCCAAACTCTTTTCAATGAAAAGTGTAAACTCACCACATAAACACTCTATATACAAAATAACATTCCCCAATAAAGATCAGAACATGATGTTCACATTTGGATGGAAGCACAATTAAATGAATGCTGATTATTCAGAGAATTATCGTATTTATGTTTGTTGATTTTTTTTTTTATGTACTGACAGTTAAAGAGGAAGTAAACCCTGATGGGTTTACTTCCTCTTTCATTCCCTGCAAAGGCAAAGCATAATGGACTACTATGCATCGCATAGTAGTCCATTATGTGTCACTTACCTGACACAGGAGCCAGCGAAATCACCGCTGTCCCCTGTAGTCCGGCACATCCATCTTTTCGGTGGGGTCTTGCAGCTCCGCCGCTGTCATTTGGCGGAGCCGCGATGACGTCACTCCCGCGCATGCGCACGGAGCAGACACACGCGGCAGCTCCGTTGTTGGAAATGCCGCGCTCAGTGCGCCTGCGCGCCGCTGTCTACGGCGCATGCGCCGTAGACAGCGATGCCTGTCTTCGGGCAAATATCTCATAAACCGTATAGGTTTAGGAGATATTTCTTGGACCTACAGGTAAGCCTTAATCTAGGCTTACCTGTAGGTCAAAGTGGTTTGTAAGGGTTTACAACCACTTTAAGCTTCATACACATAATACAAAAATTAGATGAAAAATACCACTTTTGATATGAGCTTATCATTTAATTATTTTTGTCGTGGGAGAGTGGATCTTGGGTGACACTTTTTTGCCCAGGACTTGACCCCTGGGCGCCATACACTTCTTGGATGTAAAAGAGGATTTATTTCTTTTAACTGTGGTTTTATATTTTGCAAGGGAACGAGGGTTGGGGCCAGAACACCCTTAAGTAGTTGCAATTTCAATAGGCAGACTCCGAGTCTTCAAAAGGAGGACAGCCGTACAGGGAAAGACTCCAGCAAGGTGCCACTTCTGCACGTGCAGGTTTGCTGTCCCCTATGGGTACAGTACTTAACAGTTCTAATTCAAATGTAACAGTTCTCTCCGCTTTACTAGAACTTCTACTTGTTGTTCTTCAGCACCTTGAGCACCTGGTCTCTCACTGGACCCACTGATTCACTAACTCTGAATCCTGTGAACTCCTCGAGGCTTTTGCTGTGGTATCTCCCTCAAGCATCACCCACGCTTTGCTGCTCGGTCCCTAGCTTGGCACTTCAGATACCTTTAAGCTTCACCCCTGCTGACCAGCTCGGTCCTTAGCTTGACACACACGGCTGCTCTGCAAGCTTCACCTCAGCTGGTTGGGTCCCTAAATTGATCACAGCCTGATTCTCCACAGTGCCTATTCGGTGAGAATACTGCTCTGGTACTTGCTTCAGTTAGTCACTGTGGTCCCTGGTAAAGGTGGTTGGTCCCTTAGTGGTGACAACTTCCCTTCTACCTCCGACCACAACAGGTTCTCCGGCCGGCAGAACTGCCACTTTTGGTAGTACTGCAAGCCGCAGTCCCAACCCTGTGCTGCCCTCTTACTTTTGGATAGGCTCTCACACAGCCTGGCGGCCAGATGCCCCCAGGATAGGCCAAATCTCTGGCCTAGCAGCCCAGGGCAGACAACACACATCCACCCAGATGGCAGTCTGGGTGGCACAGAACATAGATCCCCTGACTCCACCCAAATATATAGGCTCTCCCAGCAGGCCGAGGTACCCCCATATACCCATAACCTGACCTTGAATTGTCCTTCTCATATCTAGTACCACCAAGTGCCCAGCCACCGAGTGGTAGAAGAGAAAAGTACAAGGCCAAACTCAAAGAGAAATTAATGGGTCTCTAACAATTTAACTATGGTAGCTACCCCTGACAAGGAATTTGGTGAGGAGCTCCCTGACTAAACCCCAGGGCGCTACACAAGTGTACACAGTGTATAGGTCATCTCTAATGTCAGAGGCCTTAAGGTTGAGTATTCTCAAATGCCAGCCTCAGTCTTGTCCCAAGGCGTTGATGAAACACCACTAAAAGTACCCCATATGTAAGAGCGTGACCCTGTCTCAAGTACCTAGCATAGCCCAGGAAGAACCCACAACCAGGGGTAGGACTTGCATGTGACCCAGACTTAGTCCCCAAGGAGTTAATTGGGAAAGCATGAAGGAAAGTAACACCTATCCCATCAGCTAGCCCTTTTGTTATCAATATCTTGTACCGCCATCTTACAACTTGGCACCCAACATGGGGCTATGCCTACTGCATGCACTCGAAGACCACCCCATAGCCAGCTAGTTAGAAATGTGTTCAGGCTTGCCCAGTTACAGAACAAGTGCTTAATTGTGTCTTCTCTCTCATTGGCTCCTGCACAAGGACCTTAGGCATGATTGGCAGACATCCCAATAAGGGGTGTATATAAAAACTACACCCAGAAGATGTGCAGAGGGAGTCCTGTGTGTTCCTATCCAGCACCATGTCTGTATCAGTTGTGGATATTTTTTGCTGATTCATTACAAATGTCCCCCTACATGTGTAATAATATCTCTCACCCACAGGTGGTTTAGTGAGCAAGCTGACCTTGTGTGTTTTAAGATGGCTGCCGCATATTTAATTGACCATGTGGTTTTGCGGGGAAGTGCAACCAAGTCTTGCTGGCATCCCTCAAAACGGCTTGTGAGTGGTCAAGAGGAATGATTACATCCTGTGGGTGGTCTCTGGTATGCAGGACTATAAATAGAGTACCTGCCATGGGGGGGGGAGGAAATCTGTTTGGAAATGTGGAAAGATGCAGCCAAGGCACCTCGTTGTCCTGTTCCAGTTTATCCAGATAGCCAGTGTAAGCTGTTGACATTTAACTACCAGAGTTAAGTATTATTCGATTTTTTGGGAATAGGAGTGTATGTTTGATTCTTGTTATTTTGTTTAATGTTTATGGTAAATTATATGTGTAAGAAACTTTATATATTTTGATGTCCAGTAAAGTTTTGTTTTATGCTTTTTACCAAAACTTCTCTTGGCCTGTCTGTTCATTTTAAATATTCACTAGATATTTGCTTGGCTATCCAGTATACCTGTAATTTAAGTAAATATTGTTGTGTAGATTCTAAATATTAATCTAATAACAGCCTTATATTTTCCACATTTATTACAATGTCCAACCAGATTCTGCATTGGAGGAGACCGCAGGTGCTCACAGACCCTGGAGCCTGGGATGTGCTAGTGCTGGGATTCGCTCTATGTCAATACAGCCCCAGAGAAGAACTGTGAATTCCTTCGTCCATCTTGCTTGAGGAGGTATAGCACCATCTAGTACAGAGCCTGCTGCCAGTGGCGTATCTGGGGTATGGCAGCCATGGCAAGTTCCATGGGCACCATGAGGGGGGAGGGCGTTAAAAAGCCACCCCCACACGGAAAAAACCTTCACCCATCCTCCCACGGCCGCCTCCCGCACCCGCGTAGCTCCTAACACTGCGGCCGCCCTGCAAAAGCACGGCGCCGGAACAGCAATTGCTTCTTGGCCTGGGGAGGGGAGTGGCAGGCGCCTCCATTGTGGCTGATGACTGGCCAGACTGGATCCGCGTAGGGTAGGGTAAAAGTGGCGGAGGTGGAGCCTAATGCTCCGCCTACCTTTCTCTGCACGGCATCATCTTCTCCACGGAAGAGTGGGGAATGTGACATGAGGTGATGAGGAGAAGGAATGGATGAGGGCCCGACTGGGGAACCCCCAGCAGCAGCACCAAGGATAGCAGCCAGGTACTACTTCTTGATCGTAATCATATTCATGTGTGGGGGCCAACTGCAAACCAGAAGCAAGCAGCAAAATATAGTTCTTAGTGGATTAAATACATATGCATAGCCATAGATATCATAAGTAAACTGTAATAAAGGGATTTGTGAACAGTTGTTGCACAAATCACTTTTACACTTTATTAATGATGTCTATGGCTATGCATATTTATAATTTATTTAATCCATATTGCACACTATACTGTATATATGCCTGGCACATACGCACAATCGCACATGACGATGGCTTAAGTCATCATCGCGTGCAATTGTGCGTGTGTGCCAGGCATCAAATATAGTGCGCAATATGGATTAAATAAATTATAAATATGCATAGCCATAGACATCATTAATAAAGTGTAATAAAGTGATTTGTGCAACAAGCTCATTGAACATTCGACTACCAGTTTAAATGCCCTCGTCCCTTGAGGTTTTAGTTACGTGCTGTGTAGTGATATCTCAGTGTGAAGTTCTGTTGCTAATTCTGCCCAGCTCCGCCCTATTGTGTACAGATGACTCACCTACAGACCTGTGTTTACATGTAAATGCTGGCATTGATCTGTAAATAGCAATGGACTAGCTGCATTCATATGTAAATAACAGCGGCCCGGCTGCATTCATATGTAAATAGAGGCAGCATTCATACTGTATGTATATCATGTCCCCGCGAGGTCATATCCACCTTCACCTCTTGCTGAATGTTGCCCACCAGGGAGATAAAGGGGCATACTTGAATGTCCTGCCTACAACTGTTAGCATGAATTTTAGGATGCGAATGTGTACTAACAGGGTGAATAAAGAATTTGGTCACGTGTAGGGCAGCCCATTCATTTCAATGGGCTGATCTATGCACTAGAAATCCCCTAACCCTTTTTCAAAATCACACAGTGCCACAGCACACATAATTAGCAGGTGAGTGAGGGTGTCCTTAATAATGAATGGCACTGCTGTGTCTCTGCTAAAAGGCAGCAAATTTCTGTGGTGTCAGAAAAGCGATTTTGCGTGCGTTCCCGACTCACACACAAATGTGAATGCAGGCTAAATGTCTCTGTTAAATTGGTGATCAGTGTAAATCTTCTCATTACATTGGGGCTTGAATGCTTTCATTCAAACTAGTGGCCAGTGTGAATCCCTCCTTACATTGGTGGTTACTGTGAATGATTCTATTACATTAGTGGTCAGTGTAAACCCCTATTACATTGGTGGCCAATGTTGAAACTCCTCTTTATATTGGTAGTCGGTAAAAAAAAAAAAAATCAGCATTGCCATTGATCACACCTTCCCCTCCCCGAGCACTGCCACTGATCCCAGGAGTTCTAGGATACCTAGGAGTTTCTTGTACATTGATGGGTCCCCTCACCTCCCCAGTCCATGGTGTGCAGGCAATAGGGATGGCCGAACGGTTCGCCCGGCGGTCGTTTCACGGCGAATTTCGGCTGTTCGCCGTCCGCCCGATCAGCGGACTATTGCCGCCGTTCGCCCAGCGGACTTCCGTGTTTACTGTGTAAAAGAACTTTGACCTATGATGACACATCCATCATGGGGTACAGGACAGCCAATTGAGACATTACAGCACATGGACACTTGGACATTCCCCCTAACTTATAAATAGACCCGATCCGGCGGCCATTTTACATTCTTTCTTCTATCACTATAGGGAGAGGTTGCTGTGTGGAGCAGGGAGAGACTGCAGTGACCCAAATCGCTAGCTGTTTGGTCCACAAAAGTTATTTTCAGGACTGGTATAGGTGTTAGGTGTAGTTCAGGATATAGGTTTGAGGCACTGCTATGCTACTGATTTTTGTCAGCAGCCTGTCTTTTGTCAGTGTAGACAGAGGCACAGGACGCTGTGTGCTGCAGGGACAGTCAGTTTAATCATTAGCTGTTACTATTAGGTCCACAAAAGTGCTATGCAAGTTATTGTTCCAGCAGCCTCTGTTTTGTCAGTTTAAATAGGGGCAGGCAGAAAGCTGTGGGTGAGGCAGTGAGGGACAGTCAGTTTAATCAGTAGCTGTTACTATTAGGTCCACAAAGGTTCTTTTCAGGACTGGTATGGTAATAGGTTTGTACACGTATAATATTCTTTCTTCCAAATATAGAAAAAATATTATACTTGACTGCTGCCCTTCTGCTGCAGTAGTCCTTTATCAGTATAGGGACTGAGGTACAGTCTGCTAATCATTCACAACCTACTTGTTCCACAAAGGTCCTTATAAGGACTGGTAAGGTATATGGTACTACAGTACATAGGGTTGAGTGAGGTACAGTCTGCTATTTCTAAAGGACTGGTATAGGGCCACAATACATAGGGTTGAGGTGCACTACTGCTGACTGCTGCCCTTCTGCTGCAGTAGTCCTTTATCAGTATAGGGACTGAGAGTTTTGTCACAGGGTCATTTAAAAAATTACAGGCAGAGGAAGAGGCAGGCCCTTCCGCAGGGGTGATAGGGGTAGGGCAGGAGCAACAGGCTTGAGCCAAAGTGGAAAGTTGCAGAAGGTGTGTTCAATTACTTTAAAGGACGCACCAGACTTGGTTGAGTGGCTCACTCAGCCTTACTCTTCTGCACCCTCCTCATCCTCTCGATCTGCACCCTCTTCTTCACTCTCTGCTATGTGCACCCCCAAAGACACTACCACCAACACCACCACATACCTTCCGCTTGAGTCACAGGAATTATTTTCTGATCCATATCAAGACATTTCTGATGCGCAGCCACTCTTGGTATTGGATCAGGAAGAGGAGGTAGCAACAACCGCCACTCAGCAGTCTGACGACAGTACCCAGATCAGCCCAAGGAGGAGGTCGGTCCCCGATGTTGCTGCCTACTCCGAGATCTCTACTTATAGCGGTGGGGAAGGTGACGTTGATGATGACGTGTCTAGTGATGTTACGTGGGTGCCCACAAGAGAGGAAGAGGAGGGGAGTTCAGAGGGAGACATGGACCAGCAGATAGGGAGGAGAAGAAGGAATAACTTACATTGCACAGGAGGGACAAAGCAGACTGCAAATGTATCAGGAGCGAGTCATCGACCATGTACGATCACATCTGGCGCTCCCAGGACACCGGCACATGGATCCGCAGTGTGGGCTTTTTTTAACGTGTCCGCTGCTGACAATAGCATTGCCATCTGCAATCTTTGCAGTCAACGCATTAGTCGTGGTAAGCCCAACACTCAGCTAGGGACGACCACCTTAAGAAGGCACATGAGCAGCCATCACCGAGCCCAGTGAGAGCCACGCTCCAGGCTCTCATCGTCCAGCCTCGTCTTCTACTTCTCCTCTCTCCTCACAATTGTCCTCCACTCCACCTTCCATCATGCCAAGCTCACGTTTTTCTGCAAAAAGGCAGGCTTCCATGGGCCTAATGTTCGAGCGTAAAAAAATGATGATGCCGGATAACCCTCTTGCCCAACGGTTGACGGCTGGCTTGTCAGAACTGATAGCCCACCAACTACT
Source organism: Lithobates pipiens (assembly GCF_037356315.1). Lineage (NCBI taxonomy): Eukaryota > Metazoa > Chordata > Amphibia > Anura > Ranidae > Lithobates > Lithobates pipiens. The sequence goes on from NW_027507791.1 coordinate 182,383,092, forward strand.
GCCATATAAACTGGTGGACTCGGAGGCCTTTTGAAAATTTGTGGCCATTGGAACACCACAATAGAAGGTCCTAGGAAGGAAGTATTTCTCAGAGAAGGGCATCCCAGAACTATATGGCCATGTTCAGCGGCAAGTGAATGTATCTCTGGCACACAGTGTCGGTGCCACGTGGTCTAGCAAACACGGGCAGGGAAGGTATATCACTTTTACTGCCCACTGGCTGAACCTTCTGATGGCCGTCAAGCAAGTAACTCGTGGCACCCGTGTAGATTTGGTTTTACCGCCACGGATTGCTGCGTCTGTTGTGCCTGGAAGCCAAGAGCCACACTGGCCCGGTACTCCTTTCAGCTTTGCGTTCACAGGCAGATCAGTGGCTAACACCGCTCAATTTGACAGTTGGTAAAGTGGTGTGTGACAACGGTGCCAATCTGCTTAGCGCATTGAAACAGGGCAAAATTACGCACGTGCCATGCATGGCACGCGTCTTAAACTTGGTCGTGCAGCGATTCGTTGTCAAATACCCTGGGGTCCAGGACATCTTGCGGCAGGCAAGGAAAATCTCGGCCCATTTCAGAAGATCTTACACGGCCATGGCTCGCCTTGCTGACATTCAGCGGCGACACAATCTGCCGGTCAGACGTCTTATTTGCGATTGCCCGATGCGATGGAACTCAACCTTCTATATGCTTGATAGGCTGCTCCAGCAGAAAGGTGCAGTTAACGTCTACCTGTATGAACTCTGCGGCAGAACCAGTTCTGGGGAGCTGGGTTTTTTTTCACCGCGCCAGTGGTTGCTCATGCGCGACGCATGCAGACTTCTGCACCCATTTGAGGAGATCACCAAACTGGTCAGTCGCAGCCATGGCGCCATCAGTGACATGGTACCTTATGCCTTCTTTATGGAGCGTACATTGCGTCGTGTCATTGATCAAGCTGTGGAGGAGCAGGAGCGGGAAGATGAGGAAGTCGCAATGCTGGATGAATTCCCAGGGGGGGCTACTCTATCTGAGACAAGTAAACAACAGGAGTCTGAAGAGAAGTCAGAGGAGGATGGTGCCGGGGCGGATGAGGAGGAGCAAGAAGAGCATGCTTTAAACCTTTCTGGGATCCCTGTTGTGCGTGGATGGGGAGAGGAGAATGAAGAGGACGACATTATCCTGGATGATGAGCAGGAGCCAGGCCACCACACCGCTTCCAGTTTAGTGCAAATGGGGGCCTTCATGCTCCAGTGTTTTAATAGGGACCCCCGCATAAAAAGCATAAGGGTCAAGGACCAGTACTGGGTGGCAATGTACTTAGACCCCCGGTACAAATACAAAATGGCGGAAATGTTACCGCCGTCACAGAGGGCTGTCAGAATGGAGCACTTCCAGGCCGTGCTTCGAGAAATGCTGCATTCTGCTTTTGCGTGCGCTGGCAGAGGAGCAACTCCCACTCCCAGAGAAGGAGTTGCGGGTACCAATCCAACAGCGCCTGCAAGAAGAGGCCGGTTTGAAGATGTGTTGGTGACTTCGGATATGAGGTCATTCTTTCAGCCGACCCATCGACAGGTGTCATCTGGATCCAGCATCAGGGAACGCCTAGACCGTCAGGTGTCCGACTACATCGGGTTAACGGCCGATGTGGACGCTCTGAGGAATGATGAACCCCTGGATTACTGGGTGGACAGGCTTGACCTCTGGCCAGAGCTTGCCCAATTTGCAAACGAACTGTTGGCTTGCCCCTCGTCCAGTGTCCTGTCCGAAAGGACGTTCAGAGCAGCAGGGGGATCGTGACGGATAAGCGTACTCGCCTAGCTCACGACAGTGTTAACTACCTCACATTTCTAAAATTGAATGAGGCATGGATCTCGGAGGAATTCAACACATGTGACCAGTAGACCATGTATATGTCTATAAACAATTTTTTTAATCGAGCACACAGACCTTCTTTCTTCATTTGGCTCACTTCCTTGTCCAAAAAAAGCACACCGTACTATATGCCCGTACCCTCCTGTTTGAAGAGGTTGAGCGGTGTCATATTTCTACTGGGGCTGCTTATTATGAGGGGCTCCCACCATCCCTGTGCTGTACTGACTTCCTCCTGGGGCTGCTTATTATGAGGGGCTCCCACCATCCCTGTGCTATGCTGACATCCTCCTGGGGCTGCTTATTATGATGGGCTCCCACCATCCCTGTGCTATGCTGACCTCCTCCTGGGGCTGCTTATTATGAGGGGCTCCCACCATCCCTGTGCTGTACTGACTTCCTCCTGGGGCTGTACCTCTGCTGTGCATATTATGAGGGGCTCCCACCATCCCTGTGCTATGCTCATTATGAGGGGCCCCCACCATCCCTCCTGGGGCTGCTTACGGTGCAGGTGTCAGTGCTGTATATCACGGTGCTGGTGTCAGTGCTGTATATCACGGTGCTGGTGTGAGTGCTTTATGTCACGCTGCTGATGTCAGTGCTCTCTATCACGGTGCTGGTGTCAGATCACTCTATCACGGTGCAGGTGTCATTGCTGTATGTCACGCTGCTGATGTCAGTGCTCTCTATAACGGTGCTGCTGTCAGTGCTGTATGTCACGGTGCTGGTGTCAGTGCTGTATATCACGGTGCTGGTGTCAGTGCTTTATGTCACGCTGCTGATGTCAGTGCTCTCTATCACGGTGCTGGTGTCAGATCACTCTATCACGGTGCAGGTGTCATTGCTGTATGTCACGCTGCTGATGTCAGTGCTCTCTATCACGGTGCTGGTGTCAGATCACTCTATCACGGTGCAGGTGTCATTGCTGTATGTCACACTGCTGATGTCAGTGCTCTCTATCACGGTGCTGGTGTCAGTGCTTTATGTCACGCTGCTGATGTCAGTCCTCTCTATCACGGTGCTGGTGTCAGATCACTCTATCACAGTGCAGGTGTCATTGCTGTATGTCACGCTGCTGATGTCAGTTCTCTCTATCACGGTGCTGCTGTTAGTGCTGTATATCACGGTGCTGCTGTTAGTGCTTTATGTCACGCTGCTGATGTCAGTGCTCTCTATCACGGTGCTGGTGTCAGATCACTCTATCACGGTGCATGTGTCATTGCTGTATGTCACGCTGCTGATGTCAGTGCTCTCTATCACGGTGCTGCTGTCAGTGCTGTATGTCACGCTGCTGATGTCAGTGCTCTCTATCACGGTGCTGGTGTCAGATCACTCTATCACGGTGCAGGTGTCATTGCTGTATGTCACGCTGCTGATGTCAGTGCTCTCTATCATGGTGCTGCTGTCAGTGCTGTATGTCACGCTGCTGATGTCAGTGCTCTCTATCACGGTGCTGGTGTCAGATCACTCTATCACGGTGCAGGTGTCATTGCTGTATGTCACGCTGCTGGTGATCATCTCCTGCACCCTCTTCTTTGCCTACCCTGACCTTCCCTCTCCTCCATTGCCTTCATGCGTTCCACAGTCCTGAATTGTCACAACAATTTCACATATAAAAAAAGAATGCTTGTAGTTGTCGATCCCAGATTCACCTCATATATGTGTTATGTCATTGGCCATGTGGTGGGACTATGTTTGCACAGCTAGTAATTATTTTGTGGCTGCAAATTTGACCTGTAGGTTTGCAAAGTTCGCCTCCCATTGAAGTCAATAGGGCCCGCCGCGAACGTTACGGTTCACAAACTATCGGCCGCGTGATGGAGAGCGAAACTGCATGGGGGGGGTGAATGTTTGCCCAGGGACCAATCAATATTAAAGACAGCCCTGAGTGTAGTTGCAGTGCTATATGGAAAGGTATGTGCCCAGTATGGAAGGACAATTCCTCATGTTCCTAAGGATCTGTTCTTGATCATAGAAGAAGAAAGACCCAAACTATTTGCCAGGGCTGTATGGGAAAGAATGCACATCCAGAAACACCTGCGACATTTCTCTAAGCAAAGCAAGTACATGGAAGCGGAGTTCCACAAACAGTATAAGAAGTACAGCCTAGGAAAGTACATCTGCATGGATATGTAGGGCACCCCCTAAGGAGCCGCAGATAAACTGGGATACTCCACCTGCACAGCTAAGCACACCAAATTTTCACATGCGCTCCAGAGACAAAGAACAGTTTGCAGCTTTGTTGTTGTGATTTATTGAGGGTTATACCTTGCATGGGGATGGGAAATTATGGGATGCCCACTTGACTTTAGCAAAACTTCAGTAACATCTTCAGGGATCTTCCTATATACAGTCTACATACAGCACCAACTTCCTCCAGCACACACTTGCTTGCAGACACCAGCTGAATCATGGTTTGGATATCTGACAGGCACAGATTTTTTGCCATGGCCCTTTACAGGCAGGACCTTGAAGCCCCTTGTTAAGTAGAAATAACAGTGATCAGCTTGCATTATTCCTCCTGTGGCTACTGGTCCCAGCAACACCTCTTCAGGCACTGCCAGCCCACCTGGTTGCAACTGCCCCCTTTCACTTGCCCTCCAAGCTAGCATTTCTCTATAGTCCTTCTAACTGTCTCTCAGCAGCCCACCCGGCTGACTCTCAGGAGATCTCCCACGGAAGGGATTGAAGACTTGGCACAATGTGGTCTTCAGGGAGATCTGGGTACATGTGACAGTCTACCCCCTTGTAAGTCCACAGGAGTGCTGCTGTACTCACACTGTCCTTATATTTGATCCGGTTCCTCCAGAAAGGGGAAGGGCTGCCTCCGTGTGTTATGGCAGGATTTTTCTAGCACCCAAGCCTCGTCCCAAGGTCACCCCCCCCCAGGCTAGGGGGCACCCCAGAGGGCCACCAACAGTCTCCAAAGCACTATTTCCCCATCCTCCACCCGACTGCCTCTGCTGACATGGTCAATGTCTATTTATGAGGTAAGCTCTGCCCACTGCCGGCCCATTGCTGGGGATTGGCAGAAGCCTCATAAATATGTATGTCAGTCCCTCCTTACTCCCACTGTCCAGCTCTGGAAGTTTCTTTAAACTCCCAGACCAGGGGGAAGTGCCAGAGAGAGCTGCCAGATGAGTTATCCAGCCCTGAGTCATTGAACCCTGACCCAGATTCACAGCTCAAGCTTAGCCCTGAGCTACACAAATTTACCTTTTAACAGAAACCTATCTTACATCTAGCACACAAACAAGAGGGTGCTACAGATAGAATCAAAAACGTCAAACCGGACAGTCCCCTTCCTGTTGTGCGCCAGGCCTGAGATATACACCCCATCACAGGTAAACCAGTCCTATTACCGTACCCAGACTTTTAGATTTGAGTTCAATGTTGGTGACTTGACCTATAACTTATAACCATTGCACTTACTCTGTGTGAAAATTATATAATGTTGTATTGCACCTGTCTTGCAATGCTGTTGTATTTTACTGTGAACTCTATTTTGTTTAATGCTGTGGAGTTGGGATGGTCAGCATCTAAGGGGGGAAGAATGAAAGCCGGTTCTATTTTAGATAGTTAGGTTCTGCCCTGGACATGAGGGTTAGCGTTAACTCTGTTCCCAGGTAGGTATAGGGACTAGGAAATTAGGAGCAATAACTGTTGTAAAATACTTTGGACGGTCCTGTTGTTCTTTGCACTTTCTATTACGGTCAGTGTCTAAGGGGGGGGGGGGGGGATTGAAAGTAGGTTGTATTTTAGATAGTTTGCGCTGCCCTGGACAGGGGGATTAGAGTTAACTCTGTTCCTAGGTTTTGGCAGGATGCTTATGTAGCACTGACTCCCGAAGGAGCTGCTGGTTTTATTGGGCTTACCGTTACCTTCTGTCAGAAACCATGAATCAGACTGAGACAGAAGTACAATTAAATCACACTTGTTTATTAATAAAAATAAAAAGGTAAATTTAAAAAGCGTAGTCAAGCATAGCCAGTGTCCAGTAACCAGATCGGGTAGTCAGCCAGGCCAGAAGTCAGGGATCCAAGTAGAGCAACAGCAAGCAGGATAAGGAGCCAGAAGGGATGTCAGCAAGCCAGTCTTTAAACAAACCGCAGGAGATGGTTTCCAGTGATGTGACCAAGGCGAAGGCAGAGGTGAAGTGAGCTGGAAGGCTTTAAGTAGGCAGGTCAGACGAGCATCATCAGGAACAGCTGGTAACTGTGGAGAGAGAAGAGAGCTGGCAATTAGCCGACAGCTGAGCGGCCAGCCCAGAGAAGGAAAGGCTAAGCCAGCCCTGACACCTTCTTGACCTTGTGTGCGTCTAGGGTTGTCCCGTGGTAGATGGCCCAAAGAATTGTAGAAACTGACACTGGATCCATTTTTTGGGATATTTATTGGAGAAGAGTAGACAAACAGTCTCTCAATGAAGGGTAGAGGGTTAGGTAGGAAGTTCAGGTACTCTTGGAACTGCAAAAATTAGGAAGTCTCTCACTACAGAAATCCAGAGAATTACCGTTCACAACAGGATTCTCGCAGCTACCGAATAGACCTTCTCTCACCAGGCCTAGCAGCCGATAGAGTGTTTAAGCATAGCAGAGCCACAGACTCAAACGTAGAACACTTGAACAAAGTCTCTGCCACAGACTTGAATGTAACTGAGGGACTGTCATGTACCTTACAGAGTAGTCAGACTGTTGAGGGTGGCCTCTTGCATGGTTCCGGTCTCCACACCCCTGGAGGTGGTAACAGGGAGCGTGAAGACAGCGAAAGGGTGCAGGTGCCTGCAGGTGGAAGTTGAAGACCTGGAGACACTGGGTCCTCACGGAGGCAGAGGTGTAGGTTGATCACGGAGGTAGACAGCGGAGGCTCAGCAGGTATACAGGAAACACTGCACGTCTGGAACAAGCAAGGTCGGCAACTGGCAGGCAATGCGGTACAGGAACGAGAGGCAGGTGCGTAGTCAAGGACGAGCAAGGGTCTGGTAACGTGCTAGCAATGAGGTACAAATCAGGAAACAAGCAAAAGTCGTAAGTCCAAGCCGAGGTCAGTGGTAGTCCAGGAGATCGTAACAAGGAGTATCCAAAGGAATGGGTATCAGGAACAAGGTCACAGGAACAAGATCACAGGAACAACGATCAGGTATCTCAGGAGTAGCTGAAGACGATCCAGCACTGGTATCAGGCCAGGATCCCGTTTATATAGGGAGAAGTGTGCCAGGATTGGTGGAAGTGGCTGTCCGTGCGTGAGTACGTACATACGTTCATTTTGCGCGGGTGCGTCCGCGTGTTCGGATTGGCGTACGTCCACGTGTTCGGATTAGCGTGCGTCCGTTCGTTCCGGAACTCACACGCCTCTGACGGGGACACCGCGCATGGCGCCTAGAACGAAGATGAACCGCTGCTATACGGGGACGGGCATTCACACGGTGAGTTCCCTGACAGTGCCCCCCCCTTAAGGGCAGCCTCCGGGTGCCCCTTTGAACCAACCTTTAAGAGCGATGAAAAGCCTGTATGAGCCTCTGGGCATGAAGATTCGCTTCGGGTTCCCAGGAATTCTCTTCAGGACCAAAGCCTTTCCATTTGATCAAGTATTGGTTTTGTCCTTGACGTTTCCTGTAATCCAAAATGGCTTCAATCTCGAACTCCTCCTCCCCATCTATCAATACAGCTTGTGGAGGGCCTAACTCCCGATCCGGAAAGGAATTGGGTACATCAGGTTTAAGTAGAGAAGTATGGAATACAGGATGGATTTTGAATGAGCCGGGAAGTTCAAGTTCATAGGCCACTGAATTAATTTTCTTTTTGATTGGAAATGGTCCCAAATATCTGGGTCCCAATTTTTTAGAGGGACATGCTAGTTTCAGGTTTGCGGTTGAAAGCCATGCACGATCACCGACCTTTAAGTCCAACTCCCCCCTTCTTTTCTTGTCGAAAAATCTTTTATTGTCTTCCTGTGCTTTGGAAATGGTTTCTTTAAGTACCTGATTGTTGGTAACAAAGAAATTTAGCCTATCCTGGACGGCTGGTACAGGAGAATCCAGTATAGATGTTGGCAGAAAAGAAGGATGAAAACCATAATTAGAATAGAATGGTGACTGGTTTGTGGCAGAGTGAGTAGAATTATTGAATGCACATTCTGCCGAGGGTAATAATGAGGCCCAATCCTCCTGGGAAAAGGAAGTGAAACAAGGTAAGTACTGCTCCAAGGTCTGATTAGTACGTTCGGTCTGCCCGTTTGTTTGGGGATGATAGGCTGAAGAAAAATTTAGTTTGATACCCAGAGCTTCACACAATGACTTCCAGAATTTTGACGTGAACTGGACTCCACGGTCAGAGACAATATCGCTGGGAATTCCATGGAGCGTAACAATTTCTTTAATGAATATTCTGGCTGTCTCACTTGCAGATGGAGTTCCCTTCATGGGAATGAAGTGTGCCATTTTTGAAAAACGATCCACCACCACAAAGATAGAGGAGAATCCTTCAGATGGAGGGAGCTCAACAATAAAGTCCATTGCGATTTTATCCCATGGTCTTTCAGGGATGGGTAATGGTCTCAACAATCCCCAGGCTTTATTTTTGCTACTTTTATTCCGGAGGCAGGTTGGACAAGAGCTGACATAGTTCCTACAGTCCTTTGCAAGATTTGGCCACCAGAAGCGTCTTTGAACTAAATTCATAGTCTTGTGACCCTCAAAGTGACCTGCCAGGTGATAGTCATGACAAGCCTGTAGAACAGAAGTGCAGAGATTTTGAGGGATGAACAGTTTATCTCCTTGCCAGAGGAGACCATCTTTCTCTTGGAGGTTAGTATCTGGAGAGACTGATGCTCCTCGGGACAACTGACGAACCTGTGACAGAAAACTAGTTTGTGTTAGTAGAAAGTTTCCAGCTTGCAGAATAGTCTCCGGAGGGGATGAGGCTTCAGTTTCTGTGAACATACGGGATAATGTATCAGGTTTACTGTTCTTGGATCCTGGTCTGTAGGTTATATGGAAACTAAAGCGGGAGAAGAAAAGAGCCCATCTCGCTTGCCGAGGCCTGAGGCGTTTGGCCGTTCTGAGGTATTCGAGATTTTTATGATCTGTGTAGATCAATATTGGATGTGTTGCCCCTTCCAGGAGATATCGCCATTCTTCCAAGGCCGATTTGATTGCCAGAAGTTCCCGATCTCCCACATCATAGTTCCTTTCTGATGCTCCTAGTTTTTTGGAAAAGAAAGCTACAGGGTGCATTAATGACTTAGACCCTTGGCGTTGGGACAGAATGGCGCCTACAGCATTCTCTGAAGCATCCACTTCCAGAGTGTAAGGTAGAGCAGGGTCAGGATGTTTAAGTATTGGGGCAGATATGAATAGTCCTTTCAGTTTATCGAATGCAGCTTGAGCTGCAACAGTCCATTGAAACCGGTTTTGTTTACTGGTGAGTTGTGTAATAGGCGCTATAACACTGGAAAAGTTTCTGATAAATTTCCTATAGAAATTGTAGAATCCAATGAAGCGTTGCACCCCTTTCTTGTCAGTTGGAGGTGGCCAGGACAGAATGGCTGAAACCTTCTGAGGATCCATTTCTACTCCCTCAGTTGATATCACCAGGCCGAGGAAGTGAATGGTCTGACGTTCGAACTCACACTTCTCGGCTTTAGCATAGAGCCCGTTTTGCCTTAGTCTGAGAAGAACCTGTTTTACATGGTCACGATTGGTTTCTAGAGAGTTTGAAAATACCAAGATGTTATCCAAATAAACAATTACGAACAAATCCAAGAAGTCCCTGAAAATATCATTAACAAAATGCTGAAAAGTAGCTGGTGCGTTGCAGAGTCCGAATGGCATGACCAGGTACTCAAAGTGGCCAAAGCGTGTCCGAAAAGCCGTTTTCCATTTGTCCCCTTCACGGATTCTGATCAAATTATAGGCCCCTCATAAATCCAGCTTTGTAAATGTTTTCGCTGATCGAAGTCTCTGGAATAATTCCGGAATCAATGGAAGGGGATAACGATTTTTAATCGTCACCTTATTCAAATCCCTGTAATCGACACACGGGCGGAGCGAATGATCCTTCTTTTCAACGAAGAATATTCCAGCACCAGCTGGAGAAGAGGAATGTCGGATAAACCCTTTCTTGAGATTCTCATCGATATATTCTTTGAGGACCAGAAGTTCAGGTTCCGATAAGGGAAATATCGTTCCGAAAGGAATTTCAGCTCCTGGCAATAATTTGATTGGGCAATCGTAGACCCGATGAGGAGGGAGAGTATCCGCCTTTCGTTTGTCAAAAACGTCTAGGAAACTATGATATGTGGTTGGGACCAGTCTCTGGGCCTCAGATGTAGGGCCTGAACAGGCAATGACTGGGACCAGATGGTGTGAGATCTTGAAGCAATTCTGGAGGCAGTAAGTGGACTGAAAAACCACCTCACCAGTCACCCAGTTTATTTGGGGATTATGGGCTTGTAACCAGGGCATTCCCAAAATGATTGGGAAAAGTGGTGAAGAAATGACATCCAGGCGGAGTAATTCTTGATGATCGGATAGAATGTTGGCGGATAGTGGTTGAGTCTCATGGGTAATGGGGCCCGATCTGATGTTTGATCCATCCGCTAACCATATGGAGAGTTGACGTTGCTTGGGTATCAATGGAATATTGTGTTGCAGAACAAGAGCATGATCGATGAAGCAGCTACAAGCGCCAGAATCAACTATAGCTTGAACCTGGAGTGTTCCTTCTGGAAGCTGTAAGGAAAGAGCAACAGCAATATGAATTGATTTTGTCGAAGGTAATGTATTGGGTTCAAGAGATGAGTCTTTGAACTTACGGATCTTATTTGGACATGTATTTGCATAATGACCAGCTTCCCCACAATAGAGACAGAGATTGTTCTGACGTCGGCGTTGTTTTTCTTCCGGAGATAACGGTGAACGAAGCAATTCTATTTGCATTGGCTCTGGAGCTTCGGAAGTGGTAGCCGGTGTGGGAATGGGAGGATGATTCGGGACCTTAGGTAACATCCATGTGGGACGGATCTGGCCAATTCTCTCAGATCTCCGTTCCCTGAGACGGCGATCGATTTGAATTGATACTTGTATTAGGTCCTCCGATATGGGCCAACTCATCTTTTAGTGGCTCGGAAAGTCCAATACGGAACTGGTAACGTAGGGCAGCGTCGTTCCATTGAGTATCAGAACTCCACCTCCTGAAGTCCGTTATGTAATCCTCCATGGGTCTGTGACCCTGCTGCAGAGCATGGAGACTGGCCTCAGCAGTTGTGCCACGCTGAGGGTCATCATATAATTTGGCCATCTCGTTCAAGAAAGAGTCCATAGTATCAAGCAGAGGGCTGGCCTGTTCTAATAGGCGGTGGGCCCAGGTTTGAGGTTCCCCCTGAAGCAAGGAGAAGATGAATCCCACCTTTGTGCTCTCCAAGGAGAAGGTACGAGGCTGTAGCAGAAAATATAATTGGCATGCATTTCGGAAAGCACAGAATTTGCTGCGGTCTCCAGAAAACCTCTCTGGAGTGGGAACTCGAGGCTCGGGGGTGGCACCACTACTGCAGGTACAGATGCTGAAGTTGCCCGACTGGCGGACCCGGATGCTGTGGCCCCTTGGGAAGCAGCGGTGCTTGGCGTTAATGACTCCACTCTCTGCTCAAGTTGGTGATAACCATCTTGCAGGCCCTGAACTGCTTGGGTAAGGGCGGAGATCTGTTGGCACAAGGCTTCCAAAGGTGAGGCCCCCTGTCGGACTCCATTTTTCTGTGCTGGATCATACTGTCACGTACCTTACAGTGGAGTCAGACTGTTGAGGGTGGCCTCTTGCACGGTTCCGGTCTCCACACCCCTGGAGGTGGTAACAGGGAGCGTGAAGACAGCGAAAGGGTGCAGGTGCCTGCAGGTGGAAGTTGAAGACCTGGAGACACTGGGTCCTCACGGAGGAAGAGGTGTAGGTTGATCACGGAGGTAGACAGCGGAGGCTCAGCAGGTATACAGGAAACACTGCACGTCTGGAACAAGCAAGGTCGGCAACTGGCAGGCAATGCGGTACAGGAACGAGAGGCAGGTGCGTAGTCAAGGACGAGCAAGGGTCTGGTAACGTGCTAGCAATGAGGTACAAATCAGGAAACAAGCAAAAGTCGTAAGTCCAAGCCGAGGTCACTGGTAGTCCAGGAGATCGTAACAAGGAGTATCCAAAGGAATGGGTATCAAGAACAAGGTCACAGGAACAAGATCACAGGAACAACGATCAGGTATCTCAGGAGTAGCTGAAGACGATCCAGCACTGGTATCAGGCCAGGATCCCGTTTATATAGGGAGAAGTGTGCCAGGATTGGTGGAAGTGGGCGTCCGTGCGTGAGTACGTACATATGTTCAGTTTGCGCGGGTGCGTCCGCGTGTTCGGATTGGCGTACATCCACGTGTTTGGATTAGCGTGCATCCGTTCGTTCCGGAACTCGCACGCCTCTGACGGGGACACCGCGCATGGCGCCTAGAACGAAGATGAACCGCTGCTATACGGAGATGGGCATTCACACGGTGAGTTCCCTGACAGGGACGTAGATAAATTTAGAGAGCTATCATACTGTACCAGAATCTCGCAGCCGGTCCGGCGATACCGTACCGAGTGTAGATCCACTTAGTGTCCTTCAACTGAGCCTCCAGGCTCTTTTCGAGAAGCCAGCCTTATGCATGGCCTTCTCCCAAGAATCCTCCCCCGGGTGCTTATCCAGTTGTGGGGCCTCTCCACAGATCAGACGGCACTAGACCACCTTTGAATCCCCCTCTCAGTTACTTTGCCTCGGGCTAGCCAGCCCGGAGACTTGAAATTGGATGGATCCGCACCCCAGGCCATGAGGGCCATGAGGGCTGGTCAGGAGGACCAGGACCAAGCAGACAGAAAAATCTTCTGGACCGGAACCCAGAAGCACGTGATGTCGGGAAACCTTAAATACCCTTTCCCAGAATGCACAGCAGGATAACACTCCCACTGGGCTGGTTCCGAGAAAGAATGGCACTCAATACGCCTAGCTAAACTGAGTTCTCACACCCGCCAGCGGTGACAGCGACACCTATGGCCAAGGAGAACCCAGTGCAATCCAGCTAGACTGGTACCAAAACCATAATTTGGTATAATTAACCCTAAAACCCAACTGTGGTTTTAGGAACTTTAACCACTTAAGGATTGCTGCATGTAAATGTACGTCGGCACAATGGCACCGACAGGCACAAGCACGTACATGTACGTGCTTGCCTTCCAGCGGGTGGGGGGTTCGATCAGACCCCCTCCCGCTGGCTGCGGCGGTCCGTTTCGCTTCAGGAGCGATCCGGGATGAGGGGATAGCCGTTGGTTTCTGGTCATCCCCTCTCGATCGCTCCTGGCGAATGAGAAGCTTCCCCCGCCTGTGTACTGTAAACACAGGTAGGGAGGAAGTGATGTCATTCTCCTCGGGGCGGTCTTTTTGACCGGACTGCGAGGAGAACACATAGTAAGTGCACCAAACACTACACTGACATGTAGGTACACATAGGCACACAAATTACCCCCCCGCCCCCCCCTCCCAGTCACTGTGTCACTGATTGCAGTGATCATTTATTTACTGATCACTGCATTTAGTGTCAGTTGTGACAGTAAAATGTGTCAGGGCAGTTAGTGTTAGGTCCAGGGTAGCCCCCTACCCGCCAATAAAGGTTTAACCCCCTGATTGCCCCTAGAGTTAACCCTTTCACCCCCTTTTGCCAGTGTCACTAAGCAATTGTTTTTCTGATCGCTGCATTAATGTCACTGGTGCCGCTAGGTAGCTAGTTTTTTTAGGTTCACCGCCAGGTTTTTATAGCGTTAGGTACCCCCATATACTACCCAATAAAGGTTTTAACCCCCTGATTGCCCCTAGAGTTAACCCTTTCACCAGCGATCACCGTATAAGTGTCACTGGTGACGCTGGTTTGCCAGTTAGTTATTTAGGTTCCCCGTCAGGTTTTTATATAGCGTCAGGGACCCCCATATACTACCTAATAAAGATTTTAACCCCCTGATTGCCCCTAGTTAACCCTTTCACCAGTGATCACCATATAAGTGTTACGGGTGACTGGTTAGTTAGTTTGCTTTTTATAGCATCAGGGCACCCACCATTTATTACCCAATAAAGGTTTAACCCCCTGATCACCCAGCGGGTGATATCAATTAGGTTTTAGGGTCAGGGTCTGCGTTGCCCCAGGCAGCGCTAGGTTAGTGCCAGTACCGCTAACACCCACACGCAAAGCATACACCTCCCGTAGTGGTATAGTATCTGAGCAGATCAATATCTGATCTGATCAGATCTATACTAGCGTCCCCAGCAGTTTAGGGTTCCAAAAAACACATTGTTAGCGGGATTAGCCCAGATACCTGCTAACAACTGCGTTTTGCCCCTCCGCCCAGCCCACCCAAGTGCAGTATCGATCGATCGATGTCACTTACAAAACACTAAACACATAACTGCAGCGTTCGCAGAGTCAGGCCTGATCCCTGCGATCGCTAATGCCGCGTACACACGACCGGACTTTTCGAAGGACTAGGTCCGACAGACTTTCGACGGAGTTCTGACAGAGTTCTGACGGACTTTCCGAATGAACGGACTTGGCCACACACAATCACACCAAAGTCCGATGGATTCGAACGTGATGACGTACGACCTGACTAGAATAAGGAAGTTCATAGCCAGTAGCCAATAGCTGCCCTCGCGTCGGTTTTTGTCCGTCGGACTAGCATACACACGAGCGGATTTCTCGGTAGGAACTGGGTCCGGCAGAGTTCCGGCGGAAAAAATTTAAACATATTCCATTTCTAAAGTCTGTCGGATTTTTGCAAATCAAAAGTCCGCTGCAGCCCACACACGATCGAATGGTCTGCCGGAATTGTTCCGTCGGACCTTTGATGTTGAAAAGTCTGGTCGTGTGTACGCGGCATAACAGTTTTTTTTGGTAGCGTTTTATATTTAAATCCTGAAGGCAGTGATTGGGTTTCGGGGTCCTGTACGCGGCTAGACTCCCAAAAAGTCCCACATATGTGGTATCCTCGTACTCGGGAGAAGCAGCAAAATATATTTTGGGGTGCAGTTCCACATATAACTATGGCATGTGTGAGCAATATATCATTTAGTGACAACTTTTTGTAAACCTTCTTTTTATTTTTTATTTTTTTGTGTCATTATTCAATCACTTGGGACAAAAAAAAAATATTCAATGGGCTCAACATGCCCCTCAGCAATTTCCTTGGTGTGTCTACTTTCCAAAATGGGGTCATTTGGGGGGGTTGTACTGCCCTGCCATTTTAGCACCTCAAGAAATGAGATCATAAATTAGTCATAAATCAGTCATAAATTAAAAGCTGTGTAAATTCCAGAAAATGTACTCTAGTTTGTAGACGCTATAACTTTTGCGCAAACCAATAAATATACGCTTATTGACATTTTTTTTACTAAAGACATGTGGCTGAATACATTTTGGCCTAAATGTATGACTAAAATTTAGTTTATTCGATTTTTCTTATAACAAAAATTCGAAAATATAATTTTTTTTTTTAAATGTCAGTCTTTTTCCTTTTATATCGTAAAAAATAAATATCGCAGAGGCAATCAAATACCATCAAAAGAAAGCTCTATTTGTGGGAAGAAAAGGACGCAAATTTTGTTTGGGTACAACATTGCATGACTGCGCAATTACCAGTTAAAGCAGTGCAGTGAGAAATTGTAAAGACCTCTGGTCCTTAGGCTGACAATTGGTCCGGGGGTTAAATGGTTAATAACACATAGCGCGTGCTCTTAAGGAGCCGGCACTACATTTGGGTCCAACCAGCTGGTCCTGTGCCTATAAGAAGGGACAGTGGTGAATTCAGTCCACGGCTGGAATCATGAACCCCGGAGAGTCTGTGTCAGAGCTCCCAATGTCGGTATAAGAGCTGAAAAATCCTGCTGCAGGTGGTTAGGCCCAGATGATGTAGAGCCAAAAGCCTGGGGATTCTACCTGAAGATGCCAACTTCTAGAACCTGTCATCAATAGACGGACACAGGACACAGAATCTAGCTCTGCAAGTGTGCCGAGGCAGTACATAAGTGTAGGGAATAGGGAATTAGGAACAATGGCTGTTGTTGGAAAATACTTTGAAAGGTCCTGTTGCTCTCTGGACTTTGCGTTCTTTGGACTATGTATTACTCTACACTTTATTCCAACTTTGCTTCTGCCTGGGCTGAAGTCCTTTAAAAGGGTGGAGTTATAGGTGGAACTGCCTCTATCTGCGAAGGAGATATTGCTAGCACTTCCTACTCAGCAGTTTATCTCCCATGGCAACTGGAATGAACCTGCCTTGCAGAGGTGCCCATCCTGTACTAAGGTACAGAAGTTCAAGAGTTACAGTCACGAGCATTTTGGAGTCCATGCTAGGCACATAGCGGTGTTCCATTCTGCTGCTGGGATCTGTAGTGGAAATGCTGGACAGGTGGCTATGGTATGAGTTCAGCATGGCCCGCCTAATTGCAGGTTACAGTGTCAAGATGTACATTCACATGGGGACCTGAGAGCAATTGGAGAACAGTTATTGTGCAAGTGTACACAGTGTATCGGTCACTTCTAATGTCGGAGGCCTGCCTTAGGGTTGAGTATTCCCCCACAGCAGCTTCAGGCTTGTCTCATGGTATTGATGAAAATAGCAGTAAAAGTAAAGGTCCCCATGTAGCACCCTCTAGTGCAGGGGTCTCAAACTGGCAGCCCTCCAGCTGTTGCAAAACTACAAATTCCATAAGGCATTGCAAGGCTGACAGTTACAAGCATGACTCCCCCAGGCAGGGGCATGATAGGACTTGCAATTCCCAACAGCTGGAGGGCTGCCAGTTTGAGACCCCCTGCTCTAGTGTGTGCTAGATGTTAGTGAACGTTTGTTAGTGTTGGAAAATGTAGTTTAGCTCCGAATCTGGGTCTGGGTTCAGTGACTCAGAGCTGGGTGACTCATCCTGACAGCTATTCTGGTGCCTCCCCCTGGTCTATAAGGTTGTATAAACTTTTAGAGCTGATGGGTGGAGGTGAGGAGGGGCTGTTTCCCAGATAGCAAGCAACTGAGCTGCAAGTCTGAAAATGACTTGCTAAGCTATTGCTAGACTTGCCAGGCTTCACAGGTTTGTTGCACAATTGCAGCAAGTCCGCATCGCATGACTCCAGATCAACTTTCATGGCAAACATTCTGCAACTCTGCTGCAAGTTCTGGTTCTGTTACGTTGTGCAATAGTCATCCCACCACAGGGGTCACTGTGACTTGCAGAGTTCTTGCTGTAGACTCACCACTGCAACTTTGCTCTTGCCAGAGACTTGTTATGCAAACTTGCTACAAATTTCAGAAGTGGCAACTAGAACTTGTGCTTCAAGTGCTCTGCAAGTGCACAATTTGCCAGTGAAAATGTGCAGCATGTTAACAGACTTACAATTAAACACTGCCACAAATGTATGCCAAGTTATCCTTGCTATCTGGGTTGGAATATTTATGAGAGCCAAGTAAATGGGCCATGCTATCAGGGCCAGTCGGGTGAAAGATGAAGACGGAGTGCTGAGGAGGCTGGTGATTGCCCTCAAGGGTGCCCCCTAGTCTGGGGGCGGTGACCTTGGGCCGGGGCTCAGGTACTAGGAGGACACTGCCACAACACATGGAGGAAATCTTTCCTGGAGGCATGGGAGCAAGGAGAGAGGACAGTGAGAGCAGGTCAGCACTACTGGGAGATCTCCTGAGAGTCAGCCGGGTGGGCTGATGAGTGTCAGTCTGGAAAACTGTGTGGAGAAGTTGGCCTGGAGGGCTAGTAAAGGGGCAGCTGCAGCCAGGTGGGCTGGCAGTGCCTGAAGAAGTGGTGCTGGGATCAGTGACCACAGAGAGGAAGTGCTGGGAAAGTGTAAGCTGTGTCACTCTTCTGTTCTTCAGCAGCTAGACAAAAAGTGTAGCTACTGACTTTTAATAATCAGACACTCACCTGTCCTATGGTCCAGCGATACGGAGGAACAAAGCCCCGCTCCTCTCTCCCTCCTGTCCACGGCACTGGCATTCTGACTGTGGGGGCCGGTCATGAACTGCTCATGCGTGAGCCGCTCTGTGATTGGCTGAGCAATCTTCTGGGACCTGTGACATGTCCCAGAAGATTGCATGGAGGGAGGGGGAGAGGTGAACTTACTTCTGGAGCCCTGGTAGGAAGTGGGAGCTGGGTGCCTCTAAAAATAGGGTATCCACTCCCCCCCCCCCAAAAAAAAGAATGACATGCCAAATGTGGCATGTCAGGGGGTCACCTTCACTTAAAGTGGAAGTTCCATTTTTGGATGGACCTACCCTTTAACGAGTTAATTGAGAAAACACGGAGGAAAGTAACACCTGCCCCATGAGCTAGCCCTCTGGTTTATTTATATCTTGTACTGCCATCTTACACGCACACAAAAGACAAGGAAGCACAGTCATCGCATATCTGCCCTTAGGAAAGTGATAAATTACTTTGAATAAGCAAATCAACAAAAGTGAAACAAGGACAGAAATTCCTTGTCTGCAGTGTAATCCTATGCACACAGTGTGACGTCCTCTATGGGCTCTGATCTCCACCCCCCGAGCAATTTATAAAGCCTTCCACACCTGTAACAGCTCAGTAATTGTGTTGTCTGCTGAGCTCCAACATGCAGCATCTCCCATTCGAAGATCTGGGGGGCCTGCAGCTAATGGGACATGGAAGATTTGGGAACGTCTATAGAGGATGGAGCCAGAAGCTGAACATGGAGGTAGCTCTCAAAGTGGTTCAAGGAGCCCATAGGTATGTACTAACACCAAGATACTTCTAAAACACTGTTTTTCATAGGCAATCCCTAAAAACTCATCTCTTCAGGGAAGCCTATCCTACCTCCACCTAAAAACTGAACTTCTACTTTCTCCATTAAAGTAGAACTAAAGGCAAAACATTTTTTTTTAAGGGTTTTAACCATCTATGCCATTCATGTCCCATTGGGGAGATTTTTCTTCACTTCATGGCCCATAGCCAAAACAAGAAGTCAGAGGAAATCCCTCCAAAAGGGAATCCCTGGTTGACACCAGAACTAGTGTCCATGTTGGAAGATTTCCCCTCTATTAATATTTTGGTGTCAATCCAAAATGTGTTTTTTTTTCTTTCACCTTTGACGATCATGGTTAACAGGACAAATTACATAGTTCCATAGTAGGTGAGGTTAAAAAAAAGTCCATCAAGTCCAACCTTTGTGTGTGCTTTTAATTGAAAGGGTGAATCTCCCTAATAGGGGCACAGATAGAGATAAACAACCTGATGGGGGTTCTAACCCTTCTCTACAATATCCTCAACTAAATATTATCTTTAGTTATACTTTAACTTATCCCCTCATTTATTACCTTTTGTATCACTTGGCCCTCCTTTTAGATTGTAAGCTCTCATGAGCAGGGTCCTTCTAATTCTCTTTACTTGAATTGTATTGTAACTGTACTGTCTTCCTTTATTTTTCAAAGCATTGTACAAACTGTTGGCGCTATATAAATCTTGAATAATAATAATAATAAACAATAACAGTACATTGTTGTTATTATTACTAAAGTGAATTTTAGGACACACAAATGCAATACTAACCCACATTTTTGGTAAAATATAAAAGACAAGGTTGTTCTGAGTAAATATCCAACATGTCAAACCTTAAATTTGTGTGGACTTGTGAAATGGCGCCAAACTTCAGTACCCTATATTTTCTATAGGTGATGCTTCAAAGGCCCCCATATAGGTCATCAATTACACCGGAGGTCTGGTTGTAGAATTATTGCTCTCACGCCGGTGTATGTAACATGTGTATCGCAAACAATGTTTTTACATGTAAGCGCCCCCCATGCATGTGTTTATGTTTGCACGTGCCTATATGAAACTTTATTTTTCCATTACATAGGGGACAAAAAGTCCCTTATGTGGTGATTTTTAAGTGACAGGTTCTCTTTAATGAGACATGCAGGGTCTAAATGCTCTTCTCCCTCCCCTTCACCCAGAAGCACCTGCCAGGTGAGGTGTCTGCTCAGAAGAGCTTACAATCTAATAGGGTGCAGCAAGTGGTATGAAAGGTTGTAACTGTAGGGAATGAGCTTATGGAGGTGATAAAAGATTTGTTGGAGGCATGATAGGCTTCCCTGAAGAGATGAGATTTCAGGGATTGCCTGAAGGTAGCCAGAGTAGGAGATAGCCAGACAGTTTGAGGTAGAGAGTTCCAGAGGATGGGATTCAGTTTAACCACTTCAATACAGGGCACTTTCACCCCCTTCCTTCCCAGCCCAATTTTCAGCTTTCATCGCTCTAGCGCTTTCAGTGACAATTGCGCGGTCATGCTACACTGTACCCAAATGAAATTTTTATCATTTTGTTCGCACAAATAGAGCTTTATTTTGGTGGTATTTATTCACGACTCCGTTTTTTATTTTTTGCGATATAAGCGCAAAAAAGCGGAAATTTGGAAAAAAAAAACAATATTTTATTTTTTCTACTTCAGTAAAAATCCAATAAAATCAAATTTTGTCATAAATTTAAGCCAAAATGTATTCTGCTACATGTTTTTGGTAAAAAAAAATCCGTTAAGTGTATAATAATTGGTTTGTGTGATCACGGACATATGTACGCAAATGATCATGTACATATGTGTGCAGGTGATCACGTACATATGTGTGCAGATAATCATTGGGACATGTGATTTTAGTGGGACATATGTGGGGGACATGTTTTTATTATTAGGGACATGTGTTTTTATTATTTGGGGACATGTATGTTTTGGGGACATGTGTGGGGACATTGTGTTTATACTGTGTGATGTGTTTACTGTGTGGTGTGTTTACTGTGTACACTAGACTGGTGATCAGTGAGTAAAAAGCTGTAAAAAGCAGCCCATACTCACTGATCAGCAGCCGGCTGCAGCGATCTGCTCTCCTCTCCACAGCGATGACTTCTGTGTGAGGAGAGGAGGAGCCGATTGCCTAGCAACCGGCTGTTTGTTTACATCACATGACGGCCGTGATTGGACACGGCCGTCATGTGATCAGGAGGGCCAATCACAGAGCCCTCCTGCCGATCTGAGATGCGCCGTGTCCGGGTGACACGGGCGCATCGGGATCGCGCCGCTGCGCGCGCGCGCGCGATCCCGCTACTCCTGAATGACGTTCCTGAACGTCATATCAGGAGTAGGCGGCTCCCACCCGGCCAATGCACATATACGGTGGTTAAGGAAGTGGTGTGACATTCATGCTATGTCAGTTAGCAATGCGAGGGGAGACCGAATGAGTGAGGTGAGGAATAGACAGATTTGGGTGTCATCGGTGTAGAGATGGTATTGGAAGCTGTGAAGAGGTTATTAAGTGACCAAGGGAGGAGGTGTAAATAGAGAAGAGAAGTCCAAGGACAGAGCCTTGGGGGACCCCTACAAAAAGAGGAAACGGAGAGGAGGAGACAGAGTTGTAGGTAACACTGAAGGAGAACTGTGATAAGTAGGAGGAGAACCAGGATAGAGCAGAATCTTGGAGGCCAAGGAAGTGGAGTTTATTGAGAAGAAGCAGGTGGTCAACAGTATCAAGGACTGCAGAGAGGTCAAGTAGTAGGAGTGTGGAGTAATGGCCATTGGTTTCAGCAGTTAGTAAATCATTACTGAGTTTCAGTAAGGCAGTTTTTGTGGACTGCTGCAATCGAAAGACAGACTGTAATGGGTCAAGAAGGTTATTTTGGAGGTTATGGGGAAGATGAATGTACAGCGGAAATGCCCTCACGTATTGCATCAATCTTGTCTTTGAAATGATTGGCAAACTCTTGAGCAGTGAGCGAGTTAGTAGGTAGAGGGGGTGGGGGACAAAGCAGAGAGTTAAAGGTAAAGAAGAGCCGATGGGGACTGAATATTAATAAGTAGACATGTGCATTCGTTTTCGTCCGAATGTATTTTTGTCCGAATTTCAGCTATTTTCGTTTTGACAAACGATAACAAAAGCACAGAATCCGAAAAACTAAAGATCCGACATAAATAAATGCTTTATTTTCGTTTTCATTGTTACAACAGTTCGATATAGAATAGGAGATTCAACGTGACTGACAATAACAATCTGTGTCTGTAGAACCTGTGGTCGAATGTGCCTAACCTTACCTCTATTAGTCCAAGATTATATAGAGAAAATATTCGACAGAGAAAAAAGATTTGACAGAGAGAAAAGATTCTGCAAGTTATTGTCCTAAAAAGTGTTTGGGGACCCGGGTCCTGCCCCAGGCGACATGTATCAATGCAAAAAAAAGTTTTAAAAACAGACGTTTTTTTGGGAGCAGTGATTTTAATAATGATTAAAGTGAAACAATAAAAGTGTAATATTCCTTTAAATTTCGTACGGGGGGGGGGGTGTCTATAGTATGCCTGTGAAGGGGCGCATGTTTCCCGTGCTTAAAACTGTCCCTGCACAAAGTGTCATTTATGCAGGAAAAAAAGTCCTTTAAAATCACTCGCAGCTATTATGAATTGTCGGCTCCGTAATACAGAGAACACTCATTGAAAGCCATTGATAAAATAAATAAATAAATAAAAAAGCATGGGGGTCCCCCAAATTCAATTACCAGGCCCTTCAGGTCTGGTATGGATATTAAGGGGAACCCCGCGTCAAATTAACAAAAAAAATTGACGTGGGGGTCCCCCTAAAAATCTATACCAGACCCTTTATCCGAGCATGCAACCTGGCAGGCCGCAGGAAAAGAGGGGGGGACAAGAGAGCGGCCCCCCCTCCCTCCTGAACCGTACCAGGCCACATGCCCTCAACATTGGGAGGATGCTTTGGGGGTCTGTGACCCCTCAAAGCACCATGTCCCCATGTTGATGGGGACAAGGGCCTCATCCCCACAACCCTGGTCGGTGGTTGTGGGGGTCTGCGGGCGGGGGGCTTATCAGAATCTGGAAGCCCCCTTTAACAAGGGGACCCCCAGATCCCGGCCCCCCTGTTTGAAATGGTAAGGGGGTACAAAAATACCCCTACCATTTCACAAAGAAAGTGTAAAATATAGTTAAATAAGACAAACACACTTTTGAAAAATTCCTTTATTAAAAATAAAAAAGATTCCAGCGGTGGTAATCCACTCTTGCTATCCAACGACGGACGATCATCTCTCTGGGGTCCAGCGATGGCTCATCTGAATCAGCGCAGCGAATCCATCCATCTTCTGTCTCCACGGAGGAGACACTGCGGGGATTCCGGCGGCCAGACGTTTGTTATATGCGGAGGGCGGGGCCACCCGTCACCTGACCCCGCCCCCTCTGACGCAAGGGGAAACCTGGGGTTCCCCGTAACGTATGGGTGACCCCGCACCCCTCTGATGTAACACAGGCAGGTTTCCGTTACATCAGAGGGGGCGGGGTCACCCATGCGTCACGGGGAACCCTTACGTCACGGGGAACCCTTCCTGTTCCAACATGGCTGCGCACCAGTGCACAAAGCAAGGTCCATAAAGACATGGATGAGCGAGTTTGGGGTGGAGGAACTTGACTGGCCTGCACAGAGACCTGACCTTAACCTGATAGAACACCTTGGCGAATTAATGTTAAGACTGCGAGCCAGGCCTTCTCGTCCAACATAAGTGACTGACCTCAAAAATTTTCTTCTGGAAAAATTGTCAAACATTCCCATAGACACACTTATAAATCTTGTGGACAGCTAAAGCTGTTATAGCTGCAAAGGGTGGGCTAACTCAATATTGAACCCTATGGATTAGGACAGGGATGCCATTAAAGTTCATGTGCGTGTAAAGGCAGGCGGCCCAATACTTTTGGTGTGTGTGTGTGTGTATATATATATATATAAATCTCAAATTAGTTGATGCAAAAATGAATACACCCCACAAACTACTACATCTAGTATTTTGTATGACCTCCATGATTTGTAAGGACAGCACCAAGTCTTCTAGGCATGGAATAAACAAGTTGATGACATATTGCAACATCTATTTTTTTCAATTCTTCAACAATGACCTCTTTTAGATCCTGGATACTGGATGGAGACTAAGGCCGCGTACACACGGGCGGATTGTCTGCCCAACTTAGTCCGCTGAACCGTGTTTCAGCGGACAATCCGCTCGTGTGTGGGCTTCAGCTGACTTTTTCAGCGGACAATCTGACGGACTTAGTCTTTCGGAATTTCCGTAATTTTGTCCGTCCAAACTTGGTTTTGTCCGTCCAAACTTGGTTTCAGCGGACAGTCCGCTCGTGTGTAGGCAAGTTGGACGGACTAAGTATGGCGCATCCTCAGAAAGGATTTACACGGCCGAAGGTTGCATTGCAGTGTATTGGACGTCGTTTTTCTAGTCCCGTCGTACGTGCTGTACACGTCATCGCGCAAGTTTTCAGCAGACTGTCTGTTCATCGTGTGTGGTCAAGTCCGTTCATTCAAAATTTGGACGGACTGTCTGTCGGATTGTCTGACGAACTTAGTTGGGCAGACAATCCGCCCGTGTGTACGCGGCCTAATGCTCAACTTGTCTCTTCAGAATTCTCCATGGGTGTTTGTTTTGGATCAGATCAGGAGACACACTTGGACACTGAATCAGTTTCACCTTGTTCTTCAGAAGTGTAACAGTGGCCTTAGATGTGTGTTTTGGATCATTGTCATGCTGGAAAAGTGCATGACGACCAAGGGCATGGAGTGATGGCAGCATTTTCTCTATCAATATAGAGCAGTACATCTGTGAATTTATGATATCATCAATGAAATGCAGCTCCCCGACACCAGCAGCACTCATGCACCCCCACAGAAGGACACTGCCACCACCATGTTTTACTGTAGGCACCATGCATTTTTCTTTATACTCCTCACCTTGGCGACACCATACAGTTTTGAAGCCATCAGTTCCAAGAACATTTATCTTGCTCTCATCACTTCAGAGTACAGAGTCCCAGTAGTCTTCTCCTTTTTCAGCATGGGCCCTGGCAAATTCTAGGCATGCTTTTTTGTGCATTGGCTTTAGGAGAGGCTTCCTTCATGGATGACACCCATGCATGCCATTTCTCTGCAGTGCACCATATTGTGTCATGGGAAACAATCACCTTGTTTGGCTTTCTACTTCTTTAGCTAATTACAGTGAACTTACATGGTGATTTTCTTCAACCCTGACCTATGCATACGGTAATTACCCCTTCCGAAATATTCCCTTTTACTACCCTTACCTGTACCATTCCATTTTACCTTCCCCTTTCCCAATAAATAGACCACACCGGAGTTTGGAGTATAAATTGGCCATAGCAGCCTTTTATTTAACCAAAACTTTAACCAAAATAAAATAAATAACTTTAATGTTATAATAGAAACATACTTATATATATTGCAACAGCAATTACAACTCCCAGTCGTTTGGTCTTTGACGGTACCTCAGTTCCATTTAACGTTACCATTTTCCCAAAAACCACTGCGGGACCCAAATTTGTACCATATAAGGCCTCCGGCCGTTTAACAGCCTGGAGACAACCCCACCCTCCCGCAGTGTCACCAAACCCGTATCCCAGCCTACCCTTCCGCTGGGATACACCAAAAGGGGCACATACCACCTATGAGCCCCCCACACCGTTCCATCACCTACTTTCCTTTACCCCGTCAAAGACCAAAGACACCGCCACCGCCCGCAAGGATGACCACCTTAGCCTTAAGGGCCCCTCCACACCCGCAGAGCCCGTTCAATCCCCCCCTGCACCCCCAGGGTCCAAAGGTCAGTTCCCACCGCCGTGAGATGCACGCCATCCCCCCTAAGGTACATGCCCACATTCACCTCCAACTCCGTGTGCCGTATCACCAATCCCCCATTCCAGGACACAAACCTCCCCAGGGCCTTATTAACCTTAATTCTAGCTTTATTGAGTCGAACCACAAAGCGAGCCATACGCCACGCGGTCCGCGCAACGATGTCCGACCAGATCACCACCATACTCGGAAAATCCCTCCGAAGCATGAGAAAGTCCCGTTTCACATCCGAAACGATGTCCCTGGTGGACCGGACCCCTAAGTCGTTACCCCCCACATGCAACACCAACACATCCGGGGGCCTATCCAGTCTGGCGTACCGATGAAATTCCGGCACCACCCTGTTCCATTTAAGCCCGGGGATCCCCAACCACCTTATGCTCGCCTCCCCCCGGGAAATCCCCAGCTGCCTTCCTTCCGGCCTGACATCTGCTCTCCTGGCACCCCAAAAAACGTAGGAGTGCCCCAATATCCAGACGAGGCGTTCGCGACCTCTATCTGAAAGGAAAAAACAAATACTAAAGCAACTATGCAAAAACCCGACCACGACCCCCCAAAACATCCACCCCCCTCCTGCCACCTGTAAAACATGAACCAAAACCCCGAACCCGCCTACATCAAGTGTGGCCGCACGTACGACCTAAACCTCCGTGATTCCCAGCGCCCAATCCTCTTGACCACAGCCTCGTCCAACCCGCACCTGGCCGCCTCAGTGGCTGCCCTGATGCGGAAGGAGTGGGAGGCGAACTGAGAGCAATCCAAACCCCCCGCCCGCAGACACCTCCGAAACACAGCCACAAATTGAAAACGGGATAAAAAGGTGCCGTCCTGATGCACCAGAAACGGGACCACCCCTTTTGGCCTAACCCCCAGGAACTCCGATACCACCCTCACCGGGCATAACCCCGATCCCGGCAGCGCAAACAACCATATGTCCACCCCAGTCCCAGTCTGATCTGTCTTGGACCTACGCAGCCGCAAACGCACCCTATCAGCCCCCAAGGTCACATCCTGACCCAACAGTCCCCCCCCAACAGTCTTTGCCGGACTGACCAACTCCCCCACCCGAAAAGCCCCAAAGAACGCCAACGAAAAGGCCGCTCGGAACAACCGCACCTCATAACCAGAAGTGCACTGTTCCCCCAATCGCTCGCAGATAACCTGCAGGACCTGGAAGGTCACCGGCCTCCTCATATCCTTCCGCGGATTGCCCTTCTTGTACCCCTTGACCGCCTGCTTGACCCAAAAACCTTTTGTGTGATCAACCTCCCCACGCAACTTAAACCAAAAGGCCAGCGCCGCAAGCTTACGCTCAATCGAGGACACCGACCCCGCGCGTTCCATGACCTTAGAAACAAAGCACAACACCAACAGCCCCTGATCGCCACCCCCACCCAGCTCAGTGTCCGCTAGCCGTGTAAAATCCATCCATTCCGTCCACACCTTACTGTATGCCGCCCAGGTCGCACCGCTCACCGACCTCCTGATCCATTCCGAGGCGACTCCAACGCAACCTCCCAGAGCCACTCCGGGCAGGGGATCCCCTCTCTCGCCGCCTCCGGAGCCAACGCCCGAAACCTCTCCCACTGGAATCGAGATAAGGCATCAGCCACGTTATTGTCCACCCCCGGTATATGAACGGCATACAAAAACATGTTCGCCTGCAAACACCTCAGCACCAGGTGGCGCAGCAGCCGGATCACCGGCTGCGAAGACGCCCGACATCCGATTGATCACCTGCACCACTCCCATGTTGTCACAGTGCAACCTGATCTTCAGATCCCGGCACGACCCCCCCCCCCCAAAGCTCCATTGCCAGCACCACCGGAAACAATTCCAGCAGCACCAGGTTCTTCGTATACCCCGCCTCCACCCACGACCGGGGCCATGCCTCCGCGCTCCATTGTCCCTGAAAAAAGGCCCCATAGCCCGTGGACCCTGCCGCATCCGTTACCAACTCCACGTCAAAATTACTCACCGGCCCCTTTATCCACACCGACCGTCCATTGAAGCCTTCCAAAAAAGTCTGCCAAATCCACAAGTCCTCCCTAAGTTCCCTCGTCAACCGAATAAAGTGGGTCGGAACCAGAACACCCGCCGTAGCCCCCGACAGCCGGCGGCAAAATATCCGCCCCATCGGAATGATCCGGCAAGCAAAATTTAACTTACCCAGGACCGACTGCAACTTCCGCAGTTGCACTTTCCGTACGCCGACCAACTCCCGCAGCTCCCGCTTCAGTCCCTCGACTTTGTCCGCCGGCAAGCGGCACTCCATCACCTCCGTGTCTATTTCAATGCCCAAAAAACTCAAGACCGTGGCCGGCCCCTCGGTTTTGTCGGCCGCCAACGGCACCCCAAAGCGATCCGCAATGTGCTGCAACGTGGCCAAAAGGATCGCACACACATTGGAGGACGGGGGGCCCACGACGAGAAAGTCATCAAGGTAATGAATCACTGACGCCCAGCCCGACACATCGCGCACCACCCATTCCAAGAATGAACTAAACAGTTCAAACAAGGCACAGGACACGGAACAGCCCATGGGCAAGCACTGGTCCACGTAAAACCGGTCCTGCCAACAACACCCCAAGAGCCAAAAGCTCTCCGGGTGCACTGGCAACAGCCGAAACGCCGTCTCAATGTCAGACTTCGCCATAAGGGCCCCTTTCCCGTAACGCCGCACCCAGCCCACCGCCGCGTCAAACGATGTGTAAGACACCGTGCAGGCCTCGGGATCGATGGCGTCATTCACTGAACCCCCTTTCGGGAAAGACAGATGATGGATAAGCCGGAACTTGTTAGGCTCCTTCTTAGGCACCACCCCTAACGGCGACACCACCAAAACCGGCAACGGTTGTTCCATGAACGGGCCACACATCCTCCCCAAGGAAACCTCCTTAGCCAACTTGTCGCTGACCACCCCCGGATGCCGCAAGGCGGACCTCAAGTTCTTAGCCACCGGAGGAACCACTTCCAACGAACACGGAATCCGAAAACCCACCGCAAACCCTTCCCCCAGCACCCGCGCAGCCCCCTTGTCCGGGTACCTATTTAGAAAAGGACGCATCCTTCCCACCCTCACCGGGGTTGCTCCCCTTGAACGCAGGTTCCCCGGCACGCTTGCCCTTTTTAAAACAACGGGAGAGGGAGTGAGCGCCACCGCAACCGGAACACTCATGTTTAAATCGACAGGACCCCCCGAACTTGCAGGCCCCTTCGTTAAACTGCCAGCACACGCCCATTTTCTTTCCGGCCGGAAATCCAGAGGCGGGGGTTCCCCCGGCCCCCCCCCTGAAAAAACTGCAAAGGCGTCCGCGCCGACGCCATCAACCGTATCCAAAGGCTGATATCCTTGTGATCCCACCGAATATCAGGCCGCACCGCCCGCCGTTGCCTAAACTGCTCGTCGTAACGCAGCCAAGCCGTACCCCCATACACCCTATGCGCTTCCCCGATAGCGTCCATGTAACAAAACAGGGCCGAGCAATGCTCCGGCGCCGTCTCGCCAATCACGCTGGCCAGAATGGCAAACGCCTGCAGCCAATTAGGGAAAGTCCGCGGTATCAGCCGATACCACCTCTTCTCCTCATCATCTTTCTTAGAGCTATCAGGCTTGACCCTATCCAAATTGAACTTCTCCAAGGGAAGCAACGAAAAGATCTCCACATACTCACCCTTCTTGATCTTGTCCCGTACCTCCTGCTTGAGATGCGCCCCCAATGGCCCTTCATAACAGACATAAACCTCACACCTAGCCGCGTCAGCCAGCCGAACCAAATCGACCCGAGCCGCAGCCTCTTTCGCCGCCATGTCGTCCCCCGTACTTACCGAGGATGCTCCAGCCACCGGCGCCTCCTGCTGCGAACTTACCTCCACACTCCCGGACGCCTGCACCTGAAACCCCGAGGGGGAGCCCAAACCCAGCGACCCGAATGCCCCAGCCCCTGGCCCCTGTGAGGCCCCACCCCCACTGGACGCCCCGTCCCCCAGAAGGGAACTCGAACCCGACCCAGCCCCCAGACCACCTACCCAAGGTGCAACCTGCGGGGGTCCCGCGGAAGCCCAGTCAGCAAACCTCTGCAGCAGATCCTTCAAACCCCCCAACAACGCCTGCAACGATTCCTGGGTCCCGCTGGAGGCAGGTCGACCGCCTGCCCCCCGCGGCACCTCCCCCGGGCGGCCCCACGCAGCGCCCCCAACCACTCCCCCCGACAGACACCCCAAAGCATCAGGAAAAGCATTAGAAGTAAAGTGAAGACCCTTACCTGGCTGCGTGGGTCCCCTCCCGTCAGCCGTCCCTCCGGAACCTCCAGCCGCCTCCACTCGACCAAGGACCTCCTCTTTGGAACCCGACAGCTCCCCTTCGGAACGCACATCTGCCGCGGATGGCATAGGCGTAGCAGACCCTCCGGCCGCCGGGCAGCCTGGGGGTGCGTCAGCGGTGCTGGTAGATGCTCCGTCATCGCAATAGGCCCGACCGACCCTCCTGCTGAGCAAGGCGCCCGCACCGCGTCCACGTGCGGGCCCCGTGGGCCTGTCCCCGTCCACCCTCATGGCTCCACTTCCGCTCCGACCTGCCCGCCACGTCTGGTAGCGGACGCGCAGGTGTGTCACTGGATCTCCTCCGCCGTGTCTCCCCCTGCGGCGGCAGCACCGCGGCCGCAAGGGGAACCGTGCTCCGTCCGTCCCCTGACCGCGCCGGTGGGGAGGGGGTGACCGCTGGCTCCAACCCCCCGCTCCCCGAGCCCCGCCCACGAAGAGGATTCCGCCCGGACCCCCCCCCCGAGCCCCCGCTGAAGACCGTTTTGCGGGGGGGGGGGGGGCGGCGGGTACGCTATCGGGCTCCTGGTAGGGCGCTGGACTCTGGTGGAGGGGCCAGGCGAGAAGCGCTCCGGCGGCCTGGACCGCCGAGCGCGTGGTGTGCCATCCCCCCCTTCTACAGGCCCCCCCGCCGCCACACGTGTAATGGCCGCCACCTGCTCCTGCAGCCAGTCCATCCCGCGTGCTCCAGCCGCCGCCCGGAGCCGCTCCACAAGCTCTGCTACGTCCCCCATTGTGTTTAAAGTCCAGCAGAAGCCCCCGTGTGTAAAAACCCACCCGTCCCGCCCGAGATACCGCCGTACAGCCTGAGCTCGTCCTGTGCGTCCTCACCGCCGGCCAACTTCCTAATTGTGACCCCAAGCTTCCTGCCGTAGCTCCTCCCCCTCCTTATATGGCGCTCCGCCCTCTCCTCTTTCTCTCCTGCCGCTCCACCCCTTCCTCTTTCCTCTCTCTAGGCTTAACCCTATAGGGGGTTACCTAGCATCTGTCATGCCAGCCCTGCACCTCCGTCCAGCCTGCGTTTCCGGGCTTCCCTTTCTCATTAGAAGACGCTAATGTTGAGGTGTTAACTTCTGTGGATGGTCTGGACATCTCTGTGAGATGGTTGCAGTTCCAACTTTGTTACATTTTTTTTTATCACTTTTGCTACAGTATTCTGATCCAAAGTCTAGTCTCAGGAGGGGCACTGCAAGAAAATAAGTTCTTTTGGGGGCAATTTATCTGGGAAATGGCTGGTGTTGGAGCTTCAGTCATCACGACACCAGTTGTTATGGTGTCAGGATGATTGAAGAGTATTATTTCTATTACATTGTTATATAAAATGAAATCGTTCAACTCACCATAATGCAGAATCAGTGGGAGCCCTGAGTGTGTCACTTGCCACCGTCGCCTGCCACCAGATGTGAAATGTAATTTGCCATGTCGCCTGTCACCAGATGCATATTGTCACTTGCCATGTCACCTGCCACACATTGCGAATTGTTACTTTCCACGTCACCTGTCACCAGATGTAGATTGACACTTTTCACGTCACCTGCCACACGTTGTGAATTGTCACTTGCCACGTCACCTGTCACCAGATGCAGATTGTCACTTGCCATGTCACCTGCCACATGTTGCGGATCGTCACTTGCCTGCTACAATTGTCACTTGCTGTGTCACTTGCCTTCTACAATTGTCACTTGCTGTGTCACTTTCCTGCTAAGGTGGTCTCTTGCTGTGTCCCAGAGTCAGGAAGCAGATTACCAGTCAGGTAGCAGAGAGATGATATAATCTATCTGCTGCCGCGGCTGCCTGCACAGTGCGGGTGGAACTGCAGGGATGCAGGACGGGCGCCGGGCAATAAGAGATGATGTCATCTATCTGCTCCCCCACCCACCTTCTCCCTGATTGGCCATCCACCCACTCACCCACGAGCCACCCAGCTGCTCACCCACTCTGTCACCTGCCCGCCGATCTTCCCGCACGCTCACCAACTGAGCCATCTGGCAGCCCGCCCGTGGAGCCGCCTGCTCTCTCACCCACGGAGCCTCCTGCTCTCTCACCCGCGGAGCCACCTGCTCTCACCCGCCCACTATCTCATCCGCGGAGCTGCACACGGAGCCCACTCACTCACCCGCATTCTCAGGGGGAGGGGGCAATTGTCCCTTTGCCCCCTCCCCTGGATCCGCCCCTGATTCTGACTGATAAATAAAGCTAAATCTTATTGTAATCTTCCCCTTTCTTGTGTAAAGAAATTATTTTATTTCTCAGGCCTTGCAACATTTCGTTTCCATGTGGTGCCATAGCTGACAGCATGAAATGGGAAGGAGTTCTCTTTGTTAAGTAACACCCTTTTTTGTTTGTGCAAATTAACAAATCTTGGCTGCAATCAATGGTCCGCATTTGTGGGAGTAATTTGTAGTACAGTGTACCACAGTGTTGGCTGGTGATCCATTTTTTTGGGGGGGGCGCAAAGAATGCCCGAACCAGTTAGGACCCCCACCCCGACGACCCCTCCCGCTGGTCACTCACTCGCCCTCAATAGGGCCTACAGATAGTTGGATAAATAGACAGAGAAATTAGATAAATGGACACGTGGATAGATAGACACTGGGTGGGGGGATGGATGGATAGATAGATATTGGAGGGAGGGATGGATGGATACTTGGTGGGAGGGAATGGATGGATGGCCACTGAGCGGGATGGATGGATGGACACTGAGCGGGATGGATGGATGGACACTGAGCGGGATGGGGGGATGGACAGTGAGCGGGATGGGTGGATGGACACTGAGCGGGATGGGTGGATGGACACTGAGCGGGATGGGTGGATGGACACTGAGCGGGATGGGTGGATAGATGGACACTGAGTGGGATGGATGGATAGATGGACACTGAGTGGGATGGATGGATGGATGGACAGTGAGTGGGATGGATGGATGGATGGACAGTGAGTGGGATGGATGGATGGATGGACAGTGAGTGGGAGGGATGGATGGATGGACAGTGAGTGGGAGGGATGGATGGACAGTGAGTGAGTGAGATGGAGGGATGAATGGACAGTGAGTGCGTGAGTGGGATGGATGGACAGTGAGTGGGTGGGATGGATGGACAGTGAGTGGGTGGGATGGATGGCCAGTGGGTGGGATGGATGGACAGTGAGTGGGTGGGATGGATAGACAGTGGGTGGGTGGGATGGATAGTGAGTGAGTGGGATGGATGGACAATGAGTGAGTGGGATGGATGGACAGTGGGTGGGAAGGATGGTTAGTGAGTGAGTGGGATGGATGGACAGTGGGTGGGAAGGATGGATAGTGAGTGAGTGAGTGGGATGGATAGACAGTGAGTGAGTGGGATAAATGAACAGTGAGTGGGTGGGATGGATGGACAGTGAGTGGGTGGGATGGATGGACAGTGAGTGGGTGGGATGGATGGACAGTGAGTGGGTGGGATGGATGGACAGTGAGTGGGTGGGATGGATGGACAGTGAGTGGGTGGGATGGATGGACAGTGAGTGGGTGGGATGGATGAACAGTGAGTGAGTGGGATGGATGAACAGTGAGTGGGTGGGATGGATGTACAGTGAGTGGGTGGGATGGATGTACAGTGAGTGGGTGGGATGGATGGACAGTGGGTGGGTGGGATGGATAGTGAGTGAGTGAATGGGATGGATGGATGGATGGACAGTGGGAGAGTGGGATGGATGGATGGATGGACGGACAGTGGGAGAGTGGGATGGATGGACAGTGAGTGGGATGGATGGACAGTGAGTGGGATGGATGGATGGACAGTGAGTGGGATGGATGGATGGACAGTGAGTGGGATGGATGGATGGACAGTGAGTGGGATGGATGGATGGATGGACAGTGAGAGAGTGGGATGGATGGATGGACAGTGAGTGGGATGGATGGATGGATGGACAGTGAGTGAGTGGGATGGATGGATGGATGGACAGTGAGTGAGTGGGATGGATGGATGGATGGATGGACAGTGAGTGGGATGGATGGATGGATGGACACACAGATCAGTGATGAGGACTTACATGTCTGTTAATGAGGCTCTGTCCTGAGCAGGAATAAATGGCTAGTGATAGGCAGCTGTGACTCCTCCTCTGCCCCATACACTGGCTGTGGTCTTATCTCAGTGTGTAGTCAGTCACAGAAGGCTGGTCTCCTTATATATACAGGATGGGCTGTGTGTTTAACAAGAGCCTCCACTGACACTGCCAAACCGAGACACAGCAACACCAGTGGAGATAATGGAAGCACTGAG
This sequence comes from Lithobates pipiens, assembly GCF_037356315.1. Lineage (NCBI taxonomy): Eukaryota > Metazoa > Chordata > Amphibia > Anura > Ranidae > Lithobates > Lithobates pipiens. The sequence continues at coordinate 182,417,271 of NW_027507791.1, forward strand.
GATCAGCACTTGCTAAACACACAGCCCGTGTGAAACCTCCCCATCCATCCATCCTGTAGAAATAAGGAGACCGGCCTTGTGTTGATCAACAATGCTTCTATTATCTCCACTGGCTGTGTCTCGGTTTGGCTGTGTCAGTGGAATTATTCTGCTTTGCCCCCTCCTGTGGATTTCCTACTAGGTGCTTGTTGTTTTGTCTCAGACAGAGGCAAGTGAAGGAGTCCGCTACTCTGCTCCTCCGCTCGGGCGCACTGGTCTGACACAGGGGAAACCGGAAGTGACATACTAACTAGTCTGTCATTCAAAGCACACAGCTATAGTAATCCTATGGGTGCCGGGCGGATGCAGATCGTCACTTTACATTGCGCCACAAGGCGGGTTAAAATCCTGCAAATGAAGCGCCGCATCTGCAATCTTGTGATTGCATTGAGGTGGCGCTTCTCATAGTGCACTGTGTCCGGCGCTCGAACACAGTGCACTTAAGCACTTTTTTTCATTTCTTTTTTTTTTTAAAGGGCCATTTGAAGATTTTTTTTATTTTTGTGACTGACTGCCTGGAGTGGGGGGGGGGGGGGGCGGGGCGGAGCCCAGGCGTCCCCTATGGACGGGCCACCACTGGTGTACCATAGAAAATGTTGATTTTGAAAGAAAAGTACAGGTTTTCTGACAAATCTGTTGGGGTGTACTCATTTATGCTGAGCATATGTATGTGTGTGTGTGTGTGTTTTTTTTTTTTTTAGATGACTGTATGTGATGATTTTATTTTATTAATCTTCTTTTTATACAGGATTTATATAGCACCAACAGTATCAGCAGCGCTTTATAATACAAAGGCAGACAGACAGTACAATTACAATTCAATCCAATAGAAGAGGGTGTGAATTGCCTGATGAACAGTCTGAAATTCGATCAGTGGGTGACCCTCTTGCCACCCTCCTCCCTGATATCCTTTTTATCCAAAAATTCAAGTTCATATTAAGAATGGTGCAGAGATGAGCTTGGCTTTGATGCTATCACGGTTTCTTTTGCTTCCAGCACTAGATAGAAGTCTTTGGCTTCTAGCTATCCAGGCAATCTTCCTTTTTATTTAGAGAGTAATCATCAGTAACAGGCTCACAATAGCTTTGGGATTCTTTGTTTCAGTTCCAACCTGAAAAAGCAGATGAAGGATCTAATGAAGGAACGAGAGATGATGCAGAAAGCGAGCAACACCCATGTTCTCCATCTCCTTGGCATATATGAGAAGGTGGAAGGCAGTCTTGTAGAACATGGACTGGTCATGGAGTATATGCCCCATGGTTCTCTACGCACTCTCTTTGACAATATTCCAGATGTCCCATGGGCTTTCAGATTCCAGATTCTTCATCAAGTGGTCCTTGGAATGAACTACCTTCACAGTCTGGATCCCCCAATAATTCATCTGTGTCTCAAACCCTGCAATGTGCTTTTAAATAAGCAGTTAGATGTTCAGGTAAGTGACCCGTGACAGATGAATGATATAGTATATGTAATAGGGAGGTGTCCTCACTTTCTGTCTCAGTAGCAATAGACAGAACACTCTTCCCCACAGGTAAAAAAGCAGTAGTGAACTAGACAAAAGGCTTAACCCCTTGAACATTATATTCAAAACTTACAAAAAAAGTTTTCCCTTAATATACAGTTTACATTTAACCTAAGTGTAATATTGCCCATTTTGATTGCCCATAATGAGTTCCTGCACACCCTTGGTGGATGTGCTGGGTTCTAGTGGACCACTGGGAGGGTCCAAGAAGAGTAATACACACGATCAAATTGTCCGGCGTACTTAGTCCGCCGAAACGCATTTCACCGGACAATTAGATTGTGTGTGGGCTTCAGCGGACTTTCTCAGCGTAAAGCTGACAATACGTTCGTCAGTATGCTAGTCCAGCGGACTAAGAATGACGCATGCTCAGAAGCAAGTACGAAAAGGAAGCTATTGGCTACTGGCTATTGAACTTCCTTTTTCTAGTCCCGTCGTACATGCTGTACGTCATCGCGCTAGCAAACGCCAGACTTTCTGTGTGTCCGTGTGTGGCCAAGTCTGCTGGACTATCCACTGGATTATTTGCCGGACTAAGTACGCCAGACAATTCGATCGTGCGTACGCATGCATAAGAGTGTGTTGGTCCTAACCATTCCAGCAGGGGCGTAACTATAGGGGGTGCAGCAGTTGCGACCGCAACCGGGCCCTGTGATGCAGGGGGCCCATGCAGCCCTCTCTACATATGGCTGCTCTTTAGTTGTGCATTCCCCGCATGACCTGTGTCCTCAGCCGGCTCCTCAGAGTACCCCTCTCCTGCTCCATGCATTGCCACTCAGTCCGATGTCTGTTCTCCCCAGCCAGAGTCCCGCCCACCCCGAGTCCGGCCCACTCTGCACTGCAAACTTTTCCCGGGTAAACAAACTTTAAGCACACAGATGCAGTGCAGCCCTATGAGAGCCGGCTCCCCGGAGGACACTGCAGGCTTGTCTGCCAGCCCCCCCTCCTCCCCGTCATACACAGATGATGAAAGGTCTTTCTGGGAGATATGCTGATCGCCCGTGCAGCACACTGGATGGAGCCCAGGCCAACATGGATGCGTGCATGGCCTACAGCTTGGTCATGGTGAGTGAGAGGACCCCATCCCGCACACACCATTACATACCCCCTCCATCTCCCCCTGGGGACAGGGACCCCTTCTCACGTGGGGACAGGGACCCCCACTTCCCCTGGGGACAGGGACCCCTTCTCACCTGGGGGCAGTAACTTCATCTGCCCTGGAGAAAAGGACCTCATCTCTTCTGGGGACGGGGACCCCATCCTGCCTAGGGACAGTCCCCCAATGGGGCACCTAAAAATAAATAAAAATACTGATACCAGTGGTGGAACTACAGGGCTCACAAAGGTCATACCTGTGACCACGCCCTGGAGTTCCACCGCCGGACTCGGAGGGAAGGGCCCTGGCTGGGGTTCAGGGGGGCCCTTCATGGTTTCTTGCATTGGGGCCCTGAAGGTTCTAGTTACGCCACTGCATTCCAGGGAATGTATACAGCAGCATCAGAGACGTGGTTTTATGCTCCTGAGGGTGGGGTAATGTGGATTGTGTGCAGATTTAGAGCATACCTGTATATTCCTATTACGGACAGGCCAACATATTCAGTGGATTGCTTTCCGCCTACACTGCTTTGTTTCACCACCTCCAAAATCCATGTAAAAGTTACAGCAGTGCTATGAGCAGGGCTGTCTTTAATATTGATTGGACCCTGGGCAAAAAAAATAAAAATTGGGCCCCCCCAATGCAATTTCGCTCTCCACCTGCTCTGAGATAAAATAAATAGCAGCTAAACTTAAAATCAGTTTACTGTATATGATCGCAATTGGTTGCCAGAGGTTACAGCATATCATTGCCGCTTACTGACTGGTTGCAGCACACATTAAGGCTCACTTATTAGTTGCTAGAGGTTAGAGCACATGGTTTCTACTTATTGATTGGTTGCTAGAGATTACTGTACAGTAATACTGCTCACTGATTGGTTGCTAGAGATTACTGTACAGTAATGCTGCTCACTGATTGGTTTCTATAGGTTACAACACATCTTCACCTCACTGCAGGGGAGCATGATATACGTATGAATGCTGCCTTTAAGTACATATCAACGCAGTCGGCCTCGGCTATTTACATATGAATTCAGCTGCTATTTACATATGAATGCTGACATTATTTACATATGATTGCCGGTTGTTTACATGTAAACACAGGGTCTGCAGGTGAGTCATCTGTACACAACAATAGGAGCTGGGCAGAATTAGTACCATCACTTCATACTGAGATATCGGGACACAGCACGGGACTAAAACTTCAAGGGACGAGGGAATTTAAACCAGGATAGTTGGCAAGTATGAGGCAGCTACTTTGGGCCCCATAACAATGACAGGGCCCAGGGCAGACTCAATGCTGATTTGTGAAAAGAAAGGGAGTGAGTTGCAAGCCCTCCCATAGCTCATACAGCTACAGTGCTAGAGCAAAGAAAATGTATATATTAGCAGCAGATAGTAATGTATCTATTACTGCGCCCGAAATGAGCAGAGTTTAGTATTGCTTCAATGCTGTTCTATATTTTAGCCATGGGTCCACCTTCTGCACTAAATATTACTCTATATGGTCAAAAGCATTGAGACACCTGCCTCTCAGCGTCGCATCCTGAAACCAAGGTTATTAATAGAAAGTTGATCCTCTCTTTTATTTCTGGAAAGTTTTCTGCCAGATACTACTACACAGCCAGTAGGATTCGCTTCTATTCATTCACAAAAGCATCCATTAGGTTGACAAAAATGTAAAGTATTCAAATCTGTCTCTCCGTTGGCATTCTAGTTCATTCATGAGTGTCGGGTTAAGGTCTGGGGTTTGTGAAGAACAATCAGGTTCTTTTACTCCCAGTAAACAACCAGGGCAGTTTTTACAGGGCAGAATTTAGATGATTGGCTTATCAGATGGCAACTTTCCAACAAATCACTGAGGTGTGAGCAATTCTACCACCAATATTTGTTGTTGGTGACTGCATGTCTAAATAAAAAATAATGCATTTGTGCCCACTGTATTCAAGGATGTTTGTGCTTTTACACTCAACCTTACTAAATGCCCACCTACCCTCATTATCCCACACATACCCCCTTTCATTCACTTCAAATAAGCCTTTAACCTGCTCTATCTGCTGTGACCTACCCCAGCTCGGGCTGCTCTAGTCCTCTTCACTAAACTAGTGCGCCACAGTGTATATTTTATGGAAAATACGCTGCACATTCACGGTATACGAAGTTGGGCCACAACAGGGCAAGTCACCAGCCTATCTGAGGAAAGTAGAAGGGTGGTGACGAGAGGGTACTCTAAACTAAAACTTTTACAATGGGGAACATACTTTTAAAAACAAACCCTGAATTTCGAGGTGCATCAGGTACCATTTTTACTGCTCTTTTAGAATGGAAATGGTAAGGAAAATGTAATTCCCCACACCACCTTCATCTTTGAATATGAAACTATCTGAAAGTTTTCTTTGAAGCCAGTATTTGACAACTCCTATAAAATTAATTATAATTCTTCTTTAACAGATCACAGATTTTGGATTGTCCAAGATTATAGGGGCTGCTATTTCTAGAGTTCCATCGTTTGCAGGGATATTGTCCTACATGCCACCCGAAGCTCTAAATAACATTAACTATAAGCCTTTAAAATCGTATGATGTTTACAGGTAAGAAGAAGATGGCTTGGATTGTACTGAGTTGTAATGAATTGCACTGTATTTTAAATCTGTGTACATAATGATTCATAATGACTGCACTGCATGTAAAACATACAATAGTTAAAAACTACACATAAAAATGGTTTCTTAAAACACTTGTTTCATATAAATTATCACTAAACTGACCAAGGATAAATGTGCAGGTACCTAGTTGAACTCCAGGAGCAGAGGCATAATTAGAACCCTCAGGGTCCTGGTGCAGGAAACCATGAAAGGGCACCCTAAACCGAGCCCCTTCCTGTAACTCTGATGTGGGTGGGCTCTGGTGACCAGGGAGCCTCTTACATGAGAGTTCCCTTTTACACCAGAGTCTGCATAGTGAATACACTAAGGTAAAGGGGTTCACTGATGCAAGAGGGGAGTGAGGACACTGATATAGGGGGGAACTTTCAGTGTCTCCCCTTACATCAGTGACCCTCCACAGATTGACTGACTACTGCTCCACAAACCCTGTGGGGCCTGGAGCTGTCACACACTGACCTCTTAATAGCACCCCCACACATCAGCACCTAGGGCACATTTTATTGCATGCCAAACCACATGGTGCTGCAGCACCTTGAGGCTTGGTTTGGCATAATAAAAAAAAAATGTAATTAACTAAAATGAACTGGCTGCTCAGAGGTGAACCAAGCCTCATATCATAATCCCGTTCTTACATCAGCATCCTGAGCCCCCGTATTACTGTCTTAAACCCCCTATTACTCCCCTCAGCCCCCCCATTACTGTCCTCAGTGCCCCCACCATTACTATCCTCAACCCCCCTCCATTAATGTCCTCAGTGACCCATTACTTTCCCCGGCCCCCCCCATTAATGTCCCCAGTAACCTCATTACTGTCCTCAGCCCCCCATTCATCATGTCCTTAGTGTCCCCATTACTGTTCTCAGCCTGCCTCCATTAATGTCCACAGCCCCCCCTCCATTAACGACCTCAGCTCCCCTATTAATGTCCTCAGTCCACCATTAACCACTTAAGCCCCGGACCAATTGTCAGCCTAAGGACCAGAGGTCTATTTACAATTTCGCACTGCACTGCTTTAACTGGTAATTGCGCGGTCGTGCAGTGTTGTACCCAAACAAAATTTGCGTCCTTTTCTTCCCACAGATAGAGCTTTCTTTTGATGGTATTTGATTGCCTCTGTGATTTTTATTTTTTACGATATAAAAGGAAAAAGACTGAAAATTTTGAAAAAAAAAGATATTTTCTACTTTTTGTTATGAGAAAAATCGAATAAACTCAATTTTAGTCATACATTTAGGCCAAAATTTATTCAGCCACATGTCTTTAGTAAAAAAAATGTCAATAAGCGTATATTTATTGGTTTGCGCAAAAGTTATAGCGTCTGCAAACTAGAGTACACTTTCTGGAATTTACACAGCTTTTAATTTATGACTGCCTATCTCAATTCTTGAGGTGCTAAAATGGCAGGGCAGTACAACCCCCCCCCCCAAATGACCCCATTTTGCAAAGTAGACACCCCAAGGAAATTGCTGAGGGGCATCTTGAGCCCATTGAATATAATTTTTTTTGTCCCAAGTGATTGAATAATGACACAAAAAAAAAGTTTACAAAAAGTTGTCACTAAATGATATATTGCTCACACATGCCAGAGTTATATGTGGAATTGCACCCCAAAATATATTCTGCTGCTTCTCCTGAGTACGGGGATACCACATGTGTGGGACTTTTTGGGAGCCTAGCCACGTACGGCACCGCGAAAACCAATCACTGCCTTCAGGATTTCTAAGGGTGCACATTTTTGATTTCACTCCTTACTGCCTATCACAGTTTCGAAGGCCATAAAATGCCAAAATAGCACAAACCCCCCCCCCCCCAAATGACCCCATTTTGGAAAGTAGACACCCCAAGCTATTTACTGAGAGGCATGTTGAGTCCATGGAATATTTTATATTTTGACACAAGTTGCGGGAATATTACAAACTTTTTTATTTTTTTTTTGCACAAAGTTGTCTAAATGATATATTGCTCACACATGCTATGGGCATAAGTGAAATTACACCCCAAAATACATTCTGCTGCTTCTCCTGTGTACGGGGATACCACATGTGGGACTTTGTGGGAGCCTGCAGTTATGTGTTTAGTGTTTTGTAAGTGACAGTGATCGATCGATACTGCACTTGGGTGGGCTGGGCGGAGGGGCAAAACGCAGGTGCTAGCAGGTATCTGGGCTGATCCCACTAACAATGCATTTTTTTTTGGAACCCTAAATTGCTGGGGACGCTAGTATAGATCTGATCAGATCAGATATTGATCTGTTCAGATACTATACCACTACAGGAGGTGTATGCTTTGCGCGTGGGTGTTAGCAGTACTGGCACTAACCTAGCGCTGCCTGGGGCGACGCAGACCCTATCTGACCCTAAAACCTAATTGATATCACCCGCCGGGTGATCAGGGGGTTAAACCTTTATTTGGTATTAAATGGTGGGTGCCCTGATGCTTTAAAAAGCAAACTAACCAGAGTCACCTGTAACACTTATACAGTGATCACTGGTGAAAGGGTTAACTAGGGGCAATCAGGGGGTTAAAACCTTTATTAGGTAGTATATGGGGGTCCCTGACGCTATATAAAAACTTGACGGGGAACCTAAATAACTGACTATCCAGCATCACCCGTAACACTTATACGGTGATCACTGGTGAAAGGGTTAACTAGGGGCAATCAGGGGGTTAAAACCTTTATTAGGTAGTATATGGGGGTCCCTGATGCTATATAAAAACCTGACGGGGAACCTAAATAACTAACCAGCGTCACCAGTGACACTTATACGGTGATCGCTGATGAAAGGGTTAACTCTAGGGGCAATCAGGGGGTTAAAACCTTTATTGGGTAGTATATGGGGGTACCTAATGCTATAAAAACCTGGCGTGAACCTAAAAAAATAACTAGCTACCTAGCGGCACCAGTGACACTAATGCAGCGATCAGAAAAACGATTGCTTAGTGACACTGGCAAAAGGGGGTGAAAGGGTTAACTCTAGGGGCAATCAGGGGGTTAAAACCTTTATTAGGTAGTATATGGGGGTCCCTGACACTATATAAAAACCTGACGGGGAACCTAAATAACTAAATAACTAACTGGCTAACCAGCGTCACCAGTGACACCTATACGGCGATCGCTGGTGAAAGGGTTAACTCTAGGGGAAATCAGGGGGTTAAAACCTTTATTAGGTAGTATATGGGGGTACCTAACGCTATAAAAACCTGGCGGTGAACCTAAAAAATAACTAGCTACCTAGCGGCACCAGTGACACTAATACTAAGCGATCGTTTTTCTGATCGCTGCGACACTGGCAAAAGGGGATGAAAGGGTTAACTCTAGGGGCAATCAGAGGGTTAAAACATTTATTGGGGGGGTAGGGGGCTACCCAGGACCTAACACTAACTGCCCTGACACTTTTTACAGTCACAACTGACACTAAATGCAGTGATCAGTAAATAAATGATCACTGCAATCAGTGACACTGTGACGGGGGGGGGGGGTGATCAGGGGGTGACAGTATGCCTATGTGTACCTACATGTCAGTGTAGTGTTGGTGCACTTACTATGTCTTCTCTCCTCGCTGTCCGGTCAAAAAGACCGCCCCGAGGAGAGTGACATCACTTCCTCCTGCCTGTGTTTACACTACATAGGCAGGGGAAGCTTCTCATTCGCCAGGAGCGATCGAAAGGGGATGGCCAGAAACCAATGGCCATTCCCTCATCCCGGATCGCTCCTGAAGCGAAACAGACCGCCGCAGCCAGCGGGAGGGGGTCCGATCAGACCCCCCACCCGCTGGAAGGCAGGCACGTGCGGGTACGTGATTGTGCCTGTCCATGCCATTCTGCCGACCCATATTTACATGCGGTGGTCCTTAAGTGGTTAATGTCCTCAGTCCCACTCCATAAATGTTCTCACCCCGTCCCCCTCAATGAATGTCCTTGGCTCCCCCATCATGAATCCTCAGCTCCCCCTCCATTAATGTCCTTAGCCCTCCTCTATTGTTGACCTCAGCCCCATCCTCCTTTAATGGCCTCAGCCCACCCCCTCCATTAATATTCTCAGCCTTCCCTCAAAAAAAAGGCCTTGGCTCCCCCACCCCACCCCTGTCTTACCTTACAAAGTGAGGCGGACAGGAGGCACAGCAGGTTTGAATAGAGTGCTGGCCGGTACAAGCTGCATGCGGACTACAGTCGGCCATGATGCCTAGCATAAAGTTTAATGTGACAAGGATGCTGCCCAGACCCCCTGGAACAGAGGCGGGGGTCACAAGTTAACGACAGTATCCAGGAGGCTCTAGTACGAAAATTGACACTTTCTAGCAGTGCTGAGAGCTAGCTAGTACCATTCTGTCTCCCCCACCTTACTATTAGCCATAATGGGGCAATTGGAAGGTGCAGAAAGTAGTAGGTGGTGGGCTAGCTCCCCATATTGCAAATGTCATATTGAATGAATAATTGAGTCAGCTATATCAATCATGTAATTTATTTATTTATTTTTTATTGCTTTGCAAGGTAAACATAAAACAACTTACAGCCTATTGGGCATACCCAGGCTGGTCACTACTATACACCCCTAAGCCCTTGTACACACGGTTGGAGAATCTGTCGGAATGAGTCTTATCGGACCGTGTCCTCAGATAATCTGACTGTGTGTGGTATGCATCGGGCTGATTCCATCCGAATCTCCGTCCGACCCAATTTTCCAACATGTTGGAAAGATTTCCCGACCAACTGGGCCGGACGGACCTAATCCGATCATATGTAGAGCATTTTCATCGGACCAAGTGCCACGCATGCTCAGATCAAATTCCTACATCAAAGCTATTGGCTACTAGCCTGAATGTAGTCCCATCATAATGAAATTACGTCATCACGTTCTAAAAGATCGGATTTTTCGCCAACTTGGCCCGACCGTGTGTATGCAACAGTTTCGGACACAATCCGTCGGACTAAATCCGACGGGCAAAATCCGACGGATTTGGTTGGCAAAATCTCCGACCGTGTGTACGTGGGCTAAGTCAAAACAAACAAAACCAACAAAAGTAAAAGAAAAAAAAAAACCCAACCGACATACATTCATTGGTATGTATGTCTAACAAACCCACTGTACGCTCTACCACCAATGCATATCATGCAGAGCAACCTCCAATTTTGCCCATACCCTACTGCCTCCTTTGATAATTCCTAGGATGAAATATACAATTAATAAACTTCACCTGCTACTCGCGCTCCTCCCCATTAAGTATTTACCTGGGACCTCAGGAATGTCAATACATCAGGGATGCCCCCACTTCCTTCCCAATGCTTAATAGAATAGTGCTAATCATCGTTTGAGTCTGCGTTGGTGTCCTGCGACTCCGTCCATATATCCCATATTTTATGAAATTTGGTGCCAAGCCACGGGACAGGTATGTAGCCTTATACAGTGGTAGAGCCGCATTCACTAAACTCTTCCAGAAATTAATTGAGGGTGCGGCCAAGGCCTTCCATTTGAGTACTATAGATTTACGGGCATAGTATAATAGTCCTAGCAGTGTTCTGATCGCCCGGCGTGGAGCCAGTGGCCTGACCAATCCCAGTAGACATATCTCTACAGACAATGGTACAGAAACGGTGGTGACTGTCAGAATAAATTTGGTCACTTCCACCAAAAAGATTTCTATCTGAGGGCAGCTCCAGAACATGTGTATGAAATCCGCCGAATGCGAATTGCATCTCCAACAAGAGGCGGAGACAGAAGGATAAATTCTGTGAAGACGTGCAGGTGTGTAGTATACCTTATGTACTATTTTAAATTGCACCAATTTATCTCTGGCTGACACTAACTGTGAGAATGGATACTCCCATATGTCTTCCCAGTCCTCTGTGTCTAGTGTAGGGAAATCTACCTCCCACTTTGCCTTAAGGTTTTCCAGACCCGTATGAACGTTGGGGAGTAATGCTTTATATATGGTGAATAGGGGCTTAGATAGATTCTCATCTCTGAGTAGAGTCTCCAACCGCGAGGTATAAAAAGCCACTGGGGCATTTTTAAACTGCGTCTGAAAAGAGTGATTAAGTTGTAAGAATCTAAATAGGTGTGAGTTAGGCAAGGCATATTGTTGTTTCAGCCTGTCAAAAGTCTGTATTTTGACCTCGAAACAGAGCTGATCAATATACTTGATACCCCTACTTGCCTACACGTTAGGGTCGGGAATGGATCCAAATTCTGATAAGTTTGGGTTAAACCAAAGAGGATTATGCGGGGAGATGTGTCCCGAGGGTACGGGGCGTAATGAGTTAGCTACTGACCTTGCCCTTATGACCGCTCTCATTGCAGAGGTGAGAGGGAACGGAACTCTAGGGCCTCGATAAAGTATGTTTCGTAGCGCCTCATATGATCCCAAACGCGCTGCTTCCAGGACCACTTCTGCATTGGACTCATCCGAGACCAGCCAGTTGTGGGCGTGGGACAGGAGAGCCGCCAAGAAATAGGAGTGTAGGTCCGGGTAAGCCAGACCACCCTCTCCTCAAGGCCTCTGCAGCACCATCAACTTAACCACTTGACCACTGGGCACTTAAACACCCTTAATAACCAGACCAATTTTCAGCTTTCGGTGCTCTCACATTTTGAATGACAATTACTCAGACATGCAACACTGGACCTATATGAAATTTTTGTCCTTTTTTTCACACAAATGGAGCTTTCTTTTGGTGGTATTTAATCACCGCTGGGTTTTTTATTTTTTGTGCTATAAAAGAAAAAATACAGAAAATTCTGTAAAAAAAAAATGAATTTTTCTTTGTTTCTGTTATAAAATTTAGCAGATTAGTAATTTTTTCTTCATAAATTTTGGCCAAAATTTATACTACTACATATCTTTGGTAAAAATAAGTACAAATTGGTGGATATTATTTGGTCTTTGTGAAAGTTAGAGTCCACAAGCTATGGTGCCAATATCTGAAAATTGATCACACCTGAAGTACTGACGGCCTATTTCAATTCTTGAGACCCTAACATGCCAGAAAAGTACAAATACCCCCCAAATGACCCCTTTTTGGAAAGAAGACATTCCAAGGTATTTAGTAAGAGGCATGATGAGTTTTTTGAAGTTGTCATTTTTTCCCACAATTCTTTGCAAAATCAAGATTTTTTTTACTTTTTTTTAATTTTTATTTTTTTTTCACAAAATTGTCATATTATCAGTTTATTTCTCACACAGCATACGCATACCACAAATTACACCACAAAACACATTCTGCTATTACTCCCGAGTACGGCGATACCACATGTGTGAGACTTTTACACAGTGTGGCCACATACAGAGGCCCAACATGCAGGGAGCGCCATCAGGCGTTCTGGAGCACCCAGGACAATTCTGCCATTTCTCTCCTACATGTAAAAATCATCATTTATTTGCTAGAAAATTACATAGAATCCCAAGACATTATATATGTTTTTTTAGCAAACACCCTGGAGAATACAATGGTGATTGTTGCAACTTTTTATCTCGCACGGTATTTGCGCAGCAATTTTTCGAATGCTTTTTTTTGGGAAAAAAAACAGTTTTGTGCTTAAAAAAAAAAAAAACACAGTAAAGTTAGCCCAATTTTTGCATAATGTGAAAGATGAAGTTACACCGAGTAAATCGATACCTAACATGTCACTCTTCAAAATTGCACAGGCTCGTGGAATGGCACCAAACGTCGCTACTTAAAAATCCCCATAGGCGACGATTAAATTTTTTTTTACTGGTTATATGTTTTGAGTTACAGAGGAGGTCTAGGGCTAGAATTATTGCTCTCGCTCTAACGTTCGCAGCGATACCTCACATGTGTGGTTTGAACACTGTTTTCATATGTGGGCGGGACTTACGTATGCGTTCGCTTCTGCATGCGAGCACATGGGGAAAGGGGCACTTTAAAAAAAAAAAAAATGTTATTGTTCATTTTACTTTATTTATTTTAGTTTGACATTTTTTTCCCCAAAAATACATTTTTTGATCACTTTTATTCCTATTACAAGGAATGTAAACATCCCTTGTAATAGGAATATGGCATGACAGGTCCTCTTTACAGTGAGATATGGGGTCAATAAGACCCCGCATCTCACCTCTAATCTGGGAAGCCTGAAAAAAAAAAAAAAAGATTCTGGATTTGATCGTATTGGCGAGTCGGTAGAAGCACCGGAGGGCGGCGGGAGGGGGGGGTGTCTATGGCTGGGTATTGCAGGGTATCGCCGACTATGGCTGGGTATGGCTGGGTATCTCAGAGTATGGCGTTGCAGAGTATTGCGTTGCAGAGCATTGCAGGATATTGGCGGGTGTTGCAGAGCATTGCAGAGTGTTGCAGGGCATTGGCGAGTGTTGCAGGGCATTGGCGAGTGTTGCAGGGCATTGGCGAGTGTTGCAGGGCATTGGCGAGTGTTGCAGGGCATTGGCGAGTGTTGCAGGGTGTTGCAGGGTGTTGGCAGGGAATTGAGGGGTTCATTTTCGGTGAGCAGCGATGTGGGCACTGCAGATGCAGCCCACATCGATGCTGACACCGATCTCTTCCCCCTCCGCTGTTCCGATCGGTACAGAGAGGGGGAGGGAGGAACCGGCGTCATAACATGACGCCAGTTTGTTTACAAGTGATCACTCCGTCATTTGACGGAGCGATCACGTGGTAAACGGCCGCTATGAGCGGCCGTTTACCGTGATGCGCCGGGTCCTGTGGACCCGGCGGTCACAGATGCTCTCGAGTGCGCACCCCAGGGGGCGCGCGAGAGCGGAATTCTGGGAGGATGTCATATGACGGCCTCCCAGAGTTAAGAAACCGCCCTGTAGCCATCATTCGGCTATAGGGCGGTTGTTAAGTGGTTAAATCTCGGCTGACCGTGCCCCAGAGAAAGGACACCAAGATGGAATTTATCATGCGGAATACTCTTTTTGGGATCCAGACTGGTGCATGTCTGAGAACATAGAGGAAGGCAGGCAAAAGCTTCATCTTAAATAAATTGATCCGCCCCAATCAAGGTGAGAGGGAGATGTGCCCATGCCTTCAGTCTGGTCCTCATCCTCTGCACCAGTGGCTCCAAGTTGAGGGCACAATATTCAGAGGTAGAAGTGGAAATATGAATACCCAGATATTTAATTTTGTCTGTCCACAGTAATGGCAGGTTGGGATCCACTACAGCTTTTGCCTCCCTATCTATCGGCATAATTTGAGATTTGTCCCAGTTTACCTTCAGTCCCGAAGAGCTAGTAAAATTAGAAAGAATGATTAGTGTCTCTCTGAGGGACTGGGCAGGATCACTTAAAAAAAGGATAAGATCGTCTGCACACAAAGCTACTTTCTCTTGTATGGATCCCACCTGTATCCCTCTAACCTTGTCCGCCTGTCTGAGGCAAGTGGCTCCATCACCAAGGCAAAAAGAGCCGGTGACAGTGGACAACCTTGCCTCGTTCCTCTTCTGACAGCAAAGGGTGCTGACAAAGCACCACCAATCTTAATCTGCGCCGATGGTTCCTTATATAAAACAGTAATCCATTTACGAAATTCTACTCCAAAACCCATAACTACCAGGACTGAGGACAAAACTGCCATGCCACTGAATCGAACGCTATCAATCATGTAATTGATCAATAGATAACAGTGCCTCTAATACAAAAACTATTTACTAAAAATAATTAAGCTGACTAATTAAATATTCCAGAGATTATTTGGTCTATGCAGATATTCTTTAAACACAATTAAATGGGGTGTGAATACGGACTACGAAACAAGAAAAATAAATTAAGATTTATTTTACAAGAAGTCACTTACAAACACCAATAATAAAAGTGGAATTGAGATTGTGACACGCACACCAAGATTATATTCACAATGAGTTCTAAATTATCTACTACAACATATGTATATTAAATTACATCAATGATTAGTTCCCTCTCGTCGATACCCTAATTGTACCAACTTTTGGCATAACTGCATCTAAACATGAAACCTCAGCTCCAAAGAGGTGTAATGTCATTCAACCATCTACATTAAAATATTAATTACACACCCTACAATAATTTGTATATCATTTTTATATATATGAAAACAGTGATGTTCCCTCTGATAGCCTTTTACAAAAAGTGAGCCCACAAGTATCAATGGTTTGATCTGATAAAATAATGAAGTACACACATTTCTTTCTGTAAAGATTGCAATCACCTATAAAACCTGGTAATAATCATGATGGAGCCTGGATATCTTGTATATGTATATATTTTAGGGCAGTGGTTCTCAGCCTTAGTCCTCAAGTACCCCCAACAGGCCATGTTTCGGGAATTTCTCTAATGCCGCGTACACACGATCGAATCGCCCAGCGTACTTAGTCCGGCAAACAATCCGGCGGATAGTCCGGAGGACTTTCTACCGAACGGACTTGGCCACACACGGACACACAAAGTCCGGCGTTTGCTAGCTAGATGACTTACAGCACGCACGACGGGACTAGAGAAAGGAAGTTTAATAGTCAGTAGCCAATAGCTTCCTTCTCGTACTTGCTTCTTAGCATGCGTCAGTCTTAGTCCGCCGGAATAGCATACTCACGAACGTACTGTCCACTGAAAACCCAAGTCCGGCGGAAAGATTGGACTGCAAAACTACTTTCTAAGTCCGCCGGACTTTACGCTGAGAGAGTCCACTAAAGCCCACACACGACTTGCACATGTGTGACTGGCTTGGTATTTGGAACAGCTAATTTATCTAATGCCGCGTACACATGATCAAATTGTCCGGCGTACTTAGTCCGCCGAAACGCATTTCACCAGACAATCCGATCGTGTGTGGGCTTCAGCGTAAACTTTACGCTGAGAAAGTCAGCTGAAGCCCACACACGATCGGATTGTCTGGTGAAATGCGTTTCGGCAGACTAAGTACGCCGGACAATTTGATCGTGTGTACGTGGCATTAGGTAAATTAGCTGTTCGAAATACCAAGCCAGTCACACATGTGCAAGTCACAAGCAAGTCTCAAGTCTCAAGCAAGTCCCAAGTTATTGTGGCAAAAAGCAAGCAAGTCAAGTCGAGTCCCTGCTAGAAGTCAAGCAAGTCAAGTCAAGTCATTTATTTTGATCAAGTCACAAATTAAGTCAAAATACTGATCTACCCCATTTCCACCTTTAAATGAGTTAAAAGTCAGTGTTTAGGAAAGGTTTTGTTTTATTTCTTATATTTTTCTTGGCATATTAACCACTTTCAGACCGGACCATTTTGTTGGCTTAAGACCAGACCACTTTTTGCGATTCGGCACTGCATGGCTTTAACTGACAATTGCGTGGTCGTGCGACATGGCTTCTAAACAAAATTGATGTCCTTTTTTTCCCACAAATAGAGCTTTGTTTTGGTGGTATTTGATTACCACTGCGGTTTTTATTTTTTTGCGCTATAAACAAAAATAGAGCGACAATTGTGAAAAAAAAAAACATTATTATTTACTTTTTGTTATAATAAATATCCCCCAAAAATATATTAAAAAAACATTTTTCCCCCAGTTTAGGCCGATACATATTATTCTACATATTTTTGGTAAAATCGCAATAAGCGATTATTGATTGGTTTGCGCAAAAGTTATAGCGTTTACAAAATAGGGGATAGTTTTATGCCATTTTTATTAATAATTTTTTTTTTTTACTAGTAATGGCGGCGATTTATTTTATTTTATTGTGACTGTGACATTATGGCGGACACATCGGACATTTTTGACACATTTTTGGGACCTGTCAGGATCTGGAGGGAGGCCGAGATGCTGAGAGGGCTCCCCTTGCGGCCGAGTGCAGCACAACCCTGAAGATGACACAGGGATGCAGTGCCCACAGTAGCACAGGTTGCCTGGTAGCAGCAGCAGATGAGAAGAGCTGAATAAACAAGCCTCTGGGGGCAACCGTGCTAGGAAGTCCAAGAGAGGGATAACAGAAGTCCAATACCAGGGTCAAGGCCAAGCCGAGGGTCAAACACAGAAGATCAGTCCTAAGATCAGAGCAACGGATCCTGAGCTGAAGACCGGAGAGCAGGAGTCTAAGCCAAGCCGAGATCGGGTGCAGGGAGCAGACAAGGGACGTCGGGTACAAGCCAGTGGTAAGAGCCAGGAGAACAGGAGCAGGTCAAACAAGCCGGGTCGGTACACAGGAGATCAGACAGCAGGAATCACGGACACAGGTACACAGGAGAAGCTGACGATAATCCAGCGATGCAGCACTGTCAGGTGAACGTTTAAATAGGCAAGTTGCCTAGGTCACGTCGTGTGCGCGCCATAGCATTCATACGCCTACGACGTGTACGTTATGCGTTCGTATCACCACCGCGTACGCGCGCTTGATCAGACGTAGCGTCGGGCGTTCGTCTTGGAAACACATTGCGCCTCCGTGTGCGCTGACGTGCGTTAACACAAACGTACCTCGCGAGGTTGCGCCTATTTCCCTGACAGTGCCTCCCCCCCAAGGGGCAGCCTCCGAATGCCTAAACGAGCCCATTTTTCGGGATAACGGCTGCGAAACCTGTGTATAAGCCTAGGAGCATGTACATAACTTGCAGGTTCCCAAGAATTCTCTTCAGCAGAATACCCCTTCCACTTAATTAGAAACTGGATTGTCCTACCTCTCGGACGACAGTCAAGGATAGACTCAACTTCGAATTCAGTTTCATCACCAACCTGAACTGGAGGGGGGGGCACTTCTTCTCTCCCTGAAAAAGGACTGAAGATGACACGTTTAAGAAGAGAAACATGAAACACTGGATGGATTCTGAAAGATTCAGGCAAAACAAGTTCAAATGCTACGGGGTTAATTTCACGTTTAATCTCGAAAGGGCCCAAGAATTTAGGTCCCAATTTCCGGGATGGACATGGCAGTTTAAGATTCGCTGCTGAGAGCCACACCTTGTCCCCTATCTTAAAGGAAGGGTTAACTCTCTTCCTTTTGTCGTAATATCTCTTGTACTCTTCCTGAGCCTTCTTCATGGTATCCTGAAGCATTTGGTAGTTTGCTTGAATGAGGTTCACTCTATCTTGAACTGCCGGGACGGAGGTTTCAGGAATGGTATTAGGCAAAAACGAAGGATGGAATCCGTAAATTTGCCCAGAAAGGTGATTGGTTGGTAGAGGCGTGTACTGAGTTGTTATATGCAAATTCTGCACAAGGTAGCAAGGAAACCCAATCATCCTGGGAAAAAGAACAGAAGCATGTAGATATTGTTCAAGCGTCTGGTTGGTTCTTTCAGTTTGACCGTTACTCTGTGGATGATAGGCCGAGGATAAACCTATTCCAATTGAAAGTAACTTACATAGCTCTTTCCAAAACCTGGAGGTAAATTGTACCCCTCTATCCGATACAATGCTGTCAGGTACTCCTTTCATCGGCAAAAAATGCGCCATTTTGGATAGACGTCTACCACCACCAAGATGGTCGTAAACCCTTCTGAGAGAGGTAACTCTACAATAAAATCCATGGAGATTTCTTTCCAAGGTTTTTCCGGGACTGGCAGCGGCCTTAACAGGCCCCAGGATCTGGCGTTAGACCCCTTGTTACGCTGGCAGGTTGTACAGGAGTCAACATATTTTTTACAGTCTGATCTTAGGGTAGGCCACCATAAGGACCGCTGCACAAGGTCAATTGTCTTCCGGACTCCAAAGTGGCCAGCTAGTTGATGGTCGTGAAAAGTTCTTAATACAAGTAACCTGGCTTGCTGGGGAGCAAAAATCTTATCCTGATGCCATAGAAGCCCTTCTTGGCTTCTCAGGGAAGAAACTTCAGTTTCCGTACACTGGCTAGAGGCCTGCTCAATTGAAGATCTTAGATCCGGTTGAATTAGTAGGAAATTTTGGGGGGACAAAATTGTACTGGGTGGGATTCCTTCCGGGGTATCTGGGAACATTCGGGACAAAGCATCTGCTTTGCTATTCTTTGATCCTGGGCTATAGGTTATGTGGAAATTAAACCTCGAGAAGAATAAAGCCCATCGGGCCTGTCGGGGTCTCAGACGTTTGGCCGTGCGGAGGTATTCTAAGTTCTTATGATCGGTAAAAATTAGGATGGGGTGAGCGGCACCTTCCAGGAGATACCTCCATTCTTCTAGAGCGGTTTTAATCGCTAGAAGTTCCCGATCCCCCACACCGTAGTTTTTCTCTGGGGAACTAATTTTTCGTGAGAAAAAAGCTACAGGATGCAGTAATGCCTTGGAACCTTGACGTTGGGATAGAATCGCCCCTGTGGCCACCTCTGAGGCGTCAACCTCCAGCACGTAGGGTAAGGCGGGATCTGGATGCTGCAGGATTGGTGCGGTAGTGAAGAGGGTCTTGAGCTGGTCAAAGGCGGACTGCGCTGTTGTGGACCAATGGAACTTGGTATGTTGATGAGTGGTCTGAGTAATGGGTGCTACAATGGTGGAGAAGTTCCTTATGAATCTTCGGTAGAAGTTTGCAAAACCAATAAATCTCTGAACACCCTTCTTGTCAGAAGGAGCGGGCCAGTCTAGGATAGACTTCACCTTTTGGGGATCCATGGCAATTCCACCTGTGGTGATGATGAGTCCCAAGAATTGAATGGATTCCTTTTCAAAATCGCACTTCTCGGCCTTAACAAATAATCCATGTGTTCTAAGGATACATAGTACTTTCTTAACGTGCACTCTGTGAAGTTCCAGAGTGGTTGAAAAAATAAGAATATCGTCAAGATAAGCGACAACAAAGTGGTCTAAATGCTCCCGGAAGATGTCGTTAATGAAATGCTGAATGGTTGCCGGGGCATTACACAATCCGAATGGCATGACTAAATATTAAAAATGCCCAAATCTCGTTCTGAACGCCGTCTTCCACTCCCCCTCCCGGATACGGACAAGGTTGTAAGCTCCACGTAAATCAAGTTTGGTGAAGATACGTGAAGTGTGGAATCTTTGGAAGAGTTCGGGGATGAGCGGAAGTGGGTAGCGGTTTTTAAGGGTGATATTATTTAATTCCCTGTAGTCCACACATGGTCTTAAAGTCTTGTCCTTTTTTTCCACGAAGAAGATACCTGCACCGGCAGGGGATGAAGAGGGACAACAATGTTTACAACAGCATCTCCTCGTTCAGCCGCCCCGTGAGACGATCGTGGGTATCCCCGTGGCGATTGAGTCTGCGGGACCCGCGACCGACTCACGAGGGTCCCGACCGGCATGCTAGCGTGCCGGCGGCGGCACACTCGCGATGGCAGGGCGGCATTTAAAACTGGACGTACCTGTACGCCAATATGCCTGCCCGTGCCATTCTGCTGACATACATCGGCGTGCGCCGGTCGGGAAGTGGTTAAAGAAACACTTTGAATGCCCAAACAGCAGACAAGGAGCAGAACACAATTAAATGGCCAATAAGCCTGAAAAAATATAGTTCTTGCTGAAGGGGAAAATAACTTAGTTCAAAGTTTGAAATTCAAACTAATAACAAAGTATTTTAACATATAAATCAGTGGACACAATGCCAACATCTGCATACTTGAATGGTGATGAGAATAGCCACTTAAAATGCCAGATATGGGGGTGTGCAATGGATCAGTTTTAGGATTTTAATATACTTTGTAAATAGCACCCTATACATTTATAGTCAGTGGTAGTTGTATCCTCTGCATTATGCCCTGATAAAATAACATTTAATTACAGTGCAAGTCCATGTGATAATCACTAGGATTGCATCAGCTAGCACTTATGTACAAGTTTCATATAAAAACACAATTTTTAAGATATGTAAAACAAGTGACATAATGGACAATTCTGAGTGAGATTCTTTTTGAACCAAAAATGTGGGCTTTATTTTTTGATTGTGCATTGTACTACAGCAGAATTAAAAAACATACTATATAAAAATATACTATGCGTATACAATATACTAAACCTAGTATTGACAAGATATATTATCTTCTCGATTAAAGAAGAGGATATGTAGAGGTTGTTGTCCATATAAAAATGGCAAGGATGAGGAACAAGGAAATTACTTCTCACTAGTATATATATTACTTATTTATATATTAAATTACTTCTCACTAGTTTTATATATATATATATATTATTATATATTAAATTACTATATATATATATATATATATATATATATATATATATATATATATATATATATATATATATATATATATATATATATATATATATATTAAATTACTTTATATTAAATTATACAGTATATTATAAACTTTATGGTCAGGCAGCCGTGTACCTGATCGGCAGTGTCCCAGCGGATGGCGGCCATTCCAGTATTCAAAAACCGTGCCTCCTCCTCGTCTGTGATAGGCGAAACACTCAAGTTCCCAGCATTCAGTGTTCCACCTATCACTGACATCCGGTCATCCTCATAATACAGACGAGAATGAGAGGATGTCCGTGATAGGCTGAACACTGCTTTCTGTGAAATTAAGTGTTCCGCCTATCACAGATTAGGAGGTGCGGCTTTTGAACAGTGCAATGTCCGCCATCTGTCTGCATGACACGCTGATCAGGTAGGCAGACAGTGGCTTGCGGTTAGTGTGTTAGTGGTGGTTACGGTTAGGGGTAGTGTTAGTTAGTGGTGGTAGTGTTATGGTGCCAACTTGCCAAGTCATTGCACGTCATACAGCCCAAGTCAAAGTCAAGTCGCAAAGTCAGTAGTGACAAGTCAAAGTCAAGTCGAGTCATTTATTGAATTCAGTCAAGCAAGTCGCAAGTCCCCAAATAGGTGACTCAAGTCTGACTTAAGTCAAGTCATGTGACTCAAGTCCCCCACCTCTGCAAGCCAGTGACTCTGATTTAAAGCACCTGTGCAAGATAAAGGAAAACCTGCAAACATGGCCAATTGGGGGTACTTGATGACTGAGGTTAAGAACCACTGTTGAAGGGGATCAGACTCAAGGCAGTGACCAACTCACAGTTTCTTTCACAAAAGTGTTATGCTTAATCCCAAAGGATAGTAACACACAGAAAGTAGAGATCTCTGGCCATACCTTATAAGAAAATAAACTTCTGCTCTACTGAGCCTTATTGTGTTTGTAGCCCAAAAAGGTCCTTGGTTTAAGGTAAGTGTCCTCTCTGAGAGCTAGGACCTGCTGCCTTAAAGTGGTAATATTCAGCTGGCGATTTATTTTTTTTATTTTTATTTTTTTACCTGCAAGGCGGGGGACCTGATGCGCGCCGCTGGCGGCCATAGTGTGCACGAGCATCAGCACAGAGAGTTTTGTGTGTAAACACACAAATCCCTGTGCTGTCAGAGGAGAGGAGACATATTGTTTCTTCCTGCTAAGTAGGAAAAAACAATATGGCTCTTCTCCTAGTTATTCACATCCCCACACAGTTAGAACATGCTGAGGGAACACACATTTAACCCCTTGATTGCCCCTTAGTGTTAACCCCTTCCCTGCCAGTGACATTTACACAGTAATCAGTACATTTTTATAGCACTAATCGCTGTATAAATGCCAATGGTTCTAAAAAACTGTCAAACGTCACGATCTGTCCTTCGCGATGTCGCAGTAGTGCTAAAAATCCCAGATCACCGCCATTACTAGTAAAAAAAAAAAAAAAATTCCATATATCTTTCCTACGCTATAACTTTTGAGCAAGCCAATCAATATACGTTTATTGAGATTTTTTTTTTTTACCAAAAATATGTACCGTAGAAGAATATATATTGGCCTAAACCGATGAAGAAATACGTTTTTTTTTTTTTTTTTTTTTTAAATTGGGAATATTTATTATTGAAAAAAGTTAAAAATATTGTTTTTTTTCTTCAAAATTGTCGCTCTTTTTTTGTTTATTGCGCAAAAAATAAAAACCGCAGAGGTGATCAAATACCACCAAAAAAAGCTCTATTTGTGGGGGAAAAGGGATGCAAATTTTGTTTAGGTACAGCATTGAACGACCACGCAATTGTCAGTTAAAGCGACGCAGTGCCAAATTGTAACAAGTGCTCTGGTCAGGAAGGGGGTAAAATCTTCCAGGGCTGAATCGGTTAATGTCTAAACCACTGGCAACAAAAGTGAGTACAAAAGTACAGTGAGTACATTGAAAATGTCCAAATTGGGTGAAATTAGAAATTTTTCCTCTGTTACAAGGTCTCAGGAGTTAATGGGGAGCAGGTGTGTTAAATTTGGTGTTATCGCTCTCACTTTCATACTGGTCACTGGAAGTTTAACATGGCACCTCATGGCAAAGAACTCTCTGAAGATCTGAAAAAAAAAAGAATTATTGCTCTACATAAAGATGGCCCAGGCCATAAAAAGATTCCCATGACCCTGAAACTGAGCTGCAGCACGGTGGCCAAGACCATACAGCAGTTTAACAGGACAGGTTCCATTCAGAACAGGCCTTGCCATGGCTGACCAAAGAAGTTGAGTGCACGTGCTCAGCGTCATATCCATTGCTGCAGAGGTTGAAGGGGTGGGAGGATCAGCCTGTCAGTGCTCAGACCATACGGCGCACACTGCATCAAATTGGTCTGCATGGCTGTCGTCCCAGAAGGAAGCTTGTTCTAAAGATGATGCACAAGAAAGGCCACAAACAGTTTGCTGAAGACAAGCAGACTAAGGACATGGATTACTGGAACCATGTCCTGTAGTCTGATGAGACCAAGATAAACTTATTTGGTTCAGATGGTGTCAAGCGTGTGTGGCGGCAACCAAGTGAGGAGTACAAAGACAAGTGTGTCTTGCCTACAGTCAAGCATGGTGGTGGGAGTGTCATGGTCTGGGGCTGCATGAGGAATGCCGGCACTGGGGAGCTACAGTTCATTGAGGGAACCACGAATGCCAACATGTACTGTGACATACTGAAGCAGAGTATGATCCCCTCCCTTCGGAGACTGGGCCGCAGGACAGTATTCCAACATGATAATGACCCCAAACACACCTCCAAGACGACCATTGCATTCCATTCTATCTGAGAATTAAACTCATAGTTTAAAATTAGAGCAATACTATATCATATAATGGTTTTATTCAGAGAGGCTCTAACACAAAGTGTTAAAATCATATTAGTTGGATTAGCGAGTATGTGAATTCAGGATAAAACTTGAGCACATAAACACAAGGATCATGGGGTGAAGGTCCTCCTTAATTTATAGTTTATGGAAGTTGAATTGACCTTTCCATATTGCAGTGCATTTCCTCTTCATAACTCTGAGCTTGTTTTAGGAAAAATTAACTTGGTATTCCATGAATAATTAGGAATAATAGCCTTAACTGGAAGTTGGTGTTTTATTTTTAAAGTGGTTCTAAAGGCAGAAGGTTTTTTTTTGTTTTTTTTATTTATCTTAATGCATTCATGCATTAGGATAAAGAACCTTCTGTGTGCTGCTCCCCCTCAGCCACCCTAATACTAACCTAAGCCCCATCTTGATCCATCGATCTTGCACAAGAGACCCGGCTGTCCGGGACTCTCCCTCACCATTGGCTCGCGCTGTTTTCAATCAAAATCAGTGAGCCAATTAAGAGATAGAGGGGGCGGTGCTGAGCTGTGGCTTCATGTCTGAATGGACACACGGAGCTGCAGCTTGGCTTGGGTGCTCCAAACTGCTTGCTTTAGACCACTTTCACACTGAGGCACTTTTCAGGCGCTTTCACGCTCACAAAAACGTATTTCCATTAAAATCAATGAACGCTTTCACACTGGGGCAGTTCGCTGGCAGGGCTGTAAAAAACTCCCCTCTCCATTGAAATGAATGAAAAGCGCCTGAAAAGCTCTTCAAAAGCGCTCAGTGTTTTTACTGGCAGTTTAGAAGCGCCTCAGTGTGAAAGTGGCTTTATGGGCCAGGAGCGCCAAAGAGGGACCTGAAAAGAGGAGGATCTGGGCTGCTCTGTGCAAATCCACTGTACGGAGCAGATAAGTATAGAATGTTTATTATTTTTAGACAAAAAAAAGAGAATAAATTGAATAGTGTTTTATATTGTTTTTACCATATTTTAGACTCTAACTCTTTGCTATGTTTTCCCGTGTTCTAGTTTCGGAATCTTAGTGTGGACAGTTTTTTCAGGGAGAGAGCCTTACTCAGGTAAGTCTTTTTAGACCCTGTTATTTTGTTATGTTTTACAATAGTTACATTCAACTGGACTTGTTCTGTAAAGTAGAATATGTTTTTCTTTTCATCAAAGATGTATTTTGGGCTCTAATTAGTATCAGAGGCATACATTTGCAGCACTAGAGATGGGCCCAACAGCACCCTGTTTGGTTTGCAGCAGTACATTCGAACATCTCAAACGTGGAAAATGGGAACTGGATAACGAACCCCATTGAAGTCTATTGGACCCAACCTGGAAAAATAAAAAATTCCCAATTGAAGGCTTATATGCAAGTAATTGTATAACCATACAATGGTTATGGGGGTCTGCATACTGCCCTGGGGGGACATCATTTTTAGATGAGCATTGATTTACTAATGTTTAAAGTGAAAGCATAAAAAAATTTAAAATTCCTTTTACTGTAGTGCCGGGGGGGGGGGGGGGGGGTCTCCTTAGCCTGCTTGTAAAGTCGCACATCTGTACCATGTATAGAACCTGCTGCAGCAATAATGACATTTATAAAGCGCAAAAAATGACATTTTTCCTGCAAGCTTTCTTTATTTTTTAAACAATGGCTTAGGGGGCCGGTCTATAGGATGAGGACACAATTTAGTGCACTCGGAACAAGATTAGAGACTTTTTGGATACATTCTGACATCCAGCACCCAAGTCACGTCAGTGACCTCATCATCCCCTTAACCCTCATCATCACTGAAAATAACTTGGCAATACGCTGCAGCTGAGGGAATCTGACTGCCAATTTGCTGTTTACCAGTGTTCTCCCCTCTCTGTAGGCTCATGTTCCTACCTTCCTCAACCTCAGAACCAAAATCTAAATCAAGTAATGGCTGTGTACCGTCAAGGAGCATGTGGCTGATGCTGTCTTCTAGACTTGTGCACAACAGGAAATTTTGTTTCGTTTCGGTTCGTTGTCATTTGTAAAATACATAATTTCGTTCTGTTATACTTGTTATGTTACGTTAATTTGTTTTCTGATAATTTGTTATTATTTGTAGAGTGTCGATATTCATTATAATGAATCTCGAATCATGTCAAATTAATTTGTTATACCCGCTATCATTTCTTTTGTATTCGTTGAAATTCAATATTTATGTGTGTGTGTATATATATATATATATATATATATATATATATATATATATATATATATTCGTGATAATGATTCGTAGTTTGGAAAGTCGTTTGTTTATTTAATCTATTAACACACACAATGACAACGTCTGTTCTCCTCTGCTCAAATACAATACAACACCCTTCTAACTCAGTTCTCAGGAATGCACTTTAAGTAATCCAGTAATCCAACCTCCAGCACAAAATGAATCAGCTGATTGGACTCTAAGATTTACTTTGAGTTGACCTTTTGTTTCATTAGATCTTTAACGATTTACCGAAACATGTCAAATCCATTCATTATATTTTCTATAATTTCTTTTGTATTAGTTAAAAGTCATTATTTTTTTATTCGGACATTCGGATGGCTAGGAAGAAGGTTCACCTTCCAGCAGGACAATGACCCCAAACACACTCCTAAAGCAACACTTGAGTGGTTTAAGGAGAAACGTAAATGTGTTGGAATGTCCTAGTCAAAGCCCAGACCTCAATCCAATGGAAAATCTGTGGTCAGACTTAAAGATTGCTGTTCACAAGCGCAAACCGTGGATTGCAAGGAGGAATGGGCAAAAATCTCAGTGGTAATATGTGGCAAGCTCATAGAGACTTATCCAAAGCGACTAGGAGCTATAATAGTCGCAAAAGGTGGCTCTACAAAGTATTGACTTTGGGGGGGGGGGTGAAAAGTTCTGCACATTGACTTTGCCTGTTATTTTGTCCTATTTGTTGTTTGCTTCGCAATAAAAAAAAACATCTTCAAAGTTGTGGGCATATTCTGTAAATTAAATGCTGCAAATCCTCAAACAATCCATGTTAATTCCAGGTTGTGAGGCAACAAAACACGAAAAATGCCAACGAAGGTGAACATTGTGTTTTTGGTTTTGCCTATTGAAGTGGTAAGTGGTAGAGGCACTGATAAAGTACCAAAGAAAAAATTAGTTACTAAATGGTATACATTAGTGACAAACCAAGTACAATAAAGTGCATAGTGCTATTACATGAATCACACTAAACCATTGATGATAATAGTGATCAATTCATTAATCCAATAATCAATCCTAAGTCCATTAATATTGTTTCTGTTGTGAATCTAAGCCATGCACCATCACCAAGTCAAATCTTTGTGAATATAACACGATGAGTGTGAGTAAATTGCCTACTCACCAGATAAACATGACATCTTTAACTAAAAAGGTCACAACAGGCTGTATGTAAAAATTAGTGGGCTTGTTGGTCTACCAATGAATCTGTATCTGAAAACCTTTAGGATCCCCCTCTCACCATAGGTAAACCATTAATAATAAGGGACCATAGCATGATAAGTTTATTAAGAATAATATATTAAAACAATGCCAATTGGCTGCTTACATTTTTTTTATTCTATTTTTTTTTATCGGGTGATATTCACAAAGATTTGCTTTGGTGACGGTGAACAGTATTAATGGACTGTAGATTGATTATTGGATTCATGAATTTATCACTATTATTATCAATTGTTTAGTTTGATTCATGTAATTGCACTATGCACTTTATTGTACTTGGTTTGTCACGAATTTATACCATTTAGTAAATAACTTTTTCGTTAGCACTTTATCAGTGCCCCCTACCACTTACCACTTCAACATTTAAAGTTAGCACACTGCACTTTTAAGCCGAGCAGCTTTAATATTTAAAACAACTGCACTCAACACTATCATGCTTTTGCCTATTGCATTAGGGTGTGCCCCCCAAAGTTCAAAAACACATGCTTTTTTCTGCAGCCTCAGCTGCACAGGACAGTGAATGAATAGGAAGTGCTCTGTGCTGAGCGGCTTCCTGTTCATTCATAATCTGAAGCATAGTAAACACAGTGTACTATGCTTCGGTTATGAATCAACACAGTGAGTGAGTGTGTTGACTGTGTTCATTTAGAAAAGGGGCAGCTTTTTCTCTTAGCCATGTGACCAACGTGTCTATTGATAGTCTTCCTGTCAGGCTGTCACTGTGCTACTGATGTGAGCCCACAGGAGGTGACACAGGATCCTCAGGGCATGAAGGATGATGGATGAAGCAAAGGAGAGCCGGATAGCGGGCTAACGTCAGGGTGGGCAGCAGGCAACGTAATCAGGAGAACTAGCCGAGTTGGTAGACAAGAGATCGGTTCACGAGAGGTCAGGTTAGCAGGTTACACAAAGGGCGCTCAGGAACAAGTGTTGCTTAAGCAACCAGAAACTGGTCTGAGTGGAATTTAAATAGAGAAGCACATGGGAGGCTGGACAGGAAGTAGCAGGAAGGAAGTATATAAAAGGCAACAGGTGAAGCTGGCGACACCCATAACTGCTGAGTGCAGCAAGAGCTGAACACAGGAACCAGCCAACCTACAGCACAGCAGTAAAAGGTAAGACACAGATCAGAACCACAGCTGATCTGTGGCAGTACCCCCCCCCCCCCACCTGGGACCTGGCTTGGAGGTAAATTTCCGTTGGAATCTGGTCACCAAGCGTGGTTTGGAGACATCTGTAGCAGGAACCCAAGACCTCTGCTCCGGGCTGTAGCCCTTCCAATCAATCAGATAGAGTCACTTACCTTAAGAGTACTTGGAGTCCAATATTTCTTTTAATCTCATACTGATCCATGGTATCAGCCACAGGAGCGGGGTGATAAGAAGGGTGAGAGAAACAATTGAGGACCAGTGACCCGAGCAGGGAGACATGGAAGGCGTTAGGGATCCTGAGATGAGAGGGCAGACGGAGCTTGAAAGCAACCAGATTTATTTGACAAAGATGGGAAAGGGACAAATGAAGCGAGGGGCAAATTTCATTGAGGGCACCCGGATTCGGATGTGCTTGGTAGAGAGCCAAACTCTATCGCTAGGTAGGAACTCAGGAGCCGGACGGTGATGACAATCTGCTGCCGTTTTATGCCTGGAAGAAGCCAGATGAAGATTCTTAGACTTCTTCCCAGATTGAGTTGAAGGTCCTCTTCAGCTGCTGCTGGTACAAGAGGAGAAATGGGAACAGAAAAGGGAACAGAAGAATGCTACCCATAAACAGCGAAGAAGGGAGATTTTCCACTCCAACTGGCATTGGAGTGTTGGTTTAAGGCAAACTCTGCCTAGGGTAAAAGGTCCACGCAGTCATCTTGGTGGGCTGAGATGAAGACACGGAGAAAACGCTCTACCTTTTGATTGACGCATTCTGTTTTCCCATTGGACTGGGGATGAAAGTCATATGAAAAATTCAATTTAATCCCAAAGGAGCTGGCCAATGCTCTCCAAAACCGAGCAGTTAATTGAACTCTTCTGTCAGAGACGATATGTGAAGGCATCCCATGAAGACGAAAGATCTCCTAAATGAAAGTTGTGGCAAGACTGTGAACAGAAGGTAGGCCTGGGAGAGGAATCAAGTGACACATTTTGGAGAACTGATCCACCACTACCCAAATGACTGTAGAACCTGTTGAGGGAGCAGATCTGAGATAAAATCCATGGAAATACAACGCCAAGGTATATCAAGAACTGGGGAGGGCAGGAGCAAGCCAGCTGGGGCGGACGTGGAAGACTTGGATAGTACACAAATCATACAAGCTTGAACGTACTCTTTGACATCCTTACAAAGAGAAGGCCACCAGTAATGACGCTGAAGAAGGTTACAAGTACGAGGTATGCCAGGATGTCCAGAGAACTTGGATTAATGTGCCCACACAAGGAGTTTGGGATGAAGTGCGGAAACTACAAAAGTTTTACCTGGAGGAGGCTGCGTAGATCGGAGCTGAGTAGTGGCTAGAATATGATGCGGAGGGATGATGGGACCAGGATCAAGGTGATTCTCAGAATCGTTGACATCAAATGACTTGGACAAGGCATCAGTATAAAGGTTTTTGGCACCAGGATGAAAAGTAATGTTGAAGTTGAAGCGGGCGAAGAAGAGAGCCCAGCAAGCTTGGCGTGGGTTCAAGCGTTTCGCGAATTGTAAATACTGCAGATTTTTATGATGAGTATAGATGGTAATACATTGGGAAGCACTCTCTAGAAGATGTCACCATTCTTGAAGAGCTAGTTTAATAGCCAATAGCTCATGATCCCCACTGGTATAGTTCTTCTCCGTATCCGAAAACTTCTTGGAAAAGAAACCGCAGGGCTGAGACTTGCCCTTCTGAGCTTGGAGTAGGACAGCACCGACTCCTACTGAAAAGGCATCAACTTCCATAGAAAAGGGTTTCGCAATGCCCGGATGTAGGAGAATTGGGGCAGAGAGGAAGGCTGCCTTGAGTTTAGTGGAAAGCATCAATGGCTTCAGGGGACCAGAGCCGGGAATTGACACCCTTGCGGGTGAAAGATGTAGTAGGAGCTACCAAGGTGGAGTAGTTACGAATGAATTGGCGATGGTAATTGGTGAAGCTCAAAATGCGTCAGATGGCTTTAAGGCCAGGGGGCTGGGGCCACTCAAAGATGGCTCGAACTTTGGCTGGGTCCATGAGGAGACCCTTATATGAGATTATGTAGCCCAGGAATGGAACTTGTGTTTGTTCAAATAGGTACTTCTCCAATTTAGCATATAGACAATTGTCCCGTAGTCGCTGTAGCACCGCTTTCACATGGAGACGATGGGTGAGTAAGTCTGGTGAGAAAATAAGAATATCATCCAGATATACAATAACACAGCCATACAGAAAGTTGCGGAAGATCTCATTAACCAAGCTTTGAAAGACAGCTGGGGCATTGCATAAGCCAAAGGGCATCACAAGATAGTCATAATGTCCGTCCCTGGTGTTAAAGGTGGTCTTCAGCTCATCTCCTTCGCGTATTCTTATTAAATTGTAGGCCCCTTTAAGATCCAATTTGGTAAAAACATGAGAAACCCACAGTCTGTCAAAGAGTTCTGAAATTAAAGGAAGAGGGTATAGGTTCTTTACGGTGATGGCGTTAAGGCCCTTGTAGTTGATACATGGACAAACTGAACCATCATTTTTCCATGCAAAGAAAAACCCGGCTCCGGCAGGTGAGTTGGATGTCCTGATGAAATCCTTTCGCAGATTTTCCTGAATGTATTCAGACATGGCTTGTGTCTCTGGGATAGATAGAGGGTAGACTCGGCCTTCGGGAGGAGAGGTCCCAGGTAACAGATCAATGGAGCAGTCATAGTCTCTGTGAGGAGGAAGGCGATCAGCTGACTTTTTGCAGAAAACATGTCAGAAGGACTGATATTGGGAAGGTAACATGGGAGCAGTGGAGGTTTCAGCCAGAGGAATGGAAGGAGGTGGTAGTACCTTAGAAATACATTGTTGCTGACACTGAGGGCCCCAAGCCAATACTTGTCCAGAGTTCCAATCAAGATGCGGGGAGTGTTTCTCCAACCACGGAAGACCCAGAATGATGGGACTGGAGGATTTATGCTTGATTAGGAAAGAGATTTCCTCACCATGCAAAACCCCAATTCGAAAAAAAGCAATAGGGGGGGTTTTAAAGCAGATGGGGCTCATAGGCAAGAAGGAGCCGTCTACTGCGGTCACGGAGAGGGGTGTAGCCAGGGCAACAAAGGAAATGCCCAACTCAGAAGCCATAGATTGTTCCATAAAATTCCCGGCAGCTCCAGAATACACGTATGCAGAGAGTTGATAGGCATTTTGAGCCCAGTGGATAGCCACAGGAAGGGTGAAACTAGAGAAGCTGACAGAATTAAAGGATTGGTCCAGATCAGTGATGGCAAACCTTGGCACTCCAGATGTTTTGGAACTACATATCCCATGATGCTCAACTACACTGCAGAGTGAAAGAGCATCATGGGAAATGTAGTTCAAAAACATCTGGAGTGCCATGGTTTGTCATCACTGGTCTAGATCCTCTCCCTTCAAGTGACCTAGACCCTGGAGTTTCCCGGACTAACTGGTCAGGAGTTCAAAAGATGTCCTTTATTGCCACAATAAAGGCACAGGCCCAAACCCATGCGCCGGGCACGTTCCTCTGGAGTAAGGTGAGTTCTCCCAAGCTGCATAGGCTCTTCCAAAGTTTGAGAGGTTGGAGACGGAGAGGATTCCACAAGTATTTGGAATACTTGTGCTGGACGGCCAGCAGGGGGATGACTGGATCTCTCCAGGATCTGCTCCTGGAAGCGAATGTCTATTTGAATGCTCAATGCGATTAAATCATCCAACGTGGTAGGAATGGTGCATCCAGCGAGTTCATCCTTTACACGCTCAGATAGGCCTTGCCAGAAGGTAGTGGTAAAAGCCCCATTGTTCCATTTGAGTTCAGCGGCCAGCATACGGAATTGAACTGTTTATGGATCGACTGTCATTCCTAGCTGACAAAGACAAAGGAGGGCCCCAGTAGCAGAAGATACTCTGCCTGGCTCATCAAAAGTTTTCCAGAATGCATCCAAAAAGACCTGGAGGTCGGAGGTGATACAATTGTGTGATTTCCAAAGTGGGGAGGCCCAAGCTAGAGCATCACCAGAAAGGAGAGAGATGATATATGCCACTTTGGTGAGATTGGTTGGAAAATGGTGGCTGGAAAGTTCAAAGTGGATGGAACACTGATTAATGAAGCCACGACAAGCCTTAGGGTTGTCAGAAAAACAAGATGGTGGCGGCATATGCAAGCAGGGATTGCCAGGTGTAGCAGGTAACACGGGAGCAGGTGATGCAGAAGCAGAAGCCGAAGGAGATGAAGTTGCAGCGACTTGCAGACAATCCAGACGGGAGGCAAGATCCTGTAGAAACAGCATTATTTGCTCTTGATTTGCTTGTTGGGAGTTATGCCTCTGAACTAGATGTTGCATTTGATCCTCGGTCAGTGGCCCGACTCTCTGAAGAGCTCATGGCTTGAGCAAACTGTCATGGTGCTACTGATGTGATCCCACAGGTGAGCAGGTGACACAGGATCCCCCAGGGCATGGAATCTAAGGGCCAACCGGTGTTTTGTCAGGGACCCCCTCACGAGGGTTTGGGCTTACCTGCGTGTTGATCCCAGGTCACAATCCCCGGGTTCACCCCTCTCGCAAGGAGAGTACCAGAAGTCACAGTCAGACACGGATGGATGGATAAAGCAAAGGAGAGACGGATAGCGAGCCAAGGTCAGGGCGGGCAGCAGACAACATAATCAGGAGAACTAGCCGAGTTGGCACACAAGAGATTCACGAGAGGTCAGGTAAGCAGGTTACACGAAGGGCGATCAGGAACAAGTGTTGCTCAAGCAACCAGAAACTGGTCTGAGAGGAATTTAAATAGAGAAGCACATGGGAGGCTGGACAGGAAGTAGCAGAAAGGAAGTATGTAAAAGGTAACCGGTAAAACTGGCAACACCCATAACTGCTGAGTGCAGCAATGTCATAAACCATGAATCAGACAGAGACAGAAGTACAATTAAATCACACTTGTTTATTAAATAAAAATAAAAAGGTAAATGGAGAAAGCGTAGTCAAAGCATAGCCAGAGTCCAGTAACCGGATCAAGTAGTCAGCCAGTCCAGAGTTCAATAACCAGATTGGGTAATCAGCCAGGCCAGAAGTCAGGGATCCAAGTAGTGCAACAGCAAGCAGGATAAGGAGCCAGAAGGGATGTCAGAAAGACAGTCTTTAAACAGAAATGCAGGAGATGGTTTCTTGTGATGTGTCCAAGGCGAAGGCAGATATGAAGTAAGCTGGACAGCTTAAGGCCTCTTTCACACGGGGCGGATCAGTAATGATCCGCCCCGTGATGATCCGCTCGCTCAGCGGGGATGGCTCCGTTGTCCCCGCTGAGCCGGCTGCGGACAGGGCGGGCTCCGCACACTGTGCGGGGACCGCCCTGTCAGCTCTCCGCTCTCCTCTATGAGGATCGGATGAGCACGGACCGTGTGTCCGTGTTCATCCGATCCGCTCTGCAGACGGATAGAAAAATAGGATTTTCCTCCGTCTGCAGAATCGGACTGTTGCGGAGGCGGAGGAAATGTTCATCCGCAGACACCCGCTATCCCATAGGGATGAATGTATGCCCGTATTTCATCCGCAAACGGATGGATGAAATACGGACATATCATCCGCATGTGTGAAAGGGGCCTTAAGTAGGCAGGTCAGACGAGCATGATCAGGAACAGCTGGTAACTGTGGAGAGAGATGAAAGCTGGCAATTAGCCGACATCTGAGCAGCCAGCCCAGAGAAGGAAGGGCTAAGACAGCCCTGACAAGCAAGAGCTGAACACAGGAACCAGCTGACCTACAGCAGTAAAAGATAAGACACAGATCAGCACCACAGCTGATCTGTGACATTTGCAGCAGCCAAATATATATTTTTCATATGACATTTTTAAAAGGGATGAAGAAAGCTACTAATGCATCCATAATGGCTTCAGTGTTGCTCTTCTGCTCCTCTGTGAGGTTCAGATTATCCTTGTAAACATGGAGGCATTCACTGCCCATCACCCTTCTAAGTGTGGCTGCTTTCACCACTGCAGGCTTCTAATTTAACCCTGTGGCTAGGGAAGAGTCCTCAAACTCAGCCCTGAAATTGTCCCAGTTACTGATAATATCGCCAGTTACCCACAGCCTCAGGCAGTGGAATGCTATTAGCGGCCATGATGCTGTTTTCATTGCTATAAACACTTGGCTTCCAGAACAAGACTGCAATTGTTAGAAGAGGCACAATCAGTTCTAAGAACTCTCACATCAAGGCTAGCAGGCTCCCAGCATCAAATGTGTAGAAACCGTACAGATTTAGATACTTCTGACACCATGTTTCATGTGATATAGGTGAACACAACACAAGCCATTACTGCACAGAAGCCATGTTCATTGACTAATACCCAGCAGGAACTGGAAACACAAGAGAGGAAGGAGGAACAGAGATGCATCATAGAGTTGCATATAAACAAACACAACATCCCCTGCAGCAGCTGAGAGGAGAAGAGGAAAGCCATCAACACTGCGGGGTAGATGGGGAAACACGGGGAAGCATGGGCAGTAGGGGGAATCTGCACTGCAAGTAGTGATCGGGGTGTGCCCAGGCACACGTGGCACACCCCCTGCGCACACCTATGCTGCTGGGGTTGTTTTTACTTTGGCATTCCCTTCAATACAAGTTTCAAGTTGTCAGTACTGCTGCCACAACACGCTGCACCTACCCACACACTGGTTACCTCTGTCAACTACAGAACACTTCCCTATGTTTACAGATGAGGGGAGGAGGAGAAGTTCTGTAATCATAAAGCACTGTTGGTCATATGGTGACAACACTGCTCCCCTACACCTACAATACATGTGTGAGTGTTGTCAAACTAGGACAGGGAGATTGTTATTAATAAGGAAAAGAAAAAAAGAATACAGCCACTACATCTGAGGACTGGCGAGCTGTAGTACATTACTATTTTGTTATTGGGTTTAGAATCAAGGTATGTCTTGTGTAACCTGGGTTCTAGAGGTAGAAATGTATCCAGTTCCGATATTACTATCTGTGTCTGCAAAGCTCCCTTGTTGGGACACTGTTGGGAGTGTATTTACTTGGCTGGCTCAGTCTCAGGGTTGCATGCAACATTTAGGATGACCAAACACAAATCCAAGATCAGTAAATGCAGCCATTTATTATAGATATGATATTATATGACATGATGACGGCATGCCAGGTTTGTAAGGAGAGAAGATCAGCTGAGTACAACCTATCAAACTTGGCATGCAATCACATGCATATTATTAGAGTTGCAATTATATGGGAGAGCTACAGTCTAATGCGAATTTTACTGATTAGAAGCGTTTGGTGCCCTTATAAAAACACAAAGGGATGTCAATATCCTACATCTCTTCTGTTTCTTAGGTATTCATCAAGCAGTAATTCTGCGCTGTGTAACTGATGGTCAGAGGCCTGATGTGAGCGTCCTAGACCAGTACAGTGATGTTAGAATGGTAGCTGAAGCCAAAGAGTTAATGATCAGATGCTGGGATGAAAATGCAGAGAACAGACCCAGCTTCCATGGTAAGCATAGCTCCCAACTGTCCCTGATTTCGAGGGACTGTCCCTGATTTGGAGCAATGTCCCTCTGTCCCTCTTTCCTCCTCATTTTTGTCTGTGCTATATAGTATATAAAATGCACTTTTTATCTTTCAAAAAGTTTTTACCAGTGCTAAACCTTTCATCCAAATTCTAAATTGCTGCATGTGTAAATGTTAAAAGCCAATATAAAGGAATAGTAGTGGTAAAAAAAAGCCCTTGTGGATTTAATTAACCTTTATTTTTTTTTTTGGTTAATTCTCAAAAAAACACGGTTTTGTTGGCCAACAATCCGAACGAGGCTTTAGTATAATGCCAGGAGTGAATAGAGAGTACACAGTAGCCCTGACAGAGGCAGAAAATCCCACCAACATACAGGTAGGGACAGAGAGGAAATATCTTCAAAATGAACTCGGACAGCAATAAAATGTCTTGCTGGAGTTGAGCTCCGGAAAGTTTTAAACCTTCATGACCAGGCTATTTTTTGCTATGCGGCACTGTGCTACTTTAAGTGACAATTGTGTCATGCAACTCTGTACTCAAAACAAAATTTTTATTCATTTTTTTCACAACATAGAGTTTTTTCTTTTGGTGTTGTTTTTTTTTTATAGTATAAACCAAAAAAAACTAAAAAATTTTTTTTACTTTCTGCTATAAAACATATCCATTAACCTCTTGAGATCCGCGCTATAGCCGAATGACGGCTACAGCGCGGACCTGCTTTGCCGGGACGACGTCTGTTGACGTCGTCCCATGCACGAGCGGCCTGCGCGCCCCCTGAGGGGCGCGTGCGGCACGCTCTGTGATCGGCGAGTCTATGAGACTTGCCTGATCACAGATCCGAGCAAGGGGTCGATCCCGACCCCTTACCATATGATCAGCTGTCAGCCAATGACAGCTGATCATGTGATACAACGGAGCCGGTAATCGGCTATTTTTCCTCCTCACGCTGACAGCGCGAGGAGAGAAAAAAAAAGCCGGTCACCGGCGGCCGTGATCGGGACATCTGTCCCAATCACGGCCAGCGTATCAGTGCCCACCTGCCTCCTGCCTGTAACCCCCAGATGATTAAAAAAGTGCCACACAGCAGTGCCACCCATCAGTGCACATAGGGCCACCCAGCAGTGCCATACATCAGTGCCCACAGTGCCATACATCAGTGCCCACAGTGCCACCTATCAGTGCCCACAATCTGCCTCAAAAACATTGCTGCACCTCAGTGCCACATATCCGTGCCCATCAGTGCCCAGCAGTGCCACCTATCAGTGCCCATCAGTCAGTGGCGGAATTATAGGGGTCGCCAAGATCGCCATGGCGACCGGGCCCCTTGCTGCAGGGGGCCCGAGGGCCCCCTGTACTCTTCAATAGGAGCGGAGGCTGAGAGGAGCTCCCCGATCATCAGCCGAA
The DNA here is from genome assembly GCF_037356315.1 of Lithobates pipiens. Taxonomy (NCBI): domain Eukaryota; kingdom Metazoa; phylum Chordata; class Amphibia; order Anura; family Ranidae; genus Lithobates; species Lithobates pipiens. The sequence continues at coordinate 182,455,059 of NW_027507791.1, forward strand.
CTGAAATCGGCACTGTGCGGGAGCTCCTCACATTAGGCTTAGTGAAAGCACAGTGTGTGCTCTTTGTCTCCCCCTAGAGTGCAGTACCCGGCAGGAAGAGCAAAAGGTAAATGTCTGCTGTTTTTTTTTAAATAAGACTATCTACTGTATTTGTGTTTGTGTGTGTGTGTGTGTGTGTGTGTGAGCATGCTTGTATGTGTGTGTGAACATGCTTGTATGTGTGTGTGAACATGCTTGTATGTGTGTGTGTGTGTGTGTGTGTGTGTGTGTGAGCATGCTTGTATGTGCATGTGTGTGAGCATGTGTGTGTGTGAGCATGCTTGTATGTGTGTGAGCATGCTTGTATGTGTGTGAGCATGCTTGTATGTGTATGTGTGTGAGCATGCTTGTATGTGTATGTGTGTGAGCATGCTTGTATGTGTGTGACCATGCTTGTATGTGTGTGAGCATGCTTGTGCGTGTGTGTGAGCATGCTTGTATGTGCGTGTGTGTGAGCATGCTTGTATGTGCGTGTGTGTGAGCATGCTTGTATGTGCGTGCTTGTATGTGCGTGTGTGTGTGAGCATGCTTGTATGTGCGTGTGTGTGTGAGCATGCTTGTGTGCGTGTGTGTGAGCATGCTTGTGTGCGTGTGTGTGAGCATGCTTGTGTGCGTGTGTGTGAGCATGCTTGTGTGTGTGTGTGTGAGCATGCTTGTATGTGTGTGAGCATGCATGTATGTGTGTGTGAGCATGCTCGTGTGTGTGTGTGTGTGAGCATGCTTGTGTGTGTGAGCATGCTTGTATGTGTGTGTGTGAGCATGCTTGTATGTATGTATGTGTATGTATGCATGTGTGTGTGCATGTGTTTATCAGTGGCGGTGCATCCAAAAGGGTGCACAGGTTCCACCCCCTCTATGACCAATGGATAGATTCATGCATAGCATAGCAGGAATCTATCCATGGCCACCGCTGCCACCCCCATATTTAGGTGTCTGGTCCCTTTTGGGGTGCCGGGTGCCTGAATTACAGCAGCGGGGGGTGTTTTTGCAGCACCTGATTAGAGCCATGGGCTCTAATAGGCTTCAAAATAGGTGAACTGCGAGCGCCATGCTTGACGCTCACAGTCTACCCAGGTGTGTTAGAAAAGTGAATTAATATTCACTTTCCTAACACTGAACCACCTCTCCACCAATCAGGTGTGCGGGTCTTTTACCCATCACCAGATTGGCTGAAACGATAGGTGCAGCTATTGGATGACCATCAGGAGGAGAGGACGGGAGATGAGGATGGCAGTAGCTGCATGGAGGACCCCGCTCATGGCCGTTACCCGCTGCCCCACCAAGACAGGGTAAGTGGCGGGCAGACAGTGAGCGGGCAGGGGGGATTCACAGTGGCAGCATTTGATGGGCACAGTAGCAGCATTTGATGGGTACACTGGCAGCATTTGATGGGCACAGCGGTGGCATTTGATGGGCACAGCGACAGAGTTTGATGGGCACAGTAGTGACATTTGATGGTACAGTGGTGGCATTAGATGGTACAGTGGTGGCGTTTGATGGGCACAGTGGCTGTAATTGATGTTTTTTAAATCGGTTCCTTTATATGCAGCCACCCACTTGGGACTGGGCCCTGGTGTTCCACCATCGGGCTCGGAGAAAAGAGCCCTGTCCGGAGGTCGGGGGGGGGGGTCTGGGGGGGGCCCGCCATGGTTTCCTGCATTTGGGCCCTGAAGGTTCTAGTTACGCCACTGCCATCAGTCCCATCTATCAGTGGTACCCATCAGTGCCCCTTAGTGCCACCCATCCATGCCACCCATCAGTGCCCATCTTTGCCCATCAGTGCCACCTTATCTGTGCCCATCAGTACTGTCTTATCTGTGCCTATCGGTGCCACCTTATCTGTGCCTTTTAGTGTCGCCTTAACTGTGCCTATCAGTGCCCACCATGCCGCCTATCAGTGCCCACCAGTGCCGCTTATCAGTGCCCACCAGTGCCGCCTCATCAGTGCATTTCAATGAAGGAGAAAAATTACCTGTTTGCAAAATTTTATAAAAAAACTATTAAACATGATTTTTTTTTTTGCATCTTTTTTTGTTTGTTTAGCAAAAAATAAAACTCCCAACTGTAATTAAATACCACCAAAAGAAAGCTCTATTTGTGGGAAAAAAATTATAAAAATTTCATTTGGGTAGTGTTGTATGGCCACATAATTGTCATTCAAAGTGCATCAGTGCTGAAAGCTGAAAATTGGTCTTGGCAGGAGGGGGGTTTAAGTGCACAGTAAGCAAGTGGTTAAAAAAAAATAGATCTCTTAATACATTTTGGCCAAAACGTATTCTGCTACATGTCTTTGGTAAAAAAAAAAAAATCCCAATAAGTGTATATTGATTGGTTTGCATGAAAGATATAGGGGTTGATTTACTAAACGCAAATCCACTTTGCACTACAAGTGCACTGCGAGTGCACTTGGAAGTATAGTCACTTTAGATCTGAGGGGAACATCTGAAATGAGGGGAAGCTCTGCTGATTTTATCATCCAATCATATAAAAGCAAGAATGCTGTTTTTTTTTCTCCTTGCATGTCCCCCTCAGAACTACAACGTAGTGCAAAGTGGATTTTCCTTTAGTAAATTAACCCCATAGTGTCTACAAACAAAGGGATGTATACTGGAATTGTGTTTTTTTTTTTTTTTTTTGCTCATTGTAATGGCTTATAACTTATAACGACTTGTAACTCACACAGCTGTGTTCGGGTAAGATCAGAGCTGAGCACTGGGCATCTGCAGTCAATCATTGGCCGGCACCTGGTGATTGGCATGTGCTGTGACGAATCACAGCACAGGCGTGCCGGCGGTCACATACACATGTGCCCTCTACCTGTTACAGCAGAATCACGTATATGTATGTATATATATTATATATATATATATATATATATATATATATATATATATATATATATATATATATATATATATATATATATATATATATATATATATATATATATATATAAATATAATATACACACACAAGATTTTGCACAGCCGGCCCGCACTGTAGCTGTAGATTTACAAAACAAGATCAGCAAGCAGTTACTGAATAAAATTATTTTATTTTTATAAACCTTCTAGCATGTTCTGTGCAGTGCCATGGAGATTGATTTATAATGGTTCCTTTTTTAAGACTGCAGTGAATGTACATCAGTGATGAATGAAGCTCATCAGAAGGAGGTCAGAAGTGCTGTTCAAAATGTTAAAGATCATCTCTTAAATACAGGTTCTTCAGATCAGGTACTCCATATTGTCACAATGGCTGCACTCCATGTGTTTGTATACCTTAAGGCTGATTTCACACTGATCCGTTTTTCTTCTGCCTTTTAAAAAAAGCAGAAGAAAAATGTGTGCCATGAAATCCTATGGAACACTTCACATTGATCTGTTGTGGTTCCACTGTGTTTGGTAAAATCCTGCTTGCTGCATTTTGGTGCAGATTTGGCGTGGTAAAGAAACTGCACCAAAAAACACACCTCCCAATTGAAATGCATTGAAAAAGAAGGCAAAAAACGCACCCATGCTGCATTTTTGATGCGTTTTTTGAGTCATATGTTCTGTAAAAAACACACCGCACACGCATAACTGCCCTTAATTGGTTGTAAATCTTCTCATATACCCAGTGATGTGACTGGTTTCCAGGAGATGCACAGAGATGAAACACATGCTCCTACATAAGTTGTACCTGATTATCTGCATCTATCTTTCCCCTACATTCATTCAATCAAAGTTTAAAATGTAGGCCTCATGCACACAGGGCATTTTTACAGCTGCTTTTAGCAGCATCATACTTTTTATTTATTATTTTTCTGCAGCTCAAAAACACCTCTCCATGTTACTCTATGACCTCATGCGCACACAGGCTTTTTAGGAGCTGCAAAAAAAAACCCCAGGGCCAGCGCGTTCTGAGGACCAGCGTTACAGCTGTAAAAACGTATGACACTGCTAAACGCGGTTTAATGCTGGAAACAATGTTAAGCCGTGCCAGGCTTTTTTTTAAATGTCAAAATCAATTGTTTCCTATGAGAGCCCATTTATTTGAATAGGAGTCACATCCAAGTCAGATCATGATGATCTGACTTGTGCGCTGAGGATCTTGAAGGGGAACCCCACGTCAAATTGAAAAAAAACCCCATAAAATGGCATGGGGTCCCCCCCAAGATCCATACCAGACCCTTTTCTGAGCATGCAGCCCGGCAGGTCAGGAAAGGGGGGGATGAGCAAGTGGCCGTCCTCCTGGACCATACCAGTCTGCATGCCCTCAACATGGGTGGCTCTACACCCCCCCCCCACCCCAACACACCTTGTCCCCATGTTGATGGGGACAAGGGACTATTCCCCACAACCCTGGGCGATGATTGTGGGGGTCTGTGGGTGTCATTGTACCCCTACTCATTCACCCAGAAAGGTATGAAAAATAAATAAAAACAGTACACAGGTTTTAGACAAAGTCCAACGTGTCTTCACGTTCCAATCTTCTCCCCTCTCTGGTTCTTTTTCCTCCTCCGGTAATGTCTTTTCCCTCCACTGTCTTTTTCCGCTGTCTTCTTCTTCTGGTTCTTCTGCTGCCTTCCTCTGATGTTTTCTCCCAACACTAGCTCCCACTGTTGTGTTAGGTCCGGTATGTGCCGTTACTTATATAGCCATGGGGCGTGGCCATCCGGTGATGTCACCACGCTCCCTTGTGGCATCACCACCCAGGGCATGATGGGGTAGTGACATCACAAAGGGCGGGGTCTTGGAAATTCCGGGACTGTTGGAAACTGTGACAGTGATCAGTGATAATACTATACACTGTCCCTGTTTAATGACACTGTCTGTGAAGGGGTTAACATCTAGGGCTATCAAGGGGTTAAATGTGTGCCTAAGAATGTGTAATATGTGTACAGTTTGCTGCTTTTACTGAGATCTCTTTGTTTCTTATCTCTGCTTTGCAAGCATGAGAAACAGAGCGATTGTTCCCTTTGTACAGAGCCCTTTGTTGATTTTCAGCCCTGCTGAGCAGCAGGTTCCAGCTATGAGTACAGGGCAGGCGGGCAGTTCAAAGGGGTTAAATATGTCATATTGCCATATGTTATTAACAACAGTGAACCATTTAACGTTACTTTTTTTTATAGCAAGCTGAGCCTGAATTGGATGATATTAGTAGAGATAAGGATGAATTTCTGGAAGGTAAGTAAAGTGATTAACACACCTACACACCATTGTGCTTCTGTGCAAATTATCATTTGTGAATCTGTAGATTTGTAATTCTTTACCCAAAAATTAAAACTATTTTATTTAAAGCAGAATTAAACTCAGCCACCAGAATCCTCATTTATCATATTATCAATATTTGAAACCTTTTAACAGCACACTACAATGTTTTTTTTCTCCCCTTAGCATCTTTTTTTTGTTGCTTTTACAAATTACTTTAGAAACAATTCAGTACTGTCTATGATACTTTTTTTATTTGCAATAACAGAGTTTTTCAGGACAAGCTTTTGGGGTATGTACCCTTCAAGGTTCCAGCAGTACCGCAGAGTAATTCTGGGACATACCCCGAAAACTGGTCCTGAAAAATATCAGGACAACTTTCTTTTCCATGTCTCCCAGTTGCAGCCTGCACCATATTAGCTGTTGGCATCATCCTCCAGCCCAGAGTAAATTTTCCGCCCTTTCTACTAGACATGGTGGCCGGTGGGTGTCGGTGTCTGCTTATCGGAATCTGTAAGCCCCCTTTAACAAGGGAGCTCCCAGATCCTGGGCCCTCCACTATGTGAATGAGTATGGAGTACATAGCATTCACCAAAAAGTGTCCAAGAAGTAAAAAAAATAAAAAAAAATTAAAAAAAAATAGTTTTTGACAAGTCCATTGTCATTCATGCCGCCCAGTGCACCCAAAAAAATATTAAAAAAATGGTCCCGCCATCCATGAAGGCTGTCTGCCTACTGCAGGCTCCTCTGTTTGACAGCTCTTTTTTATAGGGACGGGCCATCTGGAAACGTCACTGGTGGCACTGCCCCCTTGCAATGTCGCCGGCCTAGCATGCACCAGTCCGTGATGTCGCAAGGGGGGGTGGTGCCATCTGGTGACGTCAATAGATGGCCCCGTCCCTTCCCTATAAAGGAACTGTCAAATGGCAGAGCCCTCAGTAGGCGGTCGGCCTTCATCGATCTGGGTTATTTTTTTAATTTTTATTTTTAAAGTCCCGGGGGCGGTGGGATTTACAATGGATTTTTATTTTTTAATAAAGGAATTGTCTGTATTTTTTTTTCTTTTTACTTTTTTGTGAATGGGTAGGGGTACTATACTCATTCACATGGAAGGAGGGGGGGGGGCAGGATCTGGGAGTTCCCTTGTTAAGGGGGGCTTCAAGATTCCGATAAACCCCTTGCCCGCAGACCCCCACAACCACCATCCACAGTTGTTGGGATGAGGCTCTTGTCCCCAACATCAACATGGTGATAAGGTGCTTTGGGGTGGGGACATGTGGCCTGGTATGGTTCAGGAGGGGATGCGCTCACCCCCCCCCCCCCCCCACCTTTTCCTGACCTGCTGGGCTGCATGTTCGGATAAGGGTCTGTTATGGATTTTGGGTGGACCCCATGCCGTTTTATTTTGTTTAATTTTGGCATGGGGTTCCCCTTAAAGTCCATATCAGACCCGCAGGAGCCAGGTATGGAGTGGGAGGCGGCATTCTTTTCTTTACATTCATCTCTCAGTGGGGAATTCAATTCAGAAACCAAACTAAACAAATTCCACTACAAAATTAAATTAGTAAGTTAACTAATATATCCAAAACAAAACAAATTTTTACGTTCTGGACATGTTTACTTTCTACAGTGTTATGGCTATAATCTCGCACATGCGCAGTCATCACATGAGGTGTTTAAGGAAGTTCTCAATGGGCTACTACTCTTGTAGGATGTCAATGCAATGCTGCTGAGTACAGATGACATAGGCACGGCTGCTTTGTGAATGAACTGACGGCACACTGTCATAATGCTTTAGATCGGAGTTTGGCAACCCATCTATCGCAATCTACCCATCAAACGCGGGTGGGTGACTTGTAGATTGTAAACACTCCTTGGAGCCAGTCTTTCCTTGCAGCCTTCTCCGCCATGCTCATCCTTCCTCACAGCACAGAAGAAATAATGAGGCAGCACAGCTCAGAACAGAGGGCCAGAGCGGGAGCTGGCCAAGTAAACTTTAGCTGCTAGGCAGTCCTAGCAATCAGTCGCCAAATTTTTAATAAGGAAAGTTGACTCTGGAATCTTTGGCTCCCGCCCTCTGTCCAGATCTGTACTGCCTCCCGCTTCTGCTCTGCGTACACCTCTATAGGTAAGAGAATTAATCTACTGACACTAACGTCCACATCCACTGCTCTTGTGACATCAACGCTGCTGCTGTGTGTGTGTGTGTGTGTGTGTTGGGTGATGTAAAGGGGGGGAAGGAAATTGCTGCAGGAGGCAGACTGCCCTATTGTGGGGAAGGAGGGTATGTTGCGAAAAGGGCAGAGGGCATTGCTATGAGGGGTGGGGGGCACTACTGTGGGGGAAGAGGGGGTGGTGTGAAAGGAGCAGAGGACAATGCTATGGAGGGGGCAAATGGATAGAGGACAGTAATGTGTGTGTGTGTGTGTGGGGGGGGGGGGGGTGATGTGAAGGGGGAAGTGGACATTGCTATGGAGGGGTGGGCATAAGACACAACTGTCGGAAGGGGGGGTGTTGATGTGAAAGGGGGCAGAGGACACTGCTGTATAGAGACACAGGTCATTACTGTGTGTTGGGGGGGGGGGGGGGCAGAGGACACTACTGTGCCTAAAATCCCCCCCAACAGGGCTTCTAAAAGAATTGTAAAAAATATTGTAACATTTAACAAAATGTAAAAATAAAAACTACTGACACCATCCACTGCCTGGCAGACAATGTCTGCTGCCCTACTGGAACAGTATTGCAGGAGACTTTACTGCCACTTTAATATAATTCTTTCTTTGCTCATGGAAGGAAAACTAAAAAGATAATTTAACTTGCTCCAACACCCCTTTTTATTATCATATACTTACTGTTCAACTGACAGGAGTGAAATACCCGACCCTTGCCCTTTCTCACATCTGATGGCACTGGTCCCTCAGAATTGGCCCATTCGTGTCACATGAAGACAGGGAAGGGGTCTATAGCTTTTTGTAAGCTCTAAATCGGTTTGGAGGGAAGATTAGACCCTTTCCTTAAACCCACAAGAGCATAAAAAAAAAAACATCTACACTGCAAAAATTTTATCCGAATGCATTTAGCCAGCCCACCATCAAATGACAGCAGGGCTGTGCGGTTCTCAATCGCGCCGTGTTGCTAGGACATGGCGTGACCCCGATCTCTGTAAAGAGCTGCATCTGTGGCTCTTTAACCATGTGATTGGCTGTGTCCAATCACAGCCGGCCACATGTAAACACGGAAATGCCGGTAATTGCCGCTCCTCGCCTCACACTGACAGTGAATGGCAAGGAGGGCCGATCAGCCGGATCTCTATGCAGGGGGACATCTAAACATGTAATCAGGGTACTGATCATCAGTAGGCAAGTGGTTAATCTTGCTTAAAAACAAAAGTATTAAATACCCACGTCTGAATGTTTTTGCTGTCTGTGTCCCATTGGGGAGATTTCACTTAAATGCTTACACTGGAGGTGAAACAGGAAGTGACAGGAAATCACTACAAAATTATGGAAATTACCCTCTTAGCCCCTGTACACACGGTCGGACATTCTGCCAACCAAATCCGTTGGATGTTGTCCGACGGATTTTGTCCGACGGATTGTGTCCGAAACTGTTGCATACACATGGTCGGACCAAGTTGTCAGAAAATCCGATCATTCAGAACGTGATGAACTTTATTTAGTTACGACGGGACTACGTTCATGCTAGTAGCCAATAGCTTTGGTGTAGGAATTTGATCTGAGCATGCGTGACACTTTGTCCGATCGGAATTATCTACACATGATCAGAGTATGTCCGATCGGACCAGTTTGTCGGAAAATATTTCCAACAAGTTGGAAAATTGGGTCCGACGGATATTCCGACGGAATCAGTCCGATGCATACCACACACAGTCTGATTATCCGACAACACGGTCTGATAGGACACATTCCGACGGATTCTCGGACCGTGTGTACAAGGGCTTAGACATTGTTCACCTGAAATGGTGTCCCCATTTGAAGATTTAAACACATCTCTTTCTGTAGTGCCATCTAGGGTTGGGTTCGCCTGGCGGTCGGTTCATGGCGAATTTTGGTCGTTCGCAATTCGCCAAACCGGTGGACTTCTGGCTCTGTTCGCGCGGCAGACATATGCGTTTACATTGTGAAGAACTTTGACCCATGACACATCCATCATGGGGTACAGGACAGCCAATTGAGACATTTCAGCACATGGACAATTGGACATACCCCCTACCTTATAAATAGACCTGATCTGGCGGCCATTTTACATTCTGTCTTTTGTCAGTGTAGGGAAAGGACACTGTGCGGAGCAGGGACACTAGCTATTACTATTAGGTCCAAAAAAGTCCTTTTAAGTACTAGTATAGGTGTACAGTATATAGGGTTGTAATACACTTATAATATACTTTCGTTCAAATATAGAAAGTATATTATGGTGCACTGCTGACTGCTGTGCTGCTGAGTGCTGACCGATTCTGCAGCTGTCTTTTATCAGTGCAGGTACTGAGGGACAGTTTGGTGTTTGGAGCAGGGACAGTCTGAAAATCACTAGCTACTAGGTCCACAAAGGTCCTTTTAAGGACTGGTATAGGTGTACAGTATATAGGGTTGTACACGTATAATATACTTTCTTTCAAATATAGAAAGCATATTATAGTGCACTGCACTGCTGTGCTGCTGACCGATTCTGCAGCTGTCGTTTCTCAGTGTAGGGAGGGACAGTTTGGTGTTTGGAGCAGGGACAGTCTGCAATTCACTAGCTACTAGCTAGCTACTATTAGGTCCACAAAAGTCCTTTTAAGGACTGGTATATGTGAACTATTTGGTGTGCAGTATATAGGGGTGTAATACACGTATAAAATACTTGCAAATATAGAAAGCATAGTATAGTGCATTTCCACTGTGCAGCATTGTGACTGCTGGGCGGTTCTGCAGCGATACTACAAAGAGTGACAAACGCAATAAAAAAAAAGTATTATAACTGGTGTGATAGACCAGTGGCCCCCCAAAATGACAGATTGAAGCGGGGTGTTATATACCTTCTTCCACATACATACTGCACTTCTCTAGAGACTTTTGTCACAGGGTCATTTAAAAAATGACAGGCAGAGGAAGAGGCAGGCCCTTCCGCAGGGGTGGTAGGAGTAGGGTAGGAGCAACAGGCTTTAGCCAAAGTGGGAAATTGCAGAAGGTGCGTTCGATTACGTCAAAGGACGCACCAGACTTGGTTGAGTGGCTCACTCAGCCTTACTCTTCTGCACCCTCATCATCCTCTCGATCTGCACCCTCTTCTTCACTCTCTGCTATGTGCACCCCCAAAGATACTACCACCAACACCACCACTACCACCATATACCCTCCGCTTGAGTCACAGGAATTACTTTCGATCCATCACAAGACATTGCTGATGCACAGCCACTCTTGGCATTGGATCAGGAAGAGGAGGTAGCAACAACCGCCACTCAGCAGTCTGACGACAGTACCCACATCAGCCCAAGGAGGAGGTTGGTCCCCGGTGTTGCTGCCTACTCCGAGATCTCTAATTATAGCGGTGGGGAAGGTGACATCGATGATGACGTGTCTAGTTATGTCACGTGGGTGCCCACAAGAGAGGAAGAGGGGAGTTCAGAGGGAGATATGGACCAGCAGATAGGGAGGATAAGCAGGAGGAATTTACATTGCACAGGAGGGACAAACCAGACTGTTAATGTATCAGGAGCGAGGCATCAACCATGTACGGTCACATCTGGCGTTCCCAGGACGCTGGCACATGGCTCCGCAGTGTGGGCTTTTTTTAACATGTCCGCTGCTGACAATAGTGTTGCCATCTGCAATATTTGCAGTCAACGCATAAGTCGCGGTAAGCCCAACACTCACCTAGGGACGACCGCCTTAAGAAGGCACATGAGCTGCCATCACCGAGCCCAGTGGGAGCAACAGAACCCACAAAGCCACACTCCAAGCTCTCACCATCCAGCCTCATCTTCTACTTCTCCTCTCTCCTCACAATTGTCCTCCACTCCACCTTCCATCATGCCATCCTCATGTTTTTCTCGAAAAAGGCAGGCTTCCGTGGGCCAATAACGCCGGATGACCCTCTTGCCCAATAGTTGAAGGCTGGCTTGTCAGAACTGATGGCCCGCCAACTACTACCATATAAACTGGTGGACGCGGAGGCCTTTAGAAAATTTGTGGCCATTGGAACACCACAATGGAAGGTACCAGGAAGGAAGTATTTCTCACAGAAGGGCATGCCAGAGCTATATGGCCATGTTCAGCGGCAAGTGAATGTATCTCTAGCACACAGTGTCGGTGCCAAGATACATATGACCACAGACATGTGGTCTAGCAAACACTGGCAGGCAAGGTATATAACTTTTACTGCCCACTGGGTGAACCTTCTGACGGCCGTCAAGCATGTAACCCGTGGCACCCGTGTAGATTTGGTTTTACCACCACGGATTGCATACAGGCCTGGCTCTTCTTCTCTTCCTCCTACTCCATCCTCCTCCCTCTCCTCCTCGGCTGACTACTCTTTTTCCGCTGCTAGCGTCTCTTCCGCTGCGCCGCCCAAGATCCCCGGAACCTATTCGACATGCCAGGTGAGATGTTGCCATGCTGTGCTGCGTCTGTTGTGCCTGGAAGCCAAGAGCCACATTTGCCCTGCACTCCTTTCAGCTTTGCGTTCACAGACAGATCAGTGGCTAACACCGCTCAATTTGACAGTTGGTAAAGTGGTGTGTGACGACGGTGCCAATCTGCTTAGCGCATTGAAACAGGGTAGATTTACACACGTGGCATGCATGGCACACGTCTTAAACTTGGTCGTGCAGCAATTTGTTGTCGAATACCCTGGGGTCCCGGAAATCTTGCGGCAGGCAAGGAAAATCTCGGCCCATTTCAGAAGATCTTACACGGCCATGGCTCGCCTTGCTGACATTCAGCGGCGACACAATCTGCTGGTCAGACATCTTATTTGCGATTGCCCGACGCGATGGAACTCCCAACCTTCTCAATGCTTGATAGGCTGCTCCAGCAGAAACGTGCAGTTAACGACTACCTGTACGAACTCTGCGGAAGAACAGGTTCTAGGGAGCTTGTTTTTTTTCCCCGCCAGTGGTCAGTCAGTGACATCGTACCTTATGCCTTCTTTATGGAGCGTGCATTGCGTTGTGTCATTGATCAAGCCGTGGAGGAGCAGGAGCAGGAAGAAAAAGCATAAAGGTCAAGGACCAGTACTGGGTGGCAACCTACTTAGACCCCCGGTACAAACACAAAATGGCGGAAATGTTAGCACCATCACAGAGGGCTGTCGGAATGGAGAACTTACAAGCCTTACTTTGAGAAATGCTGCATTCTGCTTTTGTGTGCGCTGGCAGAGGAGGAATTCCCACTCCCAGAGAAAGAGTTGCAGGTACCAATCCAACAGCGCCTGAAAGAAGAGGGCGGTTTGAAGATGTGTTGGTGAATTCTGATATGAGGTCATTCTTTCAGCCGACCCATCGACAGGTCTCTTCTGCATCCAGCATCAGGGAACGCCTAGACTGACAGGTGTCCGACTACATCGGGTTAACGGCCGACGTGGACGCTCTGAGAAGTGATGAACCCCTGGACTACTGGGTGGGCAGGCTTGACCTCTGGCCAGAGCTTGCCCGATTTACAATGGAACTGTTGGCTTGCCCCTCCAGTCCAGTGTCCTGTCCGAAAGGACGTTCAGCGCAGCAGGGGGGATCGTGACCAATAAGCGCACTCGCCTAGCTCACGACAGTGTTGACTACCTCACATTTATAAAAATGAATGAGACATGGATCTCGGAGGAATTCAACGCGTGACCAGTAGACCATGTATATGCTTAACTCTATAAATGATTTATTTAATCTAAGCACACGGACCTTTTTTCTACCTTTGGCTCACTTCCTTGTACAAAAAAAGCACACCGTACTATTCCTGTTTGAAGAGGTTGAGCAGTGTCATATTTTTGGCTCCCGCAGCGAGTTGCTGGTATCAGTGCTGGTGTCAGTGCTCTCCATCACGGTGCTGGTGTCAGTGCTCTCCATCACGGTGCTGGTGTCAGTGCTCTCCATCACGGTGCTGGTGTCAGTGCTCTCCATCACGGTGCTGGTGTCAGTGCTCTCCATCACGGTGCTGGTGTCAGTGCTCTCTATCTTGGTGCTAGTGTCAGTGCTCTCTATCTTGGTGCTAGTGTCAGTGCTCTTTATCTCATTGCTGGTGTCAGTGCTCTCTATCCCGGTGCTGGTGTGGTCTCAGTGCTCTCTCTCTCATTGCTGGTCTCAGTGCTCTCTATCTCGGTGCTGGTGTCAGTGCTCTCTATCACGGTGCTGGTGTCAGTGCTCTCTATCTCGGTGCTGGTACAGTGCTCTCTATCTCATTGCTGGTCTCAGTGCTCTCTATCACAGTGCTGGTGTCAGTGCTCTCTACCAAGGTTCTGGTGTCAGTGCTCTCTATCATGGTTCTGGTGTCAGTGCTCTCTATCTCGGTGCTGGTGTCAGTGCTCTCTATCTCGGTGCTGGTGTCAGTGCTCTCTATCTCGGTGCTGGTGTCAGTGCTCAGTCTCTATCCTGGTGCTGGTTTCAGACAGTGAGGGAGATAGCAGCGGAGAAGCCAATCAGCAGGCAGTGCCAGCACCATGGCTGAGGATCAGCACTGGACTGGCACATCCGGACCACCGCAGTGGAGCCCTGCATAAGTGGGGGTAAGGGCCGGGCAGAGAGAGGGGCTCAAGCACAGGTTGGCACACTGGGACACTGGCACAGGACTGCCCTGACTGTGGCACTGATCATCTCCTGCACCCCCTTTATAGCCTGGCCTGACCTTGCCTCTCCTCCATGGCCTTCATGCGCTCCTGAATTTTCAATATTTCACAGATAAAAAAAAGAATGCTTGTCGTTGTCGATCTCAGATTCACTTATTACTTTTGTTATGCCAGTGTCCATGTTGTGGGACTATGTGTGCACAGCTAGTAAGTATTTTGTGGCTGAAAATATGACCTGGAGATTTTTAAGGTTTGTCTGCCATTAAAGTCAATGGGGTCCGCCTCGAATCTTGCGGTTCGCGAACTTTTGGTCACGTTCACGAAACGTCCCATCGGAAGTTCGCCCATCACTAGTGAAATTTTTGAATTTCCTCTTACTTTTTGATTCAGTGACAATGGTTACCAGGACAAATAAAAGGATACATGTCTCCAGCTGGGACACAGGAATAAACATTTAGGGTCTAACACTATCCTAAACAAAAAAAATGGTTTTAGATTTACAAAGTTAATTATTTGGTTATTACAGTATATTTACTTATCTTCCTGGAAACCTATTGCACAATTTAGCATGTCATGTATATTCGTTCACATTTTAGCACCAGAAAATGGAGGAAAGGGTCCAAAGTTCCAACAGTTAGACCTGGAAGCAGCTGGAGAAGATCCAAAGCCCCCTATGGTAAGTTAAAACTCATTGAGAATTCTTGCAGGCACTTTATCTTTTTGGAGTCTATAGTAGGTTATAGGAAGGCTGTTGGGGTCTAGTTTAAACCTTTTGGAATCAGACTTCCAAAAGTAAAGTAGAAGCTGTGATACTCAGTGTAAAAATCTATTCAGCTTTAGCATGAAGGGGTTCAACCGTGCAAGAGAGAACTTACAATGTCCGCTATGTATAGATACTGTTGGCTAGGATCACAAAAGGAATATCAATAGTCTTTTTAAGCCAAAGACTACTTGGACAATTTTCTGTACTAGTAATGGTAGCCTACCTTATTTGGCTCTTTTTTTGGCTTGCAAACACGCATATAAATAATATAGTAAAGTGTTATGTTAGCCGAATTGCAGGCAGGTTGCTAGACTCTGGCACTCAAAGCATCTACCCATGGTCTGTTACTAAGTGCCCTAGGTCTCCTTTGTCAACAGAATAATACCTGGCTTGATGGCAATTAAATTTCAGTCTTTGAACTTTGGTTCAAAGATTGTATCTTGTATATCCATTCAGTACACAATATACCTTTTGAAATTGAACGTGTATGTACTGTATATAGAGATTAAAATTTATTTTATAAGCATTGAAAATTTACCAAAGCGTTTTTTCAGAATAAACATTTTTATTGGACCCAGATCTGACCCAAAGACCAATGGCAAGGATTCCAAAGCTTCAGATTACGTGACATTCTAAGGTCTGGGTATTCTTTTTTTCCCTTGGGTCTGGGACTCCTGTCAGAAAAAAAGCCAGAGTTCTATCAGCTCAAGTTTAAGGGAGTGCAGTAATAAACGGGAACGAGACTTAAGTGAATGAAGACAGAAAAAAGGAATGAGAAGGGACTAGGAAGAGATGGGATGGGGAACAAAAATTCTGTCTCCACCACTTTTTGTCATGGTGTGCTTCAAGTACCATGGGTGCCTTGAGTCTTTTTAGCACACTAGCAATGTCCATTCATAGTAAAAATTGGGGTAACAACATTCTGATATTTTGCTAAAAATAGAGAACATAAACGCACTGAATGTTTATGCTACCTTCATTTTCCTTGTAGACTCTTGAGACTGCTGGAGAAACCAATAAGCACAAGATTTCCTCCAGTCCAGGTCTGTAAACTTTTATGTACAGTAGAGTGTAGGTAGTAGAAGTCATTGAAAGGACATTCTAACAATGTCTTGTCTTCCCTTCAGGATGCACTATGGATACATTTGTAGAGGTGCTTAAGAACTCTGGTGGCTACAAAAAGTTCATTGGCCAGCTGAACAACGAAGGTGTCCTTTCAGAAGAAGATCAACAAAAGCTAAATTCCTCTCAGAACGCAAAAGATTTTAGAGACGCAGCAAAAGTATTTGGGGAAAAACTGACACAAAATCCTGAACACTTTTTACCTGTGCTCAAATCAATCTTGAATTTATAATCTACACTAAATGTTACAGAAGCACATTTGCTAAATGGCCAAGTGGTTGAAAGGAAGAAGCCATGACCTACAGTTTGCTAAGACTAAAAGAATTAATCTGCAAATAACTATTTCTAAGGTTAGAAAACATACAGGTTTCTCCATGGGGAAAAAGGTATTTCTTTTGACTTTTCTCTTTAACCACTTCAGCCTCGGAAGATTTGGCTGCTCAATGACCAGGCCATTTTTTTGCGATACGGCACTGCGTCACTTTTACTGACAATTGTGTGGTCGTGCCACGTTATACCCAAACAAAATTGACGTCCATTTTTCCCAAAAATAGAGATTTATTTTGGTGATATTTGATCACCTCTGCAGTTTCTATTTTTTGCACTATAAACAAAAAAGGGACAATTTTGAGAAAAAAACACAATATTTTGTACTTTTTGCTGTAATAAATATCCCCATTTTTTTTTTTTTTTTTAAAGGCAATTTTTTTCTTCACTTTAGGCTGATATGTATTTTACATATTTTTGGTAATAAAAATCGCATTAAGCATATATTGATTGGTTTGCACAAAAGTTATAGCATATACAAAATAGGGGAAAGATTTCTGGAATTTTTATTTTTTTCACTAGTAATGACAGTGATCAGCGAATTTTATCAGGGCTGTGACATTATGGCAGACAGATCGGACACTTTTGACACATTTTTGGGACCATTGGCATTTGTACAGCAATCAGTGCTATAAAAATGCACTGCTTACTGTGTAAATGTCACTGGCAGGGAAGGGGTTAACACTAGGGGGCAATCAAGGGGTTAACTGTGTTCCCTAGGGAGTGATTATAACCGTGGGGGGAGGGGGACTGACTGGGTGAGGAGAGCGAGCGTTGTTCATACTTAGTATGAACAACAGATTGCTCTGCTCACCCCTGACAGCATGGAGATCTGTCTGTTTACATTGAAAGATCTCCATTCTGTCTCTGTGTGGAGTGATCGTGGGGCACACGCATCAGCTGCAGCGGCACGCTACCGTCGCGTGTGCATGGGAACCCATGTACAGTTATGTCGGTTCGCTCAGGAGAGCCAACTTGCTGCAGTACAACTGCGGCAGCTGGTTGGGAAGGGGTTAAGGCCTCATTCACACCATTTGCTGAGAGAGATGTGAGTTTTTCTGCATATGTTCTGCAAGGGCACAAAGAAAACCATTGTTCTATGTTCACACCACAACATTAGTATCACATACAGATTTTTTTCTGCACAGGAATCCACAACGTGTTTAAAAGTCACTGAAACGCTCATGAAAGCGAATGTAATCTGAAATCTGTGTTTTTTCCATTTGTTTTTCTGCCTGTATGGTGTGTAGTAAAATTTGTCTGTATGTGCAGTAAAGCATGCTTGTTATACTCACTGTGGAGCATAAGGGGTTAGTCATCTGCATTGTCTAAAAAGGCTGTTTGATCCTGTCTTCTCTGATCCCCCCCCCCCCTTCTTCCACTGCCAGGGTGCATGTTTATAGAACAGGGCCACTCAGCACTGTCCAGATAGAGGGTCAGGGGTCCTGCATCCTGGTAGGACAGTCAGTGCAAAATGAAAAACTCCTCCTACAAGCTTTAACCAAACACTGATAGTCACAAGACTGCTATATACTGCTCATGAGAAAAGGTATTTAGCAGTTCATATTTAATAAAATAATTACATTTCTATATATACTGTGTACTTTGGGAGACCAGATAGAGTGAATGCAGAGTCCTGGGTTTAGTAACACTTTAGTGTTACTAAACTTGAGTGTCATGTCCAGAAATGTTAATTTTAGGGGCATGGCCACTCCTACCTAGAATTGCATTGCTGAGAAGATCTTAAAGTGGTCCTAAAGCCTCAAGTTTTTTTTTTTTTTTTTTACCTTAATGCATTCTATGCATTAAGGTAAAAAACCTTTTGTGAAACAGTCTCACCCCTCACCGACCCCCCTTATCCCTTATACTTCAGCCTCATTGCAATTCAGTGCTGTGCATGAGAGCTGGGGCTCTATTGGCTTTGTCCCTTCTCACTGGGCAGCTTGATAGCAGTGGGAGTAGATGGTTTCCTCTCTTGTCAATCAAATCCAGTGACGAAGGAGTGGGAGGCAGGGCTGAGCCAGCAGGAGCGTTTCCCTAAATGTCTCAATTCAAGAAAACAACTATAAACTATTAATGCGCTGGTACAGAACCCCAGCAATTCTCAACAAATATAACCCTGCCGTCTCAGAGAAATGCTGGAGATGTGCCAGAACTACAGGTACTTTAGAAGACATCTGGTGGTCCTGTACTCTTATCCAACCATTCTGGACTCAATTAAGAGAACTGACGTCCACAATTTCCTCATACACTCTAGAACACACCCCAGCACAACTTCTTTTGCACCATTCAGATATACCGACACACCACTATCGTAAAACGCTGATTCCTCCACTATTAAACGCAGCCAAATTATGTATCCCGCTGCATTGGGGGACAACGCATACCCCAACCATCCCCAAATGGCTCAAACGTGTGGGGAAAATTGCGGAAATGGAGGAATTAATCTCCATAGCCAAGGACTGTCCAACTAAATTCTCCCGCACATGGGCCTGTTGGACCCATTTCCGTACTACTGACCAATACAAACTACTGACAAGCCAAACCACTTCCAACAGCACATCCCAAAATGATGACGACCCCCAATGATTTCCTCACCTTATCTAGGAAGTATTCGCAGCAAATCACGAGACAAGTGACCTCCCTCACCTAAACAAGGGGAGACAGAGGGAGGACCCTTGTCAAATTATCCTCAAGAACATCCAAGTATCTTTAGACTAGATTCCTCTACATACGTCCTTTCAATCCCCCGGGACTGGTGGCGGAGATCCCCCCCCCCCCTTTTTTTTTTTGTTTTTTTTTTTCCTCTCTCTCGCTATCTTTACTCTTCCCCCTCTCTCCTTCTCTTCCCCCTTCTGTACTTCTTCCCCCTCTGGGTTTACACCACCATCTATCTCCCCCATCTGACAAAACTCCCTGCTCCCAAGCAATGTCATGTAACCGACTTTGACGGCTTAGCCCCTAGATAAAGCTACCTAGTCAAAGTTGGCTAATATTCTCAGATCCAGCAATTGCCCAATCAGATCCTCGTAACGAACACGCTGACTATCCACAAGCAGTTCTATGCAACAGATGGTCCTAAAAGTTTACTAGACCATCGACAATTACACCTCAGGCCTTTGACGTGTTCGACTAATAATAACATGAAATAGATAATATCCTACGTCTGATATTGCTGATCATTTCCACTCATCGCTTCTGTGATATCTTTGTATTGCTTTTGTCTATATAACTAAGATGTTGTAAACCTTGTTCCATGTTTTTTTTTTTTTTTTTGATTTCTCAATAAAATATTATGGAATAAAAAAAAATAATAATAATCGAACTATAGAACAAAACTCCATAAACAGAAAGTGCTGAGTTCAAAAAATTGGACTATATCCAGCTGTTAATGATGTAAACACAGTCCCGTGATGATGTCACATAAACATCTAAAGTGATTCTGTGCAGGGAAATATCTCAGAGATTCTTCCTCCACATAAGTGATTCCACGCATAAGTGTGCACACTGGGTAATTACCTTCCCGCTATATAAAATATAGCGTATATGCAGCCTCCTCTTGGATATACCAGGAGTCCCAGGAAAGGGGGTGGAAGGGGGGCCTCAGGGGGTCACTCTCAGATCTCCGTCACAGTATAAAACAAAATGGGATAAATAGGCAGCATTAGCAGCAAAACAGTTCAGATCGACCGCTCTGGTGCGAGCGTCACTTCCGGTCTCCGTATCCTACGCGTTACATCACTTCCAGTGACTTCAACTGGGATAGAGGAGCATAGGGCAGGAAGTGCAATATAAAGGAGGACTGGGCGGGGACGAACCGCCCCACAATCGAATACTGACGCCCCTTCCTGGAGTGTCAGCAGGATATACATAAAAAAAAAAACACACCAGGCATTAAACATAATCACTGGTTATATATTCGCTATACCACCAACAGCGATGGGCGGCTGTGGCATATTATCATGTGATGAGTGTGCCATACCACACTATATTAAGACAAATCTGTTAACCATATCTATTATCTCGGGGGTGAAATAAAAGTGTCTCCTACTATGGCGGCAGCCATTTTATTGGAGGTTATGCAGCTAAATGATGTATACTTGTCTCCTCTCATTGAGGCGGCCATTTATTTGGTTATCTACCGGCCGTATTAGTATATTAGTCTCCATAACGTGTGTAGTCTGACCACAGACTGGAAGAGGGGAAAGAAAATTAATTCTATAGAAGGAAATTGACCAAACAATTTTTGTTCTAATAATAAATGTTAATTACACTACTTGTATAGTAAAATCATTCAAATTACAATCAAATAGAATATAAAAAAATATTTATATATATAAAAGAATATATATAAAAATTATTTATAAAAAAGGGGAAAAAATAAAAATTTAAAATTTTTTTATTTTTCTTATAATTTTAATTTCTTATTGCTTCTTGTACTTAGGATCTATATCATGGATCTGGGAAGTGATGTTTGCATTACAAAAAAAATATATACATATTCCAAGGAAGAGAGGCAATTGAAATATTATCTTATCTTATTCAAGATCTCTGGAGGGGAGGGGGGGGGGGGGGGAGAAGGGGAAATTATCTAATTAGGGGAGGACATTTTTTTAAAAATCACTGATAAAGCAGTTCAGATCGAATTCTATATTTAACCCTTTGGGGTAAAATGTATCCAGAGAAAATATCCACTTAGATTCGATCTGACTCAATGTTCTCACCTTATGCCCACCTCTCCAGTGCTTGACATAAAGGTACAATCCCCCAAAATTTAAGATCACGGGGGTCCTTTTTATGGTATATCGCGAAATGTTTTGAAACACTGTGCTTGTCAAAACCCTTAATGATGTTCTGCACGTGTTCCTTTATTCTAACCCTCAATGGTCTTTTTGTGCGGCCTACATATTGTAGGCCGCAACTACATTCAAGCACATACACGGCTCCTTGTGTGTTACAGCAAATAAAGTCCTCAACCTCATAAGTATTTCCTGTGCTAGTGGCTGTGATTCTTGTGGTTCTTGTGCAAGCGAAACAGCGCTTGCAAGGGTAAAAACCCTTACCCGAAAAGAAAGTATAATTCTTTTTAGGTGGATCTGGGATGCTCTTAACTAGTCTATCCCTACTCCGTTATCAGCAGAAGAAATAGCTGTGTTAGCTAAAGGCCTAAAATTTGCCCCTAAGAAGAATTTGGATAAATTTGAGACATACGTAAATATTCAAAAATACATAAGAGGCCTGAATATTAAAAAATATCTAACCAATAACCCTATGAATATTCATGCAACAACAACCAATGAAATCGCACACAGCACTTTGAGAAACAAATCAGTTTTTAACCCTCAGATCAATAATAATAAATTTATAGATGTTTTTAAAAAAGTTGTAACAGAAGATTTAAAGACACTGGACATAAAGAAGAAACGGGAGTTAAATTACATAAGATGTGGAACGAAATGGCTAAATGAACGGAAGGACTTAGTGATTCGCCCAGCGGACAAGGGTGGTGGAATTGTGATCTTGTCAAAATCGCAATATAATGAAAATTTGGTAAATCTATTAAGTGACACTAACACCTACAAACAACTACCGAAGAATCCGGTGTTTAGAGGTAGGAAGGAGCTGGAACTAGTTGTTCATCTAGGTCTCAAAAAATCTATACTAAATAAAAAGGAAGCTCAATTTTTGATACCAGAGTCGGTGAGGACCCCAGTCATTTACTATCTACCTAAACTTCACAAAGACAAGAACAATCCCCCGCCAAGACCGATTGTTGAACGGTATCGATTCGCTTACCTCAAGAATGGGGGCGTATATCGATAATTTTCTCCAACCGGTGGTGAAAAATACTAAAGCTTATCTGAGAGACACCAAACACATTCTACAAATTCTGGAAGAATGCTCAAATGAAGGTCCATATATTTTAGCTACAGCTGATGTAGCCTCATTGTATACTATCATCCCTCACTATGAGGCTTGTGAAGCAGTCAAATGGGGTCTTAGAAAACATTCTAACTTGATCTGTGCTCAAAGAAAATACCTGGTTAAGTGTTTGGACTTTTGTCTAAAGAACAACTATTTCTGGTATAACAAAAACTTTTACCAGACTACAGGCATCGCTATGGGTGCCAAGTTTGCCCCTAGCGTAGCGGGTCTATTCATGTCTCAATGGGAGGATAAGATGGTGTTTTCCAACCCACCAGTCGAATTGGTCATATACAAACGATATATAGATGACATTATAGTTCTCTGGAAAGGCAGCAAGAGCAGTCTCGATGAATTTCAAGAGAAACTCAATAAGAATAACTTGAATATAGTGCTCACATGGGACTCCAGTGAAACACAGGTCACCTTCCTGGACTTAGGGATCTCACAAGAAGAGGGGAAACTTCATACAAAAACTTTTTTCAAGAATGTAGACAGTGTTATGGCGATTTTTATATCTCACTTAAATGATTAACGATACAAGAAATAAGTGATTAAACCTTTGTCTACATAAGAATAAAAATGAACGATAACAGTGCGAAAAGATAAACAATTACATTTATTTATACAGAAAAGAAACTTTAGAATAATTAGAACTTATCATATAACTCAAGTGATGTTACAAGTACAGAGCTGCCAAGATGATTTAGGTCATATGCTTACAACAAACATACACTTTCAATATATTTATCAATATTTCAAGATAAGTCCTAAGAAAGAAATAATTAGAAATAGAAGAGACATGATAAAAAAGGAGAGAGAGAGAGAGAGAGAGAGAGAGAGAGGGAGGGAGAGAGAGAGAGAGAGGGAGAGGGAGAGGGGGGGGGGGAGAGAGAGGGAGAGAGAGAGAGAGGGGAAGAGAGGAAGAGAGATACAAGTATACGTTACATGGACTTCCGGTGGTCTGGAATTCAAGAGGGCAGATCAGCTAATTCTAGCCCTATTTTATATGCATTCTGGGCCAATCAGAAGATGGAACGCACCCATTGGCTCTGAGTTTACATCAACCTCTGATTGGCCGATTCTCAAGTCCCAAGAAATGTTCATAGATCAGGCCTGAATGTCACCTCCTTTGATCTTTAAACCCAAATAGTTCCGACATTAGCATGTCAATGTCCCCTGCTGGGATGGAGCCTTACTGTCTACACAGGTACAAGACAGAACAAAGGGAAATATGCTGAACAGTGAGCACCTGGGGTCATTCAATGGTTCCCATTAGCTGTATTAAAACCTCTGAAAATATTAAGTCCTGCATTCAGAATGGTTTCCTTTAAACACCTTGCTATAAATATGATATTTCAAAATCGCCACCACAACAGGAACAGTTATCTCCCGGTGACCAGCTGCCATCATCAGAACTGGATTTACAATATTCCAAAGGGTCAGTTCATGAGACTGCGGAGGAACAGCAGTAAGCAGGAGGAATTCCGAGAACAAGCCAGACTGATGGGTCAAAGATTCCAGGACAAAGGCTACGAAAAGGATTTTATTGAGGATAAAATATTGGAAGTAGAAGACATGGATCATCAAGATTTGGTAAAAGATAAGACCAGACAAGAAGTAACAAGAAAACGTTTTAATGAAGGAGCCATTATTTTGGACTATAATGTCCAATATAAGAGCGTAGAAAAAATCATTAAAAAACACTGGCACATTTTATTAAATGACAAAGACCTACAGAATGTTTTACCCAAGATACCAAAATTCATATATAGACGTGCTCCCACTTTGAGGGATAGACTAGTTAAGAGCATCCCAGATCCACCTAAAAAGAATTATACTTTCTTTTCGGGTAAGGGTTTTTACCCTTGCAAGCGCTGTTTCGCTTGCACAAGAACCACAAGAATCACAGCCACTAGCACAGGCAATACTTATGAGGTTGAGGACTTTATTTGCTGTAACACACAAGGAGCCGTGTATGTGCTTGAATGTAGTTGCGGCCTACAATATGTAGGCCGCACAAAAAGACCATTGAGGGTTAGAATAAAGGAACACGTGCAGAACATCATTAAGGGTTTTGACAAGCACAGTGTTTCAAAGCATTTCGCGATACACCATAAAAAGGACCCCGTGATCTTAAATTTTGGGGGATTGTACCTCATGTCAAGCACTGGAGAGGTGGGCATAAGGTGAGAACATTGAGTCAGATCGAATCCAAGTGGATATTTTCTCTGGATACATTTTACCCCAAAAGGGTTAAATATAGAATTCGATCTGAACTGCTTTATCAGTGATTTTTAAAAAAATGTCCTCCCCTAATTAGATAATTTCCCCTTCTCCCCCCCCCCCCCTCCCCTCCAGAGATCTTGAATAAGATAAGATAATATTTCAATTGCCTCTCTTCCTTGGAATATGTATATATTTTTATTGTAATGCAAACGTCACTTCCGAGATCCATGATATAGATCCTAAGTACAAGAAGCAATAAGAAATTAAAATGATAAGAAAAATAAATTTTAAATTTTTATTTTTTCCCCTTTTTTATAAATAATTTTTATATATATTCTTTTATATATATTAATATTTTTTTATATTCTATTTGATTGTAATTTGAATGATTTTACTATACAAGTAGTGTAATTAACATTTATTATTATAACAAAAATTGTTTGGTCAATTTTTTTTTTTAATTAATTTTCTTTCCCCTCTTCCAGTCTGTGGTCAGACTACACACATTATGGAGACTAATATACTAATACGGCCGGTAGATAACCAAATAAATGGCCTGCCTCATAATATACCACAGCCGCCCATCGCTGTTGGTGGTATAGCGAATATATAACCAGTGATTATGTTTAATGCCTGGTGTGTTTTTTTTTTTTTTTAATGTATATCTTGCTGACACTCCGGGAAGGGGCGTCAGTATTCGATTGTGGGGCGGTTCGTCCCCGCCCAGTCCTCCTTTATATTGCACTTCCTGCCCTATGCTCCTCTATCCCAGTTGAAGTCACTGGAAGTGATGTAACGCGTAGGATACGGAGACCGGAAGTGACGCTCGCACCAGAGCGGTCGATCTGAACTGTTTTGCTGCTAATGCTGCCTATTTATCCCATTTTGTTTTATACTGTGACGGAAATCTGAGAGTGACCCCCTGAGGCCCCCCTTCCACCCCCTTTCCTGGGACTCCTGGTATATCCAAGAGGAGGCTGCATATACGCTATATTTTATATAGCGGGAAGGTAATTACCCAGTGTGCACACTTATGTGTGGAATCACTTATGTGGAGGAAGAACCTCTGAGATATTTCCCAGCACAGAATCACTTTAGATGTTTATGTGCAGGGGCGGACTGACCATTAGGGCACTCGGGCACCGACCGAGGGCCCCATGGCCAGTAGGGGGCCCCATCTGCAGGGACAGTCACACTCTGTAAATAGGTGTTCCATTACAGCTCAATCCCGGGATTTGTTAGTAGTAGTGTCATTGCTTCTAAATACATACACTGCCTGGTGGTTTATGTATTTAGAAGTTCTGAGTTCTTTCTGTCTCACCCCTCAGTGATCTCCTGCACACTCGCTCTGCATTCCCTCAGTCAGATCTCCCCTTCAGTGCAGTGTAATGGGAGAACCCGGAGGAGCGGTGTAGCTACTGCAGACTACTGCACACTGTATGTAGAGAGGAAGCGGAGCTGAGCGAGTGAGGAAAGTTTCATGGAGGTAAGCTGCTGCGGTGCACACAATAGAAGGTTTCATGTCAGGACTCAGGAGGAAATGTTTATGGCAACATGTGAAGGGTTAAGTAAGGTGTTAAGGAGGGTTTAATTTGGCAGGGAACTGTGTGTGTGTGTGTCTGAGCTGGCAGAGTTTGCAGCCCCTCCACCCCCTCCCCATAGCTGACAGTCATCGGGACAGACTCCTCACTATCTATCTACATAAACATCCCCCCATCACTCTGTATGTCCCAGATAAGGAGAAGTTAAATTATGACCTTTCCATTTACTCCTGTGTTATGCACACCCTGTATAATGAAGTGTACACTCACCACATAAACTATACACACTATATAGAAAACCACATTCATCAATAAACATACCAGAGCACAATGTTCATGGCTATTTGCATGGTACGACAACTGTATGAACACTGATCATTTAGAGAATCATGTATGTTTAAGGAGGATTGTTTTTTTTTTATGCACTAAGGCCCCTTTCACACGGGCTTTCCGATCAGGTCCACCTGTCAGTTTTTCAGGTGGTACTGATTGGACCCTCCAGTCTCCCATATGGAGCGGCGGATGTCAGCGGTGACATGTCCGCTTACACTCGCTGCTATCCAATCTGATCTTGTCCATCAAATCAGATGGATGGTGGACAGTGGTCCTATTTTCCATCCATCTGGCGGATCAGATGAAACCGGACAGGCAGTCCCGTTTTCATCCAATCTCCCCATAGAGGAGAGCGGGGCTCTGACAGGTCCGTCTCTGCACAGTGAGTGGAGAATGATCTGTCATCCACCTGTTCAGAGGGGATCAGCAGATCAATCCCCCGCTGAGCAAAGCAGAGCCCGTTAAAACAAATGTGCCCCATGTGAAAGAGGCCTAACAGTTTTGGTTCACACCTGCAGGTGCAACCAAGCATGGGCATGTTTTTCACATGTCACGTGTAGGGCAGCCCATTCATTTCAATGGGCTGCCCTACACGCAAGCAACATGGAAAAGTCATGAAAGAGTCCAGTTTGATGGGCACGTTTGCAGATGCATGGTGGTGCCATTAACAATAATAGAACTGCTATCTAGATATACACAGAGTGATTGGGGTTGCATATATCTCTTCTAACAGAAGGTTGTTCTCTTTGAGCAGTACCATTGTATTATTTATTGTTTTACCTATTAGCAGATGAGCACAGACATTTTTTGATTATAGACGTCTTTATCTGAGTACTTCTCACCCCCTGCCTCCCCCCAGCTTGCATCACCCACAGGCCACTTCATACATCCAGCTGACAGACATCACTTTGAGATACTTCCTACCCCCCAGGGACATTATTCCATGGTCACTTTTCATTCTCTACCTTCCTAACATCGCTTCCTGGTCACCCCACAGACACTGAAATAAATCCCTCCACAACTAACTCACCCCCACCAACTGTATCACAACTCCATCCCACTGGTGCTTGGGAGCACCCCTACACCCGCAGTTATTCCCACTAGGAGGATCATGTGTGGATAGAGCAGGTAATCACTGCAGCAAGGGGGGGGGGGGGGGGGAATAACTGAAACTGATCTTTTGTGGCTCTCACTGCAGCAGCTGAAAGATGGATTTCTCTCACTACCTGAACCCTGCCACCCACAGCACTGCCTACTTCCCTCCTTTTCTCTCCCATCAGCAGCAGTTGCAGGCACATAGGGGTATCTGTCAGGATGGAGAGTGGGGGAGGGGCCTGTAAATATGTAATTTACCAGCCCCTTTCTTTTCTAAGTGAACACAGTGAGTGATGGATACTGTATTCATTCATAACTGAGCATAGTAAACTATGTTTATTATTCTTCAGTTTATGAATGGGCAATAGCCTCTGTCTCCTGATCATTCATTTTCAGTGCAACTGAGGCTGCAGAGAAAGGGACTGTGGAATCTATGTCCTCAATACCTATCTCTGTCTCAAAAGTGAGACTTCAGGGGGTCTGTTTAGACCCCTGATATCTCACCAATCCCCCCTCCCCCCAACAGAGTTGTGAAAAAAAATTGAATTAAAAAAAACTATTGTAAAAAATCTGACTTAAAGTGGTAGTAAACTCTGTACTACCACTTGTACCTACAGTTAGGCCTATAACAGTCTCCTGCCACTCTGCATGTCGCCAAGCTAGGTGCCCCTTCATGAGGCCCTTCCACATTAATGTTGCATCAGAAAGATGGCTGCCGTGTGGTGGTCATCTTTAAACCTGGGGCCCCATGATTCCCTAGTGCCCGGGGGCCCCATGAGTTGTCAGTCCGCCCCTGTTTATGTGACATCATCACGGGACTGTGTTCACGTCATTAACAGCTGGATATAGTCCAATTTATAGTCTGATTTATAGTTAGACCACTGTATGTGGTTTTGCACTTAGCACTATTTTTATATCATAGAGATATAAGTTGCACTTGGGATTGTGACAGTTATTATTGTGTACACACTGTTGCAGGCACTATTGATAGAAGAATTTCTACATTAGGATAAGAGTTCTCCCTTACTACTTTACCATACTAGTTTGAATATATACACCATCTGACATATCTCCATCTGAATAATTAGCTCTATAACATTTTTGTGTAAGGTCCCATTTTTTTGGAAGCACAGCACCACCATTTTTTCTTTTATGTTCTCTGGTATCCCACATACTGTAGGGATGAGCTGAACCCCCCCCCCCCCCCGGTTCGCACCAGAACCTTCGAACGGACCGAAAATTTGTACGAACTTTAGAACCCCATTAAAGTCTGAGGGACTCGAATGTTCTAAATCAAAAGTGCTCATTTTAAAAGCTAATATGCAAGTTATTGTCCTCAAAAGGGTTTGGTTTTGGTGACGTTTTTTTTCGGGAGCACTGATTTTAATGACGATTAAAGTGAAAAAAAAAGTGAAATTCCTTTAAATATCATGCCTGGGGGGTGTCTATAGTATGCATGTGAAGTGTCACGTGTTTGCCGTGTTTAGAACAGTCCCTGCACAAAATGACATTTAACGGAAAAAAAGTAATTTAAAACTGCTTGCATTTTTAATTTAATATCTGGTTCCAGCAATATGGATGAAAATCATTGAGAAAAATAGCATGGGTAGCCCCCCCTGACCATTACCAGCCCCTTTGGGTCTTGTACGGATATTGAAGGGAACCCCGTACCCAAATTAAAAAAAAGAAAGGTGTGGGGCCCCCAGGCCCTATATACTCAGAACAGCAGTATACAGGCGGTGCAAACAACACGGGGACTGTGTAGGTTTGTTGTGTTAAGTAGAATCTGTTTGTAATTTTGAACTGGTACATTTTTAAAGTGTAGCTCCAGTCAAAAAATCAATTTTTAAGCTTTTTGGAAAACATAGGGAAGGGTTTTCACCCCTGTAATTTTTTTTTTGGCCGTCCATCTTTTTTCATCTCACTTCCTGTTGTCTCCTTCCGTTTAGTAAGTAGGAGACGTTTGTAAGTTGGATGTTTGAAAGTAGGGGCTTGCCCTATATGCTCTGAAGAAATTTGGGCCTAAGGTGTTGGTGTTGCCACAACACTGTAAGCCCTCACAATTACTCTTGGTGGGTGCTGGAACGCCCTGCTGTGAACTATTATATCAAGAATTGTAATTACATTCCATTGTTGAACAATGGTAGGAAAATTGGGCCTTTGGTGGTGGTGCTGGTGCCACAACACTGAAAGTCCTCACAGTTACTCTTGGTGGGCGCTGGAATGGGCCCTGCTGTGAAATATTATATCAAGAATTGTAATTACATGTCCCTGTTGAACAGGGGCAAAAAAATTGAGCCTTAGGCACTGGTGTTGGTGTTGCCACAACACTGCAACACCTCACAGAAACTCTAGTTGGAGCGCAGGAATGAGCCCTGCTGCAAAGTATTGCATCAAACATTTTAATTACATGCCCGTTAAACAGGGGCTGAAAACTTGGGCCGTAGGCACTGGTGTTGGTGCCATGACACTGCAACCTCTCCCAGATACTCTAGTTGGAATGCAGAAATGAGCCCTGCTGCAAAGCATTGCATCAAAAATTTTAATTACACGCCCCTGTTAAACAGGTGCTGAAAAATTGGGCCTTAGCCACTGGTGGCGGCGCCCAGAACCAAAAATCTTCTTCCAAGCTATCAGTAGGATTATTGAGGAGGAAGAGGATAGTCGGTCAACATAACAGGATAGTGTCAGGGCTGGCTTAGCCCTTCCTCCTCTGGGCTGGCCGCTCAGCTGTCGGCTAATTGCCAGCTCTCTTCTCTTTCCACAGTTATCAGCTGTTCCCGATGATGCTCGTCTGACCTGCCTATTTAAAACCTTCCAGCTCCCTTTTTCCTTTGCCTTCGCATTGGTCACATCACAAGGAACCATCTCCTGCTGTTTGTTTCAAGACTGGCTTGCTGACATCCCTCCTGGCTTCTTATCCTGCTTGCAGTTGCTCTCCTTGGATCCCTGACTTCTGGCCTGGCTGATTACCCGATCTGGTTAATTAACTTTGGACTGGCTGACTACCCGATATGGCTACTGGACTCTGGCTATGCTTGACTACGCTTTTTTCTAGTTACCTTTTTATTTTTATTAATAAACAAGTGTGATTTGATTGTACAGCTGTCTCAGTCTGTTTCATGGTTTCTGACAGTATGCGAAGGCCATGAATTCAGAAGATACAGTCAATCCACTTGTTGGTAATATTTTTTCCAGATTGGATGAGCAAGATCACCGCATGGATCAGTTTGTCTTGGCATTACAAACGCCCCTGAATCGCACGGCTCACCTGGAATCCCCCACGGTGGCTGCTCCGGTACAACCTGAGTTGCAGGCTGTCCCTGCTGCTGCGCCAGTCTCTCTGCATGCACCTGCCTCGAGTATTACCTCTATAAGAGGTATGTCTGGTTCTGCTCCGCTTCCCCAGCGATTTGGGGGCAATCCAGTTCAATGCAGAGGGTTTCTCAATCAGGTTGAGATATACTTCGAAAAGCTGCACCAGGCGTTTCTCACGGACACAAGCAAAGTAGGTTTTGTGATATCTTTGCTTTCTGAGAGAGCCTTCGCCTGGGCTAACGCTCTATGGGAGACGCACAAACCTGTTGTTTTGAGTTACCCTCCGTTTGTGGCCTCCTTTAAAAGGGTTTTTGACATTCCCGCACACTCCGCTTCTGCTGCCAAGTGCCTCATGTCCATTAAACAGAGTACGAGAACTGTTGCTGACTACGCCATTGAATTCCATACTCTGGCAGCAGAGGTTGCTTGGAACAATGAGGCCCTCGTGGCTGCTTTTTCTCATGGTCTCCGTCAAGGATGAGAAAGCAGCCCGAGATATACCCGCTGGAGAGCTGGAGAGCTTGATCTCTTTTGCCATCCTCATTGACTCCAGACTCAGAGAAAGACTCTCTCTTAAGGAGCGCTTGCGGAAGCCTCCTGTATGTTTGCCTCCAAGCTTTGTAGTCCCACCCATGCCTCCCTCACCTCCCATGCCTCCTGGTACCGAGTTGGTCACTGAGGATGAACCCATGCACCTGGGCTTCATGTGTCTCTCTGCGGATGAGAGAGCCTTTAGGAGGAGGGAGAGATTGTGCCTTTATTGTGGCCAGGCAGGTCCCTTTTTGAAGTCTTGTCCTACCCGTCCAGGGAATGCCCGAACCTTGAGGTCCTGTCATGGACAGACCTTAGGTGGCGTTGTTTCATCCCCAGTTATCCCGAAGGATAAGCCCCTGGTTTTGGTCACCCTTTCTTGGGCTGAGTCGTCCATCGAGATACAGGCTCTAATCGACTCTGGGGCTGCAGGCCTGTTCATTAATGCTGCATTTTGTTTTGCAGCACTCAATTCTGCTGCAGCTGCGTGACACTCCACTTGCCATTGAGGCTCTTGACGGGAGATTTTTACAGCCTACCCATGTGACTCATGAGATGGTTCCGTTGTCCATGGCCGTAGGGGCTCTTCACCATGAGATAATCCAATTTCAAGTTATTTCCTCACCCAGATTTCCGCTGGTTATTGGTTATCCTTGGTTACAGAGGCACAACCCCTCTTTTGATTGGCTCCGTGCTGAGGTTCTCTCCTGGTCACCACAATGCAGTGAGGCATGCTTCCTGAAGGTATCCAAGGTCCTGTGCACCGCTTCACTCCCCTCCCTGCCGGAGGAGTACCGTGATTTTGGCGATGTCTTTGATAAAGGTCAAGCCGGTAGTTTGCCTCCACACCGGTCATATGATTGCGCAATTGACCTTCAACCTGGTGCCATATCTCCTTGTTGCCGGGTTTACCCTTTGTCGGTCTTGGAGGATAAGGCCATGGAGGAGTATGTTGCTGACGCACTTTCTCGAGGTTTCATCCGAAAGTCCTCGTCTCCTGCTGGTGCTAGTTTCTTCTTTGTGAAAAAGAAGAGCGGTGAACTAAGACCTTGCATAGATTATAGGGGTCTCAATCGTGTCACTATTAAGAATGCCTACCCGATTCCATGGATTACAGAGTTATTTGACCGCCTCAAGGGAGCAACGGTTTTCACAAAGCTTGACCTGAGAGGGGCATACAATCTCGTGCGCATTAAGGAAGGCGACAAGTGGAAAACTGCGTTTAATACCAGAACAGGTCAATATGAATACCTGGTAATGCCTTTTTGGCCTTTGTAACGCCCCAGCAGTTTTCCAGGAATTTATTAACGATGTCCTCTGAGATTTGTTGCAATTGTGCGTGGTGGTTTATCTCGATGATATCCTCATATTTTCCAAGTCCTGGAGAGCTACCACACAGATGTCTGTCGTGTACCTCAGAAACTAAGAGAGAACAATCTCTATTGTAAACTGGAGAAGTGCGAGTTCCATCGTGAACAGGTTACATTCCTGGGCTGTCATTTCCACTGCTGGTTTTTCGATGGACCCAGAGAAACTGTCGGCAGTCCTACAGTGGCCTCGACCTGAGGGTTTACGTCCTCTGCAGCGTTTCCTGGGCTTTGCCAACTACTATCGGAAGTTTATTCGTAACTTCTCGTCTCTGGTCAAGCCTCTGACTGATATGACCAGAAAGGACGGTAACCCACAGAGTTGGTCTCCGGAGTCCATTAAGGCCTTTGAGACTCTCGGCTGCCTTTGTTTCTGCTCCTGTGTTGGCACATCCTGATCCTACGTTGCCTTTTATCCTAGAAGTTGATGCTTCTGAGACTGGAGTTGGCGCCCTTCTGTCTCAACGTCCTAAATCTGAGAGCGCTTTGCATCCGTGTGACTACTTTTCCAAGAAATTGTCACCTGCTGAGTGCAATTATGAGATTGGTGACAGAGAGCTGTTGGCGATCATTTTAGCCCTGAAAGAATGGAGACATCTCCTTGAAGGTACCACTGTGCCCGTTCTTATTCTTACTGACCATAAGAATCTTACATTCTTGTCTGAGGCTAAGCGACTCTATCCCAGAAGGGCGCGATGGGCTCTTTTCTTGTCGAGCTTTAATTACATTGTCTCATTCTTAACCGGTACTAAGAATGTAAGGGCTGATGCCTTGTGACGACAATTTTCCTCCACTTACAAGTCTGAGTCGGTTCCGGTTCCTATGATTCCTCCTGATCGTATCTTGGCTATGGTTCGCACCAGTCTTACTTCTCCTTTGGGTGACAAAATTCTTGCTGCTCAGGTCCTTTCTCCTCCTGATAAACCTTGTGACCGCTGCTTTGTCTCCGTACTGCAGTGCTCCAGATTTACCATTCTCCCAAGGTAGCTAGCCCGGGAAGAATCAACTAATTTGGGCCATCTCCCAACAATTCTGGTGGCCTAGTCTACAGGCTGATGTTAATGCCTTCTTCGCTGCCTGTCCCGTGTGTGCTCAGAGTAAGAACCCAATGGAGAGCGGCCCTGGACTCACCTGTCTATGGATTTCATTGTGGAATTGCCCAACTCCCAAGGCAACACTGTTATCCTTATGGTGGTTGACCGCTTCTCAAAGATGTGTCATTGTATTCCACTTAAGAAGTTGCCCACCTCTAAGGAACTGGCTTCCATTTTTGCTCGGGAGTTCTTTCGCTTACATGGGCTACCCAAGGTGATTCTCGGATAGGGGCAGTCAGTTTGTCTCCCAGTTCTGGTGAGCCTTTTGTGCACAGTTGGGAATCCAGCTTGCGTTCTCTTCTGCATATCACCCGCAGTCTAATGGGGCCGCAGAAAGAGCCAATCAGTCCTTGGAGCAATTCCTACTTTGCTATATTTCTGACCATCATAACAACTGGTCTGACCTATTACCTTGTGCAGAGTTTGATCACAACAGTCCATGACTTCTGGCCTGGCTGACTACCCTATCTGGCTACTGGACTCTGGCTATGCTTGACTACGCTTCTTTCCATTTACCTTTTTATTTTTATTAATAAACAAGTGTGATTTGATTGTACTTCTGTCTCAGTCTGTTTCATGGTTTCTGACAGATAGTAACTCAGCATCAGCATAGGCAGTCTTGAAGGGATGTGACGTTTCAAAAAAAATATATTCAGTTACATCAGCTTCAGGTGCTTGGTAGCTGATGGTGATCCAAGACGGATTCATCTTTATGAAGGTCAGTCGATCGATCAAACGAGTCGGTAGACAGGCGCACCCTGTGATCGGTTACGAAGCCTCCAGCAGCACTGAATGTGCATTCCGAAAGAACGCTGGATGCAGGACAGGCCAGTAGCTCAATTGCATACTGTGCAAGCTCTGGCCAGTGATCCATCTTCAAGACCCAGTAACCCAGGGTATTTTCTGTGGGAAAGGGGTCCAAGTCTGACCAAGCTCTTAGGTATTCCTGCACCATGTAAATCAGATGCTGGCGATGGTTGCTGGAACCAATCATACCTGGGGGCTGCGGACTATTAAACACATCGGTCAGACGGCCATCTTCTCCATCGTTCCTTCTGTGACAGACCGAAGCCTCAGCAACACGTTGTCCAGGACCAGGAGTTTGTAACCTCCCAGTCTCTGGGAATACATTGCACAGACCTTTCTGCAAGGCCTCCTGGAGATGTCTCATCCTCTGCAACGGCAAGATAAGGTCCGCAACCTTACCCTTGTACCCTGGATCAAGGAGAGTTGCCAGCCAGTAATGATCCCTCTCCTTGATCCGAAGAATACGAGGATCCTTCCACAGGCTTTGCAGGATCAGGGAGGCTATGCAGTGTAGGTTAGCTAAGGCATTCGTTCCGGAGTCCTCTGGGTCACTAGGGACGACATGATCTGCAGCCACGTACAAGTCCATGGGTTTCTTGGGACTGTAAATCATTCCTAAAGACTGCTGCTGCTGATGCTGAGTGCCAGGCTCCACCTCCATGCTGACACACTCCTCCTCCTCTTCCTGTGTGATCGGCGGGACAGCAGGAACACTGTCTGGATAAAGGGGGCCTTGAGAGGCAACGGAAGTCCTCCTCTTCCTGCCTCTGTTCTGCTTCAAGTTCCCTATCCATTATTCCCCGCAGCGTATTCTCCAATATGTGGACAAGAGGTACAGTGTCACTGATGCATGCACTGTCACTGCTCACCATCCTCGTGGCCTCCTCAAATTGTGACAGGACAGTATATGCTTCCCTGATCATGCCCCACTGGCGTGGTGAAAATAAAAAGAGCTCCCCTGACCCTGTCCTGGTGCCATAGTCACACAGGTAGTCATTGATGGCCCTCTGCTGCGTGTGCAGCTGCTGCAGCATGGCCAACATTGAGTTCCAGCTGGTGGGCATGTCACAGATAAGGCGGTTCTTGGGCAGGTTCAACTCCTTTTGGAGCTCAGCCAGCTGAGCACTGGCATTATATGATCGGTGGAAATGCACACAGACTTTCCTGGCCTGCCTCAGGACATCCTGTTAGCTCGGGTATCTGCCCAAGAACCGCTGCACCACCAAGTTAAGGACGTGAGCCACACAGGGCACATGGGTCAGTTGTCCCTGTCGGAGGGCGGAGAGGAGGTTGGTGCCCTTGTCACAAACCACCATTCCTGGCTTAAGCTGGTGTGGCATCAACCACCTCTCAGCCTGCCCCAGCAGAGCTGACAAATATCTGCCCCAGTGTGGCTCCTGTCCCCCAAGCACACCAGCTCAAGCACGGCATGGCATCTTTTTGCCTGCGTACTTGCGTAGCCCCTTGAACACCTACGGAGCACTGCTGGTTTCTGAGGACAAAGCACAGGAAGAGGCCATGGAGGAAGAAGAAGAGGAGGGGGTGGAGGAGAGAGGTGTCCCACAATCAGTAGTAGCATTTTGGAGGTGTGGTGGCGGAACAACCTCCAACACTACTGCACCTTGTCCTGCATCCTTCCCAGCTGCCAGAAGAGTGACCCAATGGGCCTTGAAAGATAGGTAACATCTTTGTCCATGCCTGGTGGACCATGAGTCAGCGGTAATATGCACCTTACTGCTGACTGCACTGTGCAGCGAGGTATGGACATTGCCTTCCACATGCCGGTAGAGAGCCGGAATTGCCTTCCGTGAGAAAAAGTGGCGTTTGGGAACCTGCCACTGAGGAACCGCACATTGCACAAACTCATGGAAGGGGGCTGAGTCTACCAACTGAAAAGGCAGCAGTTGAAGTGCTAGCAATTTAGCCAAGCTAGCATTCAACCGCTGGGCATGTGGATGGCTGGGAGTGAACTTCTTTTGATGGTCCAGCAGCTGGGGCAGGGACATTTGCCTGGTGCAATCGGACGTCAGGCACAAGTACTTGGCTGTGACACACCTAATTCTACACCTTCATTCCTCTCAGTGCAGGTTTCAGAGAGGACTGAAGGTATAGTGGGGTTGGAGATCCCAGCTGATGAGGAGCAAGGAGAGGTCCGCTTTGTTCTTTGGTGTGGGTCTTTAAGGTACTCTTGCCAATGAGCTGCATGGCAGGTCAACATATGTCTGGTCAAGCATGTGGTGCCCAAGCGACTGATGTTTTGGCCATGTGAGATACGCTTGAGACATATGTTGCAAATAGCAGCGGTGCGATCTGATGCACTCGTCTCAAAAAAGGCCCACACCAAAGAACTTTTGGAATAACGTGCAGAGGCAGCGCCCTGCACAGGTGGAGCTCTGCGGTGTGATTCAGTCGGTGTGATGCCCTTAAGCTGGCCCCTGGAGGGCATCCTGCCTCGTTGCAGTCAAAGTCTCTCTCCTATCAGGCACCCACGTGGAGTCAGTGACCTCATCATCCCCTCCCTCTTCATCACTGGAGCGAACTTGGCAGTATGCTGCAGCTGGTGGAACATGACTGCCAGATTGCGGTCCTTCTTGAGCTTCCCCTCTCTCTGGGCTCACGCTACTGCCTTCCTCTAGCTGGGTATCATCATCAGAGCCTTCAAAACGCTGGGCATCCTTCTGGAGCATGTACCCAACACTGTGCTCAGATAGTTCGGGGGACTCCTCAGGCGGTCATGGTGGGTCTAGGGAAGGAGTGACTGATGACATTGAGATGAGGGAAGAGGACGCGTTGGCAGCTGCTTTGCCGGTACCCTGAGCCTGGGTGAGAGGGGATAAGGAGGATGAGGACGGCTTGGTCATCCCATCTACCAAGTCTTTAACGTGTCCAGCTGCCGAAAAAAAGGACAAGCGTGTCCCATGGCCACGTGCTGATGAGGATGCCTCTAGACACAGAGCCTGCTTGCCCTCTTATTGGCTCGTGACTGTTTGCGTCTCCTTGTTAGCCTTCCAGACATACTAATGGCCTGCAGGGAGATGAGAACACCAGCAATTGGGGTAGCTTTAAGTGCACACTGAGTAGATGACACAGTACACCGACTGTATTTACTGCAGCTGCCTGCCTGTGGTATAGGATCTGAAGAACACGAGTAATAAGGGGTAGCTTCAGGTGTATACTGTGCCGGTGGCACAATACACCAACTGTAACTTCTGCAGCGGCCTGTGGTATAGGAACAGGACAACACCAGCAATTGGGGGTAGCTTCAGGTGTATACGGTGCAGGAGGCCCAAACCCCCACTGTAACTGCTGCAGCTGCCTCTGGTATAGGAACAACACAACACCAGCAATTGGGGGTAGCTTCAGGGGTATACTGTGCAGGTGGCACAATACACCGAATGTAACTGCTGCAGATGCCTGTGGTATAGAAACAGAACAACACCAGCAATTGGGGGTAGCTTCAGGTGTATACAGTGCAGGAGGCCCAATACACCCACTGTAACTGCTGTAGCTGCCTCTGGTATAGGAACAGCACAACACCAGCAATTGGGGGTAGCTTCAGGTGTATACTGTGCAGGTGGCACAATACACCAACTGTAACTGCTGCAGATGCCTGTGGTATAGAAACAAAACAACACCAGCAATTGGGGGTAGCTTCAGGGGTATTCTGTGCAGGTGGCACAATACACCGACTGTAACTGCTGCAGATACCTGTGGTATAGAAACAGAACAAGAATTTACATAAAATTTCCAGCATGCTGGTAAGTAATAAAAATAAATTTAAAATTTAAGAAGTATACGAATAACAGTGGAGATCTCTCTGTGTGATACCAAATGGTAGTCTATAGTAATTGTTCTTAAAAAAATATATATATATATAAATATAAATATATATATATATATATATATATATATACACACACACACACGTTTATCAATAGATGTCATCAAACCATATTAATCAATAAAACCATAAAAATCATAAAAATCCATAGATCAATCAATGTAACATGCAGTTCCTAAATTACAATATTAAGGAGCAAGTGCCAGTGAACAAATATGTGCCAGTGTCAAAATGCACAAAAAATCAATTGCTAAAGATATAGAAAATGAAAAAAATATAAAATGAAAAATAAAAATTAATAGTAATATAAAAATGCAATAAAAATGAGTAACCTTTCAATTATCTATTTTGCATATCAAATATTCATTTGTGCAACTGTGACTAAAAGTCCGTGAGTGAATGGTATATGAAATTGAAGTAGAAAAAATGTAAAATTAATGATGAATATAAAAATAGAAATAGAAAACTGTGATAAAAATTGATTAAAAATTTGATAAAAACAGTGAAAAAAATTGTGAAAATATTGTGAAAAAAATTATTATAATAAATGGTGACAAAAATAGGGACATTTCGGACAATCTAAAATCCTTTTTCGAACTTAACGAAAACTCAGTTGATGATCCGGCTGTTTTATGGTCCGCGCATAAGGCGTTTATGCGCGGACTCTTTATACAATTGGGTGCTCAAGATAGGAGACAGAGGAGGCAGCGAATGAACAAACTGCTAGCAGACATACAATCCACCGATTTCCTTAACAAGCAAAATCCTACACCAACGCTTAAATCACGACTTATCGCTCTCAGACTGGACCTTAGATCCCTACTCTTAGAAACTCATGACAAGTACCAAAGACGGCTTAAAATGAGGTTCTATGCTGAGAGCGATAAGCCCGGTAGATTTCTCTCCCATCGGATCAAAGGGTATTCCATTAAAACCCATCCGCCCTTTATCTACCACCCTCATACTAACACTAAATTGACCAATCCACAAGCCATTGCCAATGCCTTTAGTGCATACTACAGCTCACTTTATAACTTGAAAGACGACCCGACTCAACCCCAACCCTCATCAGCACAAATCAAAACATTTTTGGATTCGATTGATCTGCCTAGTTTAACCCCTCTTCAGTTAGAAGACCTGAATGCACCTTTCACAGAAACAGAAATTAAAAGGGCTATCCAATCGCTACCCGCCAACAAAGCATCGGGCCCTGATGGTTTTGTGGGAGAGTATTACAAAAAATTTGATTATATTCTCACCAAATATATTACCCCAATGTTTAATTCTGCTGCCTCCTCGGCCTCTTTCCCCCAAGAAATGTTGAAAGCATTAATTGTCACAATACCGAAGCCAGGGAAGGAACCCACATCGACCCAAAATTTCAGACCTATCTCCTTGCTCAATCATGACGTAAAATTGTATGCAAAAGTAATAGCAAACAGGCTTAACGACTTAATGCCGCTACTGATACACCCTGATCAATCCGGCTTTATCAAAGGGCGCCAAACATCTGATGCGACCCGCCGTATGATCAATATCATCCACTACACGGTGACCCATCGAATGCCTTCTCTGCTTCTATCTTTGGATGCGGAGAAGGCATTCGATAGGGTTCACTGGCAATATCTCCAACAAACGCTGGAAAAATTCGGATTCCGAGGCCATATTCTCTTGGCAATCTTAGCCCTCTATTCCTCCCCATCAGCGCAAGTATACTGCTCTTCCATGTTATCTACCGAATTTCATATATCTAATGGCACTCGCCAAGGTTGCCCCCTTTCCCCATTAATCTTCGACTTACTAATTGAACCCCTTGCAACTAAAATCAGATCCCATTCAAGCATCTCAGGTATTCCCATTGGAGATAATGAACATAAAATTAGTCTTTTTGCCGACGATGTGATCCTTTCATTGTCCAACCCTTCTTCTTCCCTGGCTTCAGTACAAAATTTGTTAGATGAATTTAGTTGTGTATCTTACTATAAAATTAATGCATCCAAGTCCTACATACTGCCCTTAGCGATATCTCCTGAACAGCAACAACATCTGAGCGACCAATACCCCTATACATGGTCTACAAATTCAATCACATATCTGGGCATTAACCTGACAAGCACTACCAAGGATTTATACAAATCGAATTTCATTCCGTTTCTCACCACACTCTCTACTGACCTAGCGACCATCTCCAAACTTACACTGTCCAGCTCAGGCAGGCTTGCAGCATTCAAAATGCTCAAGCTCCCCCAATTGATATACCTGTTCCGCACATTACCCATACCTATACCAACCTCCTTTTTCAGGCAGATTCAGACAATAATTCACAAATTTATTTGGCAAGGTAAGAAATCTAGAGTGGCGCAACGTATACTCATGAAACATAGGAAGGTAGGGGGTCTGGGATATATTATCGTTAGAGATTATTACTTTGCAGCCATCTTGGCTCAACTCAAGGCCTGGTTTACTCCAGATCCTCACATTCATTGGAGTGCCATAGAAGCTTCTCAGGTGGTGGGAAATAATTTACGTAACTGGTTAATCTCTAACCCCAAAATTAAATTATCTGACATCTCACTGTCACCAACCATAAAAGCATCGGTAGCGGCATTCTCTTATTTCGCAACGCACTTTCATACTACGGCTCCCACCTGCACAATTCCCCTCCCCATTGAAATTATTAACCTTCTAACCCAAGACATACAGGTATCTTCTTGGAAGAATAAGGGTATTTCACACATCACTGATCTATACGATGGCGACTTCATTCACTCTTTCACCTCCCTACAGAATAAATATTCACTCCCTGCTAAGGAATACTTTACCTATATTAGAATATCACACTGCCTAATTCAAACCCCCTCCATACGTCGCACTATACCTACAGTGGCTTGGGCATACTTTTCTAATGCTTCATCATCCACCAAGGGTATTTCCCTCTTCTATGCACTATTAGACGGCAAAGACACCTTTGAGAAATTACCCCCTCTGCTAAAATGGGAAACAGAATTGGGTACCTCATTTTCCTCACAACAATGGCAGACTGCTTTACGAGCCACTTTCCTAGCAACAAAGTCGGCAAACCTATGGGACCTCACATACAGGATAAACCTTAGATGGTACATCACTCCAATGCAGTTGCACAGATACAGTCCCACAACAGATCCTGCCTGCTGGAGACTATGTGGTCTCCCTGGCAACTTATATCACATTCTATGGTCTTGCCCGAAACGTACCCAGTTTTGGAAGGACCTATTTCTAATAATATCTGCTCTTACTCACATTGCCTCCCCACCTAATCCGGAACTGGCGCTCCTGAATATTGGAATTGAAAATTATCCACATCATCTCCAATGCATTGTTACACATATTTGTCTAGCAGCTAGGTTGACCATTACACGCAATTGGAAATCCCCTGACCTCCCATCACACACTGAAACCATAAGAGCAACGCACCTACATGGCATGTATGAACGTATGTATGCCTCCGCAGAAGGTCTATTGCCTAAATCAATTAACCGCTGGAAACCCTGGCTAGAATGGTACGAATCAACCATGCCTGTAATCCCTTAAACTTTCATACCGTTTAGTGAGAGAAGCATATCACACACGGCCTCATGTACCTTTCCCAAATTTTTTTTTTTTTTTTTTCTCTTCTTCATCCTTTTCTCTCTCGCCATTCTCCTCCCCTCCCCCTCCCCCTTCCTCTTAAATATATATCTTGGGCATTACCGGTTCTTCACATCCAGACATTTCTTCCCCCCCCATTAACCCTCAGGTTTTACTGTTACTATTTCATGTTTTCTTTCCATAAAGCGATTTGCCTTTCACATCGCACCTATTATATATACTGGAGATGTTACTATGTTCGACATCATTGCTACCCTTTTACATAGGAGTATCTCCTTGTTCCTGTGTACAGTGAGTTCCCATTTGGGGTACACGGAGCAAGGTGTTGACCTCCCTTAACATCTCTGGTCTGTCATG
Source organism: Lithobates pipiens (assembly GCF_037356315.1). Taxonomy (NCBI): domain Eukaryota; kingdom Metazoa; phylum Chordata; class Amphibia; order Anura; family Ranidae; genus Lithobates; species Lithobates pipiens. Next base: position 182,497,336 of record NW_027507791.1, read on the forward strand.
TTGATCTTACGATTGTATTGACATCATACTCTGTTTATTACATGTTTTATGGTAATCTGTAATTTTTGATAGCATATGTTGTACTGCTACAGATACTCTGTGAATGTAACCTTCTTCTACTGTAATATACATATTTCCATCAAATAAAAATTATTGAAAGTAAAAATAGGGAAATTTCTTCTATAAGTGGGGGGGGGGGGGAAGAGGGGGTGACTTCAACTGTTGCTCCCGGTGCTCGGTGACCACTTATGTAATTGCTCTCACCAGAGGTATAACCCCGTCCGGGGTGGATCAGCCTTCACAGTATGAGCCACTGTGTTGCTCTCTGGCTTGCCTCTGTTGTGGTTCTTGTTCCTCCGTTTGTATAACGTGCCCGGTTATATGCAAAAAGGAAGAGGCATATCCATGGTGTAGTACGTTTAAAATTTCAATTTTTATTTAAATGAACGGAATTACTCACAAGCAATCCACTAGCAATTAACTAATCAACAAGTGTATAAATGGCAGATGGACACCACCTATACAGAAGAGGAAAATTACATATCCATGGGAGAGGACTCAGAAGAAGATCCCACCAACAGAACAGAAGAAATATGGCAACAACCTACACCAATACCTAATAGAATAGGAAGAACAGTAGAACCACAAACGCCGACCTATCGAAGGCCTGAAACAAGTAATAATAGAAATCACAGGAGAAGAGAATGGGATACCCCCAGAGGGAATCAAAATCAGGGACCAGACCCATTTAATATCCCGACACATCAAAACAGATATTCCCCTCTTAGGGAATACCCACGAGCTGCTCCATATAACAACAGATACCAAAGGGATTTTTTTCACAGAGGTCAAGGACACAGACCACCAGGAATTCCCCCATATGGTCCGAGAGGAGAATGGAGACCATTTCGGTACCCAATAAGAAATCAACATCAGGGGCAACCCAGAAGAAATGGAGGTTGGAACCCCAGATGGACAGGGCCAGCAAACATGAGAAGGGAACACGCGGAATACCCAGAACATCGAGAGAACCAGAGGAGGGAATACAGGCCCCCAAGATGGGCAGAAGAAAACGAAAGAGAGGAAAGAGAGGAGGCCTCAAGAAAAAGAAGGAGAGAATACTAGGGGAAGGTATTTACAATCTGAGCCAGGCCATCTTCTGCGAAGAAGAACTAAAAATACTGGACCTAGGCCTAAAATTTGCTCCAGACAAGGACCTGGACAAGTTCGAAGCTTTTATTGATCTACAAAAATTCATAAGAAAATTAAATATCAAAAAGATTTTTGCCTCCAAGAATTTGGCCAAGAAGGAGAAAGAGGAGTCACAGTTTAAACACTCTCAATTGAAAAATAACTCTGTTTTTAACCCCAATCAATAACAGAATGAGGGAATCAAAGTTTTCAAGAAGATGGTAGAAAAAGATCTAAGGAACCTGACAATTAAAACCTCAAAAAGAAAGGGAATATGGAAGACTATCAAACAATTGGAAAAGAAAAAAGATATAGTAATCAGACCGGCGGATAAAGGAGGAGGACCGGTCATACTAAACAAAACAGATTATGAAGAAGAGATGGCTAATCTGCTCAACATACCAGATACATACAAACAACTAAAGAAAAATCCAAAAGAAGAATACAACAAAAAGTTGAAAAATTATGTCAATATGTGTCTTACCAAAGGAATACTGAATAAAAAGGAAGCGAGGTATCTAACACCCAACGTATCAAAAACCCCAGTAATATATTATGTCCCAAAGATCCACAAAAGTCAAACACACCCCCCGGGAAGACCTATAGTAAGTGGCATAGACTCTTTATTTTCAAAACTGGGAGCTTACGTTGATGGATTTTTACAACCACTAGTAGCTGAAGGTAAATCATATTTGAAAGACAGTAGACAGCTTCTGAAGGAACTTCAAGACATCAACATAGAAGAGAAGGACATATTGGTAACGATTGACGTAAACTCCCTATATACGAATATCAAACAGAAGGATGGACTGAATGGGGTTGAGTGGGCCCTCCATAAAAAGTCTAAACTCAAGCAAGAACAGATTGCCAAATCTAATCCCTCTAATATATAATCAATGAGCCACAACCACTTCTGGTACAGAGGCAAATACTATGTCCAAACAAAAGGGGTAGCCATGGGGGCAAAATATGCACCCAGTGTGGCAAACCTTTTCTTGGACCACTGGGAAGAAGAACAGATCTACGGCGTACCGAGGAAAAATCTCAAGATGTACAAAAGGTACATTGATTATATTATGATCATCTGGGGAGGCACACATTCAGAATTACAGTCCTTTTTAGAGGAGATTAACCATAATATATATGGATTCACCTTCACAGGAAGTTGGGATGACCAGAGTATAGACTATCTGGACCTACAGATTTTCAAATCAGAGGGTACCTTGGGCACAAGAACTTTCTTCAAAGCCACGGATCGTAATGGGTACATACCCACTTCAAGTTGCCACCATCCACGCTGGATTGGCAACATACCCAAAGGGCAACCCCTGAGACTATACAGGAATTGCACCAATAGAGATGATTTCAACACTCAGGCTGAAGTGATTATTGGAAGATTCATAAAGAAAGGATATAAAGAATCACATCTATGAGCCCTCAAAGAAAACATAACAAAAATAGAAAGAAAAAAACTGCTAGAAAGTAAAACAACTACCAAAAAAACAAAGAATATAGAGACTGCTTTCTTCACGGGATTCAACAGACAGCATAAGGAAATTGAAAGAATTATAAAAAAACACTGGCCTATTCTAAAAACAGATGATTCACTGAAACAACTTTTACCCAACAACCCCTCTTTTATCTATAGGAAGGCTCCCAACCTAAGAAATAAACTAGTCAAGAACACAACTGACCCCCCAAGAGACATTAGGATTGCTAAAAATTGAAAAGGATTTTTCAAATGCGGTCAATGCCTTCCCTGTCGCCAAAGCAAGAAAACCAACAGAAAAACTACAACTTTTATCTCTACTACCAATGGAAGGAAATTTTCCATAAAAGAACTCATCTCCTGTAAGAGCACCCATGTCACATACGTCATAGAGTGTCCCTGTCATAAACAATATGTAGGAAGAACCACGCGAGAACTACATGAAAGAATTAGGGAACATATTAAAAACATTAAAAATGGATATGACAAACACAGTGTCTCATGGCATTTCAGAGACTTTCATAATCAGGACCCCAAACAAATGACATTTTATGCAATTGACAAGATCAAGGGACATTGGAGAGGAGAAGACAAGACCATAAAAGTTTCACAGAATGAAACCAGATGGATTTTCAACATGGAAACTTTACATCCCGCAGGAATGAACATTGATCTAGATCTTAACTGCTTCCTAACTAATTTCTAAACAATAATATATCCAATACTCTATATAGATCGAATGTAATACATTCAATAAAAAGAACCATACCCATAGATAAAGACAGTAATTAAAGTATATATAGGCAAAGGTCTAGAATATACCCATAAGCCAGTATATTTTCTTCCTACTACCATCTTGCATCGATACCAAACTTTTATATTTATATTAATTCCATATTTTTATTCATCTATTTCACCCACAGGGGTAAAAACATGGGGAAAGCGTCAACACTGCTTATCTCCCTTACGTTCCACCCTTGTTGTTTCTACAGTTTTTTACTATTTCTATCTTTATTTATATATTTTTTGCACTGGCAGTTTCATCATACAAGGGTCGAATGTTATTCAGAGTTCCCAATAATAATAATAATAATAAATAATAAATAATATATAAACCATCCTCTTTTAATTAATGACAAACATAAAAGTTTAGGATTTTTTTCTTCCCATAAAACAATTATCATCTCCCTGGCAAAAAATAAATATTATAACTATGAAGTCCAGATATGAATTAGTCCCAAAAATTAATCATTTTATGGTATTTAACATCAGACTTTTATTCTCATTTTTATTTTTATTCGAAGTTCATCAATTTAAAAATATTTTTTATATTGCAATTAATGTATAAACAAATGGACAACATCCCAGGCACACACTCCACAACCTAATTTTAATATTTCCCACTACTTCCTATGAATTTTTTTTCACTTTTTTACTAAGGGGTATTTGCGCATAAAAAGTTCATGTCCATGCAATCATAATTTTTATATTTTATTCTGCTACATCTATTCTGCTGTATTCCCCTCCCTTCCTTTTCTATTCATCTAAGCTCACTATGTTTTTATTTATCTAAGTTTACTAATGTATTTACTTAATGCTTTTATTAGAGTTTACCTATGTTTCGTTTTGGCTTTATGAAGTGTTAGTGGTTTTATAGTACAGTCCCATATACACAGATTCTGTATATACAGGAGTAATGTCCAACCCTTATTCCGGCACCAAACAACAGTATCAACGCAGGCGCATTAAACAATTTCCTGCTTAGCCCAATATGTTTTATATCACCGCTAATAGAGGGCATTCCATCAATAAAAATGGCGACGGTTTTCCGCGCATGCGTGTTGGCACATTACACCCTATATAAAGAAAAAGGTGCATGCAGATGGCCGCTCCAGATGACGTCTTGATGACGAAACGCGTAGAGCGTGGCCAGACAGCATACACCTTTAACTCAAATGGCGAGGCAGCTGAGCGGGACCTTTCCTCCTTTCAAAAAAAAAACCAAGCAGCACAAACAAACGAGTTTGCATTCATTGATTTCTTGTGAGTAATTCCGTTCATTTAAATAAAAATTGAAATTTTAAACGTACTACACCATGGATATGCCTCTTCCTTATTGCATATAACCGGGCACGTTATACAAACGGAGGAACGAGGGACTCCCAGAACCACAACAGAGGCAAGCCAGAGAGCAACACAGTGGCTCATACTGTGAAGGCTGATCCACCCCGGACGGGGTTATACCTCTGGTGAGAGCAATTACATAAGTGGTCACCGAGCACCGGGAGCAACAGTTGAAGTCACCCCCTCTCCCCCCCACTTATAGAAGAAATTTCACTATTTTTTTCACCTTTTTTTCACTATTTTTTTTCACTGTTTTTATCAAATTTTTAATCAATTTTTATCACAGTTTTCTATTTCTATTTTTATATTCATCATTAATTTTACATTTTTTCTACTTTATCCAATTTCATATACCATTCACTCACGGACTTTTAGTCACAGATGCACAAATGAATATTTGATATGCAAAATAGATAAATTGAAAGGTTACTCATTTTTATATTACTATTGATTTTTATTTTTCATTTTATATTTTTTTCATTTTCTATATCTTTAGCAATTGATTTTTTGTGCATTTTGACACTGGCACATATTTGTTCACTGGCACTTGCACCTTAATATTGTAATTTAGGAACTGCATGTTACATTGATTTATCTATGGCTCATTGATTTTTATGGTTTATTGATTAATATGGTTTGATGACATCTATTGATAAGCGTGTATATATATATATATATATATATATATATATATATTTAAGAACAATTACTATAGACTACCATTTGGTATCACACAGAGAGATCTCCACTGTTATTCGTATACTTCTTAAATTTTAAATTTTTATTACTTACCAGCACGCTGGAAATTTTATGTAAATTATAATTATTTTGAATCTCAAATGGTATAGCGCCAAGTCTATTTTTCCCCCCCATTTAATTTCATTGTTTCACCCACATTGGGCTGAAATTTAAATAGAGGCCGCTCTTACTAAAACTATATCTAATAGTTCCATAGCGCGACCTACCCCTCCTGCTCTTAGAAACAGAACAACACCAGCAATTGGGGGTAGCTTCAGATGTATACGGTGCAGGAGGCTCTATACACCCACTGTAAGTGCTGCAGTTGCCTGGTCGGGACGGGCTGCAGACAATGTAATCGGAACAAGCCGGGTTGGTACACAAGAGAACAGTTCACGAGAGGTCAGGTAAAAAACAGGTTATACAAAGGGAGCTCAGAAACAAATGTTGCTCAAGTAACCAGTAGCTGGTTTGAAAGGGATTTATACAGAGAAGCACATGAGGGTCTGGACAGAAAGTAGCAGGAAGGAATCATATTTAGGCAACAGGTGAGAAGCGGCGACACCCATAGCTGCAGAGTGCACAGAGCTGAACACCAGCTAGTGGAACAACAGGTGCCAGCCGACCTACAGCGGTAAAGGTTAGACACAGATCAGCTCTGCAGCTGATCTTTGACAGTACCCCCCCCCCCCCCCCTCTTACAAGGTTCCCCCTACACTTCTGGGGGATGGCTTGGAGGGAAATTTCCAATGGAATCTGGTCACCAAACATGGGGTTGAGACATCGGTGGCAGGAACCCAAGACCTCTCCTCCGGACCATAGTCATTCCAATCAATGAGATAGCGTAGCCTCCCCTGGGAGTACTTGGAGTCCAATATTTCTTTTACCTGATACTGATCCGAGGTATCAGCCACAGGAGCGAGGTGAGAAGAAGGGCAAGAAAAGCGATTGAGGACCAGTGGCCTAACAGGGAGACATGGAAGGTGTTGGGTATCCTGAGATGACAGGGCAGACAGAGCTTGAAAGCAACTGGATTGATCTGATGGAGAATAGGAAATGGACCAATGAGGCGAGGGGCAAATTTCATTGAGGGCACCCAGACTCGGATGTGCTTGGTAGAGAGCCAAACTTTATCGCCAGGCAGGAACTTAGGAGCCGGACAGTGATGACGATCTGCTGCCGTTTTATGCCTGGAAGCAGCTAGATGAAGATTCCCAGATTGAGTTGAAGGACCTTTGGGTCTCAGATGCTGCTGGTACAAGAGGAGAAATGGAAACAGGAAAGGGAACAGATGGATGCTGCCGAAAACAGTGAAGAAAGGAGAACTGGCATTGGAGTGATGGTTTAAGGCAAACTCTGCCCAAGGCAAAAGGTCCACCCAGCCATCTTGGTGGGCTGAGATGAAGGCACAGAGAAAACGTTCTACACTTCGATTGACAAGTTGCATTTGCCCATTGGACTGGGGATGAAATGCAGATGAAAAATTCAATTTAATCCCAAAGGAGCTGGCCAAGGCTCCCAAAAACCGAGCAGTAAATTGAACTCCTCTGGCAGAGACAATATGTGAAGGCATCCCATGAAGACAAAAGATCTCCTTAATGAAAGTTGTGGCAAGACTGTGAGCAGAAGGTAGGCCTGGGAGAGGAATCAAGTGACACATTTTGGAGAACTGATCCACCACTACCCAGATGACTGTAGAACTTGTTGAGGGGGGCAGATCTGAGATAAAATCCATGGAAATACATGGGCAAAAGCAACCCAGCAGGGTCAGACGTGGAAGATTTGGATAGTACACAAATCGTACAAGCTTGAACGTATTCCTTGACATCCTTACGAAGAGATGGCCACCAATAATGATGCTGAAGAAGATCACAAGTACGAGGTATACCAGGATGTCCAGGGAACTTGGCGTCATGTGCCCAAGCAAGGAGTTTCGGACGAAGTGCGGGAACTACAAAAGTGCTGAGAGAGCTGAGTAGTGGCTAAAATACGATGTGGAGGGATGATGGGACCAGGATCTAGGTGATTCTCAGAATCATTGACATTAAACGACCTGGACAAGGCATCGGCTTGAGGGTTTTTGGCACCTGGATGAAAAGTAATGTTAAAATTGAAGCGGGCGAAAAAGAGGGCCCAGCGAGCTTGACGTGGGTTCAAGCGTTTCGCGGATTGTAAATACTGCAGATTTTTATGATCAGTATAGATCAGGGATATGCAATTAGTGAACCTCCAGCTGTTGCAAAACTACAAGTCCCACCATGCCTCTGCCTCTGGGTGTCATGCTTGTGGCTGTCAAAGTCTTGCTATGCCTCATGGGACTTGTAGTTCTGCAACAGCTGGAGGTCCGCTAATTGCATATCCCTGGTATAGATGTTATTACAATGGGGAGAACCCTCTAGAAGATGTCGCCATTCTTGAAGAGCTAGTTTAATAGCGAGTAGCTCATAGTCCCCAATGGTATAGTTCTTCTCTGCATCAGAAAACTTCTTGGAAAAGAATCCGCAAGGCTGAGACTTGCCCTGCTGAGCTTTGAGTAGGACAGCACCGACTCCTACTGAAGAGGCATCTACCTCCAAAGAATAGGGTTTAGTAATGTCCGTACGTAGAAGAATTGGGGCGGAAAAGAAGGCTGCCTTGAGTTTGAGGAAAGCATCAATGGCTTTAGGGGACCAGACCCGAGCAATGACACCTTTGCGGGTGAGAGATGTAATAGGGGCCACCAAAGTGGAGTAGTTACGAATGAATTGGGGATAGTAATTGGTGTATCCCAAAAAACATTGGGCGGCTTTAAGACCAGAGGGCTGGGGCCAATCGGAAATGGCCCAAAGTTTGGCTGGGTCCATGAGGAGGCCTTGTGACAAGATTATGTAGCCCAGAAATGGAACTTGTGTTTGTTCAAATAAGACCTTTCTCCAATTTTGCATATAGACAATTGTCTCATAGATGCTGTAGCACAGTTTTCATATGAAGACGATGGGTAAGTAAGGCTGGTGAAAAAATAAGAATGTCATGTAGCTATACAATAACACAGACATAACACAGACATACAGAAGGTCACGAAAGATCTTATTAACGAAATTTTGGAAGACCGCTGGGGCATTGCATAAGCCAAAGGGCATCACAAGATACTCATAATGTCCATCCCTGGTGTTAAAGGTGGCCATCCATTCGTCTCCTTCCCGGATTCTTATTAAATTGTAGGCCCCTCTAAGATCCAGTTTAGTAAAAACAGGAAGGCGATCAGCGGACTTTTTGCAGAAAACATCTCAGAAGGACTGACATTGGGCAGGCAACATAGGAGTTGTGGAGTTGAGGGGTTTCAGCAAGAGGAATGGAAGGAGGAGGTAGCACCTTGGAAATACATCGTTGCTGACATGGATGACCCCAAGCCAATACTTGTCCAGAATTCTAGTCAAGATGAGGGGAGTGTTTCTGCAACCATAGAAGGCCCAGGATGATGGGACTGAAGGATTTAGGCAAAATTGGGAAAGAGTTCTCCTCACCATGCAAAACCCCAATGCGTAACTCAATAGGAGGGGTTTTAAACTGTATGGGACTCATAGGCAAGAAGGAGCCATCTACTGCAGTCACAGAGAGGGATATAGCCAAGGCAACAAAGGTGATGCCCAACTCGGAAGCTAAAGATTGTTCAATGAAATTCCCCACAGCAGCAGAGTCCACGTATGAAGAGAGTTGATAGGCATTTTGAGCCCAGTGGATAGCCACGGGAAGGGTGAAACGAGGGAAGCGGACAAAATTAACGGATCGGTCTAGATCACCTCCCTCCGAGTGAGGCAGACCCTGGAGTTTCCCGGACGGACTGGACAGGAGTTCAAAAGATGTCCTTTATCGCCACAGTAAAGACACAAGCCCAATCCCAATGCGTCGGGCAGGTTCCTCGGGAGTGAGACGGGTTCGTCCAAGCTGCATAGGTTCTTCCAACGTGTGAGAGGTTGAAGACGGAGAGGATTGCACAGGTCTTTGGACTACCTGTGCTGGACGGCCACCAGGGGGATGACTGTTTCTGGATTTCTTCAGGGCCTGCTCCTGGAAGCGAATGTCTATTTGAATGTTCAATACGATTAAGTCATCCAACGTGGTAGGAATGGTGCGTCCAGCGAGTTCATCCTTGACACAGTCAGATAGGCCTTGCCAGAAGTTAGCAGTAAGGGCCTCTTTATTCCATTTGAGTTCAGCAGCCAGCGTACGGAATTGAACTGCGTATTGTCTGACTGTCATTCCTTGCTGACGAAGACGAAGGAGGGCCCCAGCAGCCGAAGACACTCTGACAGGCTCATCAAAAGTTTTCCAGAATGCATCCAAAAAGAGCTGGAGGTCTGAGGTGATAGAATCGTGTGATTTCCAGAGTGGAGAGGCCCAAGCTAGAGCATCATCGGAGAGGAGAGAGATGATATATGCGACTTTTGTACGATGAGTTAGAAAATGGTGGATGGAAAGTTCAAAGTGGATGGAACACTGATTAATGAAGCCCCGACAAGCCTTAGGGTTGCCAGAAAAACAAGGTGGCAACGGCAGAGGGAGGCAGGGATTGCCATGTGTAGAAGGTAAGATGGGAGCAACTGAAGCAGGATCAGGAACAGGAGGTGCTGAAGTTGCAGCAAGTTCAAGACGATCCAGACGGGAGGCAAGATCCTGAAGAACCAGCATTATTTGCTCTTGATTTGCTTGCTGGGAGTTGTCTCTGAACTAGATGTTGCATTTGATCCTCGGTCAGTGGGCAATTCTCAGAGGCGCTCATGGCTTGAGCAAACTGTCACGGTACTAATTACAGTGAGCCCACAGGCGAGCAGGTGACACGGGATCCCCCAGGGAGTGGAGTCGAAGGGCCAGCCGGTATTCTGCCAGGGACCCCCTCACGAGGGTTTGGGCTTAGCTGCATGCTGACCCCAGGTCACAACCCCCGGGTTCACCCTGCTCGCTAGGGAACTACCAGAAGACACTGTTAGACAAGGATGGATGGATGGATGAAGCAAAGGAGAGCCGGATAGTGAGCCAAGGTCAGGACGGGCTTCAGACAACGTAATCAGAACAAGCCGGGTCGGTACACAAGAGATCATTTCACGAGAGGTCAGGTAAAACAGGTTACACGAAGGGAGCTCAGAAACAAATGTTGCTCAAGCAACCTGTAACTAGTTTGAAAGGGATTTAAATCGAGAAGCACATAAGAGGCTGGACAGGAAGTAGCAGGAAGGAATCATATATTAGGCAACAGGTGCGGGCGGCTAAACCGATAGCTGCAGACAGGACTGGTGCAAGGATTTTTAACACCCTAGGCGAAAACCTAATTTTGCTGCCCCCATTGGCTACACCCCTGACTCCACCCCCCTTTGCCCTGCCTATGTGACAGAGGGTAGCGCTATACAGGAAGCATCGGCTTTGCTTCCTCTAGCGCTGGCTCGAGTGCTGCGCCTCTAGTTATACTACCTGTTGGATAGAGCAGCTGCCTGAAACTGAGTTCGTTACATGCTGCAGCCTGCAGAGAATGCAGATGCGGAGGGAAACAGGCGGCCGGGTGCCCCTAGGCAGCAGTACTAGTTTGCCTAGTGGTAGCACCGGCCCTGGCTGCAGAGTGCACAGAGCTGAACACCAGCTAGTGGAACAACAGGTGCCAGCTGATCTGTGACAAACACACGAAAAGTACTTACTTTTTTGAAGCACTTTCTTTATTCTTCTGTACTGATCCTGCTACCTCAGTTTAAGGTCGGACCAGCGTTTCTTTAATTAGTCTTTGGAGCGTCGGAACCCAAAAAAAATGTTTGTCACCAGCTTTAAAAAATGCTGGGGTCAGAACGATACTCTTTTATATGTATTAACATTAAATTTCATGAGCTAAAAATTGTGTGTGATTGATGAACCAAGAACTAAAACTATGTCCCTTTTTTATACACAGGATGAGGCCAGCCAGGAGGAAGGTGTAGAAAGTAGCAGGCAGGAGGAGGTCGGGCCCAGTGACAGCCAGGAGGAGGCTGTGCCCTGTCTCAGCCAGAAGGTGGCCGGGCCCAGTAGGAGCCACACCAAATCACAGGTGCCTCCCCTCTGCCTTCAAACAAAAAGGCCCAGGAAGGGGACGGTGACAGAGGAGGCATCACTGAGCCTCATTAGGAAAGCTACGAATGTCCTTAGGAGCCCCCTCGACTTTGAAGAAGCCTATGGCTTCTATGTAGCCACCAGATTGCTTGAATTGGAGAAAGGCCAACGCCTCCTCTGTGAGAGAATTATTTTTTATGCCTTTCAGAAGGGGCAGAGGGGCCAGCTAACTGAGACCAGACAGATATCTGAGCAAGCCCCTCCTCCTCCTCCTGCCACAAGTCCCCCACCAGAGCCACAGCCTCCAATGAAGGCTGCCGGGAAGGCTGCAGGGCAGCGTGGAGGGAAGGCTTCAGCCAAGAGAAGAAAGTGATGACCTGGGTTCAGTCTGGTCTGACAGAAGACGCAGGCTGGCGTGGTTCCACAGCCTGGGGACATATATGTCATCTGCTGCTGGTCTTTATCTCTGGGATTCCTGGACCAGATTGTGCTCCCTATGATATGAACTCCTCAAGATCCAAATTTTCTTTTCCACAGACTTGATGTGTGCCCTGGGGCCAAAAGGCTCCAAAAATTTCAGCAGTTTCTCCAGCATTGCCTTCATCTTTATTTTGTTAACCAGAATAAATTGATATTTTATTTTCTGAAAATACTTGCCTATGTGTTTTTATTCAAATACATTTCTAAAGACAATGTCAAATTAACAAGGGACACCAAGAAGACAATAATGCGCTGCATAAACGATCACAGAATTTGCAGCGTGAGGAATGTGCTAGCTCCAAAACGAACACTAGTTTTACCAGACCGATCACTTCCATCTCGTACTTGCTTCAAAGCATGCGTCATCTTTGCTTTTCTCGATAGGAACTGGTTCTGGCAGAGTTCCGGTGGAAAGATTTGAAACATATTTTATATCTAGGTCAGTCAGAATTTTGGAAAAAAAGTCAGATGAAACCCACACATGAGCGGAATGTCCGACGGAATCGTTCCGTCTGACCTTTTCTGACGGAAAGTCCGCTCATGTTTACGCAGCATAAGCCATAGTTCGTGGATCATATTACCAACATAGAATGAACAACGCTCGCACAGAAAAAGATAGACCACTGCCTGAATATTGCAGTTAACAAAATGTCTAGGATGTAGCTTTTTTCCATTAAGGAGAATGACATTCTTGCCAGTATTGATACATTTACAATAGTTGCAGTTGCCACACTTGAAGGTGCCCCAAGGAAAATGTATAATACACATTTAAAGGCCAGTATAACAACTATGGACAAGCTGGAGGGATTACATGTGACATTAAACGCTAGAGAACTTAATATCCCTGAAAAACGTAAAATGCCACTAAATGATTTAAAACGTCTTATAATTTACATTGGTATGGTTCAAGAAACACATCTGAAGGTGGGAGCATTCCCTTATCTTCAAAACAGATATTTTCCAAACATTTATCATTCCTTTAATCAAGAGGCTAAAACTAAGGGAGTGGCCATATTAATTTCCAGCTGTATTGCGTGGTCTCTGCTGGATAAATGCCAAGACCCAGGGGGAAGATATATATTCCTTAAAGGGCTGATAGGAAATGTCAAAGCGACTCTAGCAACAGTCTATGTCCTAAATGTACATCAAGATAGCTTTTTGAATAAAGCTTTATCCAAATTAATGGAATTCAGGGAGGGAATATTGATTCTGGGGGGGGGGACTTTAATGTCCCCCTAGATCCTAAATTAGATACCTCCAATGGGACATCTTCTGTTCCTAGGGGAACTAGAAAAAATATCCTTTGGAAGCTGGATGAATTCCAATTGTTTGATGCCTGGAGGGCCTTTCATGCAGAAGAGAGGGATTTTACATATTTCTCAAACTCCCACCAACGATACTCACGAATCAATTTCTTTTTACTACCACAACAAATGCTCCCGTTAGTACAGGATACCCTAATAGGAAATATAACTTGGTCGGATCATGCGCCAGTTATAATCAGTATTTCCTTGAAGGGTGCTACCCATAAGATGGATTGGAACTGGCGGTTAAACAAAAGCCTATTGCAGTGTCCTGAAATCCGAGAAGATTTGGTTAAAGAAATCGATTTGCATTTTCAAATCAATGACAATGGGGAGACTGACGTGGGGATACTATGGGAAGCCCATAAGGCGGTAATTAGAGGAATTTTATTAAAACATGGATCTCGATTAAAGAGGGCCAGAGAAGAGCAGATAAGTAGGTTATTGGAAAGGATAAGGGAAATAGAGATACCACACAAGAAGACATTGGGGAAGGAAATGGGAACAGAATTAGCACACCTAAGAAGACAACTCTCTGATCTCCGGTATAAGGCAACGGCAATATTACAACAAGGGAAGAAGGTAATATACGAATCGGGAGATAAGTGTGGCAAGGTGTTGGCTAGAAAATTAAAAAAACAACAATCACGTTCATATATACCTTATATTAAAACAAAAAGGTGGTCTAAAATCTTTAATACCGAAAGATATTGCAGAGGAATTCAGAAAGTACTATACTTCACTGTATGATCTCCCGTTGCCCTCCCAGTCTTCATCATCGTTGGAAAAATATTTGGAATCATTATACTTAGCGAGACTGCCGTCTCCGCCTCGAAGAAAACTAGAGTCACCAATAACAATATAAGAAGGATCTACAGTAATGAAGATGATGAGGCATGGGAAGGCACCTGGCCCAGATGGGTTCTCTCTGCAATATTTTAAAAGTCTATTTCCACTAATAGGCCCACATATGGTTAAAACATTTAAATCACTAGGACAAGTATCGGCTCCCCCTTCAAAAGCATTTAGAGCACATATCGTATTAATTCCAAAAGATGGAAAGGATCAATCAGTATGTAGTACCTATTACCCAATATCATTACTGAATACGGATTTTAAAATATTCACAAAGATAATCGCATCTCGCCTACAACCCTTGCTGATGCAGCTGGTACATTTGGACCAAGTGGGGTTTGAAGCTAGAGATAGCACTATTAAAGTTTTGAATTTAATCCAATATGCAAATCAAAGGAAGCTGCTGAGCATCTTTGTGAATACAGATGTGGAAAAGGCCTTCGATAGGGTCAGAGAAAAAAAAGGTAAAACAAACTGCGCTACAGGATTGATATTTCTAAAAAGATCTAAAAATACCTTTTGGAAGCCGCAACTCTGCTGTACACCAATTATACAGAAAAAAGAATAGGGAAAATAGTGAATTATATAAATAATATGAAAATGCAAATAAATCACAAATTTTACCTTGTGCTTCTGCAATATACAAATTCTGATATCACCAGTCACATAAATAACTCAAAATCAAGTGTCCTAAACCCCTCACCTGGTATTGTGTCAAACCCTACCTCCAAAGGCAATAATTGTGCTTAAAAAATTTTTTTTTTTAGATATCCTGAGGAAGGATAATGTGGTTGTTGGGAGAGGAAGGGCAGAAGTGACAGTGTGGATCAGTGCCATGTAGGGATGAGCTCAGGGGTGTTCCCATGGAACACGTGCAGAGCCCGCCAGGAAGTGAGCGCAGCGCTGCGCTAATCACAGGCAGTGAGACATTGCCCCGATGCGTGGCTGCAGAGATCGGGCAATGTCTCACTGCCTGTGATTAGCGCAGCGCTGCGCTCACTTCCCTGCACGTGTTCCATGCGAACACGCCTGAGCTCATCCCTAGTGCCATGCAAGGATTGGACCCGACATGTGAAGATCCCACCCACCACTTCTACTGAAGTTCCCCTGGACTGCGGGGTCTATGCAATCAGGACAATCAACAGACTTACATACCAACCAACCATGAGCTTCCTCTTCAACTCCATCCTTATGGCCATTTCTCAGTAAAGGTTTTACACTATCTGGAGCCTTCCTATCTTTTATGTGCTATTGTATCGAGTGGAGAGCTCTGCACGGGAGGGGAGGAGTTGTGAAGGACTGAGCTAATTCCATGTTGTGGAAGTTACAAGATCAGAGGGATGGTCTGACGGCGTGAGAGCCTGCATACCATATTTACATCTGTTGTGACCCTCTGTAACAGGGGGTCATGTCTTTCTGGTAAGGAGCCAATCTCTATATAGTTGGTGGTGGTGGATATACCACGGCTCGCACGTTTGAAGAATCTCAATTGGATTTCAGAATTCTTCAGGAAGTGAAGCGAAAGTGAAGATGTACAGTGGGATACTGTGAGATAAGTAAAGGACTGTTCTGTGTTACCAAGGGTTATGTACACCTACCTTTAGTGACTGTTGCAAGATTAGTTCCCATAGAAGACAGCGGTCCTACCTATACAGAAGTGTTATCCAGCTGGAGGCCTTCCACTGTATAGCTGTCTAACGATAGAAGTTTCAGAGTTTGCTAATTATCATTGTATCTACTCAAGGTTGTCCTGGCCCTAACCCTCTCTCCCACAGTTCTGTTAAGAGACAATAAATATTTTGTTCAAAAGTGACTGGCGCCCATCATTTCTTCTTGCATCACACTCACTATGCCTGTTAACCCACTCTACAAGGAAGGATGTCAGCTCTCCCTAACCCTTGAGGTCACCATTGGGCCTCTGGGGCCTGGGACCTTGCTACATGTAATATAGTTTTCTATAACACTATTGTCCTACTGGAGCTCATTTTTTAAATCCCTATGTTTACATTTTCTTTTCTTTTTTATCAATAAACTTTGGAATATTTATAAATAGGATTTGACCCTTAATTCTGCTGCCTAAAAATCCCATTTCTGGGGGAGCTTTTCCCAAATCTTTTCTTGTACTTTGGGGATGAGCAGCACTTTCTAGCCTGCATTGGCGTGTGTCTTTTCTGTTGCTGCCATGTAATATAGTGTTGCCCACTGTGGGCTTACAGAACATGGCAGTAGAAAGGAACCCTTCTGTATTTTCTTTCGATGATGATGTCTAAAAAAGGAACCTCCCACTGATGATAGATGATAGAACATAGTGAATTGCAATTTTCACAAAATGCACCTTCGTCTGAGTAGACAAAAATGCTTGCAATGGATCTGGCTGCATACCACATTATTTGTGCTCAGATAATACATGTCTCAATATCCAGCACTCCTAAACATAAAAGTGCATTATCCCTATATCCCAAAATGAAAATAAACTACACCTTTAGCATTGTGAATATCCATTAAAGTGATAGCCTCAGCACTTTAAGGGCTTCTTACCCAACTTGTATTGCCCTGCAGACCAAATTGAACAAGGAAAGTCCACCCTTGAAGGAGATGCCAGAAAACCAACCTGCAATATAAAGGCCCTTTCATACTGGCTTTCTGATCAGATCTGCTGGTCATTTTTTCAGGAGAATCTGATCGTAAGCTTCATGTAGGTCTATGGACAGGACATGTGTCCGCTGTTTACATCAGCCTACCTCCAAGTCTGTCCAAGAAAAAAAATAAAAAAATTACGGACCGGTGGCAGCCTCATGTAAATGGACACAAGTGCAATTCAATTTGGTAGTCCATAGAGCCAACACGGATCTTCAAATGTCTGCTGTCAAAGCATGGATATAAAAAAACAAAAGTGACATTCATCCTGTTCTGAATCAGCAGAGGATCTGTTCATGGATCCGCTGCTGAGCGAAGCAGTTATAACCATCGGCGACAATCTACCGATTCTTGCTGTCAGCTGGAGCCATGTGAATGTAGGTGAGGTCTTGTAGCCTGCTAGCTCTTTGCTAATCCATCTAATCAGCAGCCACTACCCACTCTCAGCTTGTTCCAGACACAGGTTGAATGCTTCTCTCAAGTCTAGACCAGTGTTTCTCAATTCCTTTCCTGAAGGCACACCAACAGGTCATGTTTTCAGGATTTCCATTATTTTGCACAGGTGATTTGATCAGTTTCACTTCCTTAGTTATTCCCACAGCCATTTTATCTGAGGGAAATCCTGAAAACATGACCTGTTGGGGCGCCTTGAGGACTGGAGTTGAGAAACACTGGTCTAGACCCTCATGACTCCAGTTTATCAATCAGGTATACCAGGGTGTGTCAGTCCATTAACCTGCAGTCTCCTGCACAACAGCCAGCCAACCAACCCTTCATTTGATAAAACATGAAGCGAAGCATACACTGTAAGGGCTGTACGGTAAGCGGCCTCTCTGTCTCCCTTTTGTTGACCGCCAGATTGTAAGGTGAGGCCTACCCCAGGGTGGGTTCTTCTGGGCTACTCTAGGAACCATGGACAGGGTCACTTACCCTGCACATGAGGTACCCATGCTGTGTTGTGCTCATCAATGCCCAGGGACAAGGCAGAGACTGCTTTCAGGGAAAATCAACCTTAGGGCAGTCTTCCCACTTAGATGTAGCCATACACTGTGTACATTGAGTGAATAAACTGGACTGCAGTTAACCCTCTGGTCCCCTGTCATTGCACACCCTAACTGTAACTATTGGCATCTAGAAGGGGCAGATTTTGCTCAATCCACCCGTCCAGCATATTTCTGTCACCTCACTCCCAGTGACAGAATGGGATCCCTCTGTACACCTAGCATGAACCTCATGCATGCCTTTTGTTCCACTTGCTCTACTGTACCTTGCTATGGGAGATGGACCACTTTAAAGAGAGCCCAAGAAGCAATCCCCTGGCTACTGGAGGACACCTCACCTAGCACAGGTACCACGCTTCACGATAGGCTGCTTGTACTGGTTATTAGATTTCCATTATTCTTGGAAACTATTGACTTGTATGCTCAGGGCCATCTTTAAGGCAGGGCAAAAGGGACCAGCTGCGCCGGGCCATGTCATTGTTGTGGGGACCAAAGCAGCTGCTTCATACTTGCCAACTATCCCAGTTTACATTCCCTTGTCCCTTGAGATTTTAGTCCTGTGTTGTGTCCTGATATCTCAGTGTGAAGTGCTGCTACTAATGCTGCCTAGCTCTGCCCTATTGTTGTGTACAGATGACTCACCTGCAGACCCTGTGTTTACATGTAAATAACCGGCATTCATATGTAAATAGCAGTGACATGCATATGTAAATAGCTGAGGCCAACAGCATTGATATGTAAATAAAGGCAGCATTCATATGTATATCATGCCCCCCTGCAGTGAGGAGATGATGTGCTGTAATCTACAACAACCAGTGAGCAGTATTACTGTAAGTAATCTCTAGCAGCCAATCAACAAGCAACTACTCAGTGAGCCTTAAGGAGTGCTGTAACCTCTAGCAACCAGTCAGTAAGCAGTAATGATATGCTGTAACCTCTGGCAACTAATCGCAATCGCTGCCTGATCTGATACAGTAAACTGATTTTAAGTCTAGCTGCTATTTATTGTATGTCTCAGAGAAGGTGGAGAGCGAAATTGCATGGGGGAAGGGGGCGGGGCCCTAAAAAAAATGTGCGCAGGGCCCAATCAATATTAAAGTCGGCCCTGTGTATGCTGCATCATTTTAACTCTTGTAGAGACTGACTTCATACCCCAATGTGCTTTAACTGACCCGAGCAGCAGAAGTCTATGTGTAGTGTGCCAGGTTCCTTTCATACATACCTTTAAAATAACTAGGGACCAGACAGGACAACGTTCAAAGGCTTTACTGATAATGCCCAGAATAACAGTTTAACCGGCAAATAGTCTTTTACCTAACTAACTCTGGCTGTGGTTGCCTCAGCATACCTGCATAGGAAGAGTCCATTATTAGTAGAAGTCCGAGATGGTGGTAGTCCATTCTGATGGTTCTCAGATGATGGTGTCTTCAGAGCAGAGTGCAAGTGTCAGCAATCCCTCTACATAGTGTGCAGTTTCCAGAGATTGCTCTGACTCCTCTCTCTGTAACCCTCAGGACCCTAACCCTTGTCCCTTTTATAATACCACAGGACCCAGAAAAGCCTGCAAATTTAGCCCAGGTACGGCAATAAAGGGCCCCTTCACACTGCTCTACTAAACGCATATTTTTTTTTACCTCATGTTTAACGTATTTTATTTGCATTTCCTCTTGTGCGGTTTTCTGGATTCCTGTCTCCTAGCATGAACCTGTGAAACTCGGGCATGTGATTGAAAAAACACACCAAAAATCATTGCAATGGGGAGGTGCACTTTTAAAAATGCAGCATGTAGGACTTGCATGTAGTCCAGTAGTGCATTTGTGGGATGAGTTCCTGAGGATTTAAAGGGATACATTTTTTTCATGAATTTTTGTTCCACTTTTTAAACACAAAGCGCAACAAAAACTGATCAGTGTGAAAGGGCCCTAAGGGTACATTCACAGATGCGAACGCACCCACATTCAGATTAAATGCCACAACCCCAGCGCAGGTTCCTGCGATTTGCTGCAGGAGTCAGCCCCCATTGAAAGCAATGGGAATCTACCGGCTCCCACAGCTAATCGCAGTCACTCACATGTAATTGCTCATGCAGCCATCACATGCAAGTGATTGGTACTGCTCGCAAACTAAACCCAGACAACATTTTCTCACCCTTAACCCCTGTATAATGGATTGAGTAAGCCTAATTTGTGCTAAAATAGATTAAAAGAAACAGTAAATTGAATGAGAGATACTTTAATCTGTTTGTAAGCAGGTCAAAGTTAGTCAGGTGCTCTCCCGGGTCTCTGGCTTTGGTGGGATAGCTGTGGATCTGGCCCACTGAGCCTATGCTATAAAACGGAACAGTGGCCTGGAACCATGATAGTCAGCTGTAACCAGAGTCCAGCAGTCAGATGTGTGTGGTCTGAAGTTATTGAAAAAAGTACAATGCAAGTAACCGGCACTTTTCCAATCTGAGTCTACAACTTGGGTCATTAGCACTTGGGGTATGAAGAGTTAACATACTGAAGTCACCTTAATGTAAGTTAGCCATTTGATTGCCATGAGCAAAGAGAGGCCACGGAGCAGCAGCCAAAGGATGCTAAGTGGAGGGACAGCATGACAATTGTTTGCATGCACTGTTGCCGCTTTATTTAACATTACGTGGGGCCGCTTTAAGAAGCCGGGTAGGCGGGGCCAGGGGGCGGAGCTAACACGTTCGGCCGGGAAGCCGAGCGGAAGCCAGGCCACTTGGAGAGCGGAGTAGGAAGAGATTAGACGGACCCTCGCTGCTCCTCCACCTTTCCAAGATGGCGTCCGCGGACGTGCTGGCCCAGCTCAGGGCCGTTATCGCACAGGAGGGCGCCGCATGGCTACAGGGGCAAGTGGCGGCCTTGGCGGCAGAACGGGAGGCGGCGACGGACGGGGGGACGCCGGTGACTCCTCGGGCGCGGTGTTCCAGGCCGCCCGAACGGTACAGTCCTGGAGCGGGCCGCGGGGGGCGCTCACGTCTGCAGGGAGCGGGGGCGACATCAAGCGGCATCCACAGCGGAGGACAGAGCCACCGACCTCCACCCCATCGGGGGAAGGGAGTAGCAGGTACTCGGCCAGGAGCGGGGCCAGGAGGAGGGGACTGGGGAGCGTGGCTGGGAGGCATCGCCCCTGGATTCAGCGCCCCCTGCTCGGCGCAGATGCATGGGCCAGGCCGGGGGGATGGAGAGGTCGGTCCGCAGAGGTCAGCTGAACAGCGGGTGGGGGCACGGCCCGGCGTGGCGGCCCCCAGTCCCAGGGGAGATGGCGGGGTTTCCGGGGGCGGCCTGGACAGTGGACACAGCCTGGCCGCGGGGCGGGGGATGAAGAGCCGGCGAGCTGCGAGGCGCAGGAGCCCTTCACTTAGCAATGTGGGAGGAGCGGGCGGTCGGGTGGGCCGGGCCCCCAGAGATGTTCATCGCAGAACCCCGGATGGCGGAGCGGGCCCGTCTGGGCGTCCTTCTTCCGGACCGGTGTCGGCCGTGGCCAGCGACCGATCGGAGGGCGAGCTGTCGGAGTCTGATGGTGGTGATGTCCATGACGCGGAGTCGGCGATGGGTCCCTGTGCGGCGGCTGCAAGGCCCAGTCCTGGACAGCCCGGTGAGTGTGACACTTCTTTTTCTATATCTACACTGTTGCTTGACTTGTTGGGGCAGGGTAGCTTGCGGGGTGGGCCGGCGGCCGGCGGTGGGTCTGCGGGATTGGCGGGCGTGTCCAAACCTGCGGAGCCGGCGGCGGGTGGGAGGCAGGAGGGCCTTGGGGGGGGGTTGTTGGCGGGCCTGAAGGAGCTGGTTCAGAAATTTGAGGGGGGCTTGGCGGGCGGGCCCGTCTGGCGTGGAGTCCGCTCCGGCGGCAGCCCTGGGGGTCCCAGCGGCTGGGGGGGCAGCGCCGGCGGGCTCGGCGGCCCCCGCGGCTGACGGGGTTTCAGCGAAGTCGGGGGAACAGAGCGCCGACCTGGTCAGGCTGGCGGACGCGGCTAAGAGCGAGGTGTACGTTTGCTTCGAGGGACCCTTGGGGGCGCACTTGAAGCAGGAGGTGAAGGAGAAGATTTGGAAGGGTGAGTACATCGAGATCTTTACCCTGCTTCCGCTGGAAAAGTTCAACCTGGACCGGTTGAAGCCTGAGGAACGGAAGAAGGAGGACGAGGAGAAGCGGAGGTATAGGTTGTTCCGCGTACTTTTTCGAATTGGCTCCAGGCGTTTGCCATTCTGGCGAGCGTTGTGGGGGAGAAGGCGCCGGAACATTGCTCCGCGTTGTTCGTGTATCTGGAGGCCATCAGTGAGGCACATAGGACGTACGGCGGGGTGGCGTGGCTCAGGTATGACGAACAGTTTCGACAACGGATGGCGGTTCGACCCTCGCTGCGCTGGGACCATAAGGACATCAGCCTGTGGATGAAGTTGATGACGGCTGCGAGGGCTCCCAACCCGTTTTTTCAGCAAGGGGTCGGAGGTTCAGCTACCCCCGGACAGCCGACCGAGAAGCGCTGGGGTTATTGCTGGCAGTTCAACGAGGGCACCTGTAAATTCGGATCCACTTGCCGCTTCAAGAATTTGTGCTCGGGTTGCGGCGGGTCCCACCCCCTCACCAGATGTTTAAAAAAAGGAAAGGGGCGCGCGGGAGATGCTGTCCCGAAGAGGGACGACCCCGGTGCGGGTGGAAAGGATGCGACCTTTCCTCAATAGATATCCGGACCGGGAGGGGGCGCGGGTGCTGGAGGAGGGTTTTACGGTGGGTTTTCGGATCCCCTGTTCGTTGGCGGCCCCTCCTCCCGTGGCCAACAATTTGAAGTCCGCGATGCAACACCCGGAGGTGGTGACGGACAAGTTGAGCAAAGAAGTGGCGTTGGGCCGCATGGCCGGCCCGTTTCAGGACTCACCCCTCCCCCATTTAGTGGTTTCGCCGCTGGGGGTAGTCCCCAAGAAGGAGCCCAACAAGTTCCGTTTGATTCATCACCTGTCCTTTCCGAAAGGGGGCTCGGTTAACGATGGCATCTCGCCGGAGGATTGTGCGGTGACGTACACATCCTTTGACGCGGCGGTGTCCTGGGTGAGGAGGTATGGACGGGGGGCCTTAATGGCGAAGTCGGATGTCGAATCGGCTTTCCGGCTCTTACCAGTGCATCCTGATAGCTTTTGGCTTCTCGGGTGCTGTTGGAAGGGGGGGTTCTACGTGGACCGTTGCCTGCCCATGGGTTGCTCCATTTCATGCGCTCTGTTCGAGCAGTTCAGTTCTTTCTTGGAATGGGCCGTGCGGGACGTGTCGGGCATCAACTCGGTCATTCACTATTTGGATGATTTCTTGTGTGTAGGCCCGGCCGGCTCGAATGTTTGCGCGGTCCTCTTGGGGACGTTGCAGCACTTGGCGGGCCGCTTTGGGGTCCCGTTAGCGCCGGAGAAGACGGAAGGGCCCACAGTCTGCATTACGTTTTTGGGGATCGTGATCGACTCCGAAAGGATGGAATGCAGGTTGCCCCAGGACAAATTGGAGTCTTTGCAGGTGGAAGTGCGGGCGACAATTGGGGTTCGCAAGCTGCAATTGCGGCAGTTGCAATCTTTATTGGGCAAGCTCAATTTCGCGTGTCGGATTATTCCGATGGGGCGTGTTTTCAGCCGCCGGTTGGCCTCGGCCACGGCGGGGGTCCGGTCACCTACTCATTTCGTGACTCTGAAACAAGAGCACAAGGACGATCTTGGGGTGTGGCAGGCCTTTTTGGCCTCCTTCAACGGACGCGCCCTATGGATGTCGGGTCCCATTAGCAATTGGGATCTGGAGTTGTTCACCGACGCGGCTGGGTCGTCGGGTTTCGGCGCTTACTTCAAGGGTCAGTGGTGCGCAGCACCGTGGCCTGCGGAGTGGGCCGAGGCCGGGCTCCTGAAGAACCTGGTGTTGCTGGAACTGTTTCCCATTGTGGTGGCCTTGGAGATTTGGGGGGAGTCTTTTAGGAATTTGAAGGTACGCTTTAATTGCGACAACTTGGGGGTGGTGCACGTGGTTAATCGGCTGACGGCGGCCTCTGGGCCGGTGGTCAGGCTTGTACGCCACCTGGTGTTGCGTTGTTTGCAGGTTAATGCATTCGTCTATGCTGTGCATCTGCCGGGGGTGGAGAACAATTTGGCTGACGCTCTGTCTCGTTTTCAGTGGGACAGGTTTCGTGGGCTGGCACCGGAGGCAGAGCGTCACGGGATCGCATGTCCGGCTTGGATGTGGAACATAGCGGTGGAGTTGCAGCGCGGTTGATTGAGATGTCTGTGTGTAAGTCGACATGGCGGGCGTATTCAAAGGTTTGGCAGGAATGGTCGGAATGTCTTGCGGCGATCGGCATGGCCCCGGGTGAGGCGGGCATGGCTCAGGCTGTATTTTACTTTCTTTGCAGGGATATGGACAGGGGGGTTTCGGCGGCCTCCATAGACAGGAAGCTGGCTGGGTTGGCCTTCTTGTTTAAATGGGAAGGGAGTCGGGATTTTACCAAGGAGTTTTGGCTGCGGCAAGCGGTGAAGGGGTACCGGAAGGCGCATAGACAGAGGGATGGGCGGCGTCCGGTTTCCTTTCAGATGCTCCGGGGCCTGTGCACGGCGGTGGAGGCGGTGTGCGGGTCCTCTTACGAACGGTGGCTCTTTAGGGTGGCTTTTTCTTTGTCGTTTTTTGGGGCATTCCGGATTGGGGAGCTGTTCTGCCCGGCCAGGTATCGGGTCGGGGGGTTGGATGCGGGCGATGTGGAATGGGGTCAGGATGGGGTTAGAATTTGGTTGCGCAGGTCTAAGACGGATCAGGGGGGGAGAGGGGTATTGGTGGAAGTGGCCCCCATTGCGGAGAGGGACATATGCCCGGTGTGGGCGGTGGCGGCTTTCCTGGGCGTACGGCCACGGGTGGCGGGCCCCTTTTTTATGCATGGGGATGGTTCCTTTTTGTCCAAGTTTCAGTTCAATGCCATTTTTCAGAAGTGCGTGGCGGCAGCGGGGTTTGACCCGGGCAGTTTTCCGTCGCACTCTTTCCGTATAGGGGCGGCTACTGAAGCGTCCAGGGCCGGGCTAAGTGCGGAGGTGGTGAAGAGAATCGGACGGTGGGAATCGGGGAGGTTTAAACTGTACGTTCGGCCTCATTTGTTGAGTTAGGCCTGGGCGGGGGGGGGGGGGGGGGGGACATGTATTGGTATGGGACGTCTGTTGTTGGGTTTTGTGTATTTACTGGTTTTTGTTTACAGGTTCGGAAGTGGCTTTGGTCTGGATTCTGGGCCATTCATATGTGTTCTGGGGTTCGAAGAGAGCTGATGTTCGTCCAAACGGGAGACAGCTTGGGATTCCCAGACATGAAGCCCAGGTTCGATGGATAGGGGTCCCTGGCATGCGGTGGAACAGGGTACTGGGTGAGGTCCATAGGTTTGCTCGCCTGGACCGGCCGCCTGATGTGTTGATCCTACATGTGGGGGGCAATGACATGGGGGTCAGGTCCATGAGGGACCTCATACGTGACATTAAGTGCGACAGCCTTCGGTTGAAGGCTGCCTACCCGGGCATGGTCTTGATATGGTCGGATATGGTCGGCAGGATGTCGTGGAGGTGGGCGCAGTCTGACAAGAAGGTGGACAGGGCCCGGGTTAAGGTTAACAAGGAGGTGAGCAGGTTTTTTTGTTAGGAATGGGGGATTGGCAATTAGGCATCGGGAATTGGAGTTTGAGACCTGGCGATACTTGAGAAGTGACGGGGTTCATTTAAATGAGGTGGGGACGGACTTGTGGGCGTTAGGCCTGCAGGAGGGGATCCAGAGGGGACTGTGCGTGTGGCGGTGCTCGAAAGGGTAAGGCTTTACCACCTTTCGAGCTGTGGCTGGTTGTTTGGGGGGTCAGTTTAGAAGGGTAAGTGGTGCAGGTGGTAATTAGGTTGTACCCATCCATGGGGATGGGGATGGTTGTTGATGTACTTCCTGGTTACAAGGGGGTAACCGGAGGAGAAAAGGGGTAGGTCACTGCATTGGTTTGGGTTTAGCCTCCGAGACAGGGGATGCCGTCTGGAGGTCAAGAGGTAAAATAGATGGTGCAGTGACCAGTAGGGTCTTGGATATGCTAATGACCCATGTTCCAGTGTTAAAGGAAAAGTTTACAAGTTATTATTATTAAAAGTTATTTAAAAAAGTTTATATTTTATATTTATATATTTTGGTTAATAAATCAAGGCCTTTGGCCCTTTACTCCAAACGCAGTCTGGTCTGGTTTAATGGGGGGAGGGGGTTTGGAGGAAAGGGGGGGGTGATGGGGGGTATGTGGCAAAAGGTGGGGGGGGGGATGGTGGAAGTGTCAGACAATACAAATGTCATGGGAGCTACAGTCAGCAAACAGCCTTTCTATAGCATGTACCTGTTGTAGGTGGAACAGAATCTAGCTGAAAGGGAGATGTTATTGACACTCCCTACGCCGCATTCCGTTTCTCACAGCAACTGGAGCAGAATTGCACTGCAGAGTTCTCCATCCTGCACAGAGCTAAGGAAGCTCAAGAGTTACACAGTCAAGTGCACATTGGAGCCCACCCAAGGTGCATGTATGGGTTCTGTTTGCTAAGGCCGCGTACACACGCGGGGACTGTTCGCCCAACTTTGTCCGCTGAACAGTGTTTCGGCAAACAGTCCGCTCGTGTGTGGGCTTTCAGCGGACAGTTTCAGCGAACAGTCCGCTGAACAAGGTTTTTCGGAAATTCCGAAAAACGGTCCGCTGAAACTTTGTTTCAGCGAACAGTCCCCTCGTGTGTAGGCTTGTTCGTCAAACTAAGTTCCGCGCATGCTCAGAAAGGATTTACACGCCGAAAGTTATAATGCAGTGTATAGGACGTCGTATTTTTCGTCCCGTCGTACGTGCCGTTCACGTCATCGCGCACGGTTTCAGCAAACTGTTCGTTCGTCGTGTGTGGCCATGTCCGTCCATGCTAATTTTGAGCGGACTGTTTGCCGAAACTGTTTGACGGACAAAGTTGGGCGAACAGTCCCCGCGTGTGTACGCGGCCTAAGAGACAAGGGGCTATGATCAGTGTTCAGCATGGCTCACCTAATTTCAAGCTACTTTGGGATGATTTTCATTGGCCCAGGAACCTGAGGGTTAACTGGAGAGCAGCTACGTGCAAATGTACATTGTACATGAATCACCACTGAATGCCGGAGGCCAAACTTAACATAGTTATATAGTTAGTCAGGTTGAAAAAAAAACAAGTCATCTATTTCAACCAATAAAAAAAAAAAAAAAAAAACAACAACCATGCAATCCCATATATACAATCCTTCACCCACACTTGATCCAGAGCAAGGCAAGAATTCCCTGAATCAACTTTCCCTATAAATATTAGTACCTAGGTATATTATCCAGGCCTTTTTTAAAGCAATCTACGGAGCTGGCCAGAACCACCTCTGGAGGGCGTCTGTTCCACATTTTCACAGCTCTTACTGTGAAGAAACCTTTCCGTATTTGGAGATGAAATCTCTTTTCCTCTAGACATAAAGAGTGTCCCCTTGTCCTCTATGATGACCTAAAAGTGAATAACTCAACACCAAGTTCACTATATGGACCCCTTATGTATTTGTACATGTTGATCATATCCCCCTAATCTCCTCTTCTCAAGAGAGAATAAATTCAGTTCCTCTAATCTTTCCTCATAGCTGAGCTCCTCCATGCCTCTTATCGGTTTGGTTGCCCATCTCTGCACTTTCTCCAGTTCCCCGATATCCTTTTTGAGAACTGGTGCCCAAAAACTGAACTGCATATTCCAGGGGAGGTCTTACTACTAATGATTTGTACAGGGGCAAAATGATATCTCTCTCTCTGGAGTCCATACCTCTCTTACTTCAAGAAAGGACTTTGCTCACTTTGGAAACCGCAGCTTGGCATTGCATGCTATTATTAAGCTTATGAAAACTCCCAGATCCTTCTCCACTATGGATGCCCCAGTTGTACTCACTCTAGTATGTATTTTCTTAGCGCTGAAGTGCAGAAAATTACATTTATAAACATTAAACCTAATTTGCTATATAGTCGCCCAACTAACCAGTGCATTGAGGTCAGCTTGTAAGTTGAAGACATCATGTAAGGATGTTATTCCACTGTATGGCTTAGTGTCATCTGTAAACACTGAAATGGTACTTTTATCCCAGAGCCTAAAAAGATATTAAAAAGTAAGGGTCCCAGCACTGTACCTTGGGGTACACCACTGATAACCTAATATTTGAGTACCTCAAAAGGTGGGATTTTAAAGTCCATATCAATGATTTTTCATATTTATATACAAAAATATTTGTTGATACAAAATAATTAAAAAATACAAAAATAGGAGTGCGCATGCGTGGCGCCCTGTGATGGACGCTTGAACACAGGGCTCCGCATCGGCCCAGCCAGCCCGCACACTTAGGGGCCGAACACCGCAGCTGACAGGGACCAGGCGAATTGCGGAGGTGCCCACTGACACGGGGGCACATTTTCATGAGCGGAGGGGCAGCCAGGAGAGGGCTAAGCTCCCGTTTTGCGGGACTCCCGGGAGCGGACGAAAAATCCAAGATGACGGCAGAGCGGCCGCCTCACGAGGCTCACACAGGCTCCTCAGGCTCCTCTCCCTGGCGTGACAGGCTTCATGAGGAGGTATGCGGAGGGGGTCTTTCACACCTATCCCAGGGAGGTCCTTTATCCCCTGCTACCACTGTCTCCCTGCTAAACCAGACTTTGGAGGACATTCAGGGGCTATCCCCTTGAGGGGAACACTCATGCAGGATTCAGAATACAACTGCTTATAAGGAGGCAGCCCTGCTCATCCCTCAGCCATCCCAGTCTCCTCAGACACAGGACATGTCAGTGCTCTTTTCTAAATTTGCTGAAATGCTTGATAGGGGGCTTGCACAGACTGCATCTGTAATCACTTCTGATATCAAAGCTGATCCCCACATGCTGGGGAACCGAATTGAAAATATTGAACTCAAATTGGATGCCACAGTTGATCGAGTGAACCAGAATACAGATCGATTTCAGGAATTACATGAGCAACTTGAAGGGGCGTACGCCAAAATTGATGATTTGGAAAATAGGTCCCGCAGACTTAACTTTCGCATCTGCCTGAGATGTACAGGAAGCAGTGCATTCACTCATCAAGACCCTTATCCCTGACATAAGATCCCACAGATTGGAACTAGACCGTGCACATAGAGCCCTGGGTCCTCCTCGTAAGGATGGACTCCCGTGCGATATAGTGGTCAAGCCTCACTACTTTAGCGTTAAGGAAGAGGTTATGAAGAGGGCCCGGTCCACACCCCAAATTCTTTTAATGGGTCATCAAATACAAATTTACGCTGACATCTCCCCCTTCACCATTCAAAAGCGGCGTTCCCTCAAGCCCTTGCTGACGGTCCTGACACAGAAGAATATTAAATACTGGTGGCTGTTCCCGTTTGGTCTGAAATTTGACTTTAACGGTAAACCTTATCGCTTCACTTCACTGCAAGAAGGGGAACATTTGCTACGTAAGCTTGGTCTTCTTCCCGCGGATCCTCCTTCACCCATGCAGACCTCCTCTTCTGGGATGTCCAAGCGACCACCACCATCTAGCCCGCTCACCTCCCTCTGGATCTCTCCCAAGCACAAGAAGGCGAAAGATGGACTTCCTCCATGAATCTGAGACTCTCCTTTCTCGGGTTCCTATTTTTGTGACACGGTTTTTAGGTCAGAGTCCTCACTGACCATTGGCCTCAAGGCCAGTTGAAAAATTATATATTTTTTTTCCAACCCCCCCTCCCCCCCCCTTGTTTTTTTTTTGTTTTTTTTTGTTGCTCCTTATTATACCTCAGTACAGGCCTTATCTCCGGTCTTAAGTCTTAATTATTTGGTTTTTAGTTTTTCAAATGTTGGATATTGGTGTTCAGTTTTTCTCTAGATACTGTATGCTTATTTCTTGGTGTCGTGGGGGTTGGGGCGAACCTCCTGCGCGCTCACTCCATCCCGGGTGAGGAACTCCCTAGTGGATTGTACTTGCCTAGGATGGGCACTTCCTCCTTCGGGGGGACTATGATGTTGGTGGCCTCAGGCGGGGGGATTCTGTCCCTTCCTCCGCCTCGGGTCCATCGTTTTTCTTTTATATCTCTTTCTTCTCTCTATATCTTCTCTCTTTACCCCTTTTTGTCTTCCCTTTATGCAGCTCAAGAAGTGGACCCTCTCACCTGTGACACACGAAATGACGCTTGGTGGCCATCATGGATTTCCTGGAACTCGCATCTGGCATTTAGCGCGAAGGTAGGCTTGCAGGGCTTTCCTGCCTTCGGTTCCTCTCTGCTCCATGGCTAATACTCCCCATGACGGCCCTACCTTACGCTTAGCTTCTCATAATGTTCAAGGCCTTAATTCCCCGGTCAAACGGAAAAAGATTTTTCAACAGTATCACGGCCAAAAAATTGATATCTTATTCCTTCAAGAAACACACTTCCCTAAATCGTACCAGCCATCTTTCATTCATGCCAAATTCCCCAACTTTTTCTTAGCCAACGCTGACAACAAAACGAAAGGGGTGGGTCTTTTCTTTTCAAGTAGGATTCAGTTTTCCATGGTTTCCAACTTTAGAGACCCTGGTGGCAGATTCCTTCTTGTTAAAGAGGAAGTAAACCCTGATGGGTTTACTTCCTCTTTTTTTCCCTGCAAAGGTAAAGCATAATGGACTACTATGCATCTCATAGTAGCTCATTATGTGTCACTTACCTGACACAGGAGCCAGCGAAGTCGCCGCTGTCCCCTGTAGTCCGCCGCATCCATGTTGCTTGTGGCATCTCGCAGCTCCGACGAATCACAGCGGCGCAACCGCGATGACGTCACTCCCGCGCATGCGCACGGGAGTCACGCCTCGCAGCTCCGCCGCTGTCATACGGCGAAGCCGCGATGACGTCACTCCCGCGCATGCGCACGGGAGTCGACAAATTTGGCAAATCCATTCTTGGATTTGCCGCATTTAGTGCGCCTGCGCGCCGCTGTCTACGGCGCATGCGCCGTAGACAGCGGTGCCCATTTTCGGGCAAATATCTCCTAAACCATATAGGTTTAGGAGATATTGCTTGGACCTACAGGTAAGCCTTAATCTAGGCTTACCTATAGGTCCAAGTTGTTTGGAAGGGTTTACTTCCTCTTTAAGGTTCTCATAGATGAACAAATTTATTCTCTTATTTCCTATTATGCACCGAATAAAGGGCAAGCGCAGTTTTTTCAATCCATGTTCAGTACCCTAGCTCCAATCACAGAAGGTATAGTCATTTATGCTGGGGACTCTAACCTTGCGTTCGACTGTGGTGTTGACAAAACACGTCCCCCAGGAAAGGGCAGGGTTCGTCCGACCAAGCAGAGTCTAAAAGTTGCTAGACAACTGTTTCATTATGGTCTAGTAGACATATGGAGGGAACTTAATCCCAGAACTCGGGATTATACTCATTATTCTAGCCCTCACCAAACCTTTGCTAGAATCGATCACTTTTTCATCCTCCAACAACATATTCTGCTGGTTCAACGGGCGGTTATTAAGGACTCTGCTTTGTCGGATCACTCCTCGGTTCTTCTCTCTCTCCAGGGTGGGTCAATCCCTCGATCTGGATTTCATTGGCGCCTGAAATCTTCCATACTTAGTAACCCGGTTCATGTGACGGAGATAGAGAAACACATACAGGATTATTTCCGCCTCAATGACGTGGACGATATCTCCCCTTCTTCGCTTTGGGCGGCTCATAAGGCCACCATCAGAGGTACTTTCATTCAAATTTCCTCTAGACTTCGCAAGGCTCGCAAGGCAGACAGACAGGCTGGAGAGGGAATTCTCCTCCTTAAGCAAATTACACAAAGCCCATCCCTCTAAACTCACTGCTGACCAACTTAATGCTACCCGCACCAATCTAAACCTAGCACTAACAGCTGTAGCGGAAAAAGATCTCAGATGGGAAGGGGGACGCTTCTATCACCACAATAACAGATTAGGCACACTACTTGCTAGACGACTAACCCCTAAAACCAGACTGTTTACACTTCCCAAAATAAGGTTGAAAGACGGTTCTCACTCTCAGAATCCCCGTAAAATATTGGACGCTTTCCACAACTTTTATCTTTCTCTTTACGGTAACAAGGTAGCCTGCTCATCCTCAGATGATGTCCACTCATTTCTACAATCGATACAAATCCCCAATCTAAAAGGTCACCATAGGGATGAAATGGACGCTCCGATTTCTGCTGAGGAAATAGAAGGGGTCATCAAAAATCTTAAGACTAACTCAGCTCCTGGGCCGGATGGATTCTCTGTCCCTTACTACAAACACTTTTCTCATGCACTGGCCCCTTACTTAGCACGCTTCTTTAACCACCTCCGGTCTGGTTCTTCCCTGGATAAAGCCCTGAACTCGACTTTCGTTACGGTCATCCCTAAACCGGGGAAAGATCCCGGTTGTGTATCTAATTATAGACCGATATCCTTGATCAATAACGATCTTAAAATCCTAACGAAACTCTTAGCTAATAGACTCTCTAACTTCATCAGTCTTTATGTTCATGCTGACCAAGTGGGCTTTATCCCGGGAAGACAAGGCCCGGATCAGATTAGGAGGGCAGTGGACATAATCTCGCTACTGGGTTCTAAGTGGGATGGGGGACCCCCCCAACAGGGTTGCCTCCTTTCTCTTGATCTTATGAAAGCGTTCGACTCGGTATCCTGGTCTTTCCTGTTTCCTACACTGAAAGATGGGGATTCGGACAGTCATTCATGAACATTATTCATGCCCTCTATTCGAACCCAGAAGCCCAAATAAAGATGCAGGGTTACTATTCCAGCCCCTTCCCGA
Source organism: Lithobates pipiens (assembly GCF_037356315.1). Classification (NCBI taxonomy): domain Eukaryota; kingdom Metazoa; phylum Chordata; class Amphibia; order Anura; family Ranidae; genus Lithobates; species Lithobates pipiens. The sequence goes on from NW_027507791.1 coordinate 182,530,029, forward strand.
TTCTCAGGGGCACGAGACAGGGTTGTCCCTTATCGCCCCTGCTCTGCTCTTTGCCATGATCATTGAGACTCTAGCAGTAGCGATTAGAGCGAACCCAGACATGAAAGGTTTACGGTGTGGCCCACAAACCCATAAATGTGCCTTGTTTGCGGATGACGTTTTGCTTTTTATTACTTCTCCGACCACCTCGCTCCCAGTCCTATGCAAACTTCTCAATGATTTTGGCGAAATTTCGGGCCTTAAGGTCAATTATGCTAAATCCTCTGCGCTTAACATTAACTTGCCCTTGTCACTTGTCTCACGTCTTAAATCTAGCTTCAAGTTCGCATGGTCAGACTCATCCCTCCCTTTAGGAATACACCTGACGGCTTCCATTGACAAATTATACACTGCTAACTTTCCCTCGACATTTTGCAAATTGGAGGAGGATCTCGTCTTTTGGGATTCACTTAAATTATCTTGGCTAGGCAGGGTGAATTCAGTTAAAATGACACTTCTCCCACGTATTTTGTATCTTTTTCGGTCTCTACCTATCCCTGTCCCTAAGGACCGTATCTTTCAGTCCAGAATTATGAAATTTACTTGGGGATCCAAAAGCCACAGAATATCAAAGGAAACTATGTTCCGTATTAAAAATCAAGGGGGTCTAGGGGTCCCTAATGTCCTCTGGTATTATCAGGCGGCACAACTCTCCCAACTATCTACTGTCTACTTAAAAACCGCTCACCCGGATTGGGTTAATATGGAAAGACAGGCAGTGCCCAACTTTACACTTGACTATCTTCTATGGTGTGCACCTAAGATTAGACCGGCCATACTAGCACCTACACTCTCACACTCAATTGCTCTTTGGGACTCCATATTACCTCCAATTGGAAGCCCCTCTCACACATCTTCAGGAACCCCCTGTTCCCTCCGGGCCAGGACATTAAGGCCTTTCGTTGGTGGCTAGATAAGGGAATATATAGGATTGGCCACTTAGTCTCCCCCTCTGGTCCTTTTTCTCTAAGTCATTATCTGAGGAAACTGCACATGCCAGTCTCGGAAAAATTCAGATTCCAACAAATTTCTAATTTCCTCAAATCTCTAGGATTGTCATCAGGCTCTCCTCTCTCAACCACTGAATATGAACTTTGGGGTGGCCAGGCCATGGAGCAGAGAGGGGGGATTTCTGTGATCTATCGTGCGCTTGCCCAAACAGATTCTGAAACGCTTTTTAATGCGAGAATGGGAAAATGATCTCCACCAGCAATGGTCTTTAGGGGATTGGCACACGGCATCTCGTGCGGCATCTAAAGGCTTACTCAATGCAACTCTAATTGAAGCTAACTTAAAGGTTCTTATGAGGTGGTATATGGTTCCTCTGAGACTAGCAAAAATATACCCAAACGCTTCTCCCCTTTGTTTTCGCGACTGTGGTCATATTGGTTCTATGGTACACATTTGGTGGGAGTGTCCCAAAATTTGAAATCTATGGAATAAGGTGTTCCATATTATCCGTAAGATCACAGCCTTGCCTATCCACAAAACGCCTCAAATAGCCCTACTAAATTTCTCCCTACAGGGTGTCCCAAAATTAACACAAAACCTCATTAGATTTATTCTCATCGGTACCAAGCTTACCATTGCTAAAGCCTGGAAGCAGCCCACTGTTTCCTTGCGATTGGTTAAAAGAAAGATATCTTGGATTATGGTTCAAGAAAAAACAGGATTTGAGCCTTCAGGTGTCCGGCACAGCGTGATCCCATTTGGGGTGCCGGATGCGGGTATCTTGCCACTATTGTTTCACTGAAGGTAATATAGGTTCATAAACCCAAGTGATGTTATGCATCCCTGCAGGTATCTCTCGAGATGTTGTTTTTGATTACTATCTTATTAGCCTACTTCAGTTATCTCCTTTATGATAGATTATTTTAGCAAAACTCATGCTTTGCTTTCGGTCTATGTGAAACTTTGTTGTAAGCTATTAACCACTTCAGGACCGCCGTATTGCCATTGTACGTCAACACAATGGCACAGGCAGGCACAATCACGTAGATTTACGTGATTGCCTTCCAGCGGGTGGGGGGTCCGATCGGACCCCCTCCCGCTGTTTACGGCGGTCCGATTCGGTCCAGGAGCGCTCCGTGATGAGGGGATGGCCGTTGGTTTTCGGCCACCCCCTCTGGATCGCTCCTGGCCAATGAGAAGCTTCCTCCCCTGTGTATTGTTTACACAGGAAGGAGGAAGTGATGTCATTCTCCTCGGGGCGGTCTTTTTGACCGGACTACGAGGAGAAGACTAATAGTAAGTGTGCACCAACACTACACTGACATGTAGGTACACACAGGCACACAAACCCCCCCCCGATCCCCCCCCCCGAAAAAAAAAGTTTGTAATATTCCCGCAACTTTTGGCAAAATATAAAATATTCCATGGACTCAACATGCCTCTCAGTAAATAGCTTGGGGTGTCTACTTTCCAAAATGGGGTCATTTGGGGGGGTTTTGTGCTATTTTGGCATTTTATGGCCTTCGAAACTGTGATAGGTAGTGAGGAGTTAAATCAAAAATTTGCACCCTTAGAAATCCTGAAGGTGGTGATTGGTTTTCGGGGTGCCGTGCGCGACTAGACTCCCAAAAAGTCCCACACATGTGGTATCCCCGTACTCAGGAGAAGCAGCAGAATGTATTTTGGGGTGTCATTTCACATATGCCCATAGCATGTGTGAGCAATATATCATTTAGTGACAACTTGGTGCAAAAAAAAAAAGTTTATAATATTCCCACAACTTTTGGCAAAATATAAAATATTCCATGGACTCAACATGCCTCTCAGTAAATAGCTTGGGGTGTCTTCTTTCCAAAATGGGGTCATTTGGGGGGGTTTTGTGCTATTTTGGCATTTTATGGCCTTCGAAACTGTGATAGGTAGTGAGGAGTTAAATCAAAAATTTGCACCCTTAGAAGTCCTGAAGGTGGTGATTGGTTTTCGGGGTGCCGTGCGCGACTAGACTCCCAAAAAGTCCCACACATGTGGTATCCCCATACTCGGGAGAAGTAGCGGAATATATTTTGGGGTGCAATTCCACATATAACCATGGCATGTGTGAGCAATATATCATTTAGTGACAACTTTTTGTAAAAAAAATTTTTTTTTTTTTTTTTTGTCATTATTCAATCCCTTAGGACAAAAAAAATAAAATATTCAATGGGCTCAACATACCCATCAGCAATTTCCTTGGGGTGTCTACTTTCCAAAATGGGGTCATTTGGGGGGAAATTGTACTGCCCTGCCATTTTAGCACCTCAAGAAATGAGATCGGCAGTCATAAATTAAAAGCTGTGTAAATTCCAGAAAATGTACTCTAGTTTGTAGACGCTATAACTTTTGCGCCAACCAAAAAATATACGCTTATTGACATTTTTTTTACTAAAGACATGTGGCTGAATAAATTTTGCCCTCAATGTATGACTAAAATTTAGTTTATTCGATTTTTCTTATAACAAAAAGAAGAAAATATCTTTTTTTTTCGAAATTTTCGCTCTTTTTCCATTTATATCGCAAAAAAAAAAAAAATCGCAGAGGCAATCAAATACCATCAAAAGAAAGCTCTATTTGTGGGAAGAAAAGGACACAAATTTCGTTTGGGTGCAATATTGCATGACCGCGCAATTACCAGTTAAAGCAGCGCAGTGCGAAATTGCAAAAAGACCTCTGGTCCTTAAGGTGTTTATTGGTCCGGAGCTGAAGTGGTTAATATGAGCACTGTTCTTCTGTTGTTCTGTATTTCATTGTATTTTCAATAAAAATCTATTGAAAGTAAAAAATACAAAAATATAATCATACAAAATGTTTACACAGTATAATATGCGATTTATATAGGTATAGAGCGAAAAAAAAAGAGCGGCTTTTCCAACGCGTTTTGAATAATGCATAACATTTCTTCTATAGGGAAGCCACTCTCTGAAAGCACAAAATATCAAATCAATATATTGAAAACAATTAGAAGATATATATATACAAAGTGCCTGTACTGAACTACTCACATCTCCACCCCCTGGTCCCGGACAAACGCAGGTTACATCGGGGTCACCCTCACATCATTGGGGAAGCCGGGCTTTCCCCTTGCGTCAGAGAGGGGATGGGGTCAGGTGACGGGTGGCCCTGCCCTCATATAAGAAGTGTCAGGCTGCCGAGATCCCCGCAGTGTCTCTGGTGGAGACAGAGGATGGATGCGTTGCGCTGGAGGGAGAGATCACCCATCACTGGATCTGATCAGCCATCGCTGGACCCCGGAGAGATGATCATCCATCACTGGAAAGCAAGAGTGGATTACCACCACTGGAATCTTTTTTTATTTTTTTTTTATTTTTTAATAAAGGACTTTTGCAACGGTGTGTGTGTCTTTTTTAACTATTTTGTACACTTTCTTTGTGAAATGGTAGGGGTACATTTGTACCCCCTTACCATTTTAAACAGGGGGGGGCCGGGATCTGGGGTCCCCTTCTTAAAGGGGGCTTCCAGATTCTGATAAGCCCCCGCCCGCAGACCCCCACAACCACCGGTCAGGGCTTTCCTCATTACTGGAATAATTAACCTGCTGTGTCTCCGCCATGTTGATCCTACTGCGCACCGTAGAGAGAAGGGGCGGGGAATATTCATGAAAAAGAATGTCAAGGGCGGGCGAAGCAGGCAGAGTTTCGCGCATGCACAGTGTATATATAGCTAGCAGGCATGTGCCGTACGTGCGCGGAGGAAAGAGGAACGTCACGAGCGTCCGAAGCTAAGGTAATTTTTTAACAATTTTCGAACATCAGTGGCCTATACTGCTTAAAGATTGAGGCCTATGTTGGGATAAGATTGTGAGTGTTTTTGTCTTGTGTATTGTCTTTTGCAGAAAATATGAATAATAAGTTTAAGGACCCTGAATTTATGTCCCAATTTATTGACAAGTACAGGAAGCTGAGCAATCTGTGGGAGGTGAACAAACAAATGAGGAAGGCAATGCTGGAGTAACTTCTGGGATTTGTGCAGACTTGGATCCCAGAAGCAACCATGAAGTTTTTGGAACTTACATTTGGGATCTTGAGGAATATGTACAGAAAGGAGCACAATAAGATCCAGGCTTCCCTCAGATCAGGAGCATCAGCAGATGATGTATATGTACCCAAGCTGTGGTACTTCCAAAAACTGCATATTCTTGATGACTAGACTGAAGCCAGGGAATCTCTTTTGATCCTTCCCTCCACCCTTCCCTGCAGCCTTCCCTGCAGCCTTCCCTCCACCCCATCAGAGGCTGACGAGGAACAACCTGGGCCTTCCATACAGGAATAAGCGGATGCGCCCAGCTGGAACCAGGTATATTATTTTTCTACATATTTAGTGTCCTAATATTAATGATGTTAACTAGATGTTATAATTGATTACCTATTAATGATTTTATCCAAAAAAATGATGTATACATATCAATTGACAGTAGTGGCCAAAAAATGTTTGTCACCAGCTTTAAAAAAATGCTGGGATCAGAATGATACTCTTTTATATGTATTAACATTAAATTTCATGAGCTGAAAATTGTGTATGATTGATGAACCAAGAACTAAAACTATGTCCCTTTTTTATACACAGGATGAGGCCAGCCAGGAGGAAGGTGTAGAAAGTGGCAGGCAGGAGGAGGTCGGGCCCAGTGACAGCCAGGAGGAGGCTGTGCCCTGTCTCAGCCAGGAGGTGGCCGGGCCCAGTAGGAGCCACACCAAATCACAGGTGCCTCCCCTCCGCCTTCAAACAAAAAGCCCCAGGAAGGGGACAGTGACAGAGGAGGCATCACTGTGCCTCATTAGGGAAGCTACGAATGTCCTCAGGAGCCCCCTCGACTCTGAAGAAGCCTATGGCTTCTATGTAGCCACCAGATTGCTTGAATTGGAGAAAGGCCAACGCCTCCTCTGTGAGAGAATTCTTTTTTATGCCTTTCAGAAGGGGCAGAGGGGCCAGCTAACTGAGACCAGCCAGATATCTAAACAAAGCCCCTCCTCCTGCCACAAGTCCCCCATCAGAGCCACAGCCTCCAATGAAGGCTGCCAGGAAGGCTGCAGGGCAGCGTGGAGGGAAGGCTTCAGCCAAGAGAAGAAAGTGATGACCTGGGTTCAGTCTGGTCTGACAGAAGACGCAGGCTGGTGTGGTTCCACAGCCTGGGGACATATATGTCATCTGCTGCTGGTCTTTATCTCTGGGATTCCTGGACCAGATTGTGCTCCCTATGATATGGACTCCTCAAGATCCAAATTTTATTTTCCACAGACTTGATGTGTGCCCTGGGGCCAAAAGGCTTCACAAATTCCAGCAGTTTCTCCAGCATTGCCCTCATCTTTATTTTGTTAAAGCGGAGGTCCACCCTAAAGTGGACCTTCCGCTCATCGGAACCCTCCCCCCCTCCGGCGCCACAATTGGCACCTTTCAGGGGGGAGGGGGTGCAGGTACCTGTACAGTACAGGTAACTGCACCCACTTCCGGGATAGCTCTCTGCGGAAAGGGGCGTAGGTTACACACAAAAAAAATAACAAAAAATATGGAGATCACTAGAAAATATTTTTTAAAGAATCCTAAAAAAAGATTTTGATGAAATCAAAAATAATAAAAGATTACTCTAAAAAAAAAAAAAAAATTGTAAACATTATTATGGAGATTTTAAAAAATACAATATTATTTATGAGATCATGAGAAATAATCCAGAAATCTGTTTGTGAGAACTCTGTGTGAATATGAGCAGCAAAACAACTTCGTTCTTCTAGCATTATAAAGAAGACAATAATGCGCTGCATAAACGATCACAGAATTTGCAGCGTGAGGAATGTGCTAGCTCCAATACGAACACTAGTTTTACCAGACCGATCGCTTCCATCTCGTACTTGCTTCAGAGCATGCGTCATCTTTGCTTTTCTCGATAGGAACTGGTTCTGGCAGAGTTCCGGTGGAAAGATTTGAAACATATTTTATATCTAGGTCCGTCAGAATTTTGGAAAAAAAGTCAGATGAAGCCCACACATGAGCGGAATGTCCGACGGAATCGTTCCGTCTGACCTTTTCTGACGGAAAGTCCGCTCATGTTTACGCAGCATAAGCCATAGTTCGTGGATCGTATTACCAACATAGAATGAACAACGCTCGCACAGAAAAAGATAGACCACTGCCTGAATATTGCAGTTAACAAAATGTCTAGGATGTAGCTTTTTTCCATTAAGGAGAATGACATTCTTGCTAGTATTGATACATTTACAATAGTTGCAGTTGCCACACTTGAAGGTACCCCAAGGAAAATGTATAATACTCATTTAAAGGCCAGTATAACAACTATGGACAAGCTGGAGGGATTACATGTGACATCATTAAACGCTAGAGAACTTAATATCCCTGAAAAACGTAAAATGCCACTAAATGATTTAAAACATCTTATAATTTACATTGGTATGGTTCAAGAAACACATCTGAAGGTGGGAGCATTCCCTTATCTTCAAAACAGATATTTTCCAAACATTTATCATTCCTTTAATCAAGAGGCTAAAACTAAGGGAGTGGCCATATTAATTTCCAGCTGTATTGTGTGGTCTCTTCTGGATAAATGCCAAGACCCAGGGGGAAGATATATATTCCTTAACCACTTCAGCTCCGGACCAATAAACACCTTAAGGACCAGAGGTCTTTTTGCAATTTCGCACTGCGCTGCTTTAACTGGTAATTGCGCGGTCATGCAATATTGCACCCAAACGAAATTTGTGTCCTTTTCTTCCCACAAATAGAGCTTTCTTTTGATGGTATTTGATTGCCTCTGCGATTTTTTTTTTTTGCGATATAAATGGAAAAAGAGCGAAAATTTTGAAAAAAAAAGATATTTTCTTCTTTTTGTTATAAGAAAAATCGAATAAACTAAATTTTAGTCATACATTGAGGGCAAAATTTATTCAGCCACATGTCTTTAGTAAAAAAAATGTCAATAAGCGTATATTTTTTGGTTTGCGCAAAAGTTATAGCGTCTACAAACTAGAGTACATTTTCTGGAATTTACACAGCTTTTAATTTATGACTGCCTATCTCATTTCTTGAGGTGCTAAAATGGCAGGGCAGTACAAATCCCCCCCAAATGACCCCATTTTGGAAAGTAGACACCCCAAGGAAATTGCTGATGGGTATGTTGAGCCCATTGAATATTTATTTTTTTTTGTCCTAAGGGATTGAATAATGACAAAAAAAAAAAAAAAAATTTTTTTACAAAAAGTTGTCACTAAATGATATATTGCTCACACATGCCATGGTTATATGTGAAATGACACCCCAAAATACATTCTGCTGCTTCTCCTGAGTACGGGGATACCACATGTGTGGGACTTTTTGGGAGTCTAGTCGCGCACGGCACCCCGAAAACCAATCACCACCTTCAGGATTTCTAAGGGTGCAAATTTTTGATTTAACTCCTCACTACCTATCACAGTTTCGAAGGCCATAAAATGCCAAAATAGCACAAAACCCCCCCAAATGACCCCATTTTGGAAAGTAGACACCCCAAGCTATTTACTGAGAGGCATGTTGAGTCCATGGAATATTTTATATTTTGCCAAAAGTTGCGGGAATATTACAAACTTTTTTTTTTTTGCACAAAGTTGTCACTAAATGATATATTGCTCACACATGCTATGGGCAGAAGTCAAATTACACCCCAAAATAAATTCTGCTGCTTCTCCCGAGTACGGGGATACCACATGTGGGGGACTTTTTGGGAGCCTAGCCACGTACGGGACCCCGAAAACCAAGCACTGCCTTCCGGATTTAAATATAAAATGCTACCAAAAAACCTGTTAGCGATGGCAGGGATCAGGCCTGACTCTGCGATCGCTGCAGTTATGTGTTTAGTGTTTTGTAAGTGACAGTGATCGATCGATACTGCACTTGGGTGGGCTGGGCAGAGGGGCAAAACGCAGGTGCTAGCAGGTATCTGGGCTGATCCCGCTAACAATGCGTTTTTTTGGAACCCTAAACTGCTGGGGACGCTAGTATAGATCTGATCAGATCAGATATTGATCTGTTCAGATTCTATAGCACTACGGGAGGTGTATGCTTTGCGTGTGGGTGTTAGCGGTACTGGCACTAACCTAGCGCTGCCTGGGGCGACGCAGACCCTGACCCTAAAACCTAATTGATATCACCCGCCGGGTGATCAGGGGGTTAAACGTTTATTGGGTAATAAATGGTGGGTGCCCTGATGCTATAAAAAACAAACTAACCAGAGTCACCCGTAACACTTATACGGTGATCAGTGGTGAAAGGGTTAACTAGGGGCAATCAGGGGGTTAAAATTTTTATTAGGTAGTATATGGGGGTCCCTGGCGCTATATAAAAACCTGACGGGGAACCTAAATAACTAACTGGCTAACCAGCGTCACCAGTGACACTTATACTGTGATCGCTGGTGAAAGGGGGTGAAAGGGTTAACTAGCAGCAATCAGGGGGTTAAAACCATTATTGGGTAGTATATCGGGGTACCTAGCGCTATAAAAACCTGGCGGTGAACCTAAAAAAATAACTAGCTACCTAGCGACACTAGCGACACTGATGCAGCGATCAGAAAAATTATCGCTTAGTGACACTGGCAAAAGGGGGTGAAAGGGTTAACTAGCGGCAATCAGGGGGTTAAAACCATTATTGGGTAGTATATCGGGGTACCTAGCGCTATAAAAACCTGGCGGTGAACCTAAAAAAATAACTAGCTACCTAGCGACACTAGCGACACTGATGCAGCGATCAGAAAACGATTGCTTAGTGACACTGGCAAAAGGGGGTGAAAGGGTTAACTAGCGGCAATCAGGGGGTTAAAACCATTATTGGGTAGTATATCGGGGTACCTAGCGATATAAAAACCTGGCGGTGAACCTAAAAAAATAACTAGCTACCTAGCGACACATGCAGCGATCAGAAAAATGATCGCTTAGTGACACTGGCAAAAGGGGGTGAAAGGGTTAACTCTAGGGGCAATCAGGGGGTTAAATCTTTATTGGGGGGTGATAGGGGGCTACCCTGGACCTAACACTAACTGTCCTGCCAGTTTTTACTGTCACAACTGACACTGAATGCATTGATCAGTAAAGAAATGATCAATGCAATCAGTGACACTGTGACTGGGGGGGGAGGGGGGGCGGGTTTGTGTGCCTGTGTGTACCTACATGTCAGTGTAGTGTTGGTGCACACTTACTATTAGTCTTCTCCTCGTAGTCCGGTCAAAAAGACCGCCCCGAGGAGAATGACATCACTTCCTCCTTCCTGTGTAAACAATACACAGTGGGAGGAAGCTTCTCATTGGCCAGGAGCAATCCAGAGGGGGTGGCCGAAAACCAACGGCCATCCCTTCATCACGGAGCGCTCCTGGAGCGAACCGGACCGTCGTATCCAACGGGAGGGGGTCCGATAGGACCCCCCACCCGCTGGAAGGCAGGCACGTACATTTACGTGATTGTGCCTGCCTGTGCCATTGTGTTGACGTACATTGGCAATACGGCGGTCCTTAAGTGGTTAAAGGGCTGATAGGAAATGTCAAAGCGACTCTAGCAACAGTCTATGTCCTAAATGTACATCAAGATAGCTTTTTGAATAAAGCTTTATCCAAATTAATGGAATTCAGGGAGGGAATAATGATTCTGGGGGGGGGGGACTTTAATGTCCCCCTAGATCCTAAATTAGATACCTCCAATGGGACATCTTCTGTTCCTAGGGGAACTAGAAAAAATATCCTTCTGAAGCTGGATGAATTCCAATTGTTTGATGCCTGGAGGGCCTTTCATGCAGAAGAGAGGGATTTTACATATTTCTCAAACTCCCACCAATGATACTCACGAATCAATTTCTTTTTACTACCACAACAAATTCTCCCGTTAGTACAGGATACCCTAATAGGAAATATAACTTGGTCGGATCATGCGCCAGTTATAATCAGTATTTCCTTGAAGGGTGCTACCCATAAGATGGATTGGAACTGGCAGTTAAACAAAAGCCTATTGCAGTGTCCTGAAATCCGAGAAGATTTGGTTAAAGAAATCGATTTTGCATTTTCAAATCAATGACAATGGGGAGACTGACGTGGGGATACTATGGGAAGCCCATAAGGCGGTAATTAGAGGAATTTTATTAAAACATGGATCTTGATTAAAGACTGCCAGAGAAGAGCAGATAAGTAGGTTATTGGAAAGGATAAGGGAAATAGAGATACCACACAAGAAGACATTGGGGAAGGAAATGGGAACAGAATTAGCACACCTAAGAAGACAACTCTCTGATCTCCGGTATAAGGCAACGGCAATATTACAACAAGGGAAGAAGGTAATATACGAATCGGGAGATAAGTGTGGCAAGGTGTTGGCTAGAAAATTAAAAAAACAACAATCACGTTCATATATACCTTATATTAAAACAAAAAGGTGGTCTAAAATATTTAATACCGAAAGATATTGCAGAGGAATTCAGAAAGTACTATACTTCACTGTATGATCTCCCATTGCCCTCCCAGTCTTCATCATCGTTGGAAAAATATTTAGAATCATTATACTTAGCGAGACTGCCGTCTCCGCCTCGAAGAAAACTAGAGTCACCAATAACAATATAAGAAGGATCTACAGTAATGAAGATGATGAGGCATGGGAAGGCACCTGGCCCAGATGGGTTCTCTCTGCAATATTTTAAAAGTCTATTTCCACTAATAGGCCCACATATGGTTAAAACATTTAAATCACTAGGACAAGTATCGGCTCCCCCTTCAAAAGCATTTAGAGCACATATCGTATTAATTCCAAAAGATGGAAAGGATCAGTCAGTTTGTAGTACCTATTACCCAATATCATTACTGAATACGGATTTTAAAATATTCACAAAGATAATCGCATCTCGCCTACAACCCTTGCTGATGCAGCTGGTACATTTGGACCAAGTGGGGTTTGAAGCTAGAGATAGCACTATTAAAGTTTTGAATTTAATCCAATATGCAAATCAAAGGAAGCTGCTGAGCATCTTTGTGAATACAGATGTGGAAAAGGCCTTCGATAGGGTCAGAGAAAAAAAAGGTAAAACAAACTGCGCTACAGGATTGATATTTCTAAAAAAGATCTAAAAATACCTTTTGGAAGCCGCAACTCTGCTGTACACCAATTATACAGAAAAAAGAATAGGGAAAATAGTGAATTATATAAATAATATGAAAATGCGAATAAATCAAAAATTTTACCTTGTGCTTGTGCAATATACAAATTCTGATATCACCAGTCACATAAATAACTCAAAATCAAGTGTCCTAAACCCCTCACCTGGTATTGTGTCAAACCCTACCTCCAAAGGCAATAATTGTGCTTAAAAAATTTTTTTTTAGATATCCTGAGGAAGGATGATGTGGTTGTTGGGAGAGGAAGGGAAGAAGTGACAGTGTGGATCAGTGCCATGTAGGGATGAGCTCAGGCGTGTTCACATGGAACACGTGCAGAGCCCGCCAGGAAGTGAGCGCAGCGCTGCGCTAATCACAGGCAGTGAGACATTGCCCCGATGCGTGGCTGCCCAGATGCGTGTCTCACTGCCTGTGATTAGCGCAGCGCTGCGCTCACTTCCTGGCGGGCTCTGCACGTCTGAGCTCATCCCTAGTGCCATGCAAGGATTGGACCTGGCATGTGAAGATCCCACCCACCACTTCTACTGAAGTTCCCCTGGACTGCGGGGTCTATGCAATCAGGACAATCAACAGACTTACATACCAACCAACCATGAGCTTCCTCTTCAACTCCATCCTTATGGCCATTTCTCAGTAAAGGTTTTACACTATCTGGAGCCTTCCTATCTTTTATGTGCTATTGTATCGAGTGGAGAGCTCTGCACGGGAGGGGAGGAGTTGTGAAGGACTGAGCTAATTCCATGTTGTGGAAGTTACAAGATCAGAGGGATGGTCTGACGGCGTGAGAGCCTGCATACCGTGTTTACATCTGTTGTGACCCTCTGTAAAAGGGGGTCATGTCTTTCTGGTAAGGAGCCAATCTCTATATAGTTGGTGGTGGTGGATATACCACGGCTCGCACGTTTGAAGAATCTCAATTGGATTTCAGAATTTTTCAGGAAGTCTAGCGAAAGTGAAGATGTACAGTGGGATACTGTGAGATAAGTAAAGGACTGTTCTGTGTTACCAAGGGTTATGTACACCTACCTTTAGTGACTGTTGCAAGATTAGTTCCCATAGAAGACAGCGGTCCTACCTATACAGAAGTGTTATGCAGCTGGAGGCCTTCCACTGTATAGCTGTCTAACGATAGAAGTTTCAGAGTTTGCTAATTATCATTGTATCTACTCAAGGTTGTCCTGGCCCTAACCCTCTCTCCCACAGTTCTGTTAAGAGACAATAAATCTTTTGTTCAAAAGTGACTGGCGCCCATCATTTCTTCTTGCATCACACTCACTATGCCTGTTAACCCACTCTACAAGGAAGGATGTCAGCTCTCCCTAACCCTTGAGGTCACCATTGGGCCTCTGGGGCCTGGGACCTTGCTACATGTAATATAGTTTTCTATAACACTATTGTCCTACTGGAGCTCATTTTTTAAATCCCTATGTTTACATTTTCTTTTCTTTTTTATCAATAAACTTTGGAATATTTATAAATAGGATTTGACCATTAATTCTGCTGCCTAAAAATCCCATTTCTGGGGGAGCTTTTCCCAAATCTTTTCTTGTACTTTGGGGATGAGCAGCACTTTCTAGCCTGCATTGGCGTGTGTCTTTTCTGTTGCTGCCATGTAATATAGTGTTGCCCACTGTGGGCTTACAGAACATGGCAGTAGAAAGGAACCCTTCTGTATTTTCTTTCGATGATGATGTCTAAAAAAGGAACCTCCCACTGATGATAGATGATAGAACATAGTGAATTGCAATTTCCACAAAATGCACCTTCGTCTGAGTAGACAAAAATGCTTGCAATGGATCTGGCTGCATACCACATTATTTGTGCTCAGATAATACATGTCTCAATATCCAGCACTCCTAAACATAAAAGTGCATTATCCCTATATCCCAAAATGAAAATAAACTACACCTTTAGTATTGTGAATATCCATTAAAGTGATAGCCTCAGCACTTTAAGGGCTTCTTACCCAACTTGTATTTCCCTGCAGGCCAAATTGAACAAGGAAAATCCACCCTTGAAGGAGATGCCAGAAAACCAACCTGCAATATAAAGGCCCTTTCATACTGGCTTTCTGATCAGATCTGCTGGTCATTTTTTCAGGAGAATCTGATCGTAAGCTTCATGTAGGTCTATGGACAGGACATGTGTCCACTGTTTACATCAGCCTACCTCCAAGTCTGTCCAAGAAAAAAAATAAAAAATGACGGACCGGTGGCATGTAAATGGACACAAGTGCAATTCAATTTGGTAGTCCATAGAGCCAACACGGATATGCAAATGTCTGCTGTCAAAGCATGGATATAAAAAACAAAAGTGACATTCATCCTGTTCTGAATCAGCAGAGGATCTGTTCATGGATCCGCTGCTGAGCGAAGCAGTTATAACCATCGGCGACAATCTACCGATTCTTGCTGTCAGCTGGAGCCATGTGAATGTAGGTGAGGTCTTGTAGCCTGCTAGCTGTTTGCTAATCCATCTAATCAGCAGCCACTACCCACTCTCAGCTTGTTCCAGACACAGGTTGAATGCTTCTCTCAAGTCTAGACCAGTGTTTCTCAATTCCTTTCCTCAAGGCACACCAACAGGTCATGTTTTCAGGATTTCCATTATTTTGCACAGGTGATTTGATTAGTTTCACTTCCTTAGTTATTCCCACAGCCATTTTATCTGAGGGAAATCCTGAAAACATGACCTGTTGAGGCGCCTTGAGGACTGGAGTTGAGAAACACTGGTCTAGACCCTCATGACTCCAGTTTATCAATCAGGTATACCAGGGTGTGTCAGTCCATTAACCTGCAGTCTCCTGCACAACAGCCAGCCAACCAACCCTTCATTTGATAAAACATGAAGCGAAGCATACACTGTAAGGGCTGTACGGTAAGCGGCCTCTCTGTCTCCCTTTTGTTGACCGCCAGATTGTAAGGTGAGGCCTACCCCAGGGTGGGTTCTTCTGGGCTACTCTAGGAACCATGGACAGGGTCACTTACCCTGCACATGAGGTACCCATGCTGTGTTGTGCTCATCAATGCCCAGGGACAAGGCAGAGACTGCTTTCAGGGAAAATCAACCTTAGGGCAGTCTTCCCACTTAGATGTAGCCATACACTGTGTACACTAAGTGAATAAACTGGACTGCAGTTAACCCTCTGGTCCCGTGTCATTGCACACCCTAACTGTAACTATTGGCATCTAGAAGGGGCAGATTTTGCTCAATCCACCCGTCCAGCATATTTCTGTCACCTCACTCCCAGTGACAGAATGGGATCCCTCTGTACACCTAGCATGAACCTCATGCATGCCTTTTGTTCCACTTGCTCTACTGTACCTTGCTATGGGAGATGGACCACTTTAAAGAGAGCCCAAGAAGCAATCCCCTGGCTACTGGAGGACACCTCACCTAGCACAGGTACCACGCTTCACGATAGGCTGCTTGTACTGGTTATTAGATTTCCATTATTCTTGGAAACTATTGACTTGTATGCTCAGGGCCATCTTTAAGGCAGGGCAAAAGGGACCAGCTTCACCGGGCCCTGTCATTGTTGTGGGGCCCAAAGCAGCTGCTTCATACTTGCCAACTATCCCAGTTTACATTCCCTTGTCCCTTGAGATTTTAGTCCTGTGTTGTGTCCTGATATCTCAGTGTGAAGTGCTGCTACTAATGCTGCCTAGCTCTGCCCTATTGTTGTGTACAGATGACTCACCTGCAGACCCTGTGTTTACATGTAAATAACCGGCATTCATATGTAAATAGCAGTGACATGCATATGTAAATAGCTGAGGCCAACGGCATTGATATGTAAATAAAGGCAGCATTCATATGTATATCATGCCCCCCTGCAGTGAGGAGATGATGTGCTGTAATCTACAACAACCAGTGAGCAGTATTACTGTAAGTAATCTCTAGCAGCCAATCAACAAGCAACTACTCAGTGAGCCTTAAGGAGTGCTGTAACCTCTAGCAACCAGTCAGTAAGCAGTAATGATATGCTGTAACCTCTGGCAACTAATCGCAATCGCTGCCTGATCTGATACAGTAAACTGATTTTAAGTCTAGCTGCTATTTATTGTATGTCTCAGAGAAGGTGGAGAGCGAAATTGCATGGGGGAAGGGGGCGGGGCCCTAAAAAAAATGTGCGCAGGGCCCAATCAATATTAAAGTCTGCCCTGTGTATGCTGCATCATTTTAACTCTTGTAGAGACTGACTTCATACCCCAATGTGCTTTAACTGACCCGAGCAGCAGAAGTCTATGTGTAGTGTGCCAGGTTCCTTTCATACATACCTTTAAAATAACTAGGGACCAGACAGGACAACGTTCAAAGGCTTTACTGATAATGCCCAGAATAACAGTTTAACCGGCAAATAGTCTTTTACCTAACTAACTCTGGCTGTGGTTGCCTCAGCATACCTGCATAGGAAGAGTCCATTATTAGTAGAAGTCCGAGATGGTGGTAGTCCATTCTGATGGTTCTCAGATGATGGTGTCTTCAGAGCAGAGTGCAAGTGTCAGCAATCCCTCTACATAGTGTGCAGTTTCCAGAGATTGCTCTGACTCCTCTCTCTGTAACCCTCAGGACCCTAACCCTTGTCCCTTTTATAATACCACAGGACCCAGAAAAGCCTGCAAATTTAGCCCAGGTACGGCAATAAAGGGCCCCTTCACACTGCTCTACTAAACGCATATTTTTTTTTACCTCATGTTTAACGTATTTTATTTGCATTTCCTCTTGTGCGGTTTTCTGGATTCCTGTCTCCTAGCATGAACCTGTGAAACTCGGGCATGTGATTGAAAAAACACACCAAAAATCATTGCAATGGGGAGGTGCACTTTTAAAAATGCAGCATGTAGGACTTGCATGTAGTCCAGTAGTGCATTTGTGGGATGAGTTCCTGAGGATTTAAAGGGATACATTTTTTTCATGAATTTTTGTTCCACTTTTTAAACACAAAGCGCAACAAAAACTGATCAGTGTGAAAGGGCCCTAAGGGTACATTCACAGATGCGAACGCACCCACATTCAGATTAAATGCCACAACCCCAGCGCAGGTTCCTGCGATTTGCTGCAGGAGTCAGCCCCCATTGAAAGCAATGGGAATCTACCGGCTCCCACAGCTAATCGCAGTCACTCACATGTAATTGCTCATGCAGCCATCACATGCAAGTGATTGGTACTGCTCGCAAACTAAACCCAGACAACATTTTCTCACCCTTAACCCCTGTATAATGGATTGAGTAAGCCTAATTTGTGCTAAAATAGATTAAAAGAAACAGTAAATTGAATGAGAGATACTTTAATCTGTTTGTAAGCAGGTCAAAGTTAGTCAGGTGCTCTCCCGGGTCTCTGGCTTTGGTGGGATAGCTGTGGATCTGGCCCACTGAGCCTATGCTATAAAACGGAACAGTGGCCTGGAACCATGATAGTCAGCTGTAACCAGAGTCCAGCAGTCAGATGTGTGTGGTCTGAAGTTATTGAAAAAAGTACAATGCAAGTAACCGGCACTTTTCCAATCTGAGTCTACAACTTGGGTCATTAGCACTTGGGGTATGAAGAGTTAACATACTGAAGTCACCTTAATGTAAGTTAGCCATTTGATTGCCATGAGCAATGGGAGCTACAGTCAGCAAACAGCCTTTCTATAGCATGTACCTGCTGTAGGTGGAACAGAATCTAGCTGAAAGGGAGATGTTATTGACACTCCCTACGCCGCATTCCGTTTCTCACAGCAACTGGAGCAGAATTGCACCGCAGAGTTCTCCATCCTGCACAGAGCTAAGGAAGCTCAAGAGTTACACAGTCAAGTGCACATTGGAGCCCACCCAAGGTGCATGTATGTGTTCTGTTTGCTAAGAGACAAGGGGCTATGATCAGTGTTCAGCATGGCTCACCTAATTTCAAGCTACTTTGGGATGATTTTCATTGGCCCAGGAACCTGAGGGTTAACTGGAGAGCAGCTACGTGCAAATGTACATTGTACATGACTCACCACTGAATGCCGGAGGCCAAACTTAACATAGTTATATAGTTAGTCAGGTTGAAAAAAAACAAGTCATCTATTTCAACCAATAAAAAAAAACAAAAAAACAACAACCATGCAATCCCATATACACAATCCTTCACCCACACTTGATCCAGAGCAAGGCAAGAATTCCCTGAATCAACTTTCCCTATAAATATTAGTACCTAGGTATATTATCCAGGCCTTTTTTAAAGCAATCTACGGAGCTGGCCAGAACCACCTCTGGAGGGTGTCTGTTCCACATTTTCACAGCTCTTACTGTGAAGAAACCTTTCCGTATTTGGAGATGAAATCTCTTTTCCTCTAGACATAAAGAGTGTCCCCTTGTCCTCTATGATGACCTAAAAGTGAATAACTCAACACCAAGTTCACTATATGGACCCCTTATGTATTTGTACATGTTGATCATATCCCCCTAATCTCCTCTTCTCAAGAGAGAATAAATTCAGTTCCTCTAATCTTTCCTCATAGCTGAGCTCCTCCATGCCTCTTATTGGTTTGGTTGCCCATCTCTGCACTTTCTCCAGTTCCCCGATATCCTTTTTGAGAACTGGTGCCCAAAAACTGAACTGCATATTCCAGAGGAGGTCTTACTACTAATGATTTGTACAGGGGCAAAATGATATCTCTCTCTCTGGAGTCCATACCTCTCTTACTTCAAAAAAGGACTTTGCTCACTTTGGAAACCGCAGCTTGGCATTGCATGCTATTATTAAGCTTATGAAAACTCCCAGATCCTTCTCCACTATGGATGCCCCAGTTGTACTCACTCTAGTATGTATTTTCTTAGCGCTGAAGTGCATAACTTTACATTTATAAACATTAAACCTAATTTGCTATATAGTCGCCCAACTAACCAGTGCATTGAGGTCAGCTTGTAAGTTGAAGACATCATGTAAGGATGTTATTCCACTGTATGGCTTAGTGTCATCTGTAAACACTGAAATGGTACTTTTATCCCAGAGCCTAAAAAGATATTAAAAAGTAAGGGTCCCAGCACTGTACCGTGGGGTATACCACTGATAACCTAATATTTGAGTACCTCAAAAGGTGGGATTTTAAAGTCCATATCCATGATTTTTTCATATTTATATACAAAAATATTTATTGATACAAAACAATTAAAAAATACAAAAATATAATTATACAAAATGTTTACACAGTATAATATGCGATTTATATAGGTATAGAGCGAAAAAAAAAGAGCGGCTTTTCCAACGCGTTATGAATAATGCATAACATTTCTTCTTCAAGGAAGCCACTCTCTGAAAGCACAAAATATCAAATCAATATATTGAAAACAATTAGAAGATATATATATATATATATATATATATATATATATATATACAAAGTGCCTGTACTGAATTACTCACATCTCCGCCCCCTGGTCCCGGACAAACGCAGGTTACATCAGAGGGGGCGGGGTCACCCACACATCATTGGGGAAACCGGGCTTTCCCCTTGCGTCAGAGGGGGATAGGGTCAGGTGACGGGTGGCCCTGCCCTCATATAAGAAGTGTCAGGCTGCCGAGATCCCCGCAGTGTCTCTGGTGGAGACAGAGGATGGATGGGTTGTGCTGGAGGGAGAGATCACCCATCACTGGATCTGATCAGCCATCGCTGGACCCCGGAGAGATAATCATCCATCGCTGGAAAGCAAGAGTGGATTACCACCACTGGAATCTTTTTTTATTTTTTAAGACTTTTGCAACAGTGTGTGTGTCTTTTTTAACTATTTTTTACACTTTCTTTGTGAAATTGTAGGGGTACACTTGTACCCCCTTACCATTTTAAACAGGGGGGGCTGGGATCTGGGGTCCCCTTGTTAAAGGGGGCTTCCAGATTCTGATAAGCCCCCCGCCTGCAGACCCCCACAACCACCGGTCAGGGTTGTGGGGATGAGGCCCTTGTCCTCATCAACATGGGGACAAGGTGCTTTGGGGGGGCCCCCAAAGCATCCTCCCAATGTTGAGGGCATGTGGCCTGGTATGGTTAAGGAGGGGGGCGCTCTCTCATCCCCCCTCTTTTCCTGTGGCCTGCCAAGTTGCGTACTCAGATCGGGTCTTGTATGGATTTTTAGGGGGAACTTTTTTATCAATGACTTTCAATGACTGTTCTCTGTATTATGGGGAGCCGATAATTCATTATAGCCGCAAGTGATTTTAAATGACTTTTTATCCTGCAGAAATGACACTTTGTGCAGGGACAGTTCTAAGTACGGGAAACATTTGCCCCTGCACAGGCATACTATACACACCCCCCAGGTACGAAATTTAAAGGAATATTACACTTTTATTGTTTGACTTTAAGCATTATTAAAATCACTGCTCCCAAAAAAACTGCAGTTTTTTAAAACTTTTTTTGCATTGATTCATGTCCCCTGGGGTAGGACCCAGGTCCCCAAACACTTTTTATGACAATAACTTGCATATTAGCCTTTAAAATTAGAACTTTCAATTTTGAACCTTCGAGTCCCATAGACTTTAATAGGGTTCTAAAGTTCACACAAAGATTAGGTCTGTTCCCAGGTTCTGGTGTTAACCGAACCGGGGATGTTCGGCTCATCCCTAATCCTCAGTATTTTCAATTTTTTTCTTCTTAAACAATAACTCATGTCTGTCCTGATTTTTTACACGATTAAAGGCTTTTTTGAGGCACGATTTTGTGTATCCTCTAGTCAACAATCTCTTACTGAGTTTATCTGCCTCTAATTGAAAGGCTTCATCTGTTGTACAATTCCGTTTTATTCAAAGAAGTTGACTGTACTGTATAGATTTTTTCAAAGGCTCAGGGTGAAAGCTTCCGACATGCAGTAGCATTTTGCCTGCACTCTCCTTCCTAAATAACTGAGTTGTTAGTCTTCCCGAGGCATCTTTCATAATAGAAATGTCCAGGAAGTCAATTTTAGAATAGTCGTAAGTAGGGCTGAGCTTCGTGTTTGAGTCGAACATACGTTCGACTCGAACATCGGCTGTTCGCCCGTTCGGCGAATTCCGAACATTATGGGCCATTCGCGCCAAATTCGTGTGGCGCTCACGGCCCACAATGCACTGCGTCATCGCAGTGCATTGCTGGCTCATGATTGGCCAAGCATGCACTGTGACCCCGCATGCTTGGCCAATCACAGCACCAGCAGCGAGGAGAGCCATGATTGGCCACAGGCAGGATGCCTGTGGCCAATCATGGCCCAGGCTGTGTAGTACACGCCCCACACTATATAAGGAACTATATCGCCCCACACTGGGAAGGATGCAGGACAAGGTGCAGTAGTGTTGGAGGTTGTTCCGCCACCATGCCTCCAAAATGCTACTATTGGTTGTGACACACCTCTCTCCTCCACCCCCTCCTCTTCTTCTTCCTCCATGGCCTCTTCCAGTGCTCTGTCCTCAGAACCAGCGGTGCTCCGTAGGCGTTCCAGGGGCTACGCAAGTACGCAGGCAAAACGATGCCATGCCGTGCTTGCGCTGGTTTGTTTGGGGGACAGGAGCCACACTGGGGCGGATGTTTTGTCAGCTCTGCAGGGGCAGGCCGAGAGGTGGTTGACGCCACGCCAGCTTAAGCCAGGAATGGTGGTTTGCGACAATGGCACCAACCTCCTCTCCGCCCTCCGACAGGGACAACTGACCCATGTGCCCTGTGTAGCTCACGTCCTTAACCTGGTGGTGCAGCGGTTCTTGGGCAGGTACCCCGGCTTACAGGATGTCCTGAAGCAGGCCAGGAAAGTCTGTGTGTATTTTCGCCGATCATTTAATGCCTGTGCTCGGCTGGCTGAGCTCCAAAAGCAGTTGAACCTGCCCAAGAACCGCCTTATATGTGACATGCCCACCAGGTGGAACTCAACGTTGGCCATGCTGCAGCGGCTGCACACGCAGCAGAGGGCCATCAATGAGTACCTGTGTGACTATGGCACCAGGACAGGGTCAGGGGAGCGCGGTTTTTTCTCACCACGCCAGTGGGGCATGATCAGGGATGCATGCACTGTCCTGTCACCGTTTGAGGAGGCCACAAGGATGGTGAGCAGTGACAGTGCATGCATCAGTGACACTTTACCTCTTGTCCACCTCTTGGAGCATACGCTGTGTGGAATAGTGGACAGGGCACTTGAGGCAGAACAGAGGCAGGAAGAGGAGGACTTCCTTGCCTCTCAAGGCCCCCTTTATCCAGACAGTGTTCCTGCTGTGCCACCCATCACACAGGAAGAGGAGGAGGAAGAGGAGGAGGAGGATGATTGTGTCAGCATGGAGGTGGAGGCTGGCACTCAGCATCAGCAGCAGCAGCAGCAGCAGCAGCAGCAGTCTTGTAGGGATGATTTACAGTCCCAAGAAACACGTGGACTTGTACGTGGCTGGGAGGAGGTAGCTGCAGATCATGTTGTCCTTAGTGACCCAGAGGACTCTGGACCGAATGCCTCAGCTAACCTACGCTGCATGGCCTCCCTGATCCTGCGAAGCCTGCGGAAGGATCCTCGTATTCTTCGGATCAAGGAGAGGGACCATTACTGGCTGGCCACTCTCCTTGATCCACGGTACAAGGGTAAGGTTGCCGACCTTATCTTGCCATCGCAGAGGGAGCAGAGGATGAGACATCTCCGGGAGGCCTTGCAGAAAGGTCTGTGCAATGCGTTCCCAGAGACTGGGAGGTTACAAACTCCTGGTCCTGGACAACGTGTTGCTGAGGCATCGGTCAGAAGGAGTGGTGGAGAAGGTGGCCGTCTGACTGATGCTTTCAGACAATTTTTTAGTCCGCAGCCCCAAGGTATGATTGGTTCCAGCAACCACCGCCAGCGTCTGATTTACATGATGCAGAAATACCTAGGGGCAAGGTCAGACTTGGACACCTTTCCCACCGAAAATCCTCTGGCTTACTGGGTCTTGAGGATGGATCACTGGCCAGAGCTTGCACAGTATGCAATTGAGCTACTGGCCTGTCCTGCATCCAGCGTTCTTTCGGAACGCACCTTCAGTGCTGCTGGTGGCTTTGTTACCGATCACAGGGTGCGCCTGTCCACCGAATCAGTTGATCGACTGACCTTCATCAAGATGAATCAGTCTTGGATCACCCACAGCTCCCAAGCACCTGAAGCTGATGTAACCAAATAATTTTTTTTGAAATATCACATCCCTTCAAGACTGCCTATGCTGATGCTGAGTGACTGTCCTGTTATGTTGATTGTCTATCCTCTTCCTCCTCCACTGATATGTTGGAAGAACATTTCTGGTTCTGGGTGATGCCATCAGCCCAATTTTTCTGCCCCTGTTTAACAGGGGCATTTAATTACAATTTTTGATGCAATGCTTTGCAGCAGGGCTAATTCCTGCACTAAAACTAGAGTATATGGGAGAGGTTGCAGTGTGGTGACACCAGCACCAGTGCCTAAGGCCCAATTTTTCTGCCCCTGTTTAACAGGGGCGTTTAATTACAATTTTTGATGCAATGCTTTGCAGCAGGGCTAATTCCTGCAATAAAACTAGAGTATATGGGAGAGGTTGCAGTGTGGTGACACCAGCACCAGTGCCTAAGGCCCAATTTTTCTGCCCCTGTTTAACAGGGGCGTTTAATTAAAATTTTTGATGCAATGCTTTGCAGCAGGGCTAATTCCTGCAATAAAACTAGAGTATATGGGAGAGGTTGCAGTGTCGTGGCACCAGCACCAGTGCCTAAGGCCCAATTTTTCTGCCCCTGTTTAACAGGGGCGTTTAATTAAAATTTTTGATGCAATGCTTTGCAGCAGGGCTAATTCCTGCAATAAAAATAGAGTATATGGGAGAGGTTGCAATGTTGTGGCACTAGCACCAGTGCCTAAGGCCCAATTTTTCTGCCCCTGTTTAACAGAGGCGTTTAATTACAATTTTTGATGCAATGCTTTGCAGCAGGGCTAATTCCTGCAATAAAACTAGAGTATATGGGAGAGGTTGCAGTGTGGTGACACCAGCACCAGTGCCTAAGGCCCAATTTTTCTGCCCCTGTTTAACAGGGGCGTTTAGTTACAGTTTTTGATGCCATACTTTGCAGCGGGGCTAATTCCTGCAATAAAACTAGAGTATATAGGAGAGGTTGCAGTGTGGTGGCACCAGCACCAGTGCCTAAGGCCCAATTTTTCTGCCCCTGTTTAACAGGGGCGTTTAATTAAAATTTTTGATGCAATGCTTTGCAGCAGGGCTAATTCCTGCAATAAAAATAGAGTATATGGGAGAGGTTGCAGTGTTGTGGCACTAGCACCAGTGCCTAAGGCCCAATTTTTCTGCCCCTGTTTAACAGGGTCATGTAATTACAATTCTTGATATAATATTTGACAGGAGGGCCCGTTCCTGTGCCCACCCAGAGAAACTGTGAGGACTTATAGTGTTGTGGCACCAGCACCACAACCACCAAAGGTCAATTTTTCTACCACTGTTCAACAATGGTATGTAATTACAATTCTTGATATAATCTTTCACAGCAGGGCGCTCCAGCGCCCACCAAGAGTCACTTTCAGGGCTTACAATGTTGTGGGAAAACCAACACCTTGTTCCGCCATTTCTGCAGAGCATATAAGGCAGGCCCCTACTTTCAAACATCCAACTTACAAACATCTCCTACTTGCAAACGGAAGGAGACAACAGGGAGTGAGATGAAAAAAGATGTACGACAAAACAAATTATACAGGGGTGATAACCCTTCCCTATGTTTTCCAAAAAGCTTAAAAATAGTTTTTTTGACTGGAGCTACACTTTAAAAATGTACCAGTTGAAAATTACAAACAGATTCAACTTAACACAACAAAACTACACAGTCACTGTCTTGTTTGCACCGCCTGTATACTGCTGTTCTGAGTATATGGGGCCTGGGGGCCACACGCATTTCCTTTTTTTAATATGGGTACGGGGTTACCCTTAATATGCGTACAAGACCCAAAGGGGCTGGTAATGGGCAGGGAGGGCTACCCATGCCATTTTTCTCAATGATTTTCAACCATATTGCAGGAACCAGATATAACATTAAAACCGCAGGCAGCTTTAAATGACGTTATTTCCGTTAAATGTCATTTTGTGCAGGGACTGTTCTAAACACGGGAAACATGTGGCACTTCACAGGCATACTACAGACACCCCCCAGGCACCATATTTAAAGGAATATTTCACTTTTTTTTTCCACTTTAATCGTCATTAAAATCAGTGCTCCCGCCAAACCGGACATTTTAGGCATTGACCCATTTCCCTTGGGGCAGGAGCCAGGTCCCCAAACCCTTTTTAGGACAGTATCTTGCATATTAGCCGTTAAAATTAGCACTTTTAATTTCGAACGTTCGAGTCCCATAGACTTCAATGGGAACGCCCTGCTGTGAACGATTATATCAAGAATTGTAATTACATGCCATTGTCGAACAGTGGTAGAAAAATTGGGCCTTTGGTGGTTGTGGTGCTGGTGCCACAACACTATCCTCACAGTTACTCTCGGTGGGCACAGGAACGGGCCCTGCTGTGCAATATTATATCAAGAATTGTAATTACATGACCCTGTTAAACAGGGGCTGAAAAATTGGGCCTTAGGCACTGGTGCTGGTGCCACGACACTGCAACCTCTCCCATATACTCTAGTTGTAGTGCAGGAATGAGCCCTGCTGCAAAGCATTAGATCAAAATTTTTTATCAAATGCCCCTGTTAAACAGGGGCTGAAAAATTGGGCTGGTGGTACTGGTGCTACGACACTGCAACCTCTCCCATATACTCTAGTTGTAGTGCAGGAATGAGCCCTGCTGCAAAGCATTGAAAAATTGTAATTAAACGCCCCTGTTAAACAGGGGCTGAAAAATTACGCTGGTGGCATCACCCAGAACCAAAAATGTTCTTCCAACATATCACCGGAGGAGAAAGAGGATAGACAATCAACATAACAGGACAGTCACTCAGCATCAGCATAGGCAGTCTTGAGGGGATGTGATATTTCCCAAAAAAATTATTCGGTTACATCAGCTTGGTCGGCACAGTGGTGTAGTGGTTAGCACTCTCGCCTAGCAGTAAGAAGGGTCCTTAGTTCGAATCCCAACCACGACTCTACCTGCCTGGAGTTTGCGTGTTCTCCCTGTGCCTGCGTGGGTTTCCGCCGGGTACTCCGGTTTGCTCCCACAAACCAAAGACATGCAGGTAGGTTAATTGGCTTCTGTCCTAAATTGGCCCTAGTATATGAATGGGGACCTTGGATTGTGGGCTCCTTGAGGGTAAGGACCAACGTGAGTGTGTATTGTACAGGGATAGGGACAATTGTAGACACCTACTAACTATGAAACTATGAAGCTTCAGGTGCTTGGTAGCTGTGGGTGATCCAAGACTGATTCATCTTTATGAAGGTCAGTCGATCAACCGAGTCGGTGGACAGGCTCACCCTGTGATCGGTAACAAAGCCACCAGCAGCACTGAAGGTGCGTTCCGAAAGAACGCTGGATGCAGGACAGGCCAGTAGCTCAATCGCATACTGTGCAAGCTCTGGCCAGTGAGCCATCCTCAAGACCCAGTAAGCCAGAGGATTTTCGGTGGGAAAGGTGTCCATGTCTGACCTTGCCCCTAGGTATTCCTGCACCATGTAAATCAGACGCTGGCGATGGTTGCTGGAACCAATCATACCTTGGGGCTGCAGACTAAAAAATTGTCTGAATGCATTGGTGAGACGGTTACCTTCTCCACCGCTCCTTCTGACCGATGCCTCAGCAACACGTTGTCCAGGACCAGGAGTTTGTAACCTCCCAGTCTCTGGGAACACGTTGCACAGACCTTTCTGCAAGGCCTCCCGGAGATGTCTCATCCTCTGTTTCCTCTGCGATGACAAGATAAGGTCGGCAACCTTACCCTTCTACCGTGGATCAAGGAGAGTGGCCAGCCAGTAATGGTCCTTCTCCTTGATCCGAAGAATACGAGAATCCTTCCGCAGGCTTCGCAGGATCAGGGAGGCCATGCAGCGTAGGTTAGCTGAGGCATTCGGTCCAGAGTCCTCTGGGTCACTAAGGACAACATGATCCGCAGCTACCTCCTCCCAGCCACGTACAAGTAAATGGATTTCTTGGGACTGTAAATCAAAACTGCTGCTGCTGATGCTGAGTGCCAGCCTCCACCTCCATGCTGACACAATCATCCTCCACCTCCTCCTCTTGTGTGATGAGTGGGACAGCAGGAACACTGTCTGGATAACGGGGGCCTTGAGAGGCAAGGAAGTCCTCCTCTTCCTGCCTCTGTTCTGCCTCAAGTGCCCTGTCCATTATTCCACGCAGCGTATGCTCCAAGAGGTGGACAAGAGGTACAGTGTCACTGATGCATGCACTGTCACTGCTCACCATCCTTGTGGCCTCCTCAAACGGTGACAGGACAGTGCAAACATCCCTGATCATGCCCCACTGGCGTGGTGAGAAAAAAGCTCCCCTGACCCTGTCCTGGTGCCATAGTTGCACAGGTACTCATTGATGGCCCTCTGCTGCGTGTGCAGCCACTGCAGCATGGCCAACGTTGAGTTCCACCTGGTGGTCATGTCACATATAAGGCAGTTCTTGGGCAGGTTCAACTCCTTTTGGAGCTTAGCCAGCCGAGCACAGGCATTAAATGATCGTCGGAAATGCACACAGATTTTCCTGGCCTGCTTCAGGACATCCTGTAAGCCCGGGTACCTGTCCAAAAACAGCTGCACCACCAGGTTAAGGACGTGAGCCACACAGGGCACATGGGTCAGTTGTCCCTGTCGGAGGGCGGAGAGGAGGTTGGTGCCATTGTCGAAAACCACCATTCCTGGCTTAAGCTGGCGTGGTGTCAACCACCTCTCGGCCTGCCCCTGCAGAGCTGACAAAATATCTGCCCAAGTGTGGCTCCTGTCCCCCAAACAAGCACGGCATGGCATAGTTTTGCCTGCGTACTTGCGTAGCCCCTTGAACGCCTACGGAGCACCGCTGGTTCTGAGGACAGAGCACTGGAAGAGGCCATGGAGGAAGAAGAAGAGGGTGTAGAGGAGAGAGGTGTGTCACAACCAGTAGTAGCATTTTGGAGGCGTGGTGGCGGAACAACCTCCAACACTACTGCACCTTGTCCTGCATCCTTCCCAGCTGCCAGAAGAGTGACCCAATGGGCCGTGAAAGACAGGTAACGTCCCTGTCCATGCCTGCTGGACCATGAGTCAGCGGTAATATGCACCTTACCACTGACCGCCCTGTCCAGCGAGGCAAGGACATTGCCTTCCACATGCCGGTAGAGAGCCAGAATCGCCTTCTGTGAGAAAAAGTGGCGTTTGGGGACCTGCCACTGAGGAACCGCACATTGTACAAACTCACGGAAGGGGGCCGAGTCTACCAACTGAAAAGGCAGCAGTTGAAGTGCTAGCAATTAAGCCAAGCTAGCATTCAACCTCTGGGTATGTGGATGGCTGGGAGTGAACTTCTTTTGACGGTCCAGCAGCTGGGGCAGGGAAATTTGCCTGCTATAATCGGATGTGGGTGTACTGCTAGCAGAGTGCCCGGAAGCACTTGGCTGTAACACACCTAATTCTACACCTTCATTCCTCTCAGAGCAGGTTTCAGAGAGGACTGAAGGTCTAGTGGAGTTGGAAATCCCGGCTGATGAGGAGCAAGGAGAGGTCCGCTTTGTTCTTTGGTGTGGGTCTTTGAGGTACGCTTGCCAATGAGCTGCATGGCAGGTCAACATATGTCTGGTCAAGCATGTGGTGCCCAAGCGGCTGATGTTTTGGCCACGCGAGATACGCTTGAGACATATGTTGCAAATAGCAGCGGTGCGATCTGATGCACTCGTCTCAAAAAAGGCCCACACCAAAGAAGTTTTAGAATAACGCGCAGAGGCAGTGCCCTGCACAGGCAAAGCTCTGCGGTGTGATTCAGTCAGTGTGCTGCCCCTAAGCTTGCCCCCGGAGGGCATCCTGCCTCATTGGACGTGTGCCTCCTCCTCCTCCTCTCTCCAACAAGGCACCCATGTGGAGTCCGTGCCCTCATCATCCCCTCCCTCTTCATCGCTGGAGCAAACCTGGCAGTATGCTGCAGCTTGTGGAACATGACTGCCAGATTTCTGTCCTTCTTGAGCATCCCCTCTCTCTGCGCTCACGCTACTGTCTTCCTCTAGCTGAGTATCATCATCAGAGCCTACAAAACACTGGGCATCCTCCTGGAGCATGTACCCAACACTGTGCTCAAAGAGTTCAGGGAACTCCTCAGGAGAATGTGGTGGGTCTAGGGAAGGAGTCACTGATGATGACATTGAGACGAGGGAAGACGATACATTGGCAGCTGATTTGCTAGTACCCTGAGCCTGGGTGAGAGAGGATGAGGAGGATGAAGAGGGCTTGGTCATCCACTCTACCAAGTCTTTGGCATGATGCGGCTCAATACGTCCAGCTGCCGAAAAGAAGGACAAGCGCGTCCCATGGCCACGTGCTGATGATGACGATGCACCGCGTCCACGACCAGCACTGTTGCTTGCCCTCTTTTATCGGCTCGTGCCTGTCTGCCTCTCCTTGTTGGCCTTCCAGACATGGTAATGGCCTGAAGGGAGATGGAAAAACCAGCAATTGGGTAGTGTATATTGTGCTGGAGGCACACAGCACCCACTAACTCCTGCAGATGCCTTTATTATAGAACAGGAATTAAAGGGTAGATACTGGTGTGTACTGCTGTGCTGTGCTGGAGGCACACGACACCAACTAACTCCTGCAGATGGCAGATGGCTCAATTAGAGAAGAGCTATATAGGTGGATAATGGTGTATACTGCGGTCAGGGCACACAGACAACACCCACAATCTCCTACAGCTGACTGAAAGCTTAATTACAGAAGAGCAATATAGCTAGCTATATAGGTGGATATAATGGTGCACAGTGCGGTCAGGGCACGCAGACAACACGCACAATCTCCTACAAAGGACTGCAAGCTCTATTACAGAAGAGCAACATAGCTAGCTATATAGGTGGATATAATGGTGTATAGTACGGTCAGGGCACGTAGACAACACGCACAATCTCCTACAACTGACTGAAAGGTCTATTACAGAAGAGCAATATAGGTGGATACAATGGTGTATAATGTGGTCAGGGCACGCAGACAACACACACAATCTCCTACAACTGACTGCAAGCTCTATTACAGAAGAGCAATATAGCTAGCTATATAGGTGGATATAATGGTGTATAGTCTGGTCAGGGCACGCAGACAACACGCAGAATCTCCTACAACTGACTGAAAGGTTTATGACAGAAGAGCAATATAGGTGGATATAATGGTGTATAATGTGGTCAGGGCATGCAGACAACACGCACAATCTCCTACAACTGACTGCAAGCTCTATTACAAAAGAGCAATATAGCTAGCTATATAGGTGGATATAATGGTGTATACTGCGCTCAGGGCACGCAGACAACACCCACAAACTCCTGCAGATTGCTAAAAGCTCAATTACAGAAGAGCAAAAATGCTAAATCGGCCGATAACGAACGGCGTATACTGTGTTGAAGGTACACAGAGAACACCCACTAGCTCCTACAGACATCAACACACTACACAAGGCCGCCACGCTGGCGGCCTTATATAGTGTGGAGCGTGTACTACACAGCCTGAGCTATGATTGGCCACAGGCATCCTGCCTGTGGCCAATCATGGCTCTCCTCGCTGCCGGCGCTGTGATTGGCCAAGCATGCGGGGTCACAGTGCATGCTTGGCCAATCATGAGCCAGCAATGCACTGCGATGGCACAGTGCATTGTGGGCCCTATGAGCGCCACACAAATTTGGCACGAAAGGCCCAAAACGTTCGGTATTTGCCGAACGTGCGAACAGCCGATGTTCGAGTCGAACGGATGTTGGACTTGAACATCAAGCTCATCCCTAAAGCCCCGTACACATGAGCGGACTTTTCAACATCCAAAGTCTGACGGAATGATTCCGGCAGACTATTCGATCGTGTGTGGGCTGCAACGGACTTTTGATTCGCAAAAGTCTGACAGACTTTAGAAATGGAACATGCTTCAAATTTTTCCGCCAGAACTCTGCCGGACCCAGTTCCTACCGAAAAATTTGCTCGTGTGTATGCTATTCCGACGGACTAAAACCGACGCTAGGGCAGCTATTGGCTACTGGCTATGAACTTCCTTATTCGAGTCCAGTCGTACGTCATCACGTTAGAATCCGTCGGAGTTTGGTGTGATTGTGTGTGGCCAAGTCCGCTCATTCAATTGTGCTCAGATAATACATTTCTCAATATCCAGCACTCCTAAACATAAAAGTGCATTATCCCTATATCCCAAAATGAAAATAAACTACACCTTTAGCATTGTGAATATCCATTAAAGTCAGTGATGGGCAACCTTTTTGGCGTGGTGTGTCAAAAATCGGCAAAAAATCGAGCATAACTCGCGTGGTGTGTCACTTCGACAAAAAAACATAATTTTGCGCAATTTATAGTTTAAACTACAAAAATGCATAATTGCAATATATAATTGTATTTAATAAACCAAAAACAAATTATTTAACATACCTGCTTAGTAACTTCTTTGTTCATCAGTCGATTTCGTATGTTGCCCTTGATATTATTGAACTTGTTTGGGGTGCGTGAACCAGGGCTGTGGAGTCGGCTGCTTCCAGCTCCACGTCCTCATCAACATGCCGCTCCAGCCCGCCTCTGCTATGAATATTCCTAGTGACGCGAGGGCGAAGATTATGAATATTCATAGCGGGGGCGGGCCGGAGCGGCATGTTGATGAGGACGTGGAGCTGGAAGCAGCAGACTCCACAGCCCTGCCGTGAACTGAGATAAGTGAGGGGGAGGGCGAATTCTTTAACTAACCTGCCTATTAGTGACTTTTTTGTTGCTGAATTTCATTGGCTAAATCTTCAATTGAAGGTTGGTATTTTGTACACTTCAGACCCAAGAAAGCGCTACTAACCTCATCTGTCAATCTGTTTCTTTTGTTGGTTTTGATATTATTTAATGCTGAGAATAAGGTCTCACAAAAGTACGTAGAAGGAAAAATTGTGAGTAAAGCTGTTGCTATATTTGTCAGGGTGCTAAAAGTGTCTGGTAGTCTGTTCCAGGCACTCCAAATTTCCTGTTCGTAGTGGCACTCATCTTTATTCTCCAAGCGGCCCCTTTCCAGATTCTCCAGCTTTGACCTCAAGTCGACAAACACCTGAGCCCAGATGCTGTCTTGAAATTCTGCAAGCTGCATCTCCAAATCATCTATTTGCATCCATTGGAAACCATTTAATTCCAAACTATTGTAGACTACTACATCAGGATACTTAATTATTTTCATGGTCTGTTCTAGGCTTCTAAATTGACTAAATCTATCAGTAAACTGGTCAAGTAACGAGTCTAAAACATGCTGGTACTTCATATGCAAGAGTTCCACTTCATTTCGTACAGATGCACTGGCCTTCTCAAAATGCTTTTGTACTGGAGGAAAATACTTATACGTTTTAGTTTCTACATCTCGCTTGAAAATTTTTACTTTACTTTCAAAAGCTTTTATGTATCCAAACATAACATCAATACTTTTGCCAAAACCTTGTAACTTTAAGTTCAGTTCATTAACATGAACAGAGAGATCTGTAAAAAACATCAGGGTGTTGACCCACTTATCATCATTGAGCTGAGGAAAGTTTCCCAGATCCTTCTCTTCAAGAAATACCTTAATTTCTTCAAAGCACTCCACAAAGCGCTCAAGAACCTTGCCTCGGCTCAGCCATCTTACATTATTGTACATCAGCAGTCCACTGTAGGTGGAATCAACCTCCTGTAAAAGTGCTGAAAATTCTCGCTTGTGAAGGGGGCGAGCAGCTATTAAATTAACTATTTTTGTTAGAACTGACATTAAGTCATTTAAGTCAGTGAATCCTGCCTTGGCACATAAAGCCTCCTGATGGATAATACAATGAAAAGGCACAATCGCATGTCCAATAGCTTCTGTAAACAATTTCACAAATCCAACGTTTTTCCCCACCATGTTTGGGGCACCATCTGTCGTCACTGACACAACTTTAGATATATCAATGCTTAGGTCGCAGAATGTTTGCATAACAACCTTACATATTTCGCTTCCTGATGTACTTGTTGGCACTGATACTAACTTTATCAACTCTTCTCTCATTGTGTGACCATCAGAATATCGACCAATAATGGCCAACTGAGCATGCGATGTGACATCAGTAGTTTCATCAAGAGAGATGGAAAAATATTTACAATTCCTTATGTCTCTCTTTAATTGCTGTTGTATGTTTGTGTTCAGTCTCATTATTCGGTCTTTTATGATATTTCTACTGAGTGGTAACTCAGATATTCTCTTAATAATTGCATCTTTATTCTGCATATCATGAAATAGAACTGGCGCACATCTTAGGAGAGTTTCTTTAATAAATTCTCCCTCATTAAGCGCTTTTGCATGCTGAGCTATGGAGTGAGCAATGCTCAAACTTGCTGAGTTTAAATTTGTAGAGCCTTTTATAAATTTAAGGATGGAGTTAGATTGGCTCTTATAAAGGTGTAGCTTCCTGGAAATGTATTCCCTCCTTTCATCCTCACGTTTTTCCAAGAGCTGGGAATGATTAGTTTCAAAATGTCTATTTATATTCCACGTTCTGCTTACTACCGTTTCAGTACATAGAACGCAAAATGATCTGCCATTTTTTTTCTATAATGCCATACATCTCGCTCCATGTCTCTTGAAAGGGTCGGCCACTGCTACTACCACTCCCTTTACTTAACCTTTGTTTTTTATTTTTTGGGTGCTCCATCAGTGGGCCACTGACAGCAGATTTATAGATAGCTTGTTAGGCTAGTTAACCCCTAATTGGCTAACACAAACTCCCCCTCACTTATCTCAGTTATTGTGGGCAATCACAAGTCCATGGCACCCCAATAGTTGCTGCTAATGGCGCTCACAGTTCCCCTTGGCACTCCGCTGTTCCCTGCTGTGGTGCGGTCGTAACCGGCAGTCCCAGGAGTCTGTGCCGGCCTGACTGGAGAGAGGCGCGCACTGTTCCCGCGCTCCTCTCCTGCGGGTCCTCCCTCGCCGCGTGACGTGTGTGCGCACGCACGCACGCCTTACCAGCAGCCCCTGCGCTCAGAAAGGGGCGGCGATACAGTGAGTGAATGAGTGTGGGCGGGGGAAATCGCACGTCCCGCCCCCGTTCCTCCAGCAGAGATTCTTTCATCTTCGGCGGCCGTGCAGGAGCCGAGGATGAAGCGCTGTGCGTGTCACCCCAAATGGCTACGCGTGTCAGCACTGACACGCGTGTCATAGGTTCGCCATCACTGATTAAAGTGATAGCCTCATCACTTTAAGGGCTTCTTACCCAACTTTTATTTCCCTGCAGGCCAAATTGAACAAGGAAAGTCCACCCTTGAAGGAGATGCCAGAAAACCAACCTGCAATATAAAGGCCCTTTCATACTGGCTTTCTGATCAGATCTGCTGGTCATTTTTTCAGGAGAATCTGATCGTAAGCTTCATGTAGGTCTATGGACAGGACATGTGTCCGCTGTTTACATCAGCCTACCTCCAAGTCTGTCCAAGAAAAAATAAAACATGACGGACGGGTGGCAGCCTCATGTAAATGGACACAAGTGCAATTCAATTTGGTAGTCCATAGAGCCAACACAGATCCGCAAATGTCTGCTGTCAAAGCATGGATATAAAAAAACAAAAGTGACATTCATCCTGTTCTGCTCTGAATCAGCAGAGGATCTGTTCATGGATCCCCTGCTGAGCGAAGCAGTTATAACCATCGGCGACAATCTACCGATTCTTGCTGTCAGCCGGAGCCATGTGAATGTAGGTGAGGTCTTGTAGCCTGCTAGCTGTTTGCTAATCCATCTAATCAGCAGCCACTACCCACTCTCAGCTTGTTCCAGACACAGGTTGAATGCTTCTCTCAAGTCTAGACCAGTGTTTCTCAATTCCTTTCCTCAAGGCGCACCAACAGGTCATGTTTTCAGGATTTCCATTATTTTGCACAGGTGATTTGATCAGTTTCACTGCCTTAGTTATTCCCACAGCCATTTTATCTGAGGGAAATCCTGAAAACATGACCTGTTGGGGCTCCTTGAGGACTGGAGTTGAGAAACACTGGTCTAGACCCTCATGACTCCAGTTTATCAATCAGGTATACCAGGGTGTGTCAATCCATTAACCTCCAGTCTCCTGCACAACAGCCAGCCAGCCAACCAACCCTTCATTTGATAAAACATGAAGCTAAGCATACACTGTAAGGGCTGTACGGTAGGCGGCCTCTCTGTCTCCCTTTGTTGACCGCCAGATTGTAAGGTGAGGCCTACCCCAGGGTGGGTTCTTCTGGGCTACTCTACGAACCTTGGACAGGGTCACTTACCATGCACATGAGGTACCCATGCTGTGCTTTGCTCATCAATGCCCAGGGACAAGGCAGAGACTGCTTTCAGGGAAAATCAACCTTAGGGCAGTCTTCCCACTTAGAAGTAGCCATACACGGTGTACATTGAGTGAATAAACTGGACTCCAGTTAACCCTCTGGTCTCGTGTCATTGCACACCCTAACTGTAACTATTGACATCTAGAAGGGACAGATTTTGCTCAATTCACCCGTCCAGCATATTTCTGTCTAGTGATGGCTGAACGGTTCGCCCGGCGGTCGTTTCGCGGCGAATTTCGGCTGTTCGCGGTCTGCCCGATCCGCGGACTATTGCCGCCGTTCGCCCGGCGGACTTCCATGTTTACTGTGTAAAAGAACTTTGACCTATGATGACACATCCATCATGGGGTACAGGACAGCCAATTGAGACATTACAACACATGGCCACTTGGACATTCCCCCTAACTTATAAATAGACCTGATCCGGCGGCCATTTTACATTCTTTCTTCTGTCACTATAGGGAGAGGTTGCTGTGTGGAGCAGGGAGAGATTGCAGTGACCCAAATCGCTAGCTATTTGGTACACAAAAGTTATTTTCAGGACTGGTATAGGTGTTAGGTGTAGTTCAGGATATAGGTTTGAGGCAGTGCTGTGCTACTGATTGTTGCAGCAGCCTGAGTGTCTTTTGTCAGTTTAGAGAAAAGGACAGGACGGTGTGTGCTGCAGGGACAGTCAGTTTAATCATTAGCTGTTACTATCAGGTCCACAAAAGTGCTATTCAAGTTATTGTTCCAGCAGCCTCTGTTTTGTCAGTGTATATAGGGACAGGCAGGAAGCTGTATGTGAGGCAGTGAGGGTCAGTTTAATCAGTTGCTGTTACTATATTAGGTCCACAAAGGTTCTTTTCAGGACTGGTATGGTAATAGGCTTGTACACGTATAATATTCTTTCTTCCAAATATAGAAAGAATATTATACTTGACTGCTGCCCTTCTGCTGCAGTCTGCTAATCAGTCACAACCTACTTGTTCCACAAAGGTCCTTATAAGGACTGGTAACTTGGTCTAGGGTGCTACAGTACATAGGGTTGAGTAAGGTACAGTCTGCTATTCTATAAGGACTGGTATAGGTCCACAATACATAGGGTTGAGGTGCACTACTGCTGACTGCTGCCCTATACTGCAGCAGTCCTTCATCAGTATAGGGACTGACGTACAGTCTGCTAATCAGTCACACACAACCTACTTGTTCCACAAAGGTCCTTATAAGGACTGGTAACTTGGTCTAGGGTGCTACAGTACATAGGGTTGAGTGAGGTACAGTTTGCTATTCCGTAAGGACTGGTATAGGTCCACAATACATAGGGTTGAGGTGCACTACTGCTGACCGCTGCCCTATACTGCAGCAGTCCTTCATCAGTATAGGGACTGAGAGTTTTGTCACAGGGTCATTTAAAAAATGACAGGCAGAGGAAGAGGCAGGCCCTTCCACAGGGGTGGTAGGGGTATGGCAGGAGCAACAGGCTTGAGCCAAAGTGGGAAGTTGCAGAAGGTGCGTTCAATTCATTTAAAGGATGCACCAGACTTGGTTGAGTGGCTTTCTCAGCCTTACTCTTCTGCACCCTCCTCATCCTCTCGATCTGCACCCTCTTCTTCACTCTCTGCTGTGTGCACCCCCAAAGACACTACCACCAACAACAACACCACCACCACATACCTTCCGCTTGAGTCACAGGAATTATTTTCCGATCCATATCAAGACATTTCTGATGCGCAGCCACTCTTGGTATTGGATCAGTAAGAGGAGGTAGCAACAACCGCTACTCAGCAGTCTGACGACAGTACCCAGATCAGCCCAAGGAGGAGGTTGGTCCCCGGTGTTGCTGCCTACTCTGAGATCTCTACTTATAGCGGTGGGGAAGGTGACGTAGATGATGACGTGTCTAGTGATGTCACGTGGGTGCCCACAAGAGAGGAAGAGGAGGGGAGTTCAGAGGGAGATATGGACCAGCAGATAGGGAGGAGAAGCAGGAATAACTTACATTGCACAGGAGGGACAAAGCAGACTGCAAATGTATCAGGAGCAAGTCATCGACCATGTACGGTCACATCTGGCGCTCCCAGGACACCGGCACATGGCTCCGCAGTGTGGGCTTTTTTTAACGTGTCCGCTGCTGACAATAGCGTTGCCATCTGCAATCTTTGCAGTCAACGCATTCGTCGCGGTAAGCCCAACACTCACCTAGGGACGACCGCCTTAAGAAGGCACATGAGCAGCCATCATCGAGCCCAGTGGGAGCAACGGAACACACAAAGCCACACTCCAGGCTCTCACCATCCAGCCTCGTCTTCTACTTCTCCTTCTCCTCTCTCCTCACAATTGTCCTCCACTCCACCCTCCATCATGCCAAGCTCACGTTTTTCTGCAAAAAGGCAGGCTTCCGTGGGCCTAATGTTCGAGCGTAAGAAAATTATGACGCCGGATAACCCTCTTGCCCAGCGGTTGACGGCTGGCTTGTCAGAACTCATAGCCCGCCAACTACTGCCATATAAACTGGTGGACTCTGAGGCCTTTCGCAAATTTGTGGCCATTGGAACACCACAATGGAAGGTCCCAGGAAGTAAGTATTTCTCACAGAAGGGCATCCCAGAGCTATATGGCCATGTTCAGTGGCAAGTGAATGTATCTCTGGCACACAGTGTCGGTGCCAAGATACATCTGACCACAGACACGTGGTCTAGCAAATACGGGCAGGGAAGGTATATCACTTTTACTGCCCACTGGGTGAACCTTCTGACGGCCGTCAAGCATGTAACCCGTGGCACCCGTGTAGATTTGGTTTTACCGCCACGGATTGCATGCAGGCCTGGCCCTTCTTCTCCTCCTACTCCTACTCCATCCTCCTCCCTCTCCTCCTCGGCTGACTCCTCCTTTTCCGCTGCTAGCGTCTCTTCTGCTGCGCTGCCCAAGCTCCCCAGAACCTATTCAACATGCCAGGTGAGACGTTGCCATGCCGTGCTGCGTCTGTTGTGCCTGGAAGCCAAGAGTCACACTGGCCCGGTACTCCTTTCAGCTTTGCGTTCACAGGCAGATCAGTGGCTAACACCGCTCAATTTGACAGTTGGTAAAGTGGTGTGTGACAACGGTGCCAATCTGCTTAGCGCATTGAAACAGGGCAAAATCACGCACGTGCCATGCATGGCACACGTCTTAAACTTGGTCGTGCAGCGATTCGTTGTCAAATACCCTGGGGTCCAGGACATCTTGCGGCAGGCAAGGAAAATCTCGGCCCATTTCAGAAGATCTTACACGGCCATGGCTCGCCTTGCTGACATTCAGCGGCGACACAATCTGCCGGTCAGACGTCTTATTTGCGATTGCCCAACGCGATGGAACTCAACCTTCTATATGCTTGATAGGCTGCTCCAGCAGAAACGTGCAGTTAACGTCTATCTGTATGAACTCTGCGGCAGAACAGGCTCTGGGGAGCTGGGGTTTTTTCACCGCGCCAGTGGCTGCTCATGCACAACGCATGCAGACTTCTGCGGCCATTTGAGGAGATCAACAAACCGGTCAGTCACAGCCATCGCGCCATCAGTGACATGGTACCTTATGCCTTCTTTATGGAGCATGCATTGCGTCGTGTCATTGATCAAGCTGTGGAGGAGCATGAGCGGGAAGATGAGGAAGTCGCAATGCTGGATGAATTCCCAGGGGGGGCTACTCTATCTGAGACAAGTCAACAACAGGAGTCTGAAGAGGAGTCAGAGGAGGATGGTGCCGGGGCGGATGAGGAGGAGCAAGAAGAGCATGCTTTAAACCTTTCTGGGATCCCTGTTGTGCGTGGATGGGGAGAGGAGAATGAAGAGGACAACATTATCCTGGATGATGAGCAGGAGCCAGGCCACCACACTGCTTCCAGTTTAGTGCAAATGGGGGCCTTCATGCTCCAGTGTGTTAGTAGGGACCCCCGTATAAAAAGCATAAGGGTCAAGGACCAGTACTGGGTGGCAACGTACTTAGACCCCCGGTACAAACACAAAATGGCGGAAATGTTACCGCCGTCACAGAGGGCTGTCAGAATGGAGCACTTCCAGGCCTTGCTTCGAGAAATGCTGCATTGTGCTTTTGCAAGCGCTGGCAGAGGAGCAATTCCCACTCCCAGAGAAGGAGTTGCGGGTACCAATCCAACAGCGCCTGCAAGAAGAGGCCGGTTTGAAGATGTGTTGGTGACTTCGGATATGAGGTCATTCTTTCAGCCGACCCATCGACAGGTGTCATCCGGATCCAGCATCAGGGAACGCCTAGACCGTCAGGTGTCCGACTACATCGGGTTAACGGCCAATGTGGATGCTCTGAGGAGTGATGAACCCCTGGACTACTGGGTGGGCAGGCTTGACCTCTGGCCAGAGCTTGCCCAATTTGCAATGGAACTGTTGGCTTGCCCCTCCAGTCCAGTGTCCTGTCCGAAAGGACGTTCAGCGCAGCAGGGGGGATCGTGACCGATAAGCGTACTCGCCTAGCTCACGACAGTGTTAACTGCCTCACATTTCTAAAAATGAATGAGGCATAGATCTCGGAGGAATTCAACACATGTGACCAGTAGACCATGTATATGTCTAGAAACGATTTTTTTAATTGAGCACACAGACCTTCTTTCTTCATTTGGCTCACTTCCTTGTCCAAAAAAAGCACACCGTACTATATGCCCGTACCCTCCTGTTTGAAGAGGTTGAGCGGTGTCATATTTCTACTGGGGCTGCTTATTATGAGGGGCTCCCACCATCCCTGTGCTGTGCTGACTTCCTCCTGGGGCTGCTTATTATGAGGGGCTCCCACCATCCCTGTGCTGTGCTTACTTCCTCCTGGAGCTTTAGCTCTGCTGTGCTTATTATGAGGGGCTCCCACCATCCCTGTGCTGTGCTGACTTCCTCCTGGGGCTGTACCTCTGCTGTGCATATTATTAGGGGCTCCCGCCATCCCTGTGCTATGCTCATTATGAGGGGCTCCCACCATCCCTGTGCTATGCTCATTATGAGGGGCTCCCACCATCCCTGTGCTATGCTCATTATGAGGGGCTCCCACCATCCCTGTGCTATGCTGACTTCCTCCTGGGCCTGCTTATGGTGCAGGTGTCAGTGCT
The DNA here is from genome assembly GCF_037356315.1 of Lithobates pipiens. Classification (NCBI taxonomy): domain Eukaryota; kingdom Metazoa; phylum Chordata; class Amphibia; order Anura; family Ranidae; genus Lithobates; species Lithobates pipiens. The sequence continues at coordinate 182,570,699 of NW_027507791.1, forward strand.
GTATATCACGGTGCTGATGTCAGTACTCTCTATCACGGTGCTGCTGTCAGTGCTGTATATCATGGTGCTGGTGTTAGTGCTTTATGTCACGCTGCTGATGTCAGTGCTCTCTATCACGGTGCTGGTGTCAGATGACTCTATCACGGTGCAGGTGTCATTGCTGTATGTCATGCTGCTGGTGATCATCTCCTGCACCCTCTTCTTTGCCTACCCTGACCTTCCCTCTCCTCCATTGCCTTCATGCGCTCCACGGTCCTGAATTGTCACAACAATTTCCCATATAAAAAAAGAATGCTTGTAGTTGTCGATCCCAGATTCACCTCATACATGTGTTATGTCATTGGCCGTGTGGTGGGACTATGTTTGCACAGCTATTAATTATTTTGTGGCTACAAATGTGACCTGTAGGTTTGCAAAGTTCGCCTCTCATTGAAGTCAATGGGGCTCGTTGGAAGTTCGTCCATCACTAGTGCTGCACACCATTTATTATTTCATTGATTCTGGGAGTTTGTGTACTCTCCTTTTTTTTGTGTGTGTCAGCTGCTACTATGCATAGTGCTCACTTATTTTTTTGTTGTTTTAAATATCACTGGTGGCTTGTTATACAGCATCCTTCTATCATGTGGTAACAGCTAAGGGTGTGTAAGATTCAGGAATTCCAAACACTGGAGAGTCATTTACTGGAACCAGTTTGCATGTTCACTGTAAATTCCCATGCACTACTGACTCTACTCCTGTGTGCCATGTCCACACCATAATACAGAAAAATAAATAAATATAAAAAAAGTCAGGACAAGTTATATTTTCAAGGATTTGGAAGGAATTAGTCTTTTTAAACTCTTCTTTTTTAAGTTTGGTGGTATTTGCTTTATTTAAATAATCTTATCAATATTATCAAACCCTAGCCAAAAAGTTTTTTCCATTTTGGACAGTCGGGTATCAATATACCCTGTTTTTCTTTTTTTAAACTCGTCTTTATTCAAACATTGTATATATCAAATGTACAATATACATGGGAAAATAGAAATATTATAAATTGCATAGCATTATCAAGAGGTATATCCATGTAGGGATGTGGACTACAGTCATAATATTGTGCAATTCCCCATAATTCTTCACCTGTAAACATATTCCTCTAGTGCTGGGCACCAGTGACTGTCATCGTATCTGTGAGCCCGACCAAAAGGATTGTGGGACTAGTAGTCTCTCATACTGGCGATCCCATTGTGTGCCATTATATCTGGACTACACATCTCAGGGATCATTGCTACAACCCAAGGAGACTCCTGGGAGGAACTATAAAAGAGTCAGGAGATCCGCCTTGCGCTGTCTTCTTCAAGGGAGTCCCGCAGCTAGCATCCACTAGGGGGAGGTAGGCGCAGGGACGGCATGACATGTGCTGGACTGCACAGTCGCCGTTTTAAGGGAGGTGTGGCCGCTTTAAGAAGGTGGGGTGGGAGGAGCCGGGGGCGGAGCCACGGCGGCCATCTCGTGCCAGCAAGGGGCAGTGTCATCAGTTGCAGAGCGGAGGAGGAAGGAATCTGACGCACCCTCCCGCTCTGCAGTACAAGATCCCAAGATGGCGGCGGCGGCGGCGGACTTTCTGGCGCAATTGCGCTCGGCTCTGGATACTCAGGGCGCCGCATGGCTTCACGACCAGATAACGGCCATGGCGGCAGACGGCGGGACGGCGGCCGGCGGGGGAGATACGATGACACCTCGGGCGCGGCGTTCTCGGCCGCCCGAGCGGTACAGCCCGGATGTCGGTCCGGGGGGCCCACGGGGAGCTGCGACTGGGATGGATCGGAGGGGGATCGGAGCGGTGGCTCGCCCCCAGCTTCAGGACACACCAGCCTCCACCCCATCGGGGGTCGGGAGCGGCAGGTACGCCACGAGGGGGATGAGGAGGAGGGGCCCAGACATCGCAGTGGAGGAGGCCAGCGGGTCCCAAGTTCCCCCCCCCCCACCAGCCCGGCGTAGATGTTTGGGGCGCAGCGCTGACGCCAGAGGGACAGGGGAGACAGGCCCATCGAATCAGCAAGGGCAGGAGGATCGGCGGGTGGGGGGCCGGGCAGATGCGCCCCCCAGTCCCAGCACAGGCAGCAGTCAGCGGAGAGGTGGCCAGGGTGTGGTGCGGCCATCCGGTACGAGAGGAGGTGCAGCAGGCAGTCAGTCGGGACGGCGGGAACCGGTGGGTCAGCGGGTGGGGGTCAGGGCCTCAGAAGCGGCCCCCAGCCCTCGGAAGAGCGTACCTGGGCGGAGGAGTGGCCAGAGGGCCAGCGAGGTGGCCATGGAGTCGCAGGACTGTGGGAGTCGGCTGGATCGGAGACGCAGGAGCGTATCACCTAGGCGGGAGAGCGGGGCTGGCGGGCGGAGGAGCAGAGCCTCTCTTCCACAGCGCACCAGACCCCAGGATGAAAGTGCCGGCTCGTCAGGGAATCGCACTCCTCGCCAGCAGCAGGTGGTCGCAGACGGGAGGTCCGAAGGCGAACTGTCGGAGTCGGAGGGAGAAGGAGATCGTGGTCGGTCGTCTCTGTTGGGTCCGATGTCGGCGGCTGTGAGGCCCGGTCCTGGGCAGCCTGGTGAGTGCACATCTTCTGTTTCCATTACTTCTTTGTTACATGACTTGCTTGCACAGGGTAGTTCGCGAGGGGGCGACGGGATTGGGGGGGCGGCGGTAGTCCCTCCGGCGTCGGGGGTGGAGGACGTGGGTACGGGGCAGAGCGCCATGGGGGGTCTGCTCTTGGGGCTCAAGGAGCTGGTGAAGAAGTTTGATCAGGGGGTGGGTGGTCCGGCACAGGCATGGCGCCCGGCGGCTGAATCGGCCGCTAATGCGGTGGCGACCGGAGTGCTGGCACCCGCGGACGCTTCGGGGGCGCCTGCCGAGCTGCCGGCCAGCTCGAGTGCGGTCGGGGAGGCGGTTAAGGCGCCTGAGAAGGTCGCGGATGCGGTGCGGCTGGCGGATGCAGCAAGAAGCGAGGTCTACGTCTGCTTTGAAGGCCCGTTGGGAGCGCATCTGAAGATGGAGGTGAAGGAGAAGATTTGGAAGGGTGAGTATATTGAGATCTTCACCCTGCTGCCGCTGGAGAAGTTCAACCTGGACAGGTTGAAGCCCGAAGAGCGGAAGAAGGAGGACGAGGAGAAGCGTAGGTATCGTTTGATCCCTCGGACCTTTGCTAACTGGCTGCAGGCATTCGCCATTTTGGCCAGCGTGGTGGGGGAAAAAGCTCCGGAACACTGTTCCGCGCTGTTTGTGTACTTGGAAGCCATCAGTGAGGCGCATAGGACTTACGGTGGGACGACCTGGCTTCGGTACGACGAGCAGTTCAGGCAGAGGATGGCAGTCCGACCGTCGCTTCGCTGGGACCATAAGGACATCAGCCTATGGATGAAGTTGATGACGGCGGCGCGGGCTCCTCACCAGTTTTTTCAGGCGGGGGTCGGAGGTTCAGCTACCTCAGGGCAACCGACCGAAAAACGTTGGGGTTTCTTCTGGCAGTTTAACGACGGCTCCTGCAAGTTTGGAGCTAACTGCCGATTCAAGCACACTTGTTCGGGCTGCGGGGGATCCCACGCTCTGTCAAAGTGTTTCCGCAAGGGAAAGGGGCGTCCCGGAGATCTTGCGATCAAGAGGGACGACTCCGGTTCGGGTGGCAAGGATGCTACCTTTTCTGCGTAGATATCCAGACCGGGTTGGGGCCCGTCTGCTGGCAGACGGCTTTACGTACGGTTTCAAGATCCCTTGTTCTCTTGCAACTGTCCCGCCTTTGGCAAAAAACTTGAAGTCGGCGTTGCTGCACTCGGCGGTCGTCACCGAAAAATTGGGGAAGGAAGTTGCATTAGGCCGCATGGCTGGCCCGTTTCCGTCGGCGCCCCTTCCAGATATGGTGGTCTCGCCTCTGGGGGTAGTGCCGAAAAAAGAGCCCAATAAGTTTCGGTTGATTCACCACCTGTCCTTCCCGAAAGGGGCGTCCGTCAATGATGCCATTGCCCCGGAGGAGTGTGCGGTGTCATACACCTCTTTTGACGCGGCAGTGTCGTGGGTGCGGCGCTATGGGCAAGGGGCTATGATGGCAAAATCTGACATCGAATCTGCTTTTCGGCTGTTGCCAGTACACCCGGATAGCTTTCGGCTGTTAGGCTGTAGGTGGGAAGGGGGATTCTACGTCGATCGGTGCCTGCCGATGGGGTGTTCGATTTCGTGCGCCTTTTTCGGACAGTTTAGCTCCTTTTTGGAATGGGCTGTTCGGGAGGTGTCGGGTATCAACTCGGTCATCCACTATCTGGATGATTTTTTGTGCATTGGCCCGGCACGCACCAACCTTTGTGCCGTTCTGTTGGGGACGCTGCAACACTTGGCGGGGCGCTTTGGGGTTCCGTTGGCTCCGGGAAAGACGGAGGGCCCCACGGATTGCATAGTGTTCTTGGGGATCGTGATCGATTCAGTGAAGATGGAGTGCAGGTTGTCGGCGGACAAGCTCGAGCAGCTGCAGGCGGAAATTCGTGGGACCATGGGGGTGAGGAAGATGCAACTACGGCGGTTGCAGTCGCTCCTTGGTAAACTGAATTTTGCATGTAGGATTATGCCGATGGGGCGGGTGTTTTGCCGCCGGCTGGCGGCCGCTACCGCTGGCATCCGGGCCCCCACGCATTACGTGACCCTTACTCGGGACCATAGGGAGGACTTGAAAGTTTGGCAGGGGTTCTTGGAGTCCTTTAATGGCAGGGCGCTTTGGATGTCAGGTCCAATCAGCAATGGGGATCTTGAATTGTTTACCGATGCGGCGGGGTCCACGGGTTTCGGGGCCATCTTTAAGGGCCAATGGTGCGCCGCTCCCTGGCCTGTTGAATGGGCCGAGGCGGGGTTGCTGAAGAATCTGGTTCTACTGGAATTGTTCCCCATCGTGGTGGCAGTGGAGCTGTGGGGGGAGGCGTTCAGAAATCGGAAAGTGAGGTTTAACTGTGATAACTTGGGAGTGGTGCAGGTGGTCAATCGGCTGACGGCGGCCTCCGGGCCGGTGGTCAGGCTCCTACGACACCTGGTATTGCGGTGTTTACAGGTGAATGCTTTCATTTATGCTGTGCACTTGCCCGGGGTGGAGAACACAATGGCTGACGCTCTGTCTCGTTTTCAGTGGGACAGATTTCGGGGACTGGCGCCAGAGGCGGAGCGTCAAGGGATCGACTGCCCCAATTGGTTGTGGGGCGTTGCGCTGGAGTAGCGGAGAGGTGGATTCAGCGGTCTGTGAGCGAGGCTACCTGGAGGGCCTACGTGACGGTGTGGCAAGAGTGGTCGGCTTGCCTGGAGGTTATCGGCATGGCCCCGGGCGACGCGGGCATGGCTCAGGCGGTCTTTTATTTTCTGAGTGGGGCTATGGATAGAGGAGTGTCGGCGGCCACGATCGACCGGAAGCTGTCGGCTTTGGCTTTCTTATTCAAATGGCAAGGGCAAAGGGATCATACGAAGGAGTTTTGGTTGCGGCAAGCGGTCAAAGGTTACAGGAGGGCGCACAAGAGTAGGGATGGGAGAAGGCCGGTGTCTTTTAGCCTCCTTCAAGGGTTGTGCCGGGTGGTGGCCGGGGTCTGCAGTTCAGCGTATGAACAGGCGCTGTTTAGGGCGGCATTCGCCCTTGCTTTCTTTGGTGCATTGCGGGTGGGTGAATTGGTTAGCCGGTCAAGAACAACGGCAGGGGGTTTGGCGCGGGGGGATGTAGAGCTGGGCCAGGACAGGGTTCGCATCTGGATCCGTCGGTCCAAGACTGATCAAACTGGGAAAGGGGTTGCTGTGGAAGTGGCTAGGATTGCGGAAGGAGATATTTGCCCGGTGAAGGCAGTGGACAGATTTCTGGCGGTGCGACCGGCGGTCGCGGGCCCCTTTTTCATTCATTTGGATGGCTCTTCACTGTCCAAGTTTCAGTTTGTAGCGTTTTTTCGGAAGTGCTTGAGGGCGTCTGGTTTCGACCCGCTTAATTTTTCTTCCCATTCCTTTCGGATCGGGGCGGCTACGGAGGCTTCCAGGGCTGGTTTGGGTTCTGCGGCGGTCAGGAGGATTGGGCGGTGGGATTCTGATCGTTTTAGATTATATGTCCGCCCACATTGGTTGGGGTGAGGGAGCGGGTTGGGGACTGGGTGGGGGTAGTGGGGTGTGCTTTCGCTGGGTGTGAGCAGTTCTAACCCCCCCCCCTCTTTTTTCCTATTTGGTTTTTTGTCGTTACAGGTTATGAAGTTGGTCTGGTGTGGATACTGGGCCATTCTTTTGTGTTCTGGGGTGCGAAGAGGGCCGACATTCGGCCGAATGGCAGACAACTCCGCATACCTCGGCAGGAGGCACAAGTACGGTGGATTGGGGTTCCGGGCATGCGGTGGAACAGGGTCTTAGGAGAAGTCCGTAGATTCGCCAGACTGGACAGGCCTCCGAATGTTCTGTTGTTTCATGTTGGGGGCAATGACATGGGGGCTAGGTCTATGAGGCAACTGATCCGGGACATCAAGTGTGATTTCCTGAGGTTACAATCGGATTACCCGGGAATGGTCATGGTCTGGTCGGATATGGTGGGCAGGTCTTCCTGGCGTTGGGCGTTGTCGGATAAAAAGGTTGACAGGGCCCGGGTGAAAGTTAATAAAGAAGTCAGCAAGTTCTTCATCAAAAATGGGGGCCTGGCTATCCGCCATAGGGAGTTGGAAATTGACACCTGGCGGTATTTGCGGAGTGACGGAGTCCACTTGAATGATGTGGGTACTGATATATGGTCTCTGGGCCTTCAGGACGGCATTCAACGTGGACTGTGCACGTGGAGGTGCTCGAAAGGGTAAGGGGTTACCCCTTTCGGGCTGTGGCGGGTCAGGGGTCTTTAGATGAAGAAGTGTGGTACAGGTAAAAGGCCTGTTGTACCCATCCATGGGATGGGAGTGGTTCTAGGTACTTCCAGGTTACGAGGGTTTAACCTGGAAGGGTTTAAAACGGGTAGGTCACTGCTACAGTTGGTTATTGCCTCCGAGACAGGGGTTGCCGTCTGGAGGTCAAAAGGTTACAGTTAAAGTTGTAGGCAGTGACCAAGTTGATGTTAGGATGCTACGTACCCATGACCCCTTGGAAAGGCTGGGAAAGTTATTTTCGTATTTAATGTTGATATTTATTAAAAGATTATATTTTGGTTATTTAATAAAAATGTTTAGGCCTGATGGCCATTTACTCCATAACCTGTCCAGTCATTTTGTTTAAGAGGGACAAGGTTGGGAGGGGGCGGGAAGCCGGGTTTAAGGTTACGAGGTATATATAGAGACAACACTGGGTTGAGTCCTACAGATGTCATGGGTCTTGCAGTGTGCACATCTCCCTGTAGCAGGGAGAGAAGCTGTGGCCTACCACGTGGTGATCAAGTGATCCTGCCTGCTGTTCATCAGACATCTACACGCAGCAGATCTACATTATGGTCACCCTCATCCAGCAGCTGTGGGTCATCGCTGGTTGCTTTGCTAAAAGGACGTCTCTTCTCGGGTTGCTGCCTACAAGGCCTTAGTCAGTCTAGTCGTTGGTGAGAGGGAAATTGCCCATCTTTTGCAATCGTTCCCTACTATTTTATATGAACACTGTGTACAGACACCTTTACCTTGGGAACTGCAATTCTGTTTGGAACACTGTACACCTAAAACCACTTCAAGGAGTATAACTAGCCTATTTGGCTTACTATCACATCACTGTAGCTTATTGGATACTGAGTAGAATTATAGGGGTCTGATAATTTTGATAGATAGATATATACATTTACTATATATAATACATATAATATATATGTGTGTGTCTACATAAAGCAACTATCACTTTAATAATTGATAATATGCTTGATTTGTTCGCTTTCCTTAGATGTTCTCCTTTTTCTTTGTTTCAATTCCTTGGAAAATGAAACAACAGGATATGTGATTGATAAGAACCCAGAAATCTGACTTCTTTATCAAAACCAGTCTGAACCAACCAAATATTGCTGAAATGTCTTTTTTTGAGAGTCACATGATGTAACCACCTATTTACCTGTTCCCTTGCTATTAGGAAGGTATGAATGCTGACTGGACTAAACAATATGATCACACCTATAACACGCCTAGCAGTAGCGGCCCGCCCATAGGGGGCGCCCGGGCTCCACCCCCCCCCCCCAGGCAGTCACAAAAAAAATGGCCCTTTAAAAAAAAAAAAATTGAAAAAAAGTCTTTAAGTGCACTGTGTTCGAGCGCCGGACACAGTGCAGCGCTGGACACAGTGCACTATGTAAAGCATCACGACAACGCAATCACAAGATTGCAGACGCGGCGCTTCATTTGCGGGGTTTTAACCCGCCTTGTGGCGCAATGAAAAGTGCTGATCTGCATCCGCCCGTCGCCCACCATAGGTTTACTATGCTATGTGCTTTGAGTGACAGATTAGTTAGTCTGACACTTCCGGTTTTCCCCTGTGTCAGACCAGTGCCCCGAGCGGAGGAGCGGAGGAGTGAACTCCTACACTTGCCGCTATGAAACAACAACAAGGTAGATGCTGGAAATCCGCAGGAGGGGGGCAGAGCTCAATGATTCCACTGACAGCCAAACGAGGCACAGCAACACCAGTGGAGATATTAGAATCACTGACGATCACACAAGGCTGGTCTCCTTATTTCTACAGGAGGTTTCACACGGGCTGTGTGTTTATCAAGTGCTGATCGTCAGTGCTTCTTTTATCTCCACTGGTGTTGCTGTGTCTCGGTTTGGCAGTGTCAGTGGAGGCTCTTGTGAAACACACAGCCCATATGAAGCCTCCCCCCACCCACCCATCCCTCTGTCCCTGATTTATCCCACCCACCATCTCTCTGTCCCTGATCCCTGATCCATCCCACCCACCCACCATCCCTCTGTCCCTGATTCATCCCACCCACCATCTCTCTGTCCCTGATCCCTGATCCATCCCACCCACCCACCATCCTTCTGTCCCTGATCCATCCCACCCACCCATCCCTCTGTCCCTGATTCCTCCCACCCACCATCTCTCTGTCCCTGATCCATCCCACCCACCATCCCTCTGTCCCTGATTCATCCCACCCACCAGCTCTCTGTCCCTGATCCATGATCCATCCCACCCACCCACCATCCTTCTGTCCCTGATCCATCCCACCCACCCATCCCTCTGTCCCTGATTCATCCCACCCACCATTTCTCTGTCCCTGATCCCTGATCCATCCCACCCACCATCCCTCTGTCCCTGTTCCATCCCACCCACCATCTCTCTGTCCCTGATCCCTGATCCATCCCACCCACCCACCATCCCTCTGTCCCTGATTCATCCCACCCACCAGCTCTCTGATCCATCCCACCCACCCACCATCCTTCTGTCCCTGATCCATCCCACCTACCATCTCTCTGTCCCTGATCCATCCCACTTTCCTTCTGTCCCTGATCCATCCCTCCTACCATCTCTATGTCCCTGGTCCATCCCACCCACCATCTCTCTGTCCCTGATCCATCCCACCAACCATATCTCTGTCCCTGGTCCATCCCACCATCCTTCTGTCCCTGATCCATCCCACCCACCCATCCCTCTGTCCCCGATCCATCCCACCCATCCATCCCTCTGTCCCCGATCCATCCCACCCATCCATCCCTCTGTCCCTGATCCATCCCCCCATCCTTCTGTCCCTGATCCATCCCCCCATCCTTCTGTCCCTGATCCATCCACCCATCCCTCTGTCCCTGATCCATCCCACCCACCCATACCTCTGTCCATGATCCATCCCACCCACCATCCCCCTGTCCCTGATCCATCCACCACCCCTCTGTCCCTGATCCATCCCTCTGTCCCTGATCCCATCCCACCCACCACTGATCCAACTCCCCACCCCACCTCCATCCCTCTGTCTCTGATCATCACCATCCCTCTGATCCCACCACCAAAGGCAAACATGTAAGATATTGCATTATTGCAGTCACTAAATGTGATGACTGTATTTGTTTTATTTTATTAGGCTTTCTTGTACTTCATTGTCTGCGTTGACCTCTGCCTATTGCTGTTTCCCGAGCACCTTTTTTGTGTTTTTTTTCTCTGGTGAACGAGGAGTGTGGCTGGGCTGTCAGACATGTTGATGTGTCATTAGAACCTGGTGTATAATGTAGAGCCTGGTATATGATGTACAGAGCCCTGTCTATAATGTAGAGCCTGGTATATGAAGTGTAGAGCCTTGTATATGATGTACTACAGGGGACGGAGTTGGTGGATTCTGTAATGGGCGGGGCTTATGAGAAGTGGGATGGGTCAAAGGGTGGGCGTGGTCTAGCACCCCCCCATCTTAAAACTTCACCAGCCGCCACTGGCGCCTAGTGCTTATGCATATTCATAAAGTATAAATTGTACAACCTGTAGATGTAAGCTCAGAAACACTTTCACTTTTGCTTTTACAACTGTTTTGCATTTCTCTACTGCAGTGAATAAAAAGGACCTACTTATCTTATCTTAAGATCTGTCCTCAAGGGGGCCGTACTACATCCATATGTAGCACCCTCTACCAGAAGGTAGGTGCTAGTAAGGGTTATTTTACTAGGTTGTCCAGCACAGGCAAATTTAGGCTAGCCTATTCTGCAAGCTAGCCTGTCTGTTTTGATCTGGGGGCTGGGAAT